>NW_023416295.1:43580960-44211238 GCF_014176215.1 Rousettus aegyptiacus
TTCGTAATGTATGTGCATGTGTGTGTGTGATTAAATCGAATAAGACAGCCACGTTGTGTGGTTGCTACGAACACAGATGTAAGACTAATGATGAGGCCCAGTTTTGTTAGAGCAAAACCCCATTGTAAAAGCTCCCTACTGTGCTTTGGGACTGATTGCTCTGTACCGAGAAGAAAAACAAAATCTTCGGTTCTCAGAACAACCTGAAAAATCTGTGGTATGCGCCTTATTCTTGTTTCCTAACCCTGGGATTAGCAGGCAGTTCTACATTCAGCTCAGACGACCCATCCACCTTGGTTTGTCAGTGTCCCACGTCCTGGAAATAGTGCAGCCTCCCTTAGGTTCGGCCGATGGAGTCTCTGGCCCTGTGCGCTTCTTTGCCCGTAGTGGTAGAGGAGGCAGTGGGGGAGTAATGGTCAGCACGGAGCAGGGAGTGTGAGTCGGCGTCTGTTCTGAGCACTACTTGGTCTTCTCTCTGTCCTCTCGAGGTTGGTGCCTATCTGCGTTCCAAGGAAAAGAGAGAGTAAATTATTAGGCTTAACCATGTGACATTCCTGTTTCTGCAGGTCAAAAAAGGTCTAATATCGGCAAGTTTGTGTGATTCCATCTAATACTTGCCCAATATTACATAATTAGTAGGTGGTGATTACAGAGTTTGAACTCTCGACTACTCCCAAATGATAACTATACATCTGTATTTCAGATGACAGACCAAAGCTTAAAGCAAATACATTTAAAAATAAATAAATAGTGCTATCAGTAGACTACTTCCTTTCTGCTGCAGCCTCTGATTTCAACTATTGACTTAATTCACGTAAGTGTGAAAGTTGGTTCAAGTCAGTCAAGACTGCCCTGAATGTGGCTACTGGTCCGGCTGTGCAGCTGAAACCAGCCCCTCAAACCAGCTCTCTCAGGCTGGCTGCCTCAAAACCTGCCTACCAAAAAATACCTTCCTCTCTGGGTGGCACAGAGCCACACCCCTGCCTCCCCAGCTGAATTCCCGCCATTAGAGGTGCTCAGCCACAGCCACATGCCTTCCTCCCAGAGCCACTGTTCCAGTTCCTCTGCGAACACTATCATCCCTTCCTGTTAACACACCAGTGTATAGTTCATCCTCAGATTAAGTAAACTGAGAACCCGAACCAACTGAATTTCGTTTGGGAGCTGATGAGTAAGGTCGGGAGCATGAGGGTAAATCATGGACTGTTAAATGCAGCAGTAGTGTTAGAAGTTGTATTGATCAGCCCCAGCATTTTTACAGCTGAGGAAACTGATAATCAGATATCAAAATCTTGGTATCTTGATTTTAAGTTGACCAATTGCCCCAGTGTGCCTGGAACTGAGGGATTTCCTGGGGCGTGGGACTTTCATGGCTGAAACTCAGAAAGTCCTGGACAAAATAGGATGCGCTGACCACCCTACTCAATTACAGGTTGGACTTGAGCAGGGTCTTGTAGCCTCACATTTGAGTGGTATGGCTCAGGTGGGGAAATGACAGCAAGCACAAATTTATACCTCACAATTTAACCAAGCCTGGCTCCACTGAATGATCAGTCTCCAGGCATGAACTTCGATGCCACACGGAAGCTTTGTCTGCCTCATGACTGACTGAACTCTTAGTCTCTTGGGCCACAACATTTGGGAAAGCTGGTTAGGTCGAGTCAGTCTCAGAAAATAAGGCTGTGGTCTGGTTTATTTACTTCATCGAGATGGGGCCGCTGTGTCAGCCACAGCAATGTGGTTCAGAGCCTGCAAGGAGAGGGCGGCTGCTGTTTGTCTCTGCTTGTGGCTGCATAGAGGATGGAATGGAGAAGTGCTCAGGCAGGGAGAAGGTCAGCAGGGCGCCCCGTGCTACCATCACTTCCTTTTTTAGTTTTGTCATTCAGAGGTTTTGAATCCTGCAATAAGCAGTCATTCTTGGCTAACTTTGGACTTTTTTCCTTAAATGTCAAGCACCTAATTTTTAAATATTTCTTGGTTTTATTTCTCCTTCCAGCCTATTTTGACCCCAGCTCTTGGATGCTTGGCAGTTGTTTCCTCCACCAGGCTTCTTGCTTTCCGTTCTGCTAGGGCCCAGCCTCTAGTTAATGCCCTACACCTGGGGATGAATACGTGTTGAATGAAGAAGGGAAGGAAAGGGGAAAGCGAGGAAGGAATAATGCAAGGATCCCAGTCAGGGGGAAATGTCAGGTAGTACAGATCTCTTCAGCATCCCCTTTTGTGTATGCATTCCTTTAAGCTATGCCCAGACACCTCACCCCTATTTCTACCCCTACACACACCTGCTGGAATCTACATTTTTCATGATCCACCCTAGTCCTCAACCACCATCAAAAAGTCCTTAGTGCCCAAATAACACATTTACTGATCAGGTAGATTAATCACTGCTAATGAGAGAGACAGAAGCAAAAGCCTCAAAAGTGAATCTTAACTGTGACCTGTATAGGTAACATCCCTCCTAGGTTGTCTTAACACTTTAGCGAACCTAATTCCAGTGAAGGGATTTTAAAACTGAGGGAGGAGGCAGGAAGCATAGTGGAAGATTATTTTGGGAAGAGCTCTGTGATGCAGGTTGCCAGATTTAGCAAAGAAAAATCCGGGATCCCCAGTTGAATTTGAATCTCATATAATGAATAATTTTTTTTTGGTATAACGATGGCTCTTGCAATATTTGTGATATGTTTATACTAAAAATTACTTGTTACTTACCTGAAATTTAAATTTAATTAAATGTCCTATATTTTATCTGGCAACCCCATGACCCACGATGTCTCCCAAATGTATAGTCTATGTAGTAGAAAGGAACAAGCCCACCCAAGAGGGCATCATTTGGTACAGCCCAGTGAACTCTGCCCTCAAAGCCAGGCCTGCTGATGTGTGGGGGCATCTGTGGTAGGCCTGAATGGGACGCCACTGGAGAATGGCTGAGGTGCCAGGAACAAGGGCGTATTCTCCTGGACCCTTCCCCAAAGATACACTGTCTGGTTCCAGTAGTGACAACTGACCCGTCAGATATCCATCACACGAGAACATTATTTTTAGGTTTGAGGAAGGAGTGACAAGGTTTTAAAAATAAAGTATTGGATACAGGGGGAAAGTACATTCAGGAAACTTGGTCCTGACCAGGAAATGCAACCCATGGGCCTGCCAACATTAGACGCAGAAAAGGTCAGTACCAGTGGCTTTCCATGTAAAAGTGCCTAAAATTGAGACCCTACACTTTTCTTTCACTTGTTTTTATAAGCCAAGATGATACTATTAGCTTCAAGAAAATTGCTTTTGCCAGCTTATAATATTTTTGTTTTCAACTAATGAAGAGAGAAGCTGTTTTGTTATCTATTATTGGCACTAGATATACTGTGTCTGCTCTTCCAGATCTACCTTCTATCCCTGTCTATTCTGTTCTGTGCTCTGGGGAGCTGCTCCTGAGGGACTCCCTTCTCCTCTGTCTTCTGGTTAGTTTCAGCCAATGGGAGACATCAGCAAGAGATTGGAGGGTAGGAGGACTGCTGATAGGTCAGAAGAATAGCTTTACTGTCGTTGGTATTTATTAAAGTGTTCATGGTTTCAACAAGTTTATAAAAAGCACTCAAAATAGGAATAGATGAATACCTCTTTAACATGATAAAATACTTGTTATGTTATCTCAAAAGTCAGCATTCTGCTTGATGGGGAAACGCTCGGGGAGTTTTATTCCTAAGGTTAGGAATAAGACAGAAGTGCTCACTGTCACCATTACTATTTAAAATTTTATTGATGGTACTACCAATCACAATTAGACACGATGAAGACTTCAAGTATAAAAAGGGGGAAGTATAAGAATTGAGCAAGATCTCGCAGCTTCCATGTTCTCCAAGCACTCCACTCTCCCGGAATCTCCACAGGTGCACCAACTAGAGGTTGTCTGAACTCTTCCTGTTGGAGTTTTTATGGAGGCCTCATTTCATGAGCATAATTGAATAGCCATAATTGCCCATTGTTGATTGAACTCAAGCCTCAGTCTCTCCCCTCATAGGAGGTCAGGGAGTGAGTAGGAAAGTTTCAGCCCTCTAATCACACAGCTGGCTACCCTGAAAACCAGCCCCCATCCTTGAGTGCTTTCCAAAAAGTCTCCTCATTAAAGGTGTCACAACAAAAGAAAACCTTTACCGCTATCCTCAGGACATTCCAAGGTGTTTTATTTGTTTTTTGTTTTTTGTTTTTTTATCTCTGTGCCAGAAACGGGACAAGACCAAATATGTATTTCTTATTGTCAACCTGAAAAGACAAGAACCCAACTGGAGGCAAAGTGTTTATCTGGGATCAAAGAAGTACAATTTATAGTACTTAGATTTAGGTAGAAACACAAATAGTGTCTCAATTACAGGGTGAAAGCAAGGGTTTTTATGAGAAAAAGGAAAGGAATAATTATATGAAAAGAAGGAAAAAAATTCCAATTGGTGCTGCTAAGCTGAGCTACTCTTAGCTATTTATGATTGTCTTCAGATGGGTCATAATCATCAGTCCTTGTGATCAGGATGTCTGCTTTCCTGCTGACTTTACAAACGACAAGAGACTTAAAAAAAATGTATCAGGCAAGGAAAGCACTGTTTTCTGAGTCCCTGAAATCATGTTGCTGCTGCAATGCCAAATTTGCTAGACCAAAGATAAGCAGATGAAATAAATATTGATCCCCTTGTACAGGTTCTCAGTGAGCTGATGGGCTTACACAGCACTTAATCCTATGTGAGTTCAGGTATATGTAAAAGTGGAACTGGAAAATAATTCTGAATTAGGTCACAATGTAAAAGTGAATGGCAGAGGTTATTAGCTCTAATGAGCTCAGTATTATGTAGATTTGAAATTAAGACATTAACATTTCAGCAAATGAAAATGTTTATGCAGTCTGCAAATTCTTGGCACAGAATTCAGTCAGCATGGGCTCCTAAGCTACAAACAAAAAGTTACAAAGAACACTAAGAATTGTTTGCCTTGTTTTCCATTGCCATTATTTAAAACTATTAAAAAATGTTGTCTAATTGGAGTCTGACATTCTACTAGTGCAATAAAGCAAGCATTACATTACAAAGACCTTAAGATCATGTTCCTTTGACTCAATAATTCCTTGGTGAGTAGCAAATCAATGTTACGAATATCTATTAACTATATATATATATATATACACACACACACACACACACACACACACACACACACATATATATGTATGTATGTATATATAAAATAACACATACAGCTTCCGCATTTTCACATAAACTTCAAGGTCTCTCGCCAAACTAGCAGTTGATATTTTTAATACATGTGCCCTAATACAACACAACAATACAATGTTTATACGATGCACTCTCTTTCCTGTCATCTTCTTATAAAAGCAGTGTGTTAATTTTGGAAGAAACCTTAGACATTAGCAAGGCTACTGATGCAATTATTCATTCATTTAACAAATATTTGTTGAGTGTCTCCACACATTATATAAAGTAAAAAGCAATAGGATAAGATGAATAACTGTCCCTGGCCCTTGAGGAGCTTAAGTTTATGCCAACACCTTTGTTTTATTTTTTTAAGAATCTCTAGATCTCTCAAGTTCAAATCAGTACTACTTTTCATTATGCCAAATATCAAGAATTTACAAAAAGAACTAAATAGTTTATATTTATGGATTGGCAGTGGTCTAGTCGGTGCTTTTTACATAGTATTTCTTGTTTGGGGATTATTTCAGGAGATCTAACTGCTCTTCATCTTTATAAGTAACTTTACATACATTATGCCAGGTAGCCTCATAAGAACCTTCATTTCACAGATGAGGAAAGTAATGTCAATGAGATTAATCAATTTTCCCAGGATCACACAGCTATTAAGTAAGTGAACCCAGATCTGTCTCTAGTGCTTATATTCTTTCTACCATAGTACCCAGCAAGATTTGTCAAAATGTAGGCTAGGGAAATTGTAATTTGTATTAATACTTTAAGAAAACATGATTGTCAGTTGGCTGTTAAATCTCATGATGCTTCACAGAGAATTTCTTGGAGAAAAGCACTATAACTGTAGACACAAGATATTTCTGAGTACCTTAATGCCAGTTCATGAAAACCATGAGATGATACTGGGTATTTGTTAGTTTCAGTCATTACAGTTCTCTACAATAAAATGATCAATGTATAAATGAAATTACTGTTTTTTCCCCATGATATGCCTTTTATTTTCAAACTTTGCAATAGCCGTATATTTAGTTCATTTGAACTAGTTTGTTCTACAGTTCTTGAATAGCCATATCAAGTTTACCATATCTTGAAAGATACCATAATATTTATATATTATTACTATGGCTTTAGGAGGTACCTGATTTTTTTTTCTTTTAGCCACATTGTTGCAATTCTTCTAACACATACACTCTTCTACTTAAGTCTTCTAAGAAGTAAGACATTCACTTTATAGAGGATGATCAATGCATAGCTCACTTAGAACAGGATAAAGATTATTGCAATCATGAAGGTGTCTGTTGTAAAAGAGATAATTTGGGTAAAGTCCCATGATCAAATCTGGCATTGATTGGCAAACAGGTAGCTTCAAAGACCTTGGACCATGCAATTATATTATAAAATCTGAATCATGTTTTGTAGAGTGATATTCTTCAAATTTAACTCTGAGCTACTAGCAATCAGATACAGGTTTCTAGGAGCCATTATAATTTCTTTACAAAGTACTTAAAGATTTAGGTCAATAGTAGAGGGTGGGTAAGCAGCAATTAAGAAGGAAAAACAAATACGTGGCAATATCTTAAATTGAATTTCAACATGAAAATTATGGCATAGTTTATATAGCTCTATTATATCCCAATAGCATAAATTATGCTTCTTTCCTTCAAAGATTGTTATACACTTAAATGGCAGAAATTATAACATAGTTCATATCCCTATATTAGTTAATTATTCACAAAACTTTGGGTGATATCTTGGGATTTGGCTTGGCTCAGTGAATAGAGCAAAGGTTTGGGGATGAGTTAAACCTACGATTTCACATGAATTTTGCCATGGAACCTTAGCCATGTTACTGAATCATAGAACTGTGTGACCTTGGCCAAGTTATTGAATCAGGTTGAACTCAGCTTTATCACCTATAAAGTGTCATTGTGAGGATTAGTTATGACATATAAAGTTAACGGAAGTAAAGCCTCATATATAGTAAGTGCTGAAAAAGCTCGTTTCACATGGTGCATTTCACATAGCACACAAAATGATTTTTTATTAAATTGAATTGATTATTAGGAGATTAGGTGTTGGTATTATATGATCTTCCTCCTAGAGTGGACAATTGAAATTGAAAGGATATATTTCTTGCTGCTGACAATAGTACTTACTTCCCCAAGAGATGAGAATAGGCAAACCTTAGCAAGAAATGTCTCAATAATGTTCCTTTATGGAAAAGTCTACAGTGCACAGTAAAAACTTCCTCTGTCTGTCTTATAAATCAATATGGTCACAAAATATGGCCTTTTAAAAATAAATAAATAAAACTGCAGTGATCTTGTCAGAGTAGTTAATAGATGATTTTAACCAATTCAATTAAAACTTTGTATGGTAATAACTAAGATGTCAAAGGAAGATGAATCAAAGAGGGAAAAGAATCAATTAATAGTTGTTGCTTCTCAATGCAGTTCAGGAAACACAAGTGAGTCCATCAATGCAGGATGTGTAGAAAAAATTCTAAAACAGCAGTTGAAAGTAAAAGCTTAGTACTGTGTAGTTTCTTTTTTAAGAACTCAAATATGCATTAAGGTGCACATTTTATATTTTCAGGAATTTTAATGACTTCTAAATGAACAGTTAATGATATTTTCTTACCATACCTCATATTTGATTGTCTAACAGCAGAGTTTATAACAATGAAGCATATTGTAGAGATGTAGCTCTCCCTCTTAGTCAATGTATAGAAAACATTACATTATGCATTAAAACCACCGTGCCATGAAAACATAGTCAACATCTGTAGTCATCAGGGAAATGAAAATTAAAATTACAGTAGCGTACATCTATATCTATGTAGATTTTTTTTGGTGGGGTGACTATA
Source organism: Rousettus aegyptiacus (assembly GCF_014176215.1). Lineage (NCBI taxonomy): Eukaryota > Metazoa > Chordata > Mammalia > Chiroptera > Pteropodidae > Rousettus > Rousettus aegyptiacus. Next base: position 43,589,028 of record NW_023416295.1, read on the forward strand.
CCAAGTAGTCTTGGCAAGTATATGGAGGAACTGAAACTCTGATAGATTGCTGCTGGGAATGTAAATGGTACAACCACTAGGAAAAGTCTCACAGATTCTTATAAGTTAAACATAGTCCTACCATATGACTCAGTCATTCCGCTGCTAGATATTTACCCAAGAGAAGTGAAATGTATATCTGTACAAAAGCTTGTACATCAACATTTACAAAGTTTATTTGTAAAAACTAAAAAATGGAAACAACCCATCTATCAATACGTGAATGAATAAACAAATTGTGGTATACCCAGACAATGAATATTTAACAATAAAAAGGAATTAACTGTTGCTACATGCAACCAAATATATGAATCTTAATTAGGCAGAGTAAAAGAAGCCAAATTAAAAAAAAAAAGAATACATACCATACGAGCCCATTTATAATATTCTAGAACCTGCAAACTAATTCATAGTTATAGAAAGCAGACCCGTGGTTGTCTGGGAATGGAATGGGGGACAGGGAGAGGCGCAAGCAAACTTGAGAGCGATGGACATCTGGATTGTGCCAATGGCTTCACATATATATATATCAACATTTATCAAATTGTATACTTTAAATATGTGCCATTTTTTGTATGCCAATTATACCTCAATAAGGCTATTTTTCATAAAAATGAAGAGACAACCTTGACCCTCTGCTATTAGATTGGGTATATGAACCGCCCGCTTCTTCCGTGGCATTCACCACTTCCAGGATATGGGCAATTGTGATGTTTTATTACTGGAATGAAAGAACCTGGAGAATAGAATCTATGTTTAATTCATCTTGGTCTTCCCCAAACATGGTACCCCTCATCACCTGTTGTTTTTTAAATGAATAAATTGCCTAGATAATTTAAGCAAAACATTTCTACCTGAATTCCCTAACTAAACCTTGCCATTTTTTTTTTTAAACATCTATGGGAGGCAGCAAATCTTCATGCTTAGGAACTTTAGAGACAGAGTGACCTGCTCAGCTGCTTACTATTAAACTGCTTGACCATAGAGAAAATTAGCTAACCTCTCCAAGTCTCAGTTTTCTTACTTCGAAAGAGGTTACAGTATACTTATGTCATTGCTTTTCTGAGAGAATTAAATAAAATAATCCATATAAAGTGCATGGCCCACAGTCAAAACTCAATTTAAAAAAAAAAAAAGTGATATGGCCATGCCACCCTGGACAAGCCCAATCCCATCTGATCTTGAAAGCTAAGCAGGGTCAGGCCTGGTTAGTACTTAGGAGACCACCTAGGAAGACCAGGTGCTGTAGATGTAAAAAATGAAAAATAAGGAATTGTAAGCCGACAAGGTCCTTGCAATCTGTGAGGTCAACCAAGGATTGCCAGGAAGGAAGGAAGGAAGGAAGGAAGGAAGGAAGGAAGGAAGGAAGGAAGGAAGGTAAGTTTAGATGTCTGTGTAATATTTTATTAAGCCCAGAGAGATATATAGCATCGCTTATCTTATCTGAGATCCCATCCCTGCCCCCACGCCCTGCACTCCCTCCATCCCTCCCTAACTCCCCAGCTCTCCTCCCCCCTCACTACTCACGCCCTCACTCACCTCCCTCCCTCCCCTAAAAAGAAAGTCCAGAAAGAAGACAAGTGTCTTTCGATAAATGTCTTTTCACAAACTTTTGACAGTTTATGAACCCCAAAGACCAAAATATTTTATCTTCCATTGGAAGAAAGAAAATACAATTTATAGGTACCTGAATTTTATAAGGAGAGATAGCTCTAAACTGGCATTAAAACTAAAAAATAGAAACAACCCATCTATCTGTATCTTAGGCTTTTTAGAAGTAGGCAACAAGAGGACTTTAATTGTTGGAAAAAGTACAAGGATTACGATAGCTTCTTACAGTCTTGTCAGTACATTTTATACCTCATTAGACTTCTTCATTAAAATAGAAAGATAAAAACCCAATCATATATTTTTTTTTAGGTAGAGAGGCTGAGGTTGCAAACAGCCCATTTAGTTTCTCCCTACTCTTCACTTTGAGGTTCTCGAATGTAGAATCCAGTTCTCATATTTGTTTGCAAGTTTTCTCTCTAGTGAAAAATACTTTATCATTCTGTCCATGGGGAATTAATTAAACAGAATGTGGAAAAATGTAATCTTCAGGGAGGTTTGCTGTGAGTACTCTTAGTAAATACAGCACAGCCAAGGGACTCTACAGAGACCTGACCTATAGTGGACTGAGCCTGGATTTTAGAACCAGCCAGTTTCAGATAATAATTTTCTTGAGCTTTGAGCAACTCACTTAATCATTTTGTAGCCTTCTGGTTTATAATATTGGGCTTAATCACATATTCATGATTTATAGGGAATTTTTATAAAATACATGAAATAATATCATTAATAAATTGGGTTATTAATATTCTCCCAAAATAAGGCACTGAAATGGAAATAAAATTTACATCAGACTCTTTAGGTCTGGCCCCATGCTAGATTTGCCTTCAAAAGTCCAAGGCAATTTGTTGCATAGGAAGAACATAATTCCAGGAATTAGGAAATATTATTTCATTTCTGGCCCTGCCAACAGCTAGTTTTGTAATTATTGGTAACAACTTCACCCCTGAGTTTTCTTAAATGTAAAAGCAGACAGCGGGACCAGATTAGGGAAGGAAACACCTGATACGTGCCACCACTCCTATCATTCTGTGTTTGGGGCAGACGTTAATCAATCACTGAAAACTTCCTACCAAATTAGGAAGTTGCTTCTGAATTTTTCTCAGCAGAGCATTATAGGCAAGCCACTACCAATCAGCTGGAGTTGGCAATCAAAGTAAAATTTACTTGCCATCTTTGAGCCAAAATAGCTCTAAGAGTTCTTTTAATTCTAATATTACTCAAAAGCCCAAATGAGAGTACACAGTATAGCAAGTGCCAAAACACAAATATCTTGGCAAATCTTGCTTTCTTTTTTCACATTCCAGCCTCGAGAGTGTTAAAGGCTTTGTCTGCAAAGCCTGTCCATGAGGATGTCTGCTCTTCCGTCACTGAATCTTGCTTTTTGTTCATCCAAAATGAAAAGAATTTAATTGATGTTTTCTTTAATTCTAAAAATGCTTACTGTTATAATTGGAACAGTACAGAAAAGTACAAAGAGGAAAGTGAAAATTATGTGATATTCAATGTCCATTATTAACATTTGGTAACCAACTTTGCAATCATAGCTCTAGGTATGTGTTTTTCTGTACCCTGTTTATTTTCCCCATACAGTAATGTTATGTATGGACAACTTTGCATATTACTCCAAAGCTGCAGCTGTTAATTTCTATTCAATGTACCTGTAAAATTCCATCTTTGTCTGGGGACTCCTATTCTACAGAGTGACATTTTGCAAATATAGCAGTAGATTGAAAGGGCAAAGGGATTTTTAGACCCTTACCACAACCACACTTAAAGATGTGGTCAAATTCTCCAGGCTCCACTCTAGTAGATACAGAATGGAGAGATCTCCAAAGCTTGTGGTTAAAATTCAGTTTGAAAATGAAGTGGACCCAGTAGCTTGGGAGAAAAGCCAATGTTCCTCCCATACTCTCCTATACTCCCTCCCTCCCCCATACACACACACCTTTTTTGCTTTTTAATATAAAAGTAATTATGTTTATCTAGAAAAATGCAAATAGGTGAAATGAGAAAAAATAAAATCACTAATCAGAATAATTATGTTTAACATTTTTGATGATATATAGTCAGTCTTTTTTCCTATGCATATATATTTACATAGGTATCGACACATATAATTCAAAAGCACTCTTTTAAACTTCTGGGTTTTTCTCTTTACTTACTGCATTGCAATTTCTGCAGAGAACTATTTCTATTACGAGCAGGAAACTATGAGTTAAAACTGGCTTTTGAGATTTACAGCTCTTTGTATCAGTAGTTTGCACAGTGAGGTATGCACACCAAGGAACCACGATTATGGGTGTGTTTTGAAATTAATACACCAATTATTTTGAACTCTGCTGTACTGGAGTTCAGTTTATCCACTGGGCACATTGATCCTGAAGTTTAAATTCCCTCAGCAGATATTCAGAAAGTATCTTACATAACTGATATGAAAGAGGTCATGTCAGGCCCAGAATCTCTATATGCATTTATACTTCCATTTACTTAATTGCTGAAATGTCTGTGTTTCTTAAGTGTATTTCAATAAGGAGAATATCTCACCATCACCTATCTAAAGGTATGATATTGATGCATGCATGCTCGGATGAGATGATTTACTTTGTTATGTAGCAACGATCATATGTTATAGGAAAGATACTTTCCTCATTCACAGGGTGGTCAATTGCTTCTGAGAGTTCGGGACTATTAAATTGCAAAGTACTGTCCCTATACATGCTCGTGCTCGCTTGCAATGATGGTTAACAAACAAAAAGCACCTGTGAAAAACCTTGCCTTAGATATTCAATATGTGTTGTTTTGGTTATCTATTGCTGTGAAACAAGCCACACCAAAACTTAGCAGCTAAAAACAGTTTATTATAAGCTCTCACAATTCTTTATGCTAGGCTCAACCAGGCAGGCTTCTGCTGGTTTTGCTTAACATCTTCATATATAGTTGCGGACAGATAACAGCTGGGGCCGGAGTCCTCAGGGGTTTCACTAGGTAAGGTGGGTGATCCAAGATGGTTTTTTCACTCACATAGCCTCTCTCTCCACTTAGAGTCTCATCCCCGAGGGCTTCTCCCCATAACTTCTCTTCCCTTGAAGATAATCAGACTTCTTATATGATGGCTGACTTCTAAAGTATAAAATTAAAAGTGGTGAGATCTTTTTAAGGCTTAGTGACATTGTGTCACTTCCAGCCTCCTTCCATAAGTTAAAGCAAGTCACAGGGCCAGACTTGATTCAGTGTCAAGGGACTACATCAGTTTGGGTGAAGGGGTTCATTGGGTACTATCTTTAAAAGCTAGCTACCTCATATGCTCCAACTATAAGCTGGACAAATATAGAATTTCAACTATAATTCCAAAAGATTCTGGATATTTTCTGGCTCGAACTCATAGTACAATTAAGGAGAAGTGAAAAGAAGAGTAAAGAAACCTCAAGATGATGAAGGATTTTGAAACAGTAGGTACTTTCTTGGGTCTTGCAAACTTAGCAGCTTAGATCTCTGAGAAGATGGTGAAATAAATGGGTCGTTGCTTTACCATTATCCAAAATCTTTGTGCTCAGAAGTTTTACTTGGTAATGCTTATTTTTTTATGAGAACTCTAGAGCAAAGTATTAAAATTCTGACACATTTTAAGCATATATAGCGGGTTGTCTTTCCAAAGTCAGCAAAGAATTCAGACATCAATGGAAATGTACAAGGATTAGTAGAATGTGAAATCAATTGGGCAGAGTGAGGGGGGTGGCAGAGGAGAGAAATAAAATAGTGGCTAGGAGACCCTGGCAGTAAAAAGGACTCCCATGGCACCAGGACAGGGGGAAAAAACTGGCATCATCTTTCCTGTTCCTCTGGAGAGTTTCAATGTATAATATCCGTGCCCGCACAGTACAATATGTAAGTTCAGAGAGCAAGACCTAAGTTCTCACATAAAGACAATCTCATTTCAATGTCTGCAAAGACTGGGAACCTGCTTTACATGGGTAGTCTGAGACTGGGATTCCCTTTTCTTGTGCTGAACCACCATTCAGTACCAAACAGCTTTTTCTTAATGTTTATTTTTCTTAAACATGTTCAGACTCTTATCATACTGTTCTACTCCCTTTGAAAATATGTACTCTGCAGGTGCCTGAAATAATATAGTCCCAGCAATTGCAGTTTTGTAAAAGGTTTTTTCATTCAGTCTAAACTCAATGGAAACTTGTTGCTTAATGAGGAAATACCAAACACTTTTTATAAACTTCTTGAGAGCAGCAGCCATATCACATATAACTTTGGTATTTCTTACCTCCTGGGCTCATTGTCTACCTTCTGAAATACAGTAGTTTTAATAAGTAATTTGAATTGTTAATAATATACTTTTGCCTTTCTTTGACGCAGAAATGTCATTTCATTATGTCTCTTTGTGTTTCATGTACGAGTCATTGTAAATAATTTCTCCTAAGCTTGTTTTTGGTGTGCAGATCATCGTGCAGATTTTTCACATAAGAACTGAAAGGATTTAATTCAAGTTGAAGACGCTAGCTTCAATTACAAATGATTAACTTAGGCTTCACTTACCTCAAGGAATATTTGAACATATAAATTTACAGATAAATCCTGGGAGTGTCAAATTATGCAACCAAGAGAAAGAAAGTTCCTTCGGTGTTGATCTGCTATAGTCAGGTGTGTGTATGTGGGTGGGTATGTGGTTTTTGAATGAAATAGCAAAACCACCGCTGGCACTACTTCACCTGGTTTTGCATAATTCCAAGAAGCTAAAAACTGAAAACCAGGCTTGTTAAAGAGTTAGAAATATTGTTAATGCTTGAGAAAAAAAAATATGTATTCTTTTATACGATTTCACAATATTTCTGTTTTCAAGAACTTGAAGTTTTCTGTGGGCGATGATTAATTTTTAGATAATTGCTTTTAATGTAAAACGTAAAACATACTCATTGGAGACAAAACAGTAACAAAGATAAAATCATTCATTATCCTACAACTAGTAATATTTGGTGAATGACTTTCAATTTTTTTTCTAGACGTTTTTGCAAAACGGATTCATACTATACAAACTACTTTATAACCTGTCTTTTTTTTTTTTTTGTAATTATATCGTGAGTACGTGAAAAGAAACTTGTGAAGATTATGGGATGTCGTCGTACTGCACAGTGGTAAAGGACGCCATCTGTGGTGTGTGCGCTTTGTTGGGAAAAGAAAGCTTATAGTGGGCAGGACTGACTAGTCTCCGACCAAAAGAGACTTCATTTGCCCTTGGCGTCCTGAGTGTAGTGAGACTGCAAGCGCCTGGGACTAAGTGGAGGGCGTTCAGGGTGACTACGAGCACGAGCTCCCAGCTTAGTCCACACTTCCCCTGGGAAAGTCCCACTGGCCCCAGCGCGGGAGGGTACCGAGGGCGACTGGCGATGCGCACGGCCGGGTCCAAGCATTCGGCCACCGCCCCCCGGGTGGCGCCACGCTCTGGCGGTGGGGTGAAATAAAGCGGGGCAAGGTTCTGTAACGCCAAACCAGGGAAGCGCAGCCCCAACACCAGGGCCTTTGCCCGGTCTCCAAGCGTGTTTGTTCAAACTATTTAAACTGTCTCAAAGCGCCCGAAGTCGAGCGACCTTTGGCAAATAACTCTTAATCTCGCTGGCGGAGAGCGCTGCTTTTCTTTGCAGGGAGGGCGAATGGAGCGCAGAGCCCGGGAGCTGACGCGGCCCTCCTCCGGGCGCCCCGCCCGCTCGCGGCCGCCCACAGGGACCCCGCTCGCCGCCCTGTCCACCCCCGGGCCGCGAGCTTCTTGCGTCAGCCGGGACGGGGGTGGGGGATTTTCGGAAGCTCAGCCCGCGAGGCCGGCCAGGGAAGGGAAGGCCTGGGCTCTCGCCCCGCCCTCGGGGAGAGGGGGGAGAGGACGGGCGGAAGGCGTGGCGGGGCGAGAGCCCGACAGGCGACTCGGGCCCTGTTGCGGAGAAGGCCGGTTAGCCACCTCCGCCGTCGTCAGTGCCTCCCGGTCCGCGCCGCGCCTCGCCAGCTGGGACAGGGTCGCCGTCGGGGAGTCCCAGAGCACGGTCCCCAGTTCAGCATGATGGACTCGGAGCTGCCGCCGCCGGGACTACCGTCCCAGCAGGTGCTGCCCAGCCCTCGAGGCCCCACTGTGGTACCAGAAGGGAGACAGGGGCGCGAGGGAGCCGCGGCCCGGGACGGACAGCCGCAGCCGGCTTTCGCTGTCTGTGGCCGAAGCCGGGGCTGCCGCAGCCGCACACCGGGGCCGCTGCCCTTGCGCCAGCACAGGGCGGGGACAGGGAGCGGGGACTCCGGGGGCCGTCCGGAGTGTGGGGGCGCGGCCGGTGGTCCCACCGACAGCTTGCCCGCGACCCCGGAGGGCGACTGTGTGGTTAGTTGCAGGGGCGGAGGGGATCTACGCCTGCGTGCATGGGGTGAACAGGAACTTCTAGCGGCGTCCTGGGCCGCCGGATTGGGACGCGGGTGGCCCAGCTGGACCCCGAGTTCGAGCGGCTCGGGAGGCAGGAGGGGGCGGACACTGGCGGTCTGAGCCGGCGCGGTCCGGCCCTTCCGGGGCCGCGCGGCTACCCCGCCTCGGAGACAGCAAAAATGTGCCTAGTCACGGGGCCGCTCCCGGGGGAGCTGAGGTCTCCTTCGGGCTGGGACCCGGAGCCCCTTCTCTGCCACCGCCGCCCCTGGCCCCACGACCTGCGCGAGCTGCAGCACGGCTCGCTCGCCCCGCTGGGCCGTCTAAGGGTGATCCTTTGCGAAGTCATCAGTTCATCCATCGAATCACCCTCTGAGACAACTTGGCACGAAAGCCAAGCCCCCAGGTGGGGGGATGGAGAAGGTCCCTAAGTGCCCAATGCACTCGCATGCCCCGACGTGCGGCGGCAGAACCCGGCCTTGCGCCACTGGTAAAGGTTCGGAGCAGAGGACTCTGCGGTCGGAGTCGGCGGCGCCTCGGGCTTCTCAGTTTCTGCCCGGTGGCGCACGCCGTGTGCGTGGCCTTGGCCTCCGTGACCGTGGCCGGTTGGCTGTCACGGAGGCCCTCGGTTGGCCCTTTCCTGCTTTATAGCGTGCAAACCTTGCCGCGCCGCGCCGGGGCCAAGGGACAAGTTGGAGCTGTAGATCTGTTGCGCAATTGTTATTTTTTCCCCTGGGCGGCTTTGTCTTTGGATTTAGCGTTTCAGAATTGCAATTCCAAAATGTGTAAGGCAAGAAGATATTCTGTTTTGTGCTGTCAAGGGTAAGAGTTGCGAATGTAGATTAGAATTCCTGTAGATATTAGGCTGTTACTAAATATTTGGTTTTAGGATATTATTTCTCCCTTGGGTGCTTTATATAGTTTTCCTTTTCTGTTTGAGAATTTGCTTCGATTTCTTAGCATGTTGCTTTGGCAAGATCAAGGGCGAGACACCTGTGTTTCATAATGCTTTGCTATAAAGTTCTGTAAATTGTTATAAAAGCGAAAATAAGTTTCTGTTCATACTTCGTATGGACTTTTAAAGGAGTAGTTATTTATATTTCCATTTTTGGTGTGATTAAATTCTTCGGAAAAAATATTTGGTTTAAGGAAGTGTGTAACTTAATAAGTACAGTAAATATGTTTATGCTCTTAAACCTAATGTTTTAGACTGATCCTGAAGATCTAAAGTAAGTTTTGAAGTTTTGGACAATGTATTAGTTGTGTTTGTTTAAAGCTGTTTATCCTGAACTTTCCCCCAGTAATGACTGGGATTGTATTCCCCTGGTTGCCAATGGTGTGAAGAAGTATGCTTTCAAATTTAGGTGCTTTTCGAGACTAATTTGTATAGTCATCTGTATGACAAAAGGAAATATGATGCTGATGGGCTTTAGTTTTCCCAAATTCAGGAATTATAGCCTAGAGCCCTCCATTATTTTTAGTATTTTTCTTTTCTTTACTCCATAATTTAAAATTCCTTATACAGAAATGCGTAAGGCATTTATACTGCTTTCTCTTTTAAATGTGAACTTTCTAGTTATGTTTGATAGTGTTACTCCTTTTCCACCTTTGTAATCAGACATCAGTTAGCATACTTGAAGACTATGAAAAAGGAAAATGGAGTAAAATTTAGAATCAATTTCATGTCCATAACTATGATTCATGTTAAATCATTGTAATGCAGAAAGATACAAAAAGTCAAAGTGGATTCTGACCTTTAGTCAAAGCAACTTCAGGTGCGATGTGGTACTATGATACTGTTTTTCGCCCTCTCTGCAGAGGAGGTGTTGATGCACAGGTCAGTAAGGAGAGCCTCAGGTGCTTTCTCCATCGGTGGAAGAAGCCATCCGTTACTTTTTTCAAAGGTGTCTTGGAAAGATGAAGTACTTTTGTGTGTGAGGGACGACATTGATTTTAGATTAGACAAATACAATTACCTTTAAAGGAAAATTAGGACAGGTCTCTCCATCTCCTGAGTGAATGTTAACCAAAAACGAACTTGACTTTTTAGATGTGAAAAAGCTCTTGGGATTGTGGAAGCAGCATGTAAAAGGATAAATACACAACTCATATCATTCTTTCTGCATTAAAAATAACTTGGGCCATTTTGAAATCTTTCTTGTTAATTTGAATTTAGGTTTACCAGGAAGAGTTGAAAGCCAAATACATTATTTTTTCTTAATATTTATTTTTATTCAGGATGAATTACTTAAAAAGCTTCATGAGAAAAGGAACCCTCTGTGAACTAAAAGCACTTTCCTCCCTGCTGGGAATTTCCTCTCTCCTGGCTGAACACATTTACTTAAAGGGGTTTTTGCATAAATAATATTTCCTCTTTAATTTTTCCTTGATCTGAGGTTAAGGTTTCAGTAGGGTACAAGAACAACTTGACACTAAGGTGATAATAGATGTGTTATTGGGCACTTCCCTTGGGTGGCAGGTAGTGTGATAATTGCTTCACATGCATAATTTCACAGTCACCCCATGGGACATACTATTATCTCCAGTTTCCAGGTGAGACAAGAGGCATAGAGAGGCCAAGAGTCCTGCTTAAAGTGGCCCAACTATTGAGTGGCACAGGTGAAATTCAGACCTAGGTATCTGACTCCCATGGCACTTAATCACTGCCTCCAAACTGGACCAGGACTAGTTAAACTTTGCACTGGAAGAAAAGCTCACACTTTAAAAAGTGCATAAATTAAGAACTGAGCAAAGGTAGGAATTAAAAAGACTAGCCTTTTCCTTACCAAGAAATTCAGTAACTGTGAGGGAGGAGGTGGATCTTCTTTAATACAGTGAGAATCGATAAACCTATCAATGGAATTACCACATGGGGGCCTTTTAAGGAAGACACAGGCCAAACGGGTTAATTTAGAAAGGCAGGACTGTTTCTTAAAAATAGTTTTTAAAATTTCCAGGATTTCAGCAGTGTCCAATATTCTGCCTCAAACACTTTTCAGAGGCTGTTTTCCTTCTTCTTGATCAAGTCTCTTAGCTACTAGAATATTTGTTCACCTTTGTTCGCCTTGTTAGTTGGTATATTCTTCTGTTCTGTTGGCTTTTTTCATTTTGAAGTAGTGGTCCAAAGTAACTTCGGTAGTGAAAATTTATGGTGAAGAGTGGGACAGATGGGATTAAATCAGGTTGAAGGAAAGTGGGTAGAAGAGAGAGAATGAGTTGTAAACAGCTAGTAGGAACCTTTGGCTCAAATGAAACATGAATCTCCTGTTTTGATATTTACAAATTGAAGCACATGTAAGGGCTCAAGTCTGTCTAATTAAAGCTCATTTAGAATTTTGAGAATAGTACAGTTCAAAATTAAATACGTTATTTCTTAGTCCTTATCCTTATATCGTTTTCAGAATTATTGTCCTGTTTGTCTGAATTAAGGATCCTGCAGGTGTTTTAGGATCCAGTGGGTGATATTACCTAAAAGTTGGTCTGGGTAAACTCTTGAGTCTTTAAATGCCTGGCACAGTCACTTACAAAATTTGCCGAAGTCTGTTGCAAACCAGGGTGTAGAAGAACAAGTTTACTTAAAGCGGTATTTAACTTGCTTTCTTTACCTATAACTGTGTGTTTAAGTTTACCATAAAATGGAGAATAGAGTTTATATTTTGATAATATGATTTCTGTGAGTTCTTAAAATTTCATTACCATCTGCTTCTAAGTATGCTCAATGGACATTTATTAAAAGGGCTCTAAGGTGTCGGCCAAGGCTTCTTCACTTGATAATGGTATGTTCTCTGGAAATGGAAGCAAAAATCTGTTCAAATATATAATTCTCAAACGGTATTAGAAAAATACACGTGGTGTTCTTACACCAACTGTTCCCTTCTCCCCCCCAAATAAAAACAAAACTGCTAAACAAAAGCCCACCCTGCCTAAAGTCGGCCTTTTCAGTGTCAACCCCTGCCACAGTAAATACTTTATTATTAGAATTTTAGGAACTCTGCGGGTGGAAAGTACTTTTCACCAGTCGTTTTTACAGCATATGTCCTATGATAACTGTATGTCACAAAACCTCATATATGAAAGTCTTATTGTGTATGTGAGCATATAAGTGTGTTGGCCCAAACACTGGTAGTAGTAAAGACAAATGCCAGGCAAAGGAAGTGTCTAGATTACCAAGTCTGTCTTATTGATAATTGACTCTTGAGAGACATTATAATCCATCAACAGGCTATATTCTGAAGGATTAAAAATTATATATATATGAATGATATATATGATATCTGAATTTTATATATGTATATATATGTGTGTGTGTATATATATATCCGAATGATAAGTAGTCATTGCTTTCTCACAGGCTTGGAAATTGAGACTTAGGGCTGGTAGTATCAGCAGCATGCTGAGGAGATCCGAACTCTCCATTGCATTTTCACAAATCAGAGAAGAATGATTAAGTAAGAAGGAAAATATCATATTATTTGGGCTTCGAAGCCTCCTTCTGAACTAAAAAAGATTTTGTTTTCTGCATTAGGCAGTTCTCTTTAATGGCCTTTTAAAATCTAATGCTCGGGAGCATATGGTGGCTTGCTCCCTGGCATATGTCAATTTGGCTCAAAAAACTCTTATAAAAATTAAAAAAAAAAAAAAAAAAACAAAAAACTACTGATGCTTGTCTTATCTGTGAAACTTTGTTTTTCTTTCTCTCTGCAGCTAGTTCCCTGAGAGCTGGGCATAGAATTTATATTTATATTTTGTATTTATTTTTTAACAGCTTTATGAGATATAAATCAAATCCCATACAGTCCACCCCTTTAAAGTGGACAGTTTAGTGGTTTAGTATATTCAAAGTTGTATAGCCATCACCACAATCAATTTTAGAACATTTTCATCACCCTGAAAAGAGACCCCATACCCATTAGCAGTCACTCTACGTTTCTGTCTAACTTCCTTAGGCTCTGGTTAGAACTCATTTATTTCCTATCCCTGTAAAGTTATCCATTCTGGATATTTCATGTAAATAGAATCATACCATGTGTGGTTTTGTGTGACTATGGCTTCTTTCACTTAACATAATGTATATAAGATCTAACTATGTTGTAGCATGTATCAGGACTCCATTCTTTTTATTGCTGAATACACTAGTCTATTGTACAGATACACAACATTTTATTTATCTGCTCGTCTCCTCCCATTCAAAACAAAACAAACAAAAAAACGCTTAAATCTACAAGGCATCTTTTAGCAAGTCAATTTTTTGATTTTCTGTATCTGCCCAGTAAAGTCAATTTCATATTCTGACCATAGCGCTACTGTTTGTACTTACCTGAGTGGCTTTCTGGTCTACGTATTTGGCAACAGGGGCTAACTTATGAATTGTTTTTGGAAGGAGAGAGAGTGAGCAAGTGATCCATAGCACAGAAGTCCCACTTACGAGACTTGAGGGTGTGGTTCAGGGCCTTCTGAAGCCGGCTTAGCCTCACCGTGCACACAGGGTAGGAACAGGCCCAGAAGGAAGTGGGCACCACTGTGCCAGCCACGATCTCTCTCCAGTGTTGCCAGGCAGAGCTTGTGCGGCCCAATTCCAGTCTTGCCCCCAGCCATCATCCCATTGGGGTAGGGGTACCTTTAGTCATCTCCGGGAAAATGCCTGCTTTTCCAATTCTAGTCATCAGTAGTTTGAAATTCTTTAACCTGTCCCCTCCTATTGTTTTAAGATTTAAAAAACTATCCTATTCTTTCACATGTTCTTATGAGTTTTGTGCATAATGTATTTACCTCAAAAGGGAAAGACTTCAGTGCTAACATTTAGATTACATGCAATGCATACTTGTATTTTAATGTATCATTTTTCCCATTAAATGCCCCTTCTGTTTTTTTTGCCAGACCGTAAGCGACATTCAGGGTCAGCTAGTACCATCTCCCCTGTCACCCTCCTATGTCTGTGTGAAAGTCAGGAATAACAGGTATTGGGCGGCCTGCTGATAAAGGGTGTGGAATTTTGCTTTACTCCAGACTTGACAGTCTTGTCTCCTCTGCCTCAGCACAGTTATTATAATACGATACGTGGATGTAGAGTCCAGCCTATTCCCAGCCTAAGGGAGTGGTGTAGAGGAAAAGATGACGATGCTCTGTCGCCATCTGTGAACAGAAGAGGCGCAGAGGCGCGGCACATGATGGAACTATACCACTCTTTCGGGTGCTTGAGGGCTGAGAGCCTGTACTTTTTTGCTGGTTTGTTTTACAGTGCTAGAGTCTTGCTGCTGTGTCTCGAGAGTATCAAACAACCATGAATTTTTTCGACCTAGCAAAAAAAAATTTTTTAAATCTTAAAAATCCTGGTGACGAAAACCACCAGAAATTAAAACAAATCATTTTTTGCTTGCAATAGGAAAAATTGCCAATTTTTGAAGAAGTTGTTTTTGTTCTTGATAATTCTCAATGAAACATAATTAACATCTACAAAATCTATATTGAGAAACCCTAAAAGACAGGAACAGGGTTCCTTTCCTTTGTGCTGGCTAGGTCCTCTTCTCAGCCCTGGCCGTACGTTCTTCCACTGGTACCCAAGCTGAGACTAGGCCAAAAAGGAGAACTGTCCTGTGGGTTCAGGTTCTTCTCCAGAGGCAGAAGCTCACCTCTGCTAGGAACTTCTTTACCACGCTGCATGTTTGGGAGACTCCTTGGGTCACTGGATTGAGAGTGAGGATGGTGACTTCAAGAGAGGAGATTCCAGGTTAGGTTTCACTTGGAGGAAGGGTTCTGTAATTAAATTGAGAGGGGCTGGAAGGAAAAAGAAAACTAGCCTGTACACTTTCTTTTAATGAACCCAGGAGGAATCTCTTCTTTTTGGGCTCTTCCTGAGGGAAGCCTCAGGTTGCCCCAGAATTTTCACATGAGGATTTCCCAAATCTGTAATGCTTAGTTATGCTCTTCAACATGCAGCTTTCAGTTAAGTTCTCCATGTGAAAAAAGGGAAAGCGTTTGTGAGTATTTACTTGTGTTATGTTTACACACATTATCTTCAGTTCTTTTAACAACCCTTTAATGTAGTTATTGTCATTATTGAGAAAACTCTTTGGAGAGGTTAAAAAACAGTCTAGGGTTTGGTTTAGAAAACCAGAAACCATGAGAGCGATTTCAAACAGAAGGAATTTAACATAGGAAATGAATTACATAGGTGATAGAAGAGCTGAGAAGCCAGACAACCCAGAAATGAGCAGCCTTGGGAAGCCACTGCCATCCGTAGAGCTGGAGGGGCTGAGGGAGGCAGTGGAATACCAGGGTCTGGCCTGCCCTCCTGAAGCTAGCCTGGCCTTGGGAGCTGCGACCACTGAGAAGTGGCCTTCCCATCTCCGGCATCTCTCCAGTGTCCTCCCCACCCCCAATCCTTGGAACATAGTCGGAAGCCAGTTGGCAAGGGAGCCTGGGAACGGAGCAAGGGCAGTTGTCATTCCTGCTTGCGGGTAAATTGAATGGGAATTCCATGAAGTATAGAATTCACATTTCCCCGTTTGCAAGGAGAATGAGACTGCAGTGCCCACTGTATTTTGACTTCCATGTAACATGTTATAGTTATACATTTCCTCTAGTTATGGAGCCACACGTATGTGACTGCAGAGTAGTTCAGTAGTAATGTAATCCTAGAAATTCCTCTAAAGAGTGCGGGCGGAGGCTCCATTTTGGGAGTTCCCAGTTTAGATAACTATTCCCATTGTTGGTAGGTTCTGTGCTCCCCCTTCCCTCATGATGCCAGGGCAGGATTGATTATATAGAGAGATTTTGGGTTTGCTGAAGGACTTAGACCTTTGGGTCTTGAACTTGGGGGGAAGTTCAGAAAGGAGGGAATAATCTTAAGAAGAACTGGGATAACTTCACAGCTCTTCCCATTCATCCTAATAAATAACAGACTTTTCTCCCTAGGGAGATATGAGTAGAAATAACTCCCCTAGATAGAAATTTATTCATCTCTCTTCCTTTTGTCCCTGAGGGACTCCTGGAAGTCTGGGGCTCCAGAATACATATCTCTTGCCCTGTGCTACAGGTTTCCAAAGTCCACTTGGTAGTACAATTGCGCCGTAAAGCTTCAGTGATTATGTGTGCGCTGGTAAAGATGATAACAGAGGCAGAGAGAACACCTAGTCTTTATTTAGGTTCACGTTGCCAACTAATTTCCTTCCTACGTTGTGAAGAGAACCAGCCTTCTGTTGTTACATCTGAATACAGATAACTGGCAATTTCATGGGGAAGAAAAAGGGGGAAAAGACTAAATTTTACTGAACACCTGCTAGTACTGTTATAGATCCTAGACATGTTCTCTTACTTGATTTTGACAATAAATCTATGCTGATGGGGGCTGTTATTTCCATTTTACAGATGAGGAAACCTATACAAAGAGTTAAAGTATCTTGTCCAGGGCCATGTGACTTGTGGTAGCAGAGCAGGAATTGAGATATCTGTTCATAATCTCTGCTCTCCCTTCCCTCTTTTCCTCTTTCCCTGCTTTCTTTCTTTTCTTGTCTAATGACTATGGGTGTTTCGTTAGATGCGAATGAGTAAGAGACTCCTTAACAAAAATGAAGACAGGAGTCCCAACCTTGTCAGTGGAGTGCTACTGGCACGTGGGCCGAACTTGTCTTTGGAGGACGGTCCCACACTACAGGATATTTTGTGACAACCAGAAGGCAGGCCCATCAGCCCCCATACAATTCTAAATGCTCCGAGGTGTCAATGCCAGCCCAGTGGAACCGCTGTGATGCATTCATTGACTTCTAGATATCACTGCTTGTCCTCAGGAAATCTCAGGATATTACCTCCTTGGTCTTTGTAAAGAGGCCCACTGTCTCAGATGGCAGCCGATTCACACCTTGTATTCTAAACTGAAACGGTGTAATGGAAGAGAAATCATAGAAAGTGGTGAAAGCTCTAGAAACCAGAGGGACCAGGTCCATTTCATTGACTCAGGTAGAATATCTAGTCCAGTTCCCTTAACAGAGCTGTGTTATTTGATGGTGATTATTAACCACTATATACCATTTCTTGAGCCTACAGCTGCAAGGAGTTGGTCTGAAAAAGGTAAACATTATTTTTAATTTTCAAGATGAAGTTAAAAGTCATATACTGTATCTCTCTAGGTTTTTACTGCCTTTTCTGCTGAGCACTATTTGAAGATGCCTGAGATCTGAGAGTAAGGGAAGCTGTAGAACAGTGAAAGAGGTTGGAATGTTATAGTTAATAGATTGATGCTTTGGGGAAAAAACCTAGAATATGGGGGCAAAGTGAAGTTGCCCATTTCTTGTCCTTTTACTGAACATCAGTCTGAGGGAAATAACTAGTGTCCTCTAAGAAAATATCCTTAATCAGCATTTGTTGGTTGATTAATTGTTATACTATCCAAATTGCAAAATTCTTTAATGGATATTTAAAGATAATATCATGTTCGTTTTCTTAAAAAAATCAACTTTATTTTTAATGTGGAGTGTGCGTTTATAGTTCTTAAGAAATAACATTTTGTTTTAGTAAAGTACCCAAAGAATAATTTGAAGCATCATTATTGTGAGTGAAGTTAAATAATTTCTCTATGGCTAGTGTTTGAGTCATAAATGATATTAAACATGATACCTTTGTAAATTCAGTAGTTAGAACTATTTAACCCCAGACATCTAGATGTACAATGAAGATACCAAATTCTGAGCACAAATGTACACTTACTCATTCCATAAATATTTATTAGGTATTTACACACCCTGCGGAACTTGCAGGGCATAAAATTGTTTTACCCTTTCAAGATAATGCAGCAAATGTGCTGTTCTCCTTGAAGGATGTTTGCTTTCTAAATTGCCCCTCCTAATTAATCAATCCCTTTGTACCCCTGGATTATAGGGCATGCATCATATCATAATGATTATAACTTGCATATTTGTCTGTTTAAGGTATGACTTCCTCCAGGGTAGGGACTGTCCTTTATTCATTTATATAACTCTGACCTCTGGCACCATGCCTGGTACTTGATAGTAGTTGCTCAATAAACACCAGAGTGAGTGTGTTACTGCATTCTAGGAGCATGGTGTTTATACGGGCTCTTCTGTGATATATGACAGCTCCATGACAGTGCAGAGGAGAGGTAGCATTTTATCTAGACTTCTTTTCAAGCCAAGGATTTCATGTGGCACGAGCTTTAGTTGGAAGCCCGAGGAAAGGTGTCGGCGTGAGCTGGATGGACTGGCAGCATATTGAGTCAGTAGGGCCGAAAAGGTTAATCTGGGGCTAGCTGTAGAGAGCCTTCAAGTGCCTGCGTGTGACATTTCATGTTTATACAAGGCAGCTGGAAATCATGGAATATTTTGGAAAGGTCAAGGAAGAGCTGGATGTGGACAGGAAGTTATTACGGCCCGTGAATCAGAAGACAGGCAGGTTGAAGGCAGAGATGGTGAGGGGGCTCTGGTGTGCAAATGGCTGAGTCAATTTGGCATCAGCACAACGATTGAGGATCAGTAACTGTAACTCTAAACTGTACCTTTGTTAGCTATTTTAAAAGAATTTTTTAAAGTTTGGAGGAGAGTAGATTTTCTCTTCCTTTTGGCCCCATGATGCAATTATTTGTGCACAAGTTTGCATGCCCAGTTATTCCTGTGTTTTAACAGAAACCCATCCACCAGTGTGTTCATTCCATTGACAGGAGAGGAGGACAAGCCGGAAACTTCTATTTTGCTGCAAGGATGGATCGTTTTCTTCTCCAAGGTGGCATAGGGAGAGTTTCTCTCTTTCTGCCCTTTCCTGAGATCGATTCGCTCCAGCCATCTCCAGTCATTAGCGAGTCTCATCTTTGGCTTCCAGTCCCAGTGATGAGCAGTATTCACCAAAGAAAAGAAAAAACAGTGTCCTCTCTTTTCTCTGCCATGGGATTTGGTTGTAAGTCCCAAGCTAACAGAGGTGGGCATCTGACAATATTGGTGATGACAGCTGCCATCTCTCAGGCTCTCACCAAGGCCAGGCAGGGTGCTGAGTGCTTTAACAAACTGGTTTTGTCTTGTGTACTCCTTACTCTACTCTGTGAGGTAAGAAGCATTATCCCTGTTTTATAGGCTTTCAGAACCAAGGTCCCAAGAGGTTAAGTTGACAGATTTTACAGTGGGATGTGCCTCCGTTTCATCATCTCTACGATGTGGCTGATCTGTATCACAGTATTCTTAAGAAAAGAACTGGGTACAAGACCTAGCACATGGTACACATTGAACAAATGGTGACTGTGATTATTGTTATTACATTTCTTCTTTGTCAGGGATATTTGAATGTGTGGGAGTCTGAGATGTGTATAGCCCATTTGAAAAAAAAAATCCCTCCTTGAATTCTAGCTGTATAACGGCATGAGCATTCACGTGACCCTTCTTGCTCTTTGCTATAAACTTCTTATTTTCCTGTGGTTTTCCCTATGTGCATCCCAGGCCTCATATGAGGGTCTGATTGTTGGCAACTGAAGCCTCTTGAGACAGAAAACCAATCGGTGGGTGGCAAGGCCTTAATGTGCACCGTTAGGACAGCAATGTCACGCAATGCCCAGCTTCCTCTGTGGAACCCTCTGGCCTTCCCTCTGGATTCCCTGTACTTAGGTGGATTAATAAGCCATCTCACTGAACGTCTTCCCAGATACACTTTTTCACTTCTGCCAGAATTTCTTACTCTGAGGTTCTGGGCCTAGAAACAGAGCAGTGTCCACAGGTAAGTTGTATGAACAGAAAGAGTTTGGGAGGCAGAAGTACGTTAGTGCAAGGCTAAATTCGAACATGAACCAAGTTGACCCCTGTGGCCTTGTCTTCTTCCCAAGCACACCCCCTTCTTTTAGTCTTGACCAAAATATTTCTTTAGTAATAACTACCCCGAAGTATCTCTGGCCTTTAACAACAACAACAACAACAACAACAACAACAACAACAGCAACAACAACAACAGAAAAACCAGAGTGGTGAAGGAAAAGAACCTTCTAAGACCCTCAGGAAGATGGCACAGCTGAAAATTTTACATTTACCACCCTTTGTTGTTGCCATGCAGGAACCTGATATTTAAACAAGTTAGGACCTCACCTGCTATTTTTTATATAGTGGTTATACTCAGAAGCCTGAAAATTTGATGCTTCTCATGTTCTTTTGACATCTGCAACAGGAACTGAATTTATTAATGGTATTAATACCTGACCCCTGAGTTGTCCACTGTATTTTTAAGGGCCATTCACATACTTTTTTTATATATGAAAAAAAAAATTCTGTGATGACATGTCTTATTGTCTTGGTTTTTCCCTCACAGGAACAGCACGGTGGGATCAGTTGCCTAGGCCGAGCTACCCTATGCAGCTAGTAGGTAGCCGAGCCCCAACAGGACACCTGCAGGTGTCCCTAAGTCAGCGTTGTCAGCCTCCCTTAAAGAGGCCTGGGTTATTCTGAAGTAAGAACCTGTGTTATTTGAGTGATTCTGTAATATGAACTTGAATTGGATCTCATTGTCAACATTTACTAGACTGAGGTGTTCAGGCAAAATTACTTAACCTCCATGCTTCGGTTTCCTTGCTCCAAAAGGGTGATGATAATGATACTACCCACCTCACAGATTGATGTGAGTATAAACAGATAGTGAATACAAGTACCTAGAAGAGTGTTGAGCACATAAAAGGTGCACAGTAAGTGGTAGCCATTGTTATTACCGCTTAGCTTATCATACTTATCTTTATCTGGACTTAGAATATTGGCACTGTGATCTTTCTCAAATCTTAATGTGAAGACTCACCAGGTAACCACTGTCCTTACATATTTACTTAGCAAGTTAATTGAAAAGATTTACATTAAAAGATTTCTATACTGATTTTAAGAGAATATAATATGACATATACACTAATTTCCTTTATAAGAGGTCCAAATTGCCACCTGGCAATTGGCAACAACAGTAGGTACTGTGCATTTTCAAATGTATACATCTGAAAGCAGGCAAAATATAATTTTCAAACTCAGGATTATTCATATCCTTGGTTGGAACAGATAAATATTTTCCCATCATCTAAGACGCCTTATTTCTACCCATTCTTCAGATGACCTTTACAATAATCATGGTAATTGTGTGGCATCTGGACCTTAACATTGCCAAATAATATCATGATCCATTTAATCATTTTGAGCCCTCTTAGTAATTCAGATTCACGCTAGCACTTCCAGGTCATTGAGGTAGCTTTTTCTAAATAATCGCTAAAAGTATAAATACTACCCAGTGTAGTTTGGAAGGGCTAATTTCCCAGTGTATCCTCAGGAAGTAACTTGCAAAACAGGAGTTTGGTTCAGTACAATCCCCCCTAAGCAGTGTGCAGGCCTCACTTTGTAGGCTCTTGCAGAGCTGCACTGTCCAACAGCAGTCACTAGCCACTTGACACTTTTGAGTGCTTGAAATGGGGCTAGTGCCTCTGAAGAACTGAATTTTTAAATTTAAAGAACTTTGGTTTAAATGTAAAAACAGCAGTATTATAAGGAATCTCTGTTAAATAGAACTATTCTGGTAAGGCTGCATTGCCTGTGATCATATCAGGTGGAATTTCCTGTATGTTGAACATGTTCATCAGTTGTAATAGCACATTAATAAATTTATATCTTGGTTACATGTTGCATTAATTTTTTGACATATTGAGTTAAATAAATATATTGTTAAAATTAAATTCACTTGTTTCTTTTTTTAGTGAGGCTACTTAAAGTTGTGTTAAATACAATGTAGCTTGCTTTGTATTTCTGTTGGACAGTACTGCTTTAGAGCATCTGTTACAGGTAGCTGAAATTAGTCTGTTTTAAAATTCAGAATTAGTTTACATAATTTTGGACTTCATAGACTCAGAGATATTTAAAGGAAGGGATCTTAGGGTTGCCTAAACCAGATGTGTCCTGTGGCAGATGAAGAAACTGAGGCTAACAGTTACTGAACAGTGGCATGACCCAATCCCAGACAGGGAGCGGGACCTGATGTGTCCTGGGTTAACATGGCGTTGGAAATGTGGTAGGCATCAGGGCTTCAAAGAACTTAATTCTTACAGGTCCAGGCTAAAGAAAAGGACTTTTAAAGAAATTATTTCAGGTGGTAAGGAAAAGTAATTTTTTGTGCTGTGCTTAGCAGCAAATAGGATGATTAATTATGTATGTGATGTATATTTTTGTTGGGCAGTATAATGATACTTTCATGGGAATAGTAAGGTAAAAATAATTCTCATACTTCGTATGAGCATTTGCTTTGGAGAACTCTGTACAGCGGGCTTTCAGATTTTAACTTAAGTCCTCTTCTCAAAGCCAGAGATTTTACAGCAGACAGACCCACAGCTTTTGTCCTTGAGGAGACGGCTAAGAGTTTGACCTCATGCGTTTATTATTCAGTTAGGTTGTATTTATTATTCAGTTAGGTGTTCTGAGATCATTTGGCAGAGGTTTAGCCCTGTTTTATGGTATTGTTGTCTTATGAGTTTAGCAAACTGACTTAAAGGAAGAAGCCACCAACAACTACAGTGGACATTCTTAGAGCAAACCAGAATCGTATTTATATTTAGAGGAGGAAAGGGAGGCATTACTTCTATGATTTGATTTATGGGTATATCATCATATTTGGAGGAGGGCTGCTCCTGCCGCAAATGCCGTGTCAATTTCTTCACCTCCCTAATCTTCACACAGAGCAGTGTGAGGATTAAATGACATCATGGTGCAGGCTTTTTGAGTCACGCTTCTCTTGCTCAGGTCCACTTCCATGTCTGGAAGTGTATTTCCCCCCCTAATAGAGCTTTTGCTTTCTTCTTTAAAAAATATATAAATAAATTATGTCATGTTGCAGGTGAGAGAGTTTTGTGCTCTAAAGCACTATAGATGTAAGGGCTGGTGTCTCCAAGGACTTTCTCCAAGGAGATGTAGAGCTATTTCTTGGGTTACTCTTGGTATTAGCCAGCCCTTACATGAGTCAGTCAATTAGAATGTGCCTTTAGTGGGTACATGGCCTTTACTCCAAGATTTGGGAGTTCTCAGGGCTCCACATTAATTTTGAGCCACTTTTGCTCTTGGTAGCAGAGGTGATCTGCCCGAAGGGCCTTAGAACTAGGAGACTCTTAGTCTGGTTGTAGTTTGACTGTATTGAGCACAGGCAGAGTCTTTAGAAATCCACACAGTACTTATAGCCTGGGGTTGGGGAAAGTTCTCTACAGACAAGTACAGGTCAAACGCTGGTTGCTGGTCGTTTTCTCCTAATAAAAGAGTTTCATGGGCCCTTAATTTGGCTGCAGGGTTGAATGCCACACAACAGTCTTGTAAAGGTCTGTTTTCAAAGTAATTCCTAATAGTCTGTGAGTTTTTAAGTAATAGAAATTGCAATAAGGAAGTCTAGTTTGAATCTGATTTGTATTAGGTTGACTACCCCTCCTGGATTCTGCTCAGTCAGATGAGACCCAGGGCTAGTTGCCCATTAAGCATCTCTGGGCTTTAAGATTTTCATAAACCTTGGGCTTGGACCATGATTTCCAAGGTCACTGTCAGCTCTCCTTAGTCTTGTATGTATTCTAAATGTAATTTAATGGCCAACAAACATCTATTCCTGAGAGATGCATCCCTAGAAGGAATACATTTTCCTTGTCATTAAGGAGCTAGTAGACAAGTCAGCCTGGCTGAATTTGCTTTTTCATTAAGTTCATTAAAGGCTGAGGTTGCTGATTTTGCCTATTATGCTTGAGTATTTCACCTATTGAGACTTTGCCCAACCTCTGCCTTGAAGTCATTCTGGAATTAACATAGGAGACTTGTACAACAGTTACTGTGTATTTATTTAGTGGGTACCATGTGCCAGGTGTGAAAGATGCATGACTTGGGGGAAGAGTGGGGAAACAGGCACACTCGCACATTGCTGGTGGGAGTGTAAAAGGCACAATGCATGTGTAGAGCTATTTGGCAGTATCTATCATAAAAATACATATACTCTTCGACCCAGCAATTCCACTTCTAAGTATTTATCCTACGATATCCCCACACATTTATGAAATGATTTATATACAGGATATTCATTATAGCATTATTCGTAATAGCCAAAGATTAGAAATAACTTAAAAGCCCAACAGGGGACTGATTAATTATATTATTAAATAATATTATTATAGTATATCTTTATAATGAAATACTGCTCAGCCATTAAAAATAATGGGACAACTCTGCCCTGATGTATAACCATCTCTACAATATATTAAATAGGGAGAAATAAATGTAGAATCCAATTGTTACGTGCTACTTTGTGTGTGTGTGTGTATTTAACAGAACACCTTCATAAGAAAAAAAAAAAATCATGTCAGTGGTTACCTTGGGGGAGGGTAATAGAGGGTAACTTGTAGTTTTTACATTTTGTACTATATGCATGTTAACTATTTACGAAAGACATAGGAGTTTACAGTTTAGTCAGGCCACTGAAAGAAAAGAAAGCCCAGCTGAGAAAAGCACAGGGTAAAATACTAGCTTTGTGGAAGGATTTATTTAAATGTTAATCGCTCCTTATCCTGTTAGGCAGACCTGATTTACCCATGGGCCTTTAGAGCAGGCAGGTCTGAGTGTCAGAGGGCTGACTTCCCAGCACGCTTGTGTCCTGCCTGGGGAGAGGGCACCAGAGCTAATAGTTTCCATACCTTGTTTTGTTGTGTGACTACCAAGGAGTGGCACCACGATGTGCGAAGAGCCTGCCAGACTCAGAAACGATTCCGGGTTGGAGTCCTGGCTCTGCTACTTACGGAACATGTGATTTGGGACAGGGTTGCCTGATACCCAAAGCCTAAATGTGCTCATCCATAAATAAAGATAAAGCACCTCCTCCATGCTTTGGCAGTGAGGCTTGAATGAAGTGCTGCCTACAAACACTCCTGTAAACCATGCAGACACCAGCTACAATATAAGCTGTTAGGTAGCTACAGGCTTACAGACTAGAGCAAGAGATGCTAATTCAGAAATTAAAGGACAAAGAAACATCCTTTTCCCTCTGCCAAATAATTTGGCAAGAGTTATAAAATTAGAAAAGTAGATCGAAGGTAGTTTTGGAAGCCTTGACCTCAGACCTTGAGGCAAGTCATTTCACCCTGTAGACCTGTTTCCCTATTTGAAAAATGAAAGAGGCTATCTATGTGAGTCTTGTGGTCCCTTCCAGTTGTAGCGTGTCGTGACAGTGTGGCATTAGCAGTAGTTCCCATCACAGCCGAGATGAGTCATACTGACCGAAAAGTCCAGATGCAAGGAAGAAGTCTCTTTGTGTTTGAGAATTTCCTTGAGCTGTAAATATGATCCTCTGTGGGGGGAAAAGGGGAAAACATTGCTACTGCCACGAGGGGTGACCCCAAAAAGCAGTGTTTTGTGTTCTCTTCAGCTTTATAGCCTTTGCTTTCAGACGTTCACTTGGACTAGACGTGTGGAAACCGAGTTCAGCGCTTGGTCTGTTGGGTAGGATGCTCACATGGTTGTGACTGGTGTACTTTGTCAGTTGTCGCCCTGTGAGGTCTGTCTGTGCAGTTTAGCGACACTTCTGGTGTGCTGCCTTAGCTCCTGCATGCTTCTCATCACATCTCAAAGCTAAGATCAGAAAATACCTGTTACCTTTGTGTCCCCAGCACCTAGCACATTCTGGCACCTGAGAGGTGATCTATACACATGTATGAGATAGGTGGATGGATTAATGATCCATTTAGGGTAGTGTATGTACTAATCTTGTTGATCTTGATCACCACTTTTATTGTAATAACCATCATTCTGGTAAAATTAAGTTTTAGCTATTAGTAGCTTATTATTTGAAGAACTATTGTCATACTTTAAAAAGTCCACACTAAAAATATTAAACCCCTTAGAATATAGTTTAACAGTATCTGCAGTTTAAAAAAAAAAAAAGGAAGGTAAGCGTTTTAGATCGTCTCTGTTACAACATTCATCACCATGGCCAGTCTTCACACTGCCACCAGCACACAGGTCTTTCGCTATCAGCAGCCGACTCCTTAGAGAACTTACCCGGCCCCCAGGCCTGAATGAGTGTTCTGATTCTTTTTTTAAGCTAGTCGTAGGTAGTTAAACCTGAAAAGGAGCTTTAAGATGGAAATAAATAATTGCTTTTTACAAATGCAGAACCCAAATGGGGTCAAGGATCTTCCGGGAGTTGAAGTGTTCAAGCAGGCCAGATGGAGCACTGCCCTCCCTCGTGGGGGGCGCCCTGTGGGAGGAGGGTACACAGGGTGGGCAAGCAGGGCTATTTGCCCAAGGTGGATGGCTGAGCCACCTGGTTAGTCCATATCCAGTTAATTTCATTATACACAAGGTATAGAGGAGGTTAGGGAGTTAGATCCAGTGCTCCTGAAGGTTCTGTTGATAATAATGGTTCATGCAGGTGTGTATGTTCCCCTATAGAATCACTCTAATACTAATGGAAGACCTCACGAAGGGAGAATTCCCTTTTATGTGTGGAAGACAGCATCCAGAACTGAATACATACTATGGCTTGTTCAAAATGGGGAAGAGATTAGCAAAACATATCCTAAAGTTTGTTTATCAAACCAAATCATTCTCTTGGCAAAGTAATGATAGCATATATCCTTTATAGCAGCAGCATCTTGCTGACACCAGCCACCAAAAAATAACTCTGTCGGGATTTAGGCGTGAAACTTCTCATGGAAACGTCAGATCCATGCATTTTTGGTAGCTGGTGGGATCACCTACTATTTTGAAAATTAACTTTCTGATCTTTTTGGTCAAATACCTATGTGCCTCGTGAGAAAATAATCAGAGTTCCTGTTCTTTTCAGTTTCCAGTCTTGCTTTATCTTTGCATCATGCTTTTCAATTTGCACACAGTCGTAATAAATGACTTCCAGTAAACTGGAGGGATCATATTTCTTAGACTGAGTCATTGCTAAGAAACAGGAAACAGCCCATTAAAGTGTCTGTACAGAGTAACATGCCAGACTGAGGAAACCGGCCCACTTTCTCATTGAAAGACCAACGGTACAAGAATGATTCTACAACCCAAGGAATAGCAAAATTTGTCATCTAGAGTTTTTAACTTGTCAAATAATTCCTCTCTAGGTGTGTGTTTGAGAATTTTTATGCTGTTAAAAATTGCTAGTTGTTGAAGATTAGGGAAGTGATTCTTAAAGGTGAGATTTCTCTAGAAAGTTTGGATTAGTGGTAACCGTTACTACCTATTAGGAATCTCTGTTGACACGTATAACTGGTTGCTAGGTTAGTTTTTTTTTTAAAAAAAGGAAGCTATAGTCTATGGCTATGCCCGACCTCGTGTGATCTCGGAAGCTAAGCAGGGTTGGGCCTGGCTAGTACTTGGATGGGAGACCACCTAGGAAGAACAGGTGCTGTAGGTGATTTCAAAAAAAAGGAGCTGTGGTTACAAAGAAATGAACCCGGCAACATTGACATTTGGCCTAGATGGCTGGAAGGCCCTTCCATCACTAACATTTTATGATTGTGTGTGTGTGTGTGTGTGTGTGTGTGTGTGTGTGTGTATGAAAGAGATTTGTTTTTAATCACCTACTTCACCATTATTGTAGCAATATATTCAGAAATTAGCAAGTCCAATAGAACCAAAAGTACTTGAATGTGGGCAAACTAAAGAATAATGTGTCATCTGCTTTCCCTGAGAAAACCATTGGCATTGTGTTGTGTATCTTGTAATGAAGCAGTAGTAGAGAAGCAAAAAAGTAAATAGGTAGATATTTATGAAATAATAGTCATCAACAAGATGTATTTTAAAAACACACCTGCTTGGTGTCATTTTACTTTATTTGGTAAGTATACTACAAGGTAGAGTCATGTGAATGTAGAGGAGATTATTTTTGTTGTTTTAGCAATTCTTCAAAATTCAAGCATGCCCTCAGTTTTTGTTTTGTTTTGTTTTGTGTTTTGTTTTTTTTTTTTTTTTTTTTTGTAGCCTCCTATAGCTCTTCATGGGGTTTATACTCTTAACAGACAGTAGGATGTGATTCATGTTCCATCAGGTTTTGCTCAAAAATATTTGAGCAACTTCTATGGAAAGCATATTAAACCAGATTTATCTTTTAGATAAATATAACAATCTGGGCATAATATAAAAACTAAATTGTATGAAAGAAAAACATGATCAGGTATAACTCAGACTCTTACTGCTAGTAAGTAATATTTAGATAAAGATAATATTTCAAGGGAATAAACTTTTAAGATTTATTTATTTTCTTAATAGAAATACATGATTTTAAGAAAGAATAACTTGAGATATTGTCTTAACTCATACTGTAAAATTGAGAGAATCAATTTTCATTCTCTGCTTACAAAGTTAGTAATCAGAAATTTATTTTAACAGTTTATTGGAGAAATTTATTTTTAGAAAGAAACCTCCCACCACCATCCTGTCATTCTTAGGACAAAATAGATGATGAGAGAAAGGAAGAGTTGGGGTACAAGCCTCATTTACACATTTGAATGTATAATAGAAACCATTTTATTTTTCATTTCAAATACTTTTCCAAAGCCTCAGTTACCGAATTGCTTATCTTTTCTAGTATTTTTGCTTTTGTTGTATCTTATTATTATTTTGTGAGAATCATCTGAGCATGATAAATGCTGGCTTGTTCAAGGCACTAGAACTGGCTTGCAAAAGACTTTTAATATGGGATTCTGTGTTCGAGGCTTTCTTCTTTGTTTATCCTGGAACAAAGATGTTTGTTTTAAAGTAGTATAAGTTAATTGTCCAACTTCAAATTTCCCATAAACGTGTAATATTACCCAGATGGCAAATGATGATATATACATTTTAAATATAAATATTTCAATTGGGCCAGATGGTGATTTAATGTGAATTGGCGAACATTTATGTTTCTTATTAAATTGTCTTTTGTCTAAACCAAGCTGGCAACATAATTTGAAACATATTCAGGAATTACTAAAGGACAACAACAAAAAAATTCAGGCACTGAAGTGGTCAGCAGCATTTGCTCCATGTGCATGTGAAGGCTCACAGCCGCCCTGGGAAGCCTTCATGTATTTCCTGTTGGAATACTGTGCAAACCGTCCCCTGCTTTCCTATCCCTCCCTAACCCTTCATCTGCCATTTTGTATGGTGGTTTTTCTCATGGGGGCCTGGATGGGGTAAGGCAGCTTGTATTTCCTCAGTGCCTTGGATTTATGTATAGGAGAGCAGTTTTGGTTCTTCCTTAAGCACTTCCCTTCCCCACTGTCCAGTGTCATGTTCTTTGTTACGGGGCTCCACCAGAACTGTTTCCTCTGAGGTAGTGCTCGAGCTTTGCAGGGCTGGGTCATTTGTGGAAGAAGTCATGTGCACAGTCACAGGGCTCGTTGCAGGAAAACACTCACTGTCTGTTAGTTTAGCACCGGACACACACAGTCCTGAGCCTGTGGGGTCCCCGGCACTGAGTCTTGGGTAGACAAACTTCTTTTCTCATTTTCAACATTAAGTTTTGAGTATTTCACACAGTATCAAATCCCTGCAGGTTTTTTTTTTTGTTTTTAATTTCTGAAACTTACATGACAATCTGAGTAACAGAGTATTACATATTGAGGCCACGAAAGAAACCCATTTTTGCTGCATCCTAAATTTGATCAGAACAACTTTCTTAAGGAATTCAAAGTGGTTAAAACTCAGCTTTTTTTTTTCTTTTTTTAAGGCATGTTTTCTTTTGGAGACCTCTCATAGCAAGAATGAACATTACATAAAAATAAACATACAGAGGAAAACATCTGAGAATACTTTGAAACATGTTTGGGGTTCATTATGATGTCATTGAAGGCTGCCTAGCCTGCATTAAGAACAATTAGATGTTGTCAGTTGAAAGGTCTTTTGGTGGTGTTCTTGGTGGACACAATGAACTAGGGCAGTAGGAGCTCTGTGTACCCCAGAGTCCTGCATTGTTTCAGGTCAGATAATGAGAACAGGTAGGTACTCAAGAGCGGATCCAAATGATACTTCATGTTTTATATTTCCTGTTTGTTGATAAGATTCCATCGAAGTGTCCTTTTCTGATCATGTTATGGGAAATTTTTTTTAAAAAATTGAATTGGTTTGGAGCTGTGCATTGAAAGGTAGTCGTATCAGGAACTGAGTGACAATTGAATGGGCGTGTACATAAAAGTAAAGTTTATTTTTATTTACAACACATGTTGTACATGCTTCATAGTCAATTTCAGGCCTTTCCTGAGGAGGAACCAAATCGCTTCATTGCTTTATTTCATGCTCCCAATACAGGTAGGTCCACGACTTCATTATTATCCTATGGCCTGGACTTTGGTCTCCATTATAGCAGGTAGTACGACCCACCACCGTCAGCATGTGTGACAACATTTGCATATACTTTACATTTATAGAGTTCATTTACGTATCTCATTTGATCCACCAACATCTGTATGGTAGCAATAAGATGGAATAATTATCCTAAATTTATAGCTAAACCATCTGAACCTACTCAACACATCTCATCTGGTGGGAAGGAAAGGAAGAAAAAGTTTTATCAACTCAGTACAACTCATGATTTTGGAGTAAATTACATTTGAAAATTTCCTCCAACTGTTATAGGGATACTTTGGAATAGTCAGATGTGTGTGCAGGTGTTTTGAACACAAATTGCTGCAGTGCCCTTTCAGTTCTTTTGCGAAAAAAAATAAAAATTGGATACTGGTTTTTATTTGGGGATCTCTTAAGAAAGAGAAGCCTCAGGCATAGGCAGTCTGGGGAAAGTGAAGGAAGGATGTGTCAGAGTAGTCCCCAGGTGCAGGGACAAGCATTTGAGTTTCCCTTTTATTGATCCTGTAAATAGCTCAGTGCATGTTCCACATCAGTTTTTGAGATGAGTAGGAGCAGGTACTGCCTATTTAGAGACTGCAGTTCAGTTGAGATTGTGAGAGCATGCATTCCTTTAATTTTTAGTCTTAGTAGGTGCAATAGCTCCAGTTCAGAAAAAAGGCCTAGATAGGATACTCTGCTTTATCTAGATTCCCAGAAGGATACAGCCCAACCTAACTGCAATTTTAAAATAGGTTTCTCTATACCCTGGGCCTTTCTCTTTCACATGACCTTTCGGTAAACATGCCTATTAAAATGGAAACAAATCATTTTAAAAATGGAAATGATTCTCATGCTTTATTTCAGTGGGGGATCCCCTTGAGAACATAGCCGTGAATGCTTCTATGGTTGCTATTTTGTTGGCTGCTATTTGTTGCTTGTGGTCAGGAAAATGATCCAGGTGACATGTGCTTAATCCAGCCTTCTATAAACTGGCCACTTCTTTATACCATCAAGATGTTAAGACAAAGTATATGAGCTGATGGATTTTACATCCTGCCCAATTTAGGCCAATGATCGGATTATATATGTTTAGAAGTAGGCTATTGTGTTTAAAAAGCAAGAGTCCATGATTGAAGCCGCCGCACATGTATCCCTGTTCAGCCACTTTCTAGTAGTCTCCCTTCTAAACCTTGTAGTTCTTATCTGTAAAATAGTGATCTATATATTTACGTGGTTGTTTTGAGGATTGGTTTGTATATCTAAAGCACTTAGAATAATGCCTGGCATATAAAAGCTCTCAATAGATGTTTTAAACACATATATACCTTAGCCAGTTTTAGAGCTACAGGTGTTGCTTTAAACTCTACCCACTCTGTGTGCTTTACATACTATATGTTATACTGCTTAGGCTAGAATGATGATGAATCCCCATGAGCAAGGTTTCATAGCATTTAAGATCCCAACACCAATTTTCAGTCAAGGCTCGAGATGGCCTCTGCTATCCAGCTATCTGCCAAAAGCTGCCTCTAGGCTGGGTGACCTACTCCTCCTCTGTTGGGTAAAAATAGCTTGACTGCTCACTGAAGCAAACTGAAGCAACAACCATGTTATTTTTGTCCTTGGAAGGCTGAAATTAGGAGAGCTCTAGACATACTGGGCCGGCCTGGTGCTGCCAGCCGTCATCAGAACCAAAATACAAAGTTCGATTCTGTGCACACTCTCCTGGTTGTCAGGCCACAACTCCTTTTCCCTCTGTGTTTTGATTTCTCCAATCTGATATTGTTTTCAATATATCATGGTTTATTAAGTGGAAACTGACTTATATTTCCTACCCATTTTATAAGTTTCCAAAAACTAAAGTTATAAATCAGAAAAACTGGTTTTGACACATTTTGTTTATGAAAATCTGGATGGACTTGGTACCTAGGCCTAGCCTTGCTGTTTAAATCAAAATAGCCATTTTCTCCTTATAAGATTCTCCCAGTATCTTAAAACTTAACATCTTTCATTCTTTCCTGGAGCCATGTTTTTTTTGTTTTTGTTTTTGTTGTAAGATTAGAGATTTAAAGTATGATTTCTCAGGAGTGAATCTAATGGGCACTACTCCTTTCCCAACTGTTGGTAGACAACAAACAACCTCTTGCCCCACCCACATGTGATAAGATTACCATTAGCTATGACTTTTCTTACCAGTTTGCCAGTTCATGCTTCAAGAGATAAAATTTAAGTCATTGTGATATTGCTTTAAGAAATGAGCCACAAAGGCAGTAGCATGAAATGAGGAAAAGATAAACCAATGTAGGAAAAACCAAAAGAATGGTGCTATTTTACAACTGCTAGACTAACAATTTTACTTGGGGTTTTCCTCCTTTTCTGTAAATTGGACCGTTGCTGAGCAAATTTAGAAAAAATTCTATGTATTCAATCATGTTTTCCAAATCCCATTTCTGATAATAAACCAGTGGCTTTAAGTGCTTTCTCTAATTTCTGTATCCCATTAAACAAGTGTAGATTCTTTCAAGAACTATAACGTGAAACATTTGTTAACTTTGCTGTTTAGTGACCTCTGCCCAGACTTGGTTGCTAATAATCCAAGTAATTAGAGATTAGAATGGATGACTGTATTTGTAGGGTTTTTGGGGGTTTTTTGTTTGTTTGTTTTTTTAATGAATAGATTGAGTGGAATTAACTGTGCCCTTCCAGAACATTGGATCTGTCTCCATTCAGAATCAGGTTGTAATTCTTTGCCCCCATCATCAATGGCATGAAGTAAATTATGTGGTATCTGCCATTTTAAAACCATCTTAACTATGGTCTTTCTCTTTTTGTTTTGCACATAGGACATGGACTTGATTGACATACTCTGGAGGCAAGATATAGATCTTGGAGTGAGTCGAGAAGTATTTGACTTTAGTCAACGACGGAAGGAGCATGAGCTAGAAAAACAGAAAAAACTTGAAAAAGAAAGACAAGAACAACTCCAAAAGGAGCAGGAGAAAGCTTTTTTTGCCCAGTTACAACTAGACGAAGAGACAGGAGAATTCCTCCCCATTCAGCCAGCCCAGCACATCCCGTCAGAAACCAGTGGATCTGACAACTACTCCCAGGTATGGAGTACTTAGTTCCTATGCAGGCGTATGGCAGGGTTTAAGGAAAGAACATTAACCCAGGAGGTAAAACATCTGGATGAGTTCCAGTTTTGCCTTTTACCGTGTCTTTACAAACTATATCACGTCACTTTCCCAACCTCAGCCTCCTGATGAGTTCAATACCTGACTGACTTACCTCACAGAGTTTATTAGGATTAGGACATGAATTAGATGAGCTTTGTAAACTACAGAAATATGTAAGGATCAAACAGCAGCTGTAGTGGCAGTAGTGGAACTAGTAGGTACAGATGATTTATGGCACTAACTGGCAGGCATTGTGGACTGTTCTAAAGCACTTGACATATACTGATTGATTTATCAGTATAACAGCTATGTGAATTAGGTACCATTATCCTCATCTTATCTACAAATGAGCATCTGAAGCTTAAAGATGTTAAATAACTTGCCCAGAGCGCTCAAGAAATTGGGGGAGCCAATTTGAATGCAGATGATCTGGTTCAATTTTGTGCTCTTAACCACAACACTAACCCACTTTCTGAAATACGAGAAATATTTACTTAAGCAAATAGTGAACATTTTAAGAACATTGATCATGAACCTTTAGCTTGGGAATGGAACATTAAATCATTTTTTTTTTTTTTTTTTTGCCTTTATGTCTTTCCCTTTTATCCAGGTTGATCACATTCCCAAACCAGATGCTCTGTACTTCGATGACTGCATGCAGCTTTTGGCAGAGACATTCCCATTTGTAGATGACGATGAGGTATAACATTTGATTCATAGCAAAACTCCACAGCTACATTTAATACATCTTTTATGGGTCCTTTTAATGTCTCCGTTTTTAAAAAAAGAATAAAAAACGTATCAGGAGGAAATTTTGTCAATGAAGCCTTAACCTATACATAATTTTACAGGCCCCCTCACAATACAAAACCCCAAACATTAACTACTGCATAGTCAGAAGCAGCATGGATCAGCATAACCTGGAAACAATGAACTCATTTGTTATAGGTACTAAAAAATAATTTTGATGAGTAAAGAGCAAACTGAGTAATACACCAAAAACTGGTTTAATTAACAATTTTAATAAATGAACCATGTTTGAAGCACTGTATGAGGTATTATATAAAGACATACAAGTTAAACCCTAAAGATTGTTCTTACCTATTTTGAAGTTTGGCTTTGAATGCATAGGATCAAACAAACCAGTAGAGAAGGAATAAATTTGGAGCCAGTTGGGTAAGAAAAAAAGATATTTCATTATATAGAAATAGGGGGATTAAATAATTTTAAGTAGAGGAATGCAGAACTGCAGCCAGTTCCACCTTAAGGTGTTATGATGGTGCCTTGGAGTGTACTCATCCACTGCTGGTAGCAGACTCACGTAGATAAATGCCTTGTCAATTTTAGGTTTCTTCAGCTACGTTTCAGCCACTTGTTCCTGATATTCCCAGCCACGTCGAGAGCCCAGTCTTCACTGCTCCTAATCAGACTCAGTCAAATCAGACTCAGTCACCTGAACCTGTTGTCCTTCAGCTAACCAGTGCCAATTTAGATAATATGCAGCAGGACATGGAGCAAGTTTGGGAGGAGCTATTATCCATTCCAGAATTACAGGTAACTAAGATCTGATATTATAAATTCCAAAGATGCTATTTTATATTCAGTACTTTTAGTCATTCCAGTTATTATTTATATGCCACCTACTTTAAGAAGGATTAGAGGGTGGTGTTAAATTAGTCATGAGAGCTGCCTATGCTCACTTAAGTACAGTCTTGTTAGTTACCATGAGCTGGATGTATTCAGAAACCTGAAGTCTGATCTAGGAACTCTGAAAATAATACAGATGCTTTAGGAATAAAGATCTGTCGGAAATGGGAATTATCTCTGAATTATAGATGAGACCAGCTTGGAGATAATGGGGGTAGGGACAGTTTTTACCATCATATACAGATTATCAGCTGTTAAAAATATTTGATTTACATAGTATGAATGTTAAAAAACTTTGATTTACATAGTATAAATGTCTTTTCCATACAGTGTCTTAATATTCAAAATTTCAAGCTGCTTGAGACCAGCACGGTTCCAAGTCCAGAAACCAAACTGACCGAAATTGGCAACAGTTATCATTTCTACTCCTCAGTCCCCCCACTGGAAAAAGAAGTAGGTAACTACAGTCCACATTTTCTCAGTGCTTTTGAGGATTCCTTCAGCAGCATCCTCTCCACAGAAGACCCCAACCAGCTGACAGTGAATTCATCAAATTCAAATGCCACAATAAACATAGATTTTGGTGACGAATTTTATTCTGCTTTCATAGCAGAGCCCAGTGTCAGCAACAGCATGTCCTCTTCTACTTTCAGCCAGTCACTCTCTGAACTTCTAAATAGACCCATTGATGTTTCTGAACTATCACTTTGTAAAGCCTTCAACCAAAACCACCCTGAAAGCACAGGAGAATTCAATGACTCTGACTCTGGCATTTCACTGAACAGAAGTCCCAGTATGGCATCCCCAGAACACTCACTGGAATCTTCTATCTATGGAGACACACCACTTGGCTTCAGTGATTCCGAAATGGAAGAGACAGATAGTGCCCCTGGAAGTGTCAAACAGAATGGTCCTAAAACACAGCCAGTACAGTCTTCTGAGGATGCGGCCCGACCCCTGTCACCATCTCAGGGACACAGTGCTCCAGCGCATGATGCCCAGTGCGAAAGTACACCCAGGAAAGAACTGCCTGTAAGTCCTGGTCATCGCAAAACCCCGTTCACAAAAGATAAACATTCAAGCCGCTTGGAGGCTCATCTAACAAGAGATGAGCTACGGGCAAAAGCTCTCCATATCCCATTCCCTGTAGAAAAAATCATTAACCTCCCTGTTGATGACTTCAACGAAATGATGTCCAAGGAACAATTCAATGAGGCTCAACTTGCATTAATTCGAGATATACGTAGGAGGGGTAAGAATAAAGTGGCTGCTCAGAATTGCAGAAAAAGAAAACTGGAAAACATAGTGGAACTGGAGCAAGATTTGGATCATTTAAAAGATGAAAAAGAAAAATTGCTCAAAGAAAAAGGAGAAAATGACAGAACTCTTCATCTACTGAAAAAACAACTCAGCACCTTGTATCTCGAAGTCTTCAGCATGCTACGGGATGAAGACGGGAAACCTTACTCTCCTAGTGAATACTCCCTGCAGCAAACAAGAGATGGCAATGTATTCCTTGTTCCCAAGAGTAAGAAGCCAGATGTTAAGAAAAACTAGATTTGGGAAGCCCTGACGTTTTCTGAGCTAGTGTTTTGTTGGTTTTTTTTTGTACTGTTATACTAAAAGTTCCTACTGTGATGTGAAATGCAGAAATATACTTTATAAGTAATTCTATGCAAAATTATAGTCAAACTAGTGTAGCAAATACTATAAAACTTTAAGCGGCATTAAAATAAGTTGTCAGTATGCTGAAATCAGTTCCACTTTAACTGCAAACTTAATTTCTTAGAACACCATACATTCTATATACATGTAAATACTACAAAAACTCGAAAATTTCTTATACTGTTCTTATCTCATTTGTTACATCCATAGATTTCTATGTTTTGACATCTGGCTAAAAGCAAATTATTGCAAAACTAACCACTATGTACTTTTTTATAAATACTGTATGAAAAAAATGGCATTTTTTATATGAAATTGTTTAGCTCTGGTTAAAAAATTAGTTGGAAAGCTGGTACTAATAAAGGAATATTATGATTGTTAAATCATCTTTGCAATTCATGAGTTTATTCACAGTATTTTCCATGACATTAATATTACATACAACATATTTAGGTGATATGCATTTTCAGAAATGTTTTGATATGTTTTTTATATTAAAGTTCTGGTGCTAGAGACACAGAAAAATAAAATATATCAAGAAGATACTTTATCACTTCAACAGGTTGTACATCTCAACCAAAGATGTTTTACCTTGACATGAAACATTTATTCCTATCAAAAGATGTATTCCTATGTGCAGGGAATTGTTTAAAGTTGGAAACCCCTGTCCTAAAACTAGTGGGTAAAGACAACATATGTACTACACTGCCAGAAAGAGGATTAGGAAGACCAGTAAAAAGGAAGCATTGTCATTTAAAATAGGTCATAAATAGGAAATGCCTTATTGAGGTGGCAATATTTGAAGGTGTGGGAAACCCATGGTGTTAAAAATATTTCAGACTGAACTCGAGTTCAAAGACTCAGGCCTGTTTCAGATGGACGGACTATATGGTTGAAAATGGAGACGGAGGAAAAGGGGGGCGGGTAGAAGAGTGGTACATATAACTGCTCTGTTAAGCCTTAAAGATTTTGGCTTTTACAGAACAAAGCTGGGGAGCCATTGAAGGTGTTAAATAGGGGTAACATCTGATATAGTCTCCTCTGCCTCTGCAATATTCACATGGGTAATAGTGTCTTTCTCTAGGGTGATAGTAGTAGTGAGAAGGAACTGGATTCTGCGTTTCAAAGGTAGAACTAAAAGGATTTTAACAATGAATGTGGGGTGAAGGTGGAGTCAGGCCTTGAACATCTTTAAGAACTGAGGTGCCCACAGATGGAGAAAACTGGTTAGAGGGAAATCTAGGTGGGAAAATCGGTTCACTTTGGAACATGTTAAACATGTAAATAATAAGCACAAAGGCAAAGCCCCACAAAACTGAAAATCTGCATGCTGCCTAATAAACCATTTATAGCATTGAGGAAATGCAGATTCATCTGCAAGTTGAGCATGTTTGGAATAAACACTGCGTGCAAATTGTTCACCGAGCATCCTATTATTCTGCTAGCAATACAGTAGAGGTCCACTGGCCCTAGAGCCAGATCACCTGGGCTTGCTGCTGCCACTTTCCTAGAATGACCGCCAAACTCAACCAGGCTTGTTTCATCGGTAAAGCAATAATTTTGTTACTCCACAAGAAGTACTGTACCTAGCACTCTATAAATGGGCATTTCATTTTCTTTAGCTTTAGGATGCCTTTTGGTTGCACACGAAACTAAAGCCAAATTAGCTTAGAAGTTGACTCAGACTGGAAAGCCCCATGTTGAAAATGACTTAAAGCAGGGGTCCCCAACCTCCAAGCCATGGACAGGTACTGGTTTGTGGCCTGAAGGAAGCAGGCCACACAGGCGAGCAGCAGGGGAATGAAGCAGCTGTTCCCCAGCACTACCACCACCTCAGATAATCAGGCATTAGATTCTTACAGATTCTTCCAGGAGTACCAGTGCCCGGTGCCAAAAAGGTTGCAGACTACAAGACTAAATCAATCCAAACATTCAAATGTGGTGATTCCACTGCTAGTCTCCCTAATGTGGTCAAGCATTTCCTCCTGTAGTGGTGGTGAGTAAGCCCTGCAGAAGACAGGACTTTTCTGACCAATCTCAGGACAAAAAGTTGAAGAGTGCCCCACCCTAAAATCATTGTTGGGGTTTGGGGTGGTGGTGGCTGTTACCAGCAGCCCCATCAGGAGCACCTGGAATTGGCCGGCACCTCCAACAGAAAGCACTGCTAGGCTGACCAGACTTCCACTAGCTTGATAGCAGATGCCTTTGTTCACATGCATTTTTTGAAGTAGTCAAATTTTTCAAAATACTTTGCCAAGTTCATTCAAGGTATCATAGAAACCTTACAGAAACCTAAAAATTATTTTGAACTAGACATATTGTACATTTATTAGAAACAAAAACAACTTACATACAGGCATTTCTCATTTTGTTCTTCACAGATGTTTTATAAAATGAATACCCTTTACACCAAAGATTATGACTTGCTTTATTGTGGTGCTGTGGAACCGAGGCAGCCTCGGAGGTCCACTTGTATAACAAAGCCCAACTTACCTATGGATTTGAAATATTAGATCCGTGTCCTCACACTAAATTTGGTTATCCAATTGTTAAACCTCACTTGAACTGTTTCTAATTTTAAAATACATCTATGCAGTTTACATTGACTTATAAAATATTTTATTAAACTTTAATCACATGATACATTATATAAAATATCTTCTTGTTGAGATTTCTCAAGCCCATGCTTGAGATGGCCCATACCCACATTTCTGCTTTTAAGCCTCAGAACATATACAATTCTCATTCCTATTTTAATTATCAGGGCATTTTCAGCTTTCAGTTGATGCTGTGTAATACTTTGAGAACTGGAAAAATGTAAAGACCATAAAAACTTGAGTCAGTGTGTGTGGAGGAAAAAACTGAGACATTGGCATAATTAACTTTATTGTCACCCATTAAAACTTTAGATATGCTTCAGGACATTAAGAATACAGTACTCATGATTACCAAAAATACTATTTTTAGGGCTAAAGATCCAGACACTAGGTTAAGCTCTTTAATTTCATTATATTTAACCTTCAGATTCAATGAGGGTATTATCTCCATTTTACAAAAGGAGTTAGGTAAAAAGTTTTTAATCGGAATAGAATTTGTCAGGATTTTGACTGGGAGAATGTTAATTTCACTAACATTTAGTGAAATTTAACATTCCTTCAATATCAGTCAGCAAACTATGGTTCTCAAAATTCGTCACTGTCATTTAAATCACATCAGATTATTGTTACCACCAAGTATCTCAAAATACATATCTTCAAAGTTAGAAGACCCACCATAACCTCATTTAATGTTTAAAGTACATACTAAACCAAATTTAATATTTTGTAACTTTTCAACGTGTTTAATTCTACACATTTAATTCATATGAATTCATTCTAAGGGGTCAGTTGGCATCACCAAACCGCCAAAGGGGAACACGGCATAAAAAGTAAGCCTTAAGCAACCTGCCCAAGTTCACAATACTTAATTTCTGTACTTAATTTTTTTACTGATAGGCATTTTCTTCTAGTACCTATTAAGGATGCAAGACAACTGATAATAGAAAATTCACTTTTTGATGTAAACATATTTTAAAGGATGTACTTTTCTCAACATGAGAATGCATGTAATGATTTTTAAGAATGAATTGCCATTAACTTTCAGATATAGCTAGTTAACACTTGTAGAATTTTTCATCTGATTATAAACCTGTTAACTATTATTGGCTATATATGTAATTTAGCCACTTCCTTTTAAAATATTTTAAAGGTGTCAACACCCTTGTACTTAACTACCCATTACTATTAAATTTTAATAGTTCAGTAAGGGTAAATTCCTATTTCTTAGCTTTCAGGACTCTGTCCACTGAACTCTCCCTCATGAATAGTAAACACACCCTTGCCATTACTTTTGAAAGCATGATAGGTAGAAAATGGGGTATTTTACTATTACCTTACTCTCCCCTAACCTTTGGTACTTTCTATTCAATTCTAAGTTATATTGACCTAATATACTGACAGTATCCACTTTTGAAAAAGAAAACACTGATCTTCAAAATACTGGCCTATGAGGAGTACATGTAAGATTCCAATTTACCTTGTTGCCTAAATATTTTGCAGTTTAACTATGTATTATTGTTCTATTTTAGTGGAAATGAAATCTATTCTTGCTCTGAGTTATTCTGATTCAATAAACTGGAATTACAAGCTGCAGAATATGAAATCACCACACGCGTGTGTATATATATACACATGCATACATACATATATACACACACACAAACACTCTGAAACCAATGTGGAATACAAGCATGCTACAATCCTGTTAACAGCTTAAAACACCCAAGGCTTCAACTCACAATTTACCTTAATGTTTTTAACTATTAATGCTAAAAATCCTAATACTTGCTACAAAAAAATTCAAAATCACAATTATCAAAACCCTACCTCACAAACCTATCAAGTTTTAAGGTTATTCTCTTCCCTTGATTCAAAATGCAGCACTGTAGTTTTGACTTAATGAGTTTTCCAACCCGTTCTCACACCAATATTCAACCAATGCCTTTAAGAAACATCCAGAAAACTTTTTCTCAATTTTCACTTATCCTTACCTACACCCCAAATAAAATTAGATTCCTCTTATCACCCAAGATCTCATATTGTCCAAGACAAACCCTTTAGTTGTGTTTTCTGCTTACAATTTTCTTCCCACGCCTATTTCCCATTGAATACAATCCATTCTTTAAATCAACTGACATGTAAGATCTCATTCCAAGTTTCCTGTTATTTTATTACTAGTAAAGTATGCAATAATCACCTATAATAGCATTTAAGTTACATGAACATTGTGAAGTGACAAAACACACACACATTTCTAAAAATATTTTAATGAAAAAGTTATCTTTCTGTAAACATTTCATTATACCACAAATGAAACATTTTAATCCATTACAGGCCACCTCAAGTCAGAAAACATTTGAAACTTAAAATTTTGAGTATATAGGCTAACAATCCTTACATTACCCCTGCACATTAGCATGCTTATCCCCTTTGTGACATCAATTACTGGAACCCCAAGAGATACTGTCATTAACTAGCAATGTTTCAAATTGACTTCTATACTGAAGCTCATAAAACCAAGGTTATTTTAATTGGTTGCTTAACTAATGGGTCTTTATTACCAAATTTTCTTCTTTGGGACATGAATGTAAAAAAAAAAATTTTGAAGAAACAGTGTGGCAAGCAATAACCTCTTGAGTTGCTTTGACAGAATCAGTTGTTTGCCTTGTCTACTTCCCTTATGAATGTCGTCCTTTTATTTACCGGTACCATGACTTTAAGAGTACTTTTCAGAAATGACAGTGGGACTACATTTAAATAAAATCACTTTATTACCGAAAGAAATGAGTTGGACTGGAAAGAGCAATGCCTTTAAAAAAGGAAAATGTTTCCTATTTTAGGAAATCTGCTTCACTAAACCCACGTTAAGAAAATTTACCGAAAGGCCAATTATCTTGTTCAACACTTCATTCTATTGGTGATGCGTAGAAATTCAGTCCTGATTTAAAGAGAGCCAACCAGTCATTTTCAGAGTTAAACTCTGGCAAACTTTATATAAGAATGTCATTTATAATTGAGAAACTAATTTTAAGCATTTATCTACCAAATGCCTTAAAAAAAAAGTGAATATCAAATCTCAATTTTTAACAAGCCCTTTTGGGGCAACAATAGCCCTTATGAAATCAGCAACTGAACTAAGAGTTTATTCTTTGGGAAAAGTTGTCTTTTTAAAAGGAGGATTCTAAGGCCATACCACTCTGAATGTGCTGGATCTCATCAATCTTAAAAAAGGAGCATTAATGTAATTAGCCTCCCCCCCTCTGCTTCTGCTTAATAGGTTAGGTGACCCCCTCCAAAATAAAACCCCAAGGTATCCTTAGTCCAAATAATCCCCTGATATTATATATGAGGCCACTTGAACAAAGACCATTTTTATGTATCATCTGGCAATTTAAAAAGTTCACTCCAAGGTGTTTTTCCTAGAACAAGGATTGACGGCTCAATACTTTTTCACTGCTGTAATTGTTAGATCATGCTTAATATAAAAATTTCACAAAATTTGAGGTTACTCCCTTCCTTTCTCATCAAAAATTTACTTTACCCTAAAGACACCAATAATGAATTGTGTACATGAGGCCACATCTCACTCAAGACTGAACACTCATGGTTAGTGCAGGTTAATTTTTAAAACTTTAAAATGTGTTGGATGTGGTTCATCTGAACAATTTCACTAATGTATCTAAGTTTTAAATATGTAATATAAATTTGTAGGGAAACAAATGGTGTCATCAGGTTTTACTGTGAGCTACAAACCTTACCCAGCCAGAAACCTTCGTATTTAAGATGGTAGGAAAGACATTCCTCATTTAGGCAAGTAGGTTCTCATTCAACCTGCAAATCAAAAAGATTACTCTTACCTTGCTTTACAAAAAATTACTCTTTAATTAGTGAAAAAAATCAAATTCAAGCCTTACCTAATGCTTATTGCCCTTCCTTGCAGGTCTAAATGCTAGACCTAGTGACTGTGGCAACTATCTCTCATTGATGTTCCAAAAGGCGAAGAGCTCCTTCCTGCTACTTTCTTCGATATTTCAGTTGTAATAAGCAGATTTAACTAGCTTTTGTAAAGTTGCTCACTATCACCATAGTATCTTATGCCTTCACTTCTCTGTAGTTGATGCTCTTGCTGCTGCCTTGTCATTCTTTATTTATGCTGACTTGTCCATACTCAAAAGGCTGCTGAAGTCCTGTCTTAGTGAGTCTTTGATCCACACTGTGCTTAAAAAGCACATCTTAGGTCCATTAAAGCTGGTTAAATCGCTCTCCTCATGGCTTACTTTTCCACACTGTTCACAAGAACTAAGCTAATACAACTTATAAACAGGTCACATACACAGATTTCACCTGCTTATAGGTTGCAAACATCAACTTACTTAAAGTATTCACTATTAAACTAGTTCCAGAACACAAAAAGTTTGTTAACAGTACAATTAACTTCATATGCCATTAAAGGATACTGTCAAGGTTGTGTCAAACAATTCCACAAACATAAAAACAGGAAATGTTTATCTCCCCCATTCCTTCAACCTTTATTATATGAATAAAAGAACTTGAGACAATTTAGCTCGATTTTAATAAAATGTTTCCCAAGCATTTTGACCAGGTACCCAGCTTTAAGTTATAAACATTGACAGTGTCCATTTGTATAACCACACTTGAAGTTGTTAAAGACTTAACCATTTTCTAATATTTTCCTATTGTCTACACTGCTTATTCACATATGTCCATTAACAAATGGTGTGTTGTCTGTTACATTTATTGGTTTGTGAGTGTTTTCTGGAAAACTTCAGTATCTGTGAAGACCGATTTCCATGCTGGCATCGCATGCATCCAAATATTAATGCACAGAGGCACAGAATTAGAGCAACATGAGAGCAAATGCAAACACTAGCACGCCCCATTCCCCTTTTTATTGCTTGTTTTGCTTAGTACTTCTTAAAACAAAAAGAATCTTGAAGTCAATGTTCAACTGCCAAAGAAATAACAGCAGGGCACATACTTAGGGCTCAAATGAAATTGTAAGCAGTAGGCTGGCGCAAAACAGTTGACATTGGTTTATATATATGACCTTAATATCTAAAATTCTCAACCAGGGTCTTCCAAACAAATTGCTCATACCAACATGATTTAGATTCAAGCATACACAAGGAATAACAGTGTGTTCTTTGGGATTTTGAATAACTCAAGACTATGCAAATTTGAATTCAGGTCTTTGGGAAGTGAGAAGCTTGTACTAAGCAACAGTGGTACACATCTACTGCATTAAGTCAATTGGGACAACTGTACCTAGACTGCCCTTGGTAACAACCAATACAATGTAGAGGGTACAAACAGTAAAGCATGCCAGCCGGTTAAGGATTCAACAATGCATGATTTTTATTCTGTTGCTTTAAGAG
The DNA here is from genome assembly GCF_014176215.1 of Rousettus aegyptiacus. NCBI lineage: Eukaryota > Metazoa > Chordata > Mammalia > Chiroptera > Pteropodidae > Rousettus > Rousettus aegyptiacus. The sequence goes on from NW_023416295.1 coordinate 43,633,842, forward strand.
CTTGTATCAAAAAAATATATTAAACCAAGGGGGAAAAAAACTGAAGATCTATGGGCCTCTTGTGCTTTAAAAAGGGGGGGAGGAAAAATGTAGCCACTAATTTGCTCAGATATAGCAGGCTTAGTGGTCCTGTATTTTGAAAAGATTCTATGAATAATTTTTAATGTAAGAGGAAAAGGAAAACATCCACTACCCCACCCTTTCCAGACCTTAAACAGAGGGCAGTAGACATTCTTTACACCCGAATAAAACTATGGCAGCAGTTCACATGTGACCAAGGTGAATGTAGAATGGAGATGTTCCAAACACAGCTAGGACTCTCAGCAAAGCTAACACACTAAAATCATGATTACATTTTGAAAGAAAATGCACAAAAACCAAATAGGAATTGAAATTTTTCATTTGAAGGTAAATCTTAACGCTATTAAAGTCACAAATATGCTAATTTAAATACCCAATTCTATTTATCTAAAACACACATTGCAAACATACAAGTATCTATTCTCTCCACATGTCAGAGCCCATTTATTTCATGGTTTGGAAATGGGGAGAATAGATTCCCCTTAACTGCAAGTCGGCAGGTGTTTCTTTACAGTTAACTTTAGCAAAATTCATACAAAATAGTAATTAACAATGATCTTCTTTACTTGTTAACTCACAAGGAAACACCTTCAAAACTGCATTTTGTTAAAGTTTCTGTACTAAAATGTAGAAAAACTGAACTACACAAATATTGAAAAGTTAAAAATTCCTTAATTTTTTATTCCTGGTACCACTACCACAATTTACAGGGCAATATACCTGATGTAATGAAAAGAAAAAGAAAAAGACAAAGCTACAACAGATAAAAGACCTCAGGAATGTACATCTAATTGACACTACATTGCATTAATCAATAGCTGCACTTTTTGCAAACTGTGGCTATGACAGTCCTGAACAAGAAGGGTTTCCTGTTTAAGCTGCAGTAACTTTTCTGACTATGGATCATCGTTCCTTCTGTGGCAGATTTTTACAGTTCCTCTAATGCATTTGGGACGACTGTCTCAAAGTAACCTGCAGCTTTCCTGACAACTCCTCGCTCTCTCTCCTGCTAAGAACTGTAGCCTGTTGAATAATACAGGATAAAAAAATTATTACACTCAGTGAACAGTTCCACATATGCTTTATCATCATAATAAAAATTTAAAGATACCTACCCTTTTCTCAGTTTTTAGAACCTTCTGCTACCATATCCACCACTTCCACCACCAGATCCATAACCACCTGGAAATATATGCAGTGTTTTAAATGAAATATACCTAAGTTTTTAAATTTAAAAGACAATGATGAATTTTTGATGAAAAAAAATTATTTACCACCATAGGGACTGCCCGAGCTTCTTCCACCAAAACTTCCCCCCCCTTTCATGGGTCCATAATTTGATTGCTGTTGTCCACTGTAATTTCCAAAATCATTATAGTTCCCACCACCACCATAGTTACCTGAAATGACAAAGGTTTCATTTATGGTTAACTTACACAATTACTTCTCTCTTCTAATATATGTACCTATTATTCTTTTGATAATCATGGCAACATGTTATACAATGTTTTTAAGCAACCCCTTTGAAAAAATATTTTACAGAACTACCAAACTCCACCACGAACAGAGGTCCATCAGCAGACCTCAGGCTTGAGTAGGGGAAAAAACACAGTGGAAGATGGTCTGAAGAATATGTATCTAGATAGCTGCCATGTTGTTCATACCTGAGGCGACATTTTAGCACATGTTCTCTCCATATGCTAACACTATTAAAACTGTTAGTTTGATTCACAAAATTCTGATGCAGTACAACTTTGAAATCAATGACAGAGAAAGTACCCTAAATTGACAATTAAGAAAAACCTACTGATAACTCTATATAGTATCATGGAGCAATGATGTAGATTTGCTTACCGTCTCCAATATATCTGTGACACAGACTCAAAGTACTTTTGTCACTTAGACTCCAGGTGACACCCCATTCGTTTTAACATGTCTGTACATTAAAGTTACAGTTCCCATTTTCCCACTTAAAAGTGCCAAGGATTAAGTAAAATTCTGACAGATTACTAATACATGCCCATTTAAACTATAAAATGAAGAGCTGACTATATTCCACCAACTTACTAAATAACCAGCAACGTGAGAAAATTCAGTTCGATTACCTACTGAATATTTTCCAATTTTATACATCGTGAAATGTGACCAAATTCTACACTTTAATACTTTACATCTGTAATAAAACTATAATGAATATTTAAAACAAGTGAAAACTTACCGCCAAAATTTCCCCCTTCATTGTAACCATCATATCCTCCACCACCATATCCACCACCTTGGTTTCCATATCCTCCTGGTCCACCACCACCACCACCACCATAGCCTCCTCTACTACTATAACCAGGACCACCGCCATAGTTGCCACCTAAAAAAAAAAGAAAAAAAAATTGGGCCACACACACACAAAAAATATGAGTCAAATTATTGAATTCTAGTTTATTATGTTACATTTAGAACACTGTAAAATAAATTAATTAATTGATTTAACACTTCAACAGCTGGTTAATAGAATCCCAAGAATCTAGGTAGAACAATTTAAGATGAATGATTAAATATCTTGACACTAAAAGCTTTTTATATTTTAAATTTCACTAAGGAAAATGATAGTCTCTTCTAAGCCAACACACGCTCAGCTACTAACTAGCACAACAAATCTTAGCTAAAAATAGCTAATGTTAAAGGTTTAGAGAGAAAAAAATCTAGTCTTATACATTATTAATATACAAAAGCACACTTTATTAAACTCTAAATTCTGCCTAAAATTAGAAAAACTTAAAACAAATAGTTAATTTTCAATAAAGCACAGTAAACAGTCAAAACATCAAACATCAGTTTTTTAAAAACTTACCATCACCTCCAAATCCATTATATCCACCATCACCTCCTCCATAACTACCTCTGCTGCCACCTCCACCACCATAGCCTCCTGAGGAAAAAGCAAGGTATCAATTAAAAGTGTACATTCAACTTACCAATAAATTTTAGGTAGACATGTACTTAAAAGTAAGATAACCATCCTACCTCTTCCACCAAAGTTTCCACCACGGCCAAAGTTACCCCCACCACCTCCAAAGTTTCCTCCACGACCCATAAAGTTGCCAGATCCACCACCACGACCTTTAACACAGGCAAGATGATCTTTTAAGAATCTTACAAATACCACTCGCATTTACTGTGAAAGTAATACATGGTCCTACTCACCTCTTTGCGATCCAGCAGACTGCATTTCTTGTTTAGAAAGGGCTTTTTTCACTTCACAATTATGCCCATTAATAGTGTGGTATTTCTGAACTAAATTTTTTTTAAATCAAACAAACAAAAGTTACTTGATGTCTGAAAAAGCACACGTATGTTATATCCTTTAGCACTACATAACTCATTAAAATATCAACATAGGGACTTCTAGAGTGGGATTAGAAAAAGTTCTCAGATATTAACATTTCCTGAGCCAATGCTGGTTACACAAGTTTAGTCACTTTATGAAAACTAAATACTTTATATGCTATCATGCACAACGTAAAATTATAAAGAATTTAGCAAATTTAGTGTAGAAAAGCCATTTCTGCTTTCTTATTCACATTCTGATAAACTACTTACCAACAATTTTATCAACTGTATCATGATCATCAAAAGTTACAAAAGCAAATCCTCTTTTTTTCCCACTCTGCCTGTCTTCCATAACTTCTATGGTTTCAATCTTGCCATACTTTTCAAAGTAGTCTCTCAAATTATATTCTTCTGTATCTTCTTTAATACCACCAACAAAAATTTTCTTCACTGTTAGATGGGCTCCAGGCTTTACCGAATCCTACAAGTAAAAACTATGATTAAGTAAAAAGAACAAATTTTTATAACAATTTCACATTATGTAACATGATATCATTAAAATACCTCTCTAGACACAGCTCTCTTTGGTTCCACTACACGCCCATCAACCTTGTGTGGTCGAGCACACATTGCTGCATCCACCTCTTCAACACAAGAATATGTCACAAAACCAAAGCCCCTGGAACGTTTTGTTTGGGGGTCTCTCATCACCTACAAAATACAAATTTTAAAGCACTGAGACATCCCCACAAATTCTTTTCCACTTAACAACTTTTTTTTTGTTCCTTTAGTAACTTACCACACAATCTGTGAGTGTACCCCATTTTTCAAAATGTTCTCTTAAACTATCATCTGTAGTTTCAAAGCTCAGACCACCAATAAACAGTTTTCTCAACTGCTCTGGTTCCTTCGGATCATGGCCCTGAGAAAAGAAAACAAACCAATATATTTTAATTATTTCTTTTAGGTGAATTGCTAAGGAAGACCCACAAGCCTTTAATCAGCTCCGAATAAGCTCAATGTTAAATTCTGTACCATTAACACTTTGTCCAATTAAAAAACGGAGCAGGATCACATATATTACACATCAACTTAGTAAAGGAACCAAACTACCAAGAAAACCTATCATCAGCCTTTCAAAGGCCAACATCACAAACTAAATTGAAGTCCAAGGGAATCCCAGAATCAAAAGCCCCTTAATTTTGAACTACAAAAGTACCTGGTAATAGATTTCAGATGTTGCAACTGAGAAACCATTTTCTAAGAAACCAAAGTTATAGAAGTGGTGCTTTCAACCATGCCAGTTTTTTTTTCATGTTTTCCCTACTCCGTCTACATCCCAACAAACATTTAATTTTAAACTATAAAATGGTGAGGTTTAACGTGTAAGTTTTGAGGGGAAAATTTAGATAAATTCACCGGTTTCAAGCAAATCAAAATGTTAAAACAGGCTATTTCTCAATAAATGGCCACACCAACACCCCCCCCAAATTAAAAAAATCCCTCACGAAACTTGATAGCTTTCTGTACCATCTGTTACAGGTTAAGTGCTACGAAAATTACCTATCTGCATTTTATCGCACAAAATTTTCTAATATATTTTATGGGGATCACAAAAAAAAAAATCATTGTATTTAACTGTGTGTATATGTATATATTATATTTCTTTAAAAGAATGTAATAATACAAAAATTGAGATTTTTAAAGGGGACTGAATTGTTTTACAACTTAACCAGTTCTTTAAAAAATTACATTAATTGCCACTAATACATGCATTAGTATATCATTCATCCAGTCCTTAAAGGGGCTCACGTTTACATTTTAAGGTCTTCCTGTGATTTCTAAAAGTGGCGACGTTAAGGCATTTAATATGAAGAGACTGTCACATGCTAGGAAAAAATGTTAAATGATTAATAGCCTCAAACATTAATTCAGTTACTCTCATCTGTTCAGTTCTTGGCTAAATGCATGTCATTAGCAACATACAACACTGACTTAAAAAAAGCTATAACCCATATAAAATTATCTCTCAAGCACACGAAAAATTCAACTGTGGTTGCAGTCCTCTAAAACAAAAATCCAAGAAACTCTAGCCAGAGCCGACCAATCAGAAAACGAGAAAAATGGAGATCAAAAATTTTCCAGTTATTTTACATCCACACTCAAATATTAGTGAGAATGGCGCGAAGATATGTATAATTTTAAGTACTTTAGCAAGAATAATAGATCAGGGAGTAATAAAAAGCAGCAAACTTTTTCAAAACTTATTTTCAACAGAATGCTGCAAAAATACGGGCAAGACAATTAAATTCTCCACGCCTTAAAGATGTCTGTAAAGCCTAGAACGCGACGGCAGAACTCCAGGAAAAGCACTGCACCCCAAGCTTAGAGGCCATTTGCAGCATTTTCTGCTGGGCCGCATCCTCCCTCTTCCTTCCAATCCCGCGCTCTTTCCTGGTGGCGGAGCGAGGCGGCGGCCATTGCGGGCCAATGCGCCATTTCGTAACGCGGCAGCGGATCAATGTCAATGTGGCCGCCGCCCGCCTGCTCGCTCGCCCGGATGTGCCTGCTCGTCCCCTCCCCTCCCCCACCGCCTCTTCTCAACCGCTCCCGCCCAGGACCGCCATGCCGCTCTCGGACTCGATCCGAAGCCGCGCGGCCGACGGGCCAGCTCCCCTCCCGAGATCTCCTCAGCCATGCCGCACCTCCGAGGAGCCACCTGTGCAGCCGAAGGAGAAAGCGAGGCGAGCGAGAGGCCCGGAGGAGGCCTCCCAGGCCCTCTCCCCTCCCCCTCCCACCGCCCGTCTCAACGCAGAGCGCGGGACGGCCGACCCGTCCACCCGGCCTCCCCGCTCCCACCGAGCCAGGCCCCCCACGCCGGCCACTACCCATCAACCCCCCACTCTCCCCCTAATACCTCCTCCCCCCGGCGGCGGCGGCGACGGCCGGAGTCGGGCTGGGGGCGACCGGGCGGCGGTTTTACCTCCATTTTGAGACCGGACTCGCCTCTTCCAACTCGAGTGCAATATGGGACCGAGAGGAAGAGGCGGGACCAATTATCACGTGACGCGCTTTCCGCGCGCCGCCGGTCTGATGGAGGAGGGGCGAGTTAGGAAAGAGGCGTGGTCAATTGGGCGCGAAGAGGGACTGGAGGAGCGGGTTGGCGGGCGGAGAGCGGGGGCGTGGCAGGCCGCGGGAGCGCGCGCGCCTCTCCAACTTCCAGGGCGGTGCCGCCCTGGCTGCCGTTCGCGCCCAGGCCGCTGAGGGAACGTCAGCTTGGGCTTGGCCAATGGCGAGCGCCCACGTCGGGAGAACGCCTCGTGACCGCGCGTCACCGGAGAAAAAGGCCTTTCCCTTTCTTCTCGGGCTTCTTTCCCCTCCCCCACGTAGGCCTCTCAGTCTCCATTTCCGAATTCTTTCCTTTGCGGGTCCCTGTATAAAACCATACTTTTTCTCTCTTGTACTTAAAGGTCGCAAGAAAGAATTCTTGGCCCCTCGCCGTCTCCTCACATGGTTCCAAATGCCAGGCACCAGTTTTTGTGATTGCGATGCCGACTGTGAGGGACCGTACTTAAAACCCCTGCGACACCGACATATGTGAATTATGGGCACTTTGGAAAGGCCTCACAACGCGGCTGACGTACTGAAATTTTACCCTAACGAGCTGAGGCAGGACTAGCCATGGTCAATTCATTAGGTACTCACTGAACTCAGATCTGTCGGCCCTGTTTTCTAACACTTTGCTAGTTACTGTGGAAAGAGCTGAAGCAACTTTTCTCACTGGTGGAATTTAAGGACTTGAATGCTTTACAAAACTTTAAAAAGTAGGTATGCTACCTGTTCGCGAGCGATTTTTACCTTTGTTTCTAATTGTGTTCTGAAGCAGTAATGAATGAGATCACTTAAAGAGTCAAAAAAAAAATAGAAATGTAATCCTTTCTGGCCTTAAGTGATTTTAAATCTCTTGACCTGACTGAGCTCCAGTTTTAGTTTTTTCAAAACAAAAATAGGATGAAATTAGGTGATCTCACCAAGACAGCTGTCAATCTCTTAACTGATGTTAAGCAAAGGTACTGATAAAAGTGACCACAACTGACAAGTCTCCCTATCCTATTAAGTAATATCCTGTATTTTAATATAGCAACCCATACTGAAGTTCCCCCCTTGGAAAGATTAGAAATTTAATTATGTTGTAGTTTTTTTTTAAGTTTGTATTAACAAATGGGAAAAGGGTCACAAATGGTCTGCTTAGAGCTTGGGAAAAGGGAGGGCGCGCGCACACACACACACACACACACACACACACACACACATAATTGTTAACGTTTATCTAGTATTGCCCAAGCAGAACAGGTATTTTTGGCAGACATGAACAAAAGATACTCTGTTCCAGGGCAGAAACCAGTTACCAGGCTTTAATATGACTTGAATGAAATAACCCTCCAAATTAGCCTCCTCCCGTTGCTCTGATTCCAATCACAAGCAAACTGTTGTGTATTCAGCTTATCAGGTACTTCCGATAGTCAACAACAGTACTTGAGACTGTAGGGAACATTTATAGCTTTAGAGTCTTGTTAACATATCAAGGTTTTGTGAGTTTGATTACTATGAAATAGTCACGGATAATTTCTGTTTCTACTATAAGTTGAAAGATGGAAAGTCAAAGGCCTTAGGAAGATAGTATTCACACCAAAGTACTCTGCGAGACACTACAAAGGTGATCATGAAGACTGATTTTCTACCAAGTTACTTCTAATTAGTAATTTCTGTTATTCTTTCTTCTTTGAATTGTATTAAATTCTTATATTAAATTAATAAATGATAGAGAATGGGATACTAAATACTTCCATCCAGGAACATAGTATATTAGTCCATTTATTCAGGTCTTTTGTCCTTCAGTAAAAAGTGAATTCCTCCCTTTGGAGTTGTGTTGTTCATCTAGACTGTAGTTTTAGACATTAGCTACTTTTTATGCTTTTGTCTAAGTTTACCCCCAGCTCTGGGGCCACGTGGTATCTCATATGAATATCCCTACTTGTGTTCTTGACCCTGTTGGACACAAACTTGAAACTTAGCTTCTGTCTATCATTATAGCCCTTGCTCTTTGAAATTGAGATAGAAAGAGAGTATATGGGTAAAGAAGCAGGACAAGTGTCCTAAGGAGGGATGGAGTGGCAGATAGCTTTATAAATAATTATATCAGGGCCTCTCAACTTCTTTCATATCAACACATACAGAAAAAGATTGTTTTTGTACAATACACTAGGTTACATAAACATTTGGAGGCATCTAAATGATAGTTTTAAAAGTTCATAACATTTTCTTTAAATTATGTAATAATAAAATGCAATGTATTAGAGAAGATATTAAATATTGAATTTGAATAAAACTTTCAGATAAAAATTTTCCACATATTTTAATGATAAGCTTGAATTTGTTTCTATGAATATATTTTGATATTAGGTTTTATGGTTGAAATGGCTTTATGCAGTTTCTAATCTCAACTTTTTAATGATAAACTCAGATTCTGAATAGTAATTATCAGTGAGGGACTATGATCACTTAAGTAGATGATAAAATATTTATAACCGTTTTATACTATCATTCAAAATTTACAGTTGTAATTAAATTTAAAGAATAACAACTCTTATTGACGAATGTAATGTTGCAATTTCATATGATAATGCAAATTGATTTCAAACTAATAGTACATTTTTATATCAGTGTTTTCACAATGAAATTCTAGCTTTCAGAACATGCATGCATTGTCAAGTTAGTCTGGGGACCATTAAAAGAGTGCACTGTCATAAAAAGGTAGAAATAGCCACTACATGTGAAGACAAATATTAAGCGCATTGCCTAGAGTTGAGCCCACCAGGAACCCCACTGTGTCCAAGCTCCTCCTCTCCCACCCTCTGACAGATTTCCCTTGGGTCTGTGTACTGTCCCCCTTGGGCACCTGGATCGCAAACTTGTACATTGACACCAGAATGTCTGATTCATGTTGGGCAGTGGAGTGCCTTACAGATAAATGCCCATGTGGCAGGCATCCTTGGCCACGCACAGACAGCCAAATTATGTGTTGCTTGTTGTCCATGGTGCTTGCTGCATCTTTGGCATACACCCCAGAGAACCCTGAGGAGCCCTAAACAAGACTGCTCATTGCCAGAGGTACTGGATCAGGCGGCTCTGGCTGCCTCTGACCCTTCTTGACTGCCTCATTGCAGGAGGGGTCAATTTTTTGCCCACATTCAGGACACCAGCATGCCATAACCCACTAGTTGGGAAGCACTGTCTGGATTGTGTGCTTCATTTTATGAATAAGAAAGCTGTAATGCAGATCAAGAAGTTGATTTTTTCCAAGATTAATAACAGATTATGGCAGATTCAGAACTAGAAGAAAGAGAATGGAAATCAAATGAAAATACTTTGGACAGGAGGATAGTAATTCTTAGAAGGGAAAAATTGTGATAGACTATAAGCTTTGTTATCTGCTACTGTATTCTAAATATCCCAATAGCTTTATTTTTCTGAAATCTTGGTTTTTTAAATAAAGCATATATAAAGTAAAACAAAAAGCAAAAAGTGTCTCCCCTCAAATCCTATTACATAGATTTGACCGCTGTTACCGATTTAGTATATATCCTTTTACGTTTTCTTCTGGGGCTACTCAATGCCCTAAGTATGTCTAATGTGTATATATAGCTATATCTGCTTCATGTATACACATATAACAAGCTATCCAGATTAATATGTAATTTCCTTTTTACCTCTACTTAACAAACCAGTCATTTATTGAACTCTTAACTATGTACTAGGCAATGTCAAGTGCCAGAAATTCTTCATAGTCACATATCTTCTACTGTTCTAAGCACCTTGTGTTCCTGATCTCATTTAATTCCCCAGACAACCTTAGGAGGAAGTCCTATTATTGTCATTTTTTAGATGTTAAAAAGAAAAGCCATGAGCCCAAAATGGTGTCGTTTGAGCTAAAAAGCCCATGATACCAAACCTGGATGTAACACCTAACCTAATTGCAGTTGCAGCCTTTTCCAAGACTGGAGTTTTAAACCAATCAGTCTGGAATTTCCTGGTCCACAATAGTCAGGTAATCTGCTTAATAAGACCCCCTGCCTTTCCCTAAAGGAAGATGTCCTAGCCTGAAATAATCCACACTTAACTTCTTAGTCCCACTCTCTTGCCTATAAAAACCTTCCATTTTGTACAACCCCTTGGAGGGCCTTTCCAGTTGCTAGATGGGATGCTGCATGATTTAGGAATCATTAATACAGCCAATTAGATTAAGTTGAGTTTTGAGTAAACTAGGGTTTAAGGAAGTTGAATAAATTTACCAGGATTATATAGGCCATACGACATGGAACTGAGATAGAAAGTCATGTCATAGCTAGCTGTATTTATTTTAATATTTATTTTAATATTCCTAAAAGTAAAAAGCTTTTCCTATAATATTTTCTGTCATATATCTGTCATGTTCACTACCTTTTTCATTATGTCTGCAGAGACTACTAGAATGCCTAGTTTGTAGTAGGCAATTCATTTATTTGTTGTTGAATCAATGAATGAATAAATGAGGAATGAAAGATTTTGAGTCCCTTTCAGTGCCCTACATGTTCTACTGCATAATTTGTGGACTTCATGCAAAATAAAAATTCAGGGCCCCTTGTTCAGAATTTATTAAGAATTTCAAGATAGTGATATCAGAGCATTAAGCCGCACCAAGACCTTTTTGAGCACAGGGCCCTATGTGACTACAAAGGTCATACTCTATAAAGCTGGCACTGGTACCTAGTGTTTAGAGTAGGCTCTTAGTCTCTTTTAAGCAATTTATTCATTTTCCATGTTGTGATTTGCCTCCACTTCCTTATTAGCCACTCATTTCTTAAGTGTTCAGAATTTAGTTTCTGTCCCAGGCTGTGGAAACTCTCTTTCTCCAAGGTCACAAAAAATTATCTGCCAAATTAATTTTCCCTTTTTCAATATTAATCCTCCTGTCTCAGTCAGTTCAGGCTGCTTTAACAAAATACCATGGCCTGGTAAATTAAAAACATTTCTCTCAGTGCTGGAGACAAGGAAGTCTATCATGGTGTCAGCATGGTCATGTGCTATAGAGAACCCTCTTTCTGGTTTACGGATGGCCATCTTGCTGTGTCCTCATATGACAGAGAGAGGGCTCACCCTAGCTAGCTCTTGTGTTTCTTCAAGAACACCAATAACATTATGGGGGCTCCATCTTAATGAACTTATTACTCCCTAAAAGCCCCATCTCCTAGTACCATCGCACTGGGGATTATGGTTTCAACACATGTTCAGTCCATAATACCTCCCTAGCCCAGGGATTGACGTTACTGCCCATTCCTCCTTTTCGTTTCTCTCCTGCCTTGTCTTTACTAAGGACGTTGATTCCCTCCTTTAGTGCTATCTCTACTTCCTTCTGGATCTTCCCTCTTTCACTTCTGCCCTCTCTTTCCATAAGGCATTGTCACATTGAGGTGTGGAACCTCCTGAGGGACTTTGTGAAAGGCACCCATTGCTTTCCCTGGAGTGGTTACTTTTTTAGGAAAGACTGTGAGTAAGGTACGTGCCTGAGAACCCTTGGGGAATTTGTACATACCTGGGAGGCTGAAGTAGTGGTCAGGCTTGATTAGTGTATTGAGATGATGGAATAGATCACACCCTCCTTCTCTCTCTCTCTCTCTCTCTCACTCTCTCTCTCTCTCTCACACACACACACACACACACACATGCACACAATGCATGGGTAATTTAAAAAGTGAAGAGGTAATTTGATACCAGAAGTACTGATGAGTCATATACAATGACTGCTGTTTCTCAGGTAGGTCTCAACTGGACTTTGAAAGGCTAAAATCTTGGTATTTGTGTTTTGTTTTGTTTTGTTTTTAACAACAGCTTCCCTGTACTAGTCACATCTTTTTGAGACGAATATCTGTGATGTTGCCTGCCTAGCATCTAGTTCCCTTTTAGTGACAGCACTCCGATTTTCTTATGGGACCACCCACTTCTCATTCTTAGACCATGTGATTCCAGGGGGAGTTCATCCAATCCCTGACCACAGGGGCAGCATTTGACTGAGGCCTGGCCAATAAGAATATTATATTCCTCTACCTACAGTAATTGGTTTGAGATTGGGCAAGTGACTTATTATTTACTAATTCATTTATTTATTCAACAAATATTTATTGAGCACCAGCCATGTGTCTGCCAAAATTTTGGGTGCTAGGGATACATCACTAGGGGAAAAAAATTAAAAAAAGACAAAGTCCTTGCTGCAGAGATTCAGAACAGGTCACTTCAAAAAGTACCTCTGTGGTATGCGGATTATTTTGAGCTAAAGTCAATCAAGACCCTGCAGGCTCAAGAGAAACTTCCACCCTCCCTGCCTCAGTTAACTACCTAGAAGAACTTAAATTAGAGGTCTTGTCATAATAAAAGATTAGCAGAGATAACCTTTTTGACCTATCTATATGACAGGGCAAACTAGTAATTATGAACATCTGCTCTTTTTATTTTCCTGCAATGACTTTTCTCTCCTCTGAAGCCCCAAGTTACTTTACCTCATCCTTATCTCAGAATGCCGTGTATACCTCATTTTCCCTTTCTGTCTTTGAACCTCTCATGTTTGTGGGGTCTCTGATTCTCTCATGTATGTGGGATTCCCATACAAATGTATGTAATTAAATCTGGTTATTTTCTCTTATTAATCCATCTCATGTAGGTTTAACTATTAAACCAGATGAAAGAAACTTGAAGGGTGGAGGAGGAGCTTACATTCAAAATGAGAGAGACAGACAATAAACTAACTAACTAAATAAATAATATGAGATATTATAAGGTGATAAATACTGTGGAGCAAAACAGAATAGGGAAATTGGTAGAAAGTTCTGGGGGAGGCAGGAGAAAATGCATTTGGGTGGTCCAAGATGGCCTAATTGAGAAGATTGGGGTTTGAACAAAGACTTGAAGGACATGAAGGATTGAGTACTGTGGATATTGGGGAGAACAAGGAATAAGAATAAGAAAGAGTCTTGAAGTAGTGGTCTCCTATAGGAGATGAACCTTATTGTTTAGTCCTGTCCATGCTCTTTCAAACCTTCTTGATCGTCCAAGTAGCCTTCTTTGTTCCTAGTGGCTGAGGGTGTGTGTGCCACGACAAGTCAGTAAAAGGGAGACTCTCAGTTAGCACCTAGATGCAGGCTGATTGGAAGCTGGATCCTCAGGCAGTAGCAATTAGGCTTCTTTCAGGGAAAGTCCAGGAGATGGGTATTTCTGTCTACTCTCCTTCTGCATTGAGCTCTGGAAGTAGGAAGGGGAACGGCCAGTTAAGAACTGTTTGTTTCCAACAGAGTAGAAACATTTGAAAATGCAAGAGAAAGGAAAATTGATGCATGAAGTAAGATCGTAGAAGGGCTCTAGATCAGCAGAAGAGCTCTTGGGAGCAGAGAGAAGGATTAGCCCTTTACTGGGGAGGCAGTTGTCTCACTCAAGGATGAATATGGTACCAAATAAGATTGTTGGTAAGGTCTCAGGACCTCAATGCTTGACGGCCTCTGCTCTCCCTAGCGAGTAGGAAACAAAATTATCTGCTGAGATGGTTAGGGATGGTGGAAGCTTGTGAAATTTTGAAAAGCTGTTGTGAAAGAACTGATGAGGGCCTCCAGAAACCCATTTTGAGGTCGGGAAATCAAAAACTGGGGTGGCTCCAATTTCCTTAGCTGAGTAATTTTTTCCAGATAGTCTCGGCAGACTGAGAGCATGAGCAAAGAAATCAGCCAGTCATTTTGGTCCAGGATTATGGAACTGGACAGGAGGCCTTGGGAAGCAATGGAGTTGAGAGTATTGATGAGTGGTTGAAGTCATGGGTCATGAAGACTAGATAAAGAAGTAAAAACCGTGATGGATTGGAAGAAAATCGAGCAATCCAAGGGACCAGATATTGAAAAAGGAGTGTGAAAATAACTAGGCAGAACAGCTAGAAGGATCAAAGATTGTTGTCCAGTGGGACATATGAGCATAAGATGTCAGAGGAAGAATCCCCTGTGATGATAAAATTTATAGAACTGGGTGGCTGAAGTAGAGGGGAGATGATGCCTCCTGGGGGTGAAAGGGTCAGGGAAATGTGAAGTCAGAGTGTTAGGCTAGTTGGCCAAGGACATTGGACTTATCCCTGATGATAATAGGGCTTGGAGGAGAGAAGAAAACTGTGTTGAATACCACATCTTCAATTAATATAGGGAAGTGAGAAAACAGCTTAACGGCTAGGGATAAAATATGTAGAGAAAATAAGGTGACTTTTTAAGGAATTCGATACTAGGTCCTTGAAAGAAGATTGAAGGTGAACTTTTGAGTCAGCAGAGCCAGCTTCTGATACTTAGTAGCTGTGTAAATAATGGTATTTTCTTTAAAGGGTTAAATGAGATAACATTAGATGAGATAATACCCAAAAGTATACTTACAACACAGTACTACATGGGAAGGGCTCAGGAGTGGAGAAGCCGAAGGTGAACTGTCAGCTCCAGTCCCGGAAGCAAGGGATAGAATTTTGAATGGGTCACAGAGCAATCTCAACATGAAATGGGAGCCAAATATTAGGAAGGAGATAGGTAGATGAAGTAAGAGGAAAAAGATAGGAGCCTAGAAAGAGGATGGACTTAGTTTTAGTGGACAGGCTCCTCAGCTCAGGATTACTTCCATACAACTGGGGTGCTGTATGTAACAACTTGGACTTGGCAGTTTTTACTGTGGTATCTTGGTAGCTACTAGTGGCCAGTCCTGAGTTTTATCTTCATTTCTCAACCTCAGTTCTTCATCACTGGCAACCACCACTACCCCAATCACCCTAATTTTGGTGTATTTTGCTTTAATTTTAATATCGTGCAACACCTGGCTTCTGTGCAGCTAAGAAAGCTCAGAGTACACACTGAATGGAAATAGTATAAAATGTAAGACTATGAAGAAAAAGAATTTTAGTGTCGTGGTTGCTTAAAGTACAGTTGGTTTCAGCTACTGTTAGAAAGAAAATAATCCGATTGAAAGAAATGAGACTAACATCCATATTGTCTAACAGACATTAAATTCTCTCTGGGCTCCTTTTCCCTCATTTAAAAAAAAAATATAGATGATTTCAATAATACAGAAAAATCGAGAGAATTGTATACCTTTATGCCCATCAACTAAACTCAACAATTGATAATAATCTGCAATATATTCTTTCTTTATGTATCTGTATGGAAATGCATTGCCAACCTTATGACACATTCCCCCTAGTACTTTATAGCTTGCATTCTCTTACATGATCACATTATCATGTTTTAAAAAATGTATTAAATATTGTATTTATTAAATGTTTTATAATTAATTGCAGCTATTATTCCTTTCGGTATTTAAATTGCCCCAATTTGACTTTTATGGTTTTTTTTGTCATGCCCTTATGAGTCTTAAAGAGGGTGCCTAAATTCTCTTTCCGGTATATTTGAATTTTACTAATCAAAACGAACTCTATAAGGTGGAATTTTAGGCAATATGCAGAACAGATTTAGGGGTGAAGGGGGGAAAGAGTGGCTCTTATATAGGTAGACCAGTGAGATTGTCCTTGGAATCAGCCCTCCTAGGCTCATCTTGACCTGGAGAATCTTCCCTTCCTTCATATTTGAGCCCCAGATTCACCAAAAGCTCTCCTGTTTTTAATAATTTATTGGCAGCAGGAGGCTGAAATTACTATATGAATATTTTGCTTGTTTATAAATTAAGAACTGCCTGCTTTTATGTGTGGGAAGAGTGAAGATAACTCTGACCCAAGTATAATTAATTATAATTAAAGGGAAATACTCATCAGTAGTAATATGGGATATTAAATGAGGAAAGCATGTTAACATATATAGTGATATGAGACTTCTGACTGAGACACTGAGAAAGAACAGACACATGGAGCCCTCCACACACCATAATTTAGCTGTCCTGTGCCTTGTTCCTTCATGGCTTTCTGAATTTACATTGACACATGAATCCCACAGCTTTGGGTTATGTGAGAGTTATCTGTTAAAATTTCTTGTGACAGTAATACCTTAACACAAAGCAAATGTTTTCAAAGGGTGGGGGCTTGGGTCACTGAATCAGATCAGGGGAGGAATTGATTTTGGACAGAGGCTCTTTCAGTAAGTAGCCTTGCAAGCTGAGTTTTTAAGAGAGGGTTTTTCTAAATTCCTTTAATAGTCACTGGCTGAATCAAGAGGGACCAGCTCATAAAGTTCTGTGTTATAGAGAGGATACTCTTCTGTTTATATTAGCAAAACCACAAGTCCTGCTGCTCAATAACAGAAAGAGGGAGAATAGTTAGATTAAATTTTTCTGCAAGTAAAAAATTGCTTCAGATAATAATAAACAAGGTAGAAGTTTGTTTCTCTATCATGTTCTAGAAATCTTTTTAGTTTACGAGCTTGTCAGTCCAAGTATGCGATGGCATTCCATGAGACTTAGAGACTTAGACTCCTATAATTCCAGAAATTAAATCTACGTTGTAGCCAGCAGGCAGGACAAAGTGGGGGAAAGAAAGATACATCACCTTTCTTTAAGGACATTTGCTATAAATTGCACACAAAATCTATGTTCATATCCTGTTGGGCAAAACTTAGTCACATGGCCATAACAAACTGCAATGGAGCCAGAAAATGGGAACTCTATCATTATGGAAAAAGGGACATAAAGATATTGAGGAAATAGCTAGCACTTTCTGCCACAGAAAAAGAGGTAGTTTGAAGAATGAGACTTCAAGATGGAGGGCAATACTGAGTGAACAGTATTGTAACAGGGTAATAGGGAGCTTTGGGTGGCCCAACGGCAACCCAATGTGAGGACATTGAGTGTCAAAAGTAGGTTAGTTCTGGGTACGTCAAGAAGCTAGGAAATGGGTTTTGCTAGCTTAGAAAGTAACAAAGAAATGTTCCCTATCCTGTAATTTCAGCTAAGACTGGTCCCGTCCTGTCTTTGCTATAAACTACTTTATGCAGAATGGTTTCTTTCTTCAGAAAATACGTTCTAAGAGGGAAGGGAGCCTGATGAGTATATTTCTTCGTCATACCGCCTGAAGAATTTGGAGGTAGGTCTGAGGGGAGTAGGAAAGGCCTTAATGAGAACCTCTAATATGAGACCTCGATCTTGGCCTACTGCAGCGTCTGGCTCCAGTGAGTAGCAGCAGGCGAAGGTATATGCACTTTGTGATGTGCCCAGCTCTGATGCCTTCAGTTTCAGAGGAGGCTTTGCTTTGTTTCAGCTTTCATTTTATGGGCATAGAGACCACACAATATAGTGATTTACAGCAAGTATTTGGGACTTGGACTGTCCAGATTTGAACCCCAGTACTACTTCTTGGTACCTCTGTAACTTGGAATAAGTTATTTAATTACTCCTACAGGATATAAACAAGACCAGACATCAATTATCATTGTAAAATTGAATATGGTTGGTCCTACCAAATGGAGAGTGTTTGCCTGTACCTTACAAAAAAAAAAAAAGACGTTTGGGATTCTATCTATTTTGACTCTATAGCACTATACAGCGTCTCTCTTATTATGTCAGATTTCTTACCTGATGTGGTATTGTTTGGGGTTTTAACAAAGTTTTTATAAGATTCTTAAAATGATTAAATTAATTAAAATGTGACATATAGAAAAAACTCAAAAAAGTTAATTATTATGCATTATTATTATTATGACTCATAGAACAAAATGGAGAAATGACTGAACGAAAATAGAACTCTAAGAAGTCTACTTGGGCTCAGAAAATAGGTGTTTTTTGATTCTTTGTAGATGTTTATGTAGCCTGATGTAGGTGGTGATAACCCATACTTTCAAAAGTTAGTGAATGAATAAACGTGCTTTCAGTTGTGTTACCAATTCATAAAATAGAAATAACCCTAAATCTATAGGAAATGACAGACACAAATGGGTGAAGGCTGAGTTAATGAGTTATTCTTACAGTTGAGCAATATTAAATCCAAACAATGTTATTCTACCCTTAATGTGACAGATCTATGGTTTTGGTTAGTCCCTTGCAGCAATTATGAGAATCATAAACCTGAAAGTACAAAACGAAGTACAATTCAGATTGTGGTTGGGAGTAAACATAATAGAACAAAGCAGGACTACTAGTAAAAACCTGATATAATAGTAGAAACACTATGAAGGGTTATAGGGACAGAGTAGATAGAATACTGAATGTCCTCCCCGACCCCTTTTTTTGCAAGATACAGATCTCCATTTGGTAGGGCTAACCATGTTGGATTTATAATGATAACACATCTCTGGTCTCATTTGTATCTTATAGCTTATTCACAGAGTGTGTGCTAGCTACCATATGTTCTGTGTTTACTTCAAACTTACAATATCAACTGTGAATTCTGTTCAGTCCAAATACTATCATGCTCTTGTAAAGTTGTAAGTTTAAAATATTGTTACAATATTTTAAACACTGTTAGATATACTAGTAAAGCCAGGTTAATTTTTTCAGTTTATATCTTAGATTTCTCCAATTTTTATTATTTTAATTATCTACATGTAATTATATTTCTACTGTACTTTTTTCAGCAAGTTAATTACGTCTTGGTGAAATGTCCCTTAAATCAGATAATATCATATGATATTAATAGTTATAAATATTCTAATATGCAATGAACCATACGAAAGAATAATTATGAATATTCTAATGTGCAGGGATTTAGATTTAAAGCAATTTTATGAGTTCTGGAAATAAAATGTATATATTACTTCATTAATATTATTTTAAATTTGGATTTATCTTAAGCGCTATTACTATTATGAATAAGACAATTTGAAAAGCAGACAGTATTGTTATTAAATAATAGAGCAATAAAAGTGTTTTGGGGGAGGCATAAAGGAAGTTTCAAATACACTTAAGCAGGGGCTCAAGCAGCCTCATAAAAATTATTTCCCATTAAGTACCTCAAAATGTGCTAACATGTTCAAAACACTGATTCCATGTGTCTGAGGGAGAATTGTCACAAATTTCCAGCAACCAATTGGAATTAATTTTGAGTTTTTTCTCCTTCTGCCTAAAAAATGACCTTAATTTTTCAATTTTGAAATATTTAGTCTAGACCTTATAATAAGTAATAAAGACAAACTGGTCACATACTGGTGTGACTGCTACAGTTAGAACTGTATGAGATAGTTAATTCTCAAATGTAGAAAACTGACTCTTATTCAATGAGTATTGCTATTTGCGGAAAGGTAAAACAGTGTTACAGGGTATAGCAGGTGGGGTATAGACTAGCATTTTTTATACTGTGCATTTGTTTCTATGTCTGTCTTTTACTTCTTTATTTTATTTTTATTCAAATGAATTTAAACATTAAATTTCTAATTTTAGCCTTATATCAGCTAGAGAGACATTTGATAAACCAAAACTTTTGAGAATATTTAGACCTTCCAAAAGTATCAAACCCTCATGGTGATAATTATAGTATTTTACATCTGGAAGGGGTTTTACAAGTCATTTAGTTCAATCCCACACTTTTACAGAAGAACAAATTAAAACACAGACAAAGAAAGTGAGTGATGCAAAGCCACAACTTCCTGTCACTATATTTTTAAATTCACATATTTCTCAAGAATTCTATTTAGTAAACAGCTCACATTATCAAAAGAGACTAAATGCTTGTGTCCCCCACCCCAATTAGTATTTTGAAGCTCTAATTTCCAATATGTTGGTACTGGAGGCGGGGCCTTTGGGAGGTAATTAAGTCACGAAGGTAGGACCTCATGAATGGAATTACTAGTGCCCTTGTAAGAAGAGTCACAAGAGATATGATATCATTCTCTCTGCCATGTGAGGATACAGCAAGCAGGCTGCCATCTGCAGCCCAGGAAGAGGGTCCTTGCCAGACACCAAATCTGTCTGTATCTTAGACTTTCCAGTCTCCAGCACTGTAACACATAAATCTTTGTTGTTCAAGCAGCCCACTCTATAGTATTTGTTGTAGCAGCCCAAACTGGCTAAGATAGACAAATAAAATCTAATAAGGTTATTTAAAGATTTTTCTCTTGATATATGATAAGTTTAACGAATTCACACTGGGTTGACATGTGACTGTGAATGTGTTGCTTATGCTCTAGGGACCACTTTAATTCCTCTCATGATAATGAAGTTCCATGTATATTCAAATCCATCAAAAAAGAATTGCCAGATCAGTTTACAAAAAGTCTTCTACACCTCAGGTGTTTTAATTAGTTCATTGTTTCTATAATGATGTTATGCTCCTCTCTCTTTATATTACTTATGAAATTTTATTATAATAGAATTTAGAATATTAGACCTGGAGGAAATATTAGAAATGATCTAGTTCAACTCCCTCATTAACTTATACCATATTTTATGCTTATAATTATTGATAATAATATTTTAGTGAGATAGCAACAAGCAATAAGAAAAATCTGAGACTTCAGGAAAATGAAATACTTTTTGGAGAAAGAATGCCACTCAAATGAGGCCTCATCTTTATCAGTGGAGCTTTATTTATTTACGCCATAGTTATTACTTGAATGTTTACATAAGATAGCTTTTTGTCTTTGTTTTATATTACTTGAATCATAGTATTCACAGATATGAAATAAGAAGGTGGTCATGTTTATGATTTCTATTACAGTAAAGAAAACCAACTTTTAGGTAATCTTCCTACATTCGTGAAATATACATAGACATTAAATACATCACTGATGTTGAGATTTTCTTTGCAGACAAATCTGAAAAGCTTATTTAAGGTTTAGGATAAAATTTTAAAATTCTTTATACTATTTGAAACAAAAGGCTTATTTCTATAATATATTCATTAATATTTGCAGTGCTCTGATGGACAAGGTACCATCTCGGTTATAAGGAATATGTATTCTGAAGTCCTCAAGCTATTTCTGTGTCAAACACTTAAGTTTTGTTCATGTTTAGTGACCACACACCTGGGAGATCTGAAAGGAGTCTTTCAGCTTAGAAATGGAAAGGACAGACACCAGGCTATTTTTAGTTGCCAAGAATATCACATTCTAGCTAATGTGTGTGTGTTTTTTTTTAACATGGTAGTATGAGCCAAGTCCAAGGGTGTCATTAAAGTAACCCTTAATGTGTGGAGCAAAGATTGTTTCTAAAAAGTGTTCATAAAGTAAAGTTTCTGAATAGTAAAAAAAAAAATTAAAAATAGATATCTAAAAAGAAATTCTTGCCTATGCCTTTGAGAACCTGTTTCACTAATTATCCGGTAAGAATGATGCAGCCATCTCCCCCATTCCTGGCTGTCTGTCAATTTCAACATTAGATTCTGTGCTGTTTCCTGTCCTGTGAGCTTAAATTTCTGGGCAATAAAGATAACAAGGTAGAAACAGTATGGTTTCTCTTTTCCACCTATATTTAAAAGGTAGAAGTTGACTGGAAACCACATGTCGATTAAGAGCCCACTAGTTGCCAAAAAGTGTTTGCAAACATTGTTTTAATTAATGCTTTTATTGGCCATACATAGGTTTATTATCTCCATTTTAGAGGCTAGGACTCTATATGTCAGAGAAGCTAAGTCATTTGCCTAATATATGGCTAATAAGAGTAAGACTGGAAGAGAATAATAGGTCTGACCTGAAACAGAAATAGTGTGAGATAAACATAGCACTCTGAAAGCAACTCACCCCTATCTTTCTTCCTGGCCCTATCACACTAACAGTGACAGTAGCAATAGCTTAGGCAGCCCTGGGCCTGTGTGCAGGATGAAGGCAACTGCCATTCCATAGAAGTTTTAATTTTCTGAAATAAAGCCCATGACCTGCCAAGTACGCTTTGAGTCGAATGCCATAAAATAATTTAAGGTATAATATTGAATTCCTTCTTTTATTAGCAGTCTCGTAGTGAAAATTCTCCATAGGGAGTCAGCATAGCTCCTGTTGCAGAGTGAGGTGGGGCACCCGTACTGGTGACCTCAAATAAACCTCAGCCTGACAGGCTTATTTTTGTGCTTTCAAACCTTTTCCCACTTGATTCTCTCAATTAATGGGCAATTTGTCTCTTAAGACTCAGAACTGGATTTTAGTAAATATTTTCTTTTCCTTCCAAAGTTGTGCAAAATGTAGATGCTAATCATGTTTTGCTCATCTAATTAGATGCGTGAGTTAAGGCGTATAAAATAATCCACTAGCTACTTTATCACACCATACAATAAATCTCTGATTGCAGGACAATGACATAAATTGTAATCAAAATAATGCCTGATATCATTTCATGGCAGAGGAATGAATTATTTCTAAGGGCTCTCCCTGAGAAATTAGGTTGGGAGATTGGCTGAATCCTCAAATCCTATCTCCTCATTCACAGGAGAAACAAAACAGTTTGCAGCACACAATTTAAACTGAAACTATAATCATCGCCTAGTAATGTCTCACTATATAATTCCTAACGTCTTCATACTATTTTGTTTCTGCAGTTCTTTGTCAAAACAAGCTCTGCAGTATAAGCTATTGAAAGTCAATAATCAATTCCTAGGCTAGATTACAAATAGGATCACAAAACACAAAATTACTGCACAGGAAACAAAGCCTTTGATCTCTCATAAGAAATATATGCAGCCAGTTACCTCAAATGTCAGTATGTCATCTGCAGATAACAAGCAGTACTGATACCACACCTAGAAACTCATGAGAAGGCCTCTGGGCCTAAGCAGAGCAAGCCAGTCCACTGCCCTCAACTACCTTCAGCAAGATATGCACCTTTTTGATTTTCATAGTGCAACCCCCCTTCTAGACCATGCTTCCTTGCCCAAACAGCCCAGCACACACAGCAGAGCCTGCAGTGTCCTTTATATCTCTCCTCCCTAGGGTGTACCATTCCATGGGCTCCTTAGATGAATGCGCTAGAGTGTCCACAAGAATACTCCAGAGGCCACTCCTATGGTAGGTCTGAGCAGGTGGTGGAAAGAGAAGGTGGGGGCAGCCTGCAGGCAGGCACTGGCCTCTATTTGTATTCTTGCCTCAGGCCCTGCAAATTTTACCTGTTTTTCTGGATGGAACTAAAGTGGGCTTACTCTATCCCCCAAGGAGGCAGGCCTACAATGGAAGGTGGTTGTGTATGGAAACTAAAGTGTGGTGCTCTCTCTTACAGGAACCCATTTCCTTGTGGAAGCTGCACAGTTGAGTCCCTTGATAAATTTATACAATTCTCATAGAATACATTTTGATTTAAACCATAGATTATTCATATATCAGGTATCACATGGAAAATAGAGAAGCTAGTTCCCACCGCTCACCCCTAGATGGTATAGCTAGCTGGCAGAAGGATTATCTTTATCTCAGACACATTCTAATGTAATTCCAATGAAGTGAGCAAAGATCCTTGTTCTATGCGCACAGAATGGAAGCTGGGGCATTCCATTTGATTACCATAATGAATATATCATGCCTCTTTGAGATTTCAGGGAAAGAATTCTCAGAGAAAATGGGAAATGGTCTTCTCCTCTGAATCTTATGCTACGTTATGCCAGAGACATCATAGGCACCTCTGCAGACTCTCTCTGCCCCCACAGGGATGATTGCTTTGTCTTAGCCCAAAAATGAATAACTGGGGCCTATGTAGTTCTGCTGCTGGGGCTGATGAGTTGCTTGTCCAGGATGTTGATTCTTCCTGGCTACTGCTGTGCCAGTCATTAGGTTTCTGGCTCCTCCTACCACTTTGAGACTTGGATGAAACATCACACTAAAAATCATGGTATCTGGCTTCCCAAGCGGCTGTCAAATGATCTGGATGATGCAATGCAAAGGACTGAGGTATTAACTACACACAGGATGAACTGTGATCACTAGAAATAGAATCAAATAGAGTGTGGCTGATCAATTATCACCTTCCTCCCTCCCTTTCACTGACTGACTACCCCATGGCAAGTTTTTCCATATAGCCTACCTGTGCATTGCTTCCCATTCCTTCCTGCTTTTCCCTCTCTCTGTCTAGATTTACACTTACCATAAAACAAGAGCACTCAGTCTCCTTCAGACTCTGTCTTCCAGTAAACTGCTAAAACACAGGCCAGCTATATGAATCAGAAAAAGTAAAATCCTGAGAGTGTGTAAGGTACAACTCAGGTGGACTACAACTCAGATCGATCTCACCCTATCTACCCTTAGATAGCATCGGATTCCACAGGTTAAGAACTCAGTCCTGCAAGATTGCCCAAGGGCTGAGGCATCTAAAATATATTCTGCCCAAGGAACATGTTTCAATATTTTACTTAAAAACAAACAAACAAACAAACAAACAAACAAACAGGACTACATCTTGATATTTCTAGACGTATCCTTCTTTATATGGGTTTGTCTTCATAGTCTCCTATGGGCAGCCTCAGGAAGACTCAGAAACCTCTGGCTAGCATCATGTGCTGAGAAAATATTGTTTTCAGAATTAAAAAATTAAACATTTAATTTTCATTTTGTATAAAAAAAACAAAAATAAAAACTACCAAACTTTGATCAAGTTGGTATTTAGTAATGAGGTGCTTTCCAACAATTTATTGTCATTTCCCTTCAACTCAGTCCAAATTTGTCTCTTCATTGTGGGTTGAATAATTTGACCAAAGAGTAATTGCTAAACGTGGGTAAAGTCCAGATAAAACTCCATGTTTTTATTCCTTATCCCTTTTGCTTTATCTTTTTAAAATCTCCACAACAGTCATAAAATAATAAAATCATATTCATGAAAGAGCCAATAGCATATTCAGTGGGTAGTGTTTCTAAGTTGAGCTCCATGTAGCAGAACAAAACTAGAGCTCCCTCCCCTTCCTACTGTACCTTCACCAAGACCTTCTACTGACAGAATATCCTCTCTGTTCACTAGCCCATATCTCTCAGATTAACCAAAAAAATTTTAGTAAATTATTTTTATATATGTATGGGATCTTCCTCTTCGCTCCATCCCCATGATAAATTTCCAGCACTCACCAGGCATCTCTTCTGCCTTCCTTACAGATGAAGAATTTTATGAATATTTGACTTGCTATTAGGTAAAACATAAAATATGACTCTTCAGATTATTATTTTTTTAGTATTTATCCAGTTTCCCATAAACTACTTCACTCCTGACCTAACTGGATTGCTACCAGAATGAAGATAGCTCTTTTTTTTGTTTTGTTTTGCCTTAGGTATTTCTCCCTGAGACTGCTAGTTAAGAGTCTAATCAAAGTCAAGGAAGATTAGATTCTCTTGAGGTTGTAGACAGTTCTGTTCTCGAACTTGCTTTGAGATATTATCTGATTGACCACATGAAAGAACATAATAAGAGAGAGATAGATGTCTGAGAACCTGAATCAGGCTACCAATTGATCTAGTCGTTTTGGGAAAAAGAGAAGGGAACATGACCTTTAAACACAGTGAATTTGCTCAACAGTAAACTTGGTCTAATTTAATATCTCAGGTTCAGATCAATCATCAACATTACTTTTGGGGACTGGTTTGGGCAAAGGCAAGAAAGGAAATTAGGAGAAAGAAGCAAAACCCTTAACTTTTTTAAACCTAAGGAAACAATACAATCAGGTTTGAGTGAAAGTGAAAGCTTATAGGTCACGGTATCAGGGATAAAGTTGGAATGACATGCCTGGGTAGGGCAATGTAGTGGGATTCCTGCACATCGAGGAGAAGCCTGAAGAGGGGTAATACCTCATATGGCCCTTTCCTTCGGGACTGAATGGCATCTTTTAAAAGAAAAATTTTTTTATTACAGTTGACATACAATATATTAGTTTCAGGTACACAGCATATTGATTAGAGATATTTACATAACTTATGAAGTAATCACCCTGGTATGTCTAGTATGCATCTAATGTAGTTATTACAATATTGTAGTTATTACAATATTGTTGACTGTATTCTCAATGAAAGGCATCTTTATGGAGAGGGTGTTTCTAATGTAAACTCCAGGTGGAGACCATGATGTTGTAGATCTTTATCTCCCAAGAGCATGCTATGGAAAGATTGCTCTGTGAGCTATGAGTTAGTCTTGTGGGCCCTTATAAGTTTTGTACAGTAAATCATAAGGTCTCCTTTCACCAGTGCAAGTTCATACATCCCTTGATCTAATCTCGTGCGTCTGCTGGTAATAATTTCAAAAGGAGACAATCTAAAGGGAGTAGATCTTAGGTTGAAAAATACCAAGGGAAGAAGAACCTTAGGCCAAGGGAACTTATAAGACTGAATCAGTTTTGCCTATTGAATTTTTTTTATCTATATTTATTTTTTTATTATTTATGCCTACAGCACCTCATCTTCCTAGGTGGTCTCCCATCCAAGTACTAACCAGGCCCAACCCTGCTTAGCTTCCAAGATCAGATATAGGGCTTATTCAGGGTGGCATGGCCACAGACAATGGACTGTACCTCTACTGGGACATGAACCCAGGACCTTCTGCATGTAAAGCAGATGTGCTAACTGCTACACTAGGGAACCATATCTGCCTATTGAGTTTTGATTACTCTGATAGTTCGTCCTATAAGACTGGAGGACTGAGGATAAAAAACACCATGGGAATCTTGCAAAATTGGCCAAATCTTTCAAATTGCATAATCTGTCCTGTGAAATGAATTCCCCAAGTGGGGAAGATCTTTTCCAGGAGTATTTTATTAACTGCTGAGGCTTTGACTCTGAGGCATGAGAATGCTTCCACCCCATGAGAAAACACACAATTCATCATTAACACATATTCGTATCCTTGAGAAGGGGCAACTGAATACAGTTCACTTGCCAGACCTCGAAGGCTCCAAAAAGCAAAGGAAAATGCCCCATGGAGGTTGGAATGGGCTTTCTAGGGTTATGCTTTTAGCAGATATGGCATTAATGATATGCCAGGGAAGCTATCTTTGGAGATGACTTCCAGTAGTATTGTTTTCCTGTAAAACCATTTCGTCAGTGTTCTAGTGAGTTAAGTTCATGTACATATTGTAACATATAGTGTTGTATACAATCAGGAAGAAGTAGTTGGTTGTTTGGACCTACCTGTAAGTTTCTTTCAGGGTCAAATTTATAGCCTCATTCTAAACATTTTCTTTTTCTATTATATTGAAGAGCTAAATGCTGTGCTTCCATATGTTATCTTTTAAATTACCAATTGCTTCAGTCGGTAGCATAGGTGCTTCCATTGGGACTGGGATTATTTTAACACTGTTAAGTTAGCAGCAATGTCAGCCAAATAATTACCTCTACTTTCCTCTGTGTTTGTCATTGAATGTCCAGGGATTTTTGTGATCACTAAAGATTTAGATAATGGGATAGCCTCTAAGGGTTCTAAAACATAAGAATTATTTTTTATCTTTCATCTGGAAGAAGTCAAGAATCCTCTCTGTTTCCAGAGCATACCAAGTCCTGGGAACAACAAAAGCTTACCTGCTATCAGTGCACCTGGTAGCCATTTTGCCTTTGGCTAACCTGCAAGCTTGAATTAATGCATAGAGCTCTGCTTGTTGAGCAGAAGTTGCCTGAGGCATTAGACTGGCCTCTATGGTTTCATTTAGAGAGATAATTGCATGGCCTGCTTGATAGTGGCCTGTTTCATCTTTCAAGTAAAAACTGTCAGTAATCCAAAGTAACTAAGCATTTTCAAGAGGTGTTTCCTGTAAATTGACTTGAAGAATTAGTAGTGGATCTGTTAATATCAGATAGTCCTGAGGGCTTTTGTCAGAGGACAAGGAGGGGGGAGAGTAGCAGGGTTCAGAGTATTGTAGTGATCAAGAGTCACATTAGATGAAGACAGTAAAGGAACTTTGTAAGAGGTTAGTCTGCTAGCAGAGATGTGCTGAGTATAAATTAAGTGAGGCTTCCACCGGCACATAAAGAGTCAGTGGAGAGCCCATTACCATCTCTTCTACATGTGAGTACACTGGCAGTGGCCGCAATCGCTCTCCTACAGGGAGCGAGAACTTTGGCCACCGGATCGACAGTATCCAATGGGTCTGTTTTGGCTTCCATGTCATCAGGTAGACACCTAAGACATTTTTTCTCTTTCATGGATAAACAATAAAAAGGGCAATTGATAGTTAGGAGGTCCTGAAGCAGGTGAGCCAGATTTGAGGCTTCATTCATGGCTTCTCATTCTTGACCTGGAAAAGTCTCCCTTAGGGTTTTGCCGTCCTACCTTGCTTAGCCATTCTCTGGCATGTCCTTCTACAAGCATGTAGATAAGCTGATAGGGGTCAAAGAACCTTAGCTCATGTGGTCGGATAGGGAGCAGACATGCTTTAGCATAACCAACAGATTCCTCTATAGGATTGAGAAAATCCTTAGTTATGTCATGGAGCTCAGCTTTAGTCCATGGGGTACAGAAAATAATGAGTTGTCATTCTAGACCAGGTCCAGCTGACAGTTTAACTTTAAACGCGGTGGTAAGAGCAGTGGGGTCTAATGGAGCCTCACGTTCATTGTTATGAAAAGGGAGTTCAGGTCAGGGTGGGGGTTTGGGGGTGAGGATAAGCAGGAGGCAAAGGAGCAGAAGGTACAGGTAATGAGACATCAGAAGAACATTTAGAAGTTTCTTTTAAAGTTTAGTAAGCCTCTGTGATTACTCAGAATTTGCTTTGGTTAATTTAGAATTTGTGTTTTTGAGAGAAGCAATTTTTGAATCACTTATATGTTTGGAGGCCTCAAAATGTCATTTAAAATATTTACACAGATACCTATAATGCAAGACATGTTCTTTCACATGTTGATTTTTTTTTTTTATAATAGAAAAATGAGTGATAATAACGAAAACATAAAAGGATATTACAACACCAATGTTGGAATAGCTTTCCGGTATTTCCTGGTCATAAAGTTCACCCTCTGATCGGTTTCTCTGTGGTGAGCTTCCCATTAGCATGTGTTTTCTTTCTGTCCTCTCCTATCCTTGCTCCTTGCTGGATTTTTTTTTTTTTTTTTTACCTTAAATTAGTACATTCTAGATCTCTTATGTTTTTTTCCTTAAAGTCTTTAGCCCTTTACAAGCTCCTCTCCCCATCTTCGATATGCCTAGCTTAATCTAGACAACATATCTGCCTTCCTCCCCTACCTTCCTTTCCCAAGACACCACCCCTCACTCCCTTCTAGGCAGAGAGCACGGTCACCTTGGTGGACCTTTGCTTCGAGTTTCAGACAAGTCTCTGTGGGGTATATGCAAGGTAATTAAATATTGCCTGCAGTGAAAAAAAGACTACCAAATTCCCTGCCCCTACAAAAATAAACAACAATAACAATAAAATGAAGGCTCACTGGGGCTCTTGGATAGCAGAACAGATTTCTAGAGCCTCTGTACTTAGCAAGTGCCCAGCACATAGTAATGAATGGATCCATATAAGTGTGTGGAATCCGTGAACTGGCTCAGCCCCTCAGCTGCCACAGTCTGAGAAGGACCGGACCGCCTTCTAGGGCTCTTGTCTTTATTTAACTCTGTGGACTCCGTCCAGCTCCTTCTTTTGTTTGGTTAACTTGATCCGCTGAGGAGAAAGCTGCAAGGATTTCACTGTGGAGTCCTCCTAGCATATGTGAGGAAATGTTTCTTGTCCCCTGACAGTATAATCCAGCAATATTATGGAAAAAAAAAAAAAAAAAAAAAAAAAGATGGCTAGAGAGAGCCATGAAAAGAAGAAAGAAATGATATGATTATTTGCTAACAAGAAAGCAAACACGTAAAAAGAGGGGAGAAAACATGAGTATTGCTAAGAAGTGCCAAAAGCTGGGATTCCTCATCGGTTCCTTCTTTAATCCTTTTATCCATAGGTGATTCTGCTCCCAAAAGCATTCTCTAACTGAACATTTGTTTGTTACATGACTGTAGCCGACTGTTCTGACCTCCTGGGCTTTCAGAGACAGAAACACTAGCAAAAAGGTAATTTGCTTCTGGCCATGCCCCTACACTGCCCCAAATCTAAAGGCCTGTATCCTTCATTTCTAAGGGTGGGCGGGTAAAGGATTGAAACATTCTCTCCATTTCTGTAGAAATTCCTTGTTCAACCAGGCTACATATCTCCAAATTTATTATAACTTTTGGAGAGAGATAGTTAAGGAGAGGGAGTTGGGGAGGGAGATGAGAGAATTTGAGAGAAAGAGATAAGGGAAAGGAGAGGGAGGGAAAGTGGGAGTTAGATAAAATCTGTGTGCACTGACTTTTATAATTTTAAAAGCAAAATTTTAAGAATTTGTGACCTTCTTTAGAATTCTGTCTCGTTACATTTGAGACAAAATGTAATAAATAATTTATTGGGAATGTCATAGGATGAAGGTCAAAAGGTTATTTAAACGAGCAGGGGGGAAGTTGTCTGTTAGTGGTTACTAAATCCCTACTGTGTATTTTTAAAGTTCTATCACTGACTCATGAGATAAGGCTAGGGAAACAGGATTTCTCAGTATTGGTAAGCAGCGATTTTGTAATCTTAGAGATAATCACCAAAACATTTTCCTGAACAAAGTTATCTTGCTGTGAGTTTTCAAACTGTGCCCTCGGGGCATTAAGGTGGTGGTAGTGGCAGTGCGGGGGCGGGGGAGGGGGTGAGAGCTGGGGGTGGTGCAGAGGTTTCAGAGGTGGGATGCTCCTAAGAGCAGGTTATGTGCATCTCTTCCCAAATCTGCATTCAGCAGTGGCCATGGGTAGGAGCACTTACGGCATAGAAAGTAGTAAACCTCCAAATCGGTTTTTCTTGGAGACCTCCTTGTTAAACATTTACCAGCAAACTCCTGGAGCAGGTCTGATTTTACCTGTATTTATAGAGAATGTCTATGTAAAATATAGCTTTTGAAAAAGGTTTTTCGGGCCAAAAGAAGTTTGAAAACCATGCCTCAGATATTTTCTTCCTTTCTGAGTAAAATACCTGGTGAATATTACCATTTGAAGAACTGTGAATCATTTTATTGTTTATGTCACTATTTGTTTTGAGATGGCATTAATTTTATTATTTACTAAAATGATAGCAGTTTCATTCCATACCATGCTAATAAATCTACATAAAATGATGTAAGTTTAAAGTACTTAAAATGTTTTAAGATATATCAAAAGAAAGAAAAACCCTTGGTTATGATCTTGGAGTTTAGCAAATTTGGCCTCCCTTAGATTAGTTAGTAATTAAAGAAATGAATGTGTTCCAGAAAAATGTCACTCTTCTATGTTTTATGTGCCAGGGGGCAGTGTTAATGTTTCTCTAAGTTCTCGTTAACATTCTTGTTCCTTTTGGGTTATGGTATTGGAATACTGTATTGATTTATTCTGCATAACTTTTGGACCCCTAATTTTTTTCCTCACCAGCTTGCTGTAGTGGCTCCCTAAAATTGCACTTTGAGACTAAAGTTGACCAATGATATCATAGAGTGTTGGTGATTTAAGCATTAGATCACTCTCCTTAGGTCTCTGCCCCAACTCTTGCTGTCCCTTTCTCAAGCTTTGTTAGGTCAGATTTCAGGTCACTATTTGGGTTATTTTTTACTTTGGTCTCTTATCCCATGAGGCTAGCTGGCTTGAGGGATGGAAGATGCCAAGATGTGGGTTGGGCTTAAGGTAAGGGAGAGAACTCATTTCAAGTTAAGCCTAAACCATGTGCTCGGCCTATTTAACATTGAGCTCTGCACTGGGATTTTAGGAGTATAGTTCTTTGATGTCCCATTTCCCAGGATCTATGGGGAGGAGAGGTTGCTGGGCTGATGCAGGAGTTGGGTACTTTTGGGTACCTTGATTTAATGGCATGAGGCCCTCATGCCTCTATGTGTGGCTGTCTGGTTTTGAACCTGGTTACCTGCCCCAGCCTCACCCCTGGCCAGGCTCCGATGCAGGACATCTTTCTCTAATGTACACAAAGGTACCCTTCAGGCTTGTTTTTTGATCTGATACCAAATGTTGCTTAAACCTCTAACAGTGATGATCCCATTAGGTACACAGATTATGACCCCGGTCTCAATTTCCTAGGTTGAAAAACAAAAACAATCATAAGAATTATTTTGAATGCTTGCTTTGGCAGCACCTATACTGAAATTATACTGATACACAGAGGTTGGCATTATTGGTGGTTGCCCGTGGCTGGGGGTAAGGAAGTGGGTAGAATGAGTGAAGGGAGACTAAAGGTACAAACTTCCAACTATAATATATAGAATGGGGATGTAATATATAGAATGGTGACTGTAATTAACAATACTGTATTGTATATCTGAAAGTTGCTGAGAGTAAATCTTTTTTTAATTAAAAAAGTAAAAATAAAAAAATAAAAAATAATCAATTACACTTGACATAAAATATTGTTAGTTTCAGGTATATAACATAGTGATTAGACACTTATATAACTTACAAATTGATTGCCCTGATAAATCTAGTATTCATGTGACACCACATAAGAGTAAATCTTAAAAGTTTTTACCACAAGAAAAAAAATTCTGTAACTATGTACGGTGATGGATGTTAACTAGACTTATTATAGTGACCATTTCATAACATAAACAAATACCAAATCCTTTTGTTGTACACATAAAACTAATATTGTATGTCGATTATACCTTAATAATAAAAAAAAAAAGGTTGGGAAGAGAAAATAAATCAGTTCTTGTGTCATGCAAGTAAGTCTCTCCCTCTTCCAAGAGAATGAGTTCTTTTGTTGGGAGACTTTTCTGCATCTCACACCTAACCCCTTGCTCTACCTCCTACTAATTTGCCAGACTTGTCTGGATGTGTTTGAATTTAAGCAGCAGACCCAATTGAAGTCCATTGCCAGAGGCCCCTGGGCTTCTGCTAGGCCTGCTCAACCAGTCTGACAAACAAATCCAGGCACGCTTGAACCCCAGGAATGGACAATAGATTTCCCACTGTGTAAATAAAGTAAGGAAGAAGGAAAAGAAGCAGAGTCAATGAAAGGAGAAAGAACAGCACGGTTCCTGCTGCCTTCCTCGGGTCCTTTTCTGATTTGCATTTTGATGGTTAATTTGGTACAAAAATTGTTATACACCCACTGGTTTGCCTTCTCCCCACATCTTGGACCATCAGTATTTCGTGGGTAATGTTCCTTCCTGGCCTACGTATTGTATTCGTAAAAAATGCTTAGGAAAAGTATTTGACAATAAAAAAATGAAAAAAAAATATTTCTACACAAGGAGTGGTGACTGAAAATGAACTTAGATGTGAAACTAAAACAGACAAAATACCTTTTCACTTTGCTTTGAATTGAGTATATTGTTAAAAGAACGAAGTTCTTTTTGCAATGACAATTCTACTGTGACCAGTTTCACCAAGTCTGTTCAATGACTATCTCAGAAAGTGGATCGATTGTGGTGTGTACATTTAAAGATGACAGCACTAATTCTTGCTGCCATCTTCAGCTCAGACACAATGGGAAAACAAGCCCCCAAAGTTAGAATTGATCACAGTGATCAATTTTTCTTTAGTTCTGGTCTTTGTAAGAAACAATGAGTGTGTAGCCAAACTCACAGTCCTGTATCTTGTATTTCTGGGACTCTTAATGAGATATCATATCAGATAATATAAATCTAATTTTTGTAGTGTTTCCTGAAAAGTAGTCAGATGAGCAAGTGCATGGAATTAATACAAATAGTGTCCTCTCAAATCTTGTTGACAGTGATAATGAGGACTGTCATCTCAATTTCTCACCAAAAAAGATGCTGGGGAAGAAAAAAATGTCCCTCTTCGACAACAAATAAAATCAAGTGGCCTCTATCTCTCACTATTCACCAGCTTCCATTTACAAAAGGAGTTTTTAAGAGTTAAGAGCAGAGTGGCAGTAACCTATCTTCCCTTACATAGTGGAACAGTCCAGAGATTTTGGCTGAGCCTCATCTAGTCTTCATCCATTCCCCTTCCCTTACAGCTCCAGGTGTAGCCATATAACCAAATTCTGCAAGGGGCAATCTAAGGGAGACCACTTCTGGGAGCTTCATGAACACATGTCAGTACACACCAGAACAGCAAGACAGAGGAGTATGGGTCCCCAAAACCATGGTCACAGTCCCAGTTCTGGGCCTCCTACCTAGACTTTTATGTGAAAAAGAAATTTACTGTGTTATACCACCACAAAAGTTTACTTCTTGATCACACCACTTGTCCAGTGTTGGCCAGCAGGCGGACTCTGTTCAATGCTGGTACTCAGAGATGCAGGCTGAAGGGTTCCATCTCAACTAGAGCTTCCACAATTTCAGAAACAAGTGAAGGGGATGTAGTGAATTGTATGCTCTTAAAACTTCCACTGAAAATGACACACATGTCACTTTGTTGGCTAACGCAAGTCACATCGCCATGCCTAATCTTAAAGGCCGTAGGGAAGTATGGTTTTCCCACATGCCCAAAAGGAAAGAGAACCAGTATATGTGAACTGCCCTAATGAGTACTACAGTTTCTGTCCTGTTTAAGCTGCTGTTATTTTGGGTTTTCAGCGACTTGCAGCTTCACTGAATCCCAACCAATACAGGAATGATCACATCAGTACTGTGATCAGTAGGTTTAAACCAAATCCCATATGAGGGGTTGCTGCTGAGGGTCTCCCCCATACTCTGCGGGATTTGCAGGAGTCGTGTTCTGCCAGGGGTTTTTCAGGGAAGGAAGAAGCCACACCTTTCTTAAGTTTCCCAGCCTCCACTCCCCACCCCATCCCCCATCTCATTTGCAGTCATCCCTGAATCATTAAGATCTAGTACATTGGAAATAATTGTCTAAATCTCCAGAATTCCCTGGAAACATGCTTTCATATATTTCTTACTGGGATAGCAGTAGCAGATAGAAGCAATTATAGGTTTAGTAAAACACAATAGAACCTCATTAGCATTTAGGTAGTTTTAGGAATGTATTCTGACCTATTGTAGGTGAAATCATGTCTGTCCGCCCTTGCCCCCAAACACAGAAACCATCTGTGACAGAGGCCGACATAGATCTTTATTTCTTAAAACCAACCCCATTCTTCAACACATACATTAGATCTGTAATCTAGTGTTTATTTATTGTGTGTAGGTGTCACCTAGAAGCAGGCGCAGTTTATTAAAAAAAAATTCTTTTTAAATAATGTTAGTTTCATAGATAAACATTCTGTAGAAGTCTTTTTTGTTACTGGGGAGCTAGCCCACACACAGAACGGACCACGCGTGCTCTTTGGCAGCCTCATTTTTAAGTAGGAAAGCGCAGCTGTATCAGATGTGAAAATGAAGGACAAAAGCAGCTCTAGAG
This sequence comes from Rousettus aegyptiacus, assembly GCF_014176215.1. NCBI lineage: Eukaryota > Metazoa > Chordata > Mammalia > Chiroptera > Pteropodidae > Rousettus > Rousettus aegyptiacus. The sequence continues at coordinate 43,669,473 of NW_023416295.1, forward strand.
ACACCAAGCAATAGTCTATGTTATAGGTTTAATACACTCATTTAATTTCATTGGAAAAAATAATGAAACTGGTAAAAAGTATTTATGGAACCAGAGGAGAGCATATTTTGCTGGTTTTACTTTATGTTTGAAATTTTGGGTATAGCTCTGCCCATAAATACTGAAATGCCTAGAATAAAGAACGCAGCCTGGGGCATACCCCATAAAACTTACAGTGCAATTAAATGAGCAATTTCCACTGGAAATAAAAAGGGGATGTTGAGTGGAATATGAATTAAACCATATAGGACTCGGGCCTGCACTAGGCTTTGGAGATGGACCCGCTGGCTTCATTTGCAACTGATGCAGTCCATCTATGGGTCAAGGCCACTAAGTAACAAAAGATAACTGTAGTAAGCATGAAGAGCCAGGCATTCCGAATCGTGGTAATGTAGTTTCTCTGTCATTTTGTCTCCTGGAAAAGCCCAGCAAAATTATGACCAATAGCAAAGGATTAAATCTGACCCTCCCTTACACAACAAACACACTGAACTCCAATGTGCTCACTGTGCACAAATTTCATGTTCACCTTCTGAATGTTCCCTTCTCCTACATCAAGTCACTCGGGGTTCATTAGATAAGGGTTCATAAAGATTTCAGCTGGAAAACTGAAGCATCAAAACAAACATCAACTGATATTACAGACCACGCTTTCCTGATTTATTTCTGAGGCTGTATTTGGACACTAAAGGACAATGATTCCCTAATCCTAAGGGAAAACTCAGCTCAATAAAGGATTTAGAACTGCAGCCCTGAGAGGCACCACATGTACACATTTGGCTCATAGAGAGACTGGCTTGTAAGTACAGAAGACATTTATCTCATTTGTAAAGTAGGTAAGGCAAGTTTGCCCAAGATAAAGCTTATCATTCTTTTCTTTGAGGAATTAGGGTAAGACTGAGGGAAGGAAAGCTTGACATTTTTCTGCCAATGAAAGCCAGAGGAAAGCTCCGAGAAACCAATCCGTCCCATTATACTCTTCTCCCAAGCGGCCCAACACCACTGTCCCTGAGAAGATGGGGGAGTGTAATAGGCCACATGATTTGAGTGATTATTGCCAGCCATTAAGAACGTTGACTAGTCAAACTATGAAGTATTTCTTTATAACATGATGGTATTTCCCTGTAGTTTTGTCTGAATTCACCTTCTCTTGCCAAAATAATAGGTTTCTTTTTTCTAATTGTAAAAATGTACTACATATATGAAATTTTCCCAAATGAAAAAGAATATTTTCCATGGCAGCATAAGTTTGAATTTTTCACATACGATTTTGTTGTGTCCAGTTCGAAATTTCAGCATATCTTACTTGAATAATGATCATTTATATCGTGAACCAAATATACTGTTTTCTGCTCTTTTGTCTAGAAGCCGTCTTTCCCTAAATGAGCAATTATGTGCATTTAGATGGCTGGCCAGCTCCATCCCACAGCTCTGCAGCCATGGAAGTATCTGGAAGGTCAGTGTTCTGCTTGTACAAGAAGAGGCCAGGACAGCAGGGGTTTCTGGGAGCATGTATGCCAAGAGTGGAAAGCTGAAGCTAGTTACAGTGAAAAAGGGTATAAGAGTGAATTAGGAGCTAAGGCAGTAAAATCGCTTTCTGTGTGTGACCCTGATGTGTCAGACATTTCTGTATTAGACTAAAGGTATAATAAAAAAGATACTTTATTTAGGTTAACAGAGCGTTATATAATCGGAAAATTTTACAGTTTTATATGTATAGAAAATAGTTTGTGGAGGAAAAGAAGACTTCCCGTCGATTTATTATCTGGATTAAAAAAAACAAAAAACAAAAAAACCCTTCACTAATTCTTTAATGCTGCATTTCTTTATTTTTTTGAAGACAAAAGCTTGGAGGCATAAAATGGAGGTATTTTAATCGGAATGGCAAACTCTGTGCTGCTGCTTTACTACATGTTCATAGTTAAAATTATTTCATGTTTTCCTCCGATAACTGCAGATGGAAAACAGCTTTGTTAATTAGCGAGCTAAGACGCGATGTATCACAGCATCTTTAGAGCTCTGGCGCCAGCTAGTGGTAGGAGACGAGAGCCACGCTGTCGTTCTCAAATCCGAGGAGGCGTCTGTCATCTTGTTGCCTCTCCTTAGCCCTCGTCCTTCCCCATTTTTCCCCCCATTAATATAATGGGGGATCATTGCAGTGTGACCAGAGAGGGGCAGATGGGATTATAGATGAAAGCAGAGAAAAATGGTGGGCAGGGGCGGGGAGAGGAAAGGCCAGACAAACGCAATCGTTCTTCCAAAGGATTTGAGAAGAGATCATTTATTTGAAATATTCCTGCCATGTTGATGGAGCAGCTCAGTCTTTTGCCAGGGAATGTTTAGCTTTTTGTTTTTCATTTGTAGATGTATTTGACTATATACTTAGGAAATGTAATAACTATGGAATCTCACCACAAACAGAGCACTGAGGACAGACATGTTGTAAGTCTAAATTTGTGTTCATTTTTAAGTAGCAAATATTTCTTCTGTGAACAGGCTCTGCTACCTTCTCACTGGTACAATTCTAAGATGAATAACTCTCAAATGGTTAATAAAGCAGAAACCTCTTAAGATGATATTTGTAGCGGATGCACTATGAAAACAAAATATATATAAATTCCAGGCAGCAAACACTTTATTTGGGATGCATGAAATAAATTTAGGCTTGAAGTCTAATTTATCCTCAGATTGAAATAGGTTATAATGATTTACAGGAAAACTGAAAACATACAGTATTTATTTTAAGAACAAAGAATTTTTGGCAGGCCATTTTTTCTCATGTAATTATGCCATAATTGATCTTACTAGGCTTATGGAGGGACTTCAAATGCTAATAAATAAGATCAGAAGTTGAGATATTTCTATCATTAAATAGTGGGAGCTGTTTATAACTCTCTTACTTATTCCTAAAATTAATTATTAGTACTGATATTCTAAGTGGAATTTATTATGAAAACAAGTTGAAGCTTATAAAGAAGAACTTTTCCTTTTAAAGCTTATAAAGAAGAACTTTTCTTTCATTCATGTATATCTATACCTATGTTATTTATAGAGAAAAAGGGTAACCTGAATGGAAATTTCTTATAATATTTTTGGAAGGTAGATCTAATTTAAGTGGAGATTTCAGGCAGGAAGAATTGTCCATTTTACCTAGTAGTCTAATTTATGTTACTCTGTTATAATAGAGTTATATTTTAAATACATTTAAAATCTTTGTGTGAAACGTTAGATGATAAAATAGCTGGTCATGGCACTGCTGTGTGAGATTTACATAAACTACTATTTTAAGGATATTTTACACTTTTGCTAAAAACTGAGTATTTCACATTAAAAATTTACCAACCCGTGTTTCAAACCAAGTTAAAGTTTGAATGTTTTTCTCTTTGGTTTTAAGCATCTAGTAACTTTTGGTATGTAATAAGGGCCTGGTTAAATATCTTAAAATCTTCAGTCTTATCTGGTTTCTTCTATTTCTCTTTTGAGATAGAAGCTGAGCCTACATAAGTGAATAAGAATTTCAAATCAGGACCTGAAAAGGATTATTATTAGTATTTTAGGGGGCAAGGAAAATTAATTTTAACAAGGCTTTTTCAATGACAGTAGATTAATTGAATCTGAATTGAACGACAGTTGAATTGACATAAAATTTTGAGAATTACAGCAATATAAAATTATTTATGCTCTTTTAAAATAGCTTTGTAGTATGTAAGTACTTATTTTAAATGCCGAGTTTGTGATTAGGTCTATCTTTAAACTGTTTAATGGTTGCTTTAAAATATTTTGATGCCTACTATAATCCTTATATAATTTCCCATATGCTGCCAAGTAAATGCTTTGAAATGTCATTTCATCATAATTTGAAATTTACTCATAAAGATTTTAAGATTTTTCATTTGAGTTTAATTTCTTATTACTTTTTTATATTATAAAATTAGAAATTGAACTCTATATTCCAAAATGAACAAATTCGAAGGAAGGAAAACGTACCTGAGTGTGTGTCTATATTTTTCGAGATTTTTCTAATGACTTTGAAATAGTGATATCAGCAAATAACCAGTTCACTCAATTTGGATCTTTCTTTCATTTGAAATAGTCTATAAAATTTTTACCAAAGAAATAAATGTAGGCTATCATTTTTACTCATGGGTATCTCTGAATGTTACAACATAAAAACAGACTTTCAAATAAATACACATCTTTCTGAGAGTTGAAAAAACAAGGCATACTAAAATGCATATATACAAATACTTAAATATTTGTTTGGCCTCTAGATTATACAGTTGCTATATAGCACAATCTTCCCTCACGGAGTGATATGGAGCCCTCTGCAGACTTCCCCATTAGGAGACTTTGGCACAGTGTGAGGGGGACACATCTGCCAGCAAAGTACTACAGATGGTTCCCCTCATTAGCCCACAGAACTCCAAGCAGCCATCATGGAGGAGGCCTGGGATCTCACTTGGACAAGATGTTAAGCTAGCCTCCTGTTCAATGTCATTATAGTTTCTCCAAAGTAATCTCCAGTGTGCCTTGTTGGGCTTGGGCTGGTCTACATGTCACACTTGAAGAGATTTGAGATGACGGCACTGTGTCCAAGTTGCCAATGGGCATTATATGATTTTTCGAATTTGACAAAGTTCTACAGCAAATGTAACTTGGAAAACTTCTTAATCTAAATGCAGTGGCGGGACAGTCTTAATGCTCCCCAGAAGCTCATTAATGTAGCTTTTGGAATTCCAGGCAATGCTCATCTTCACATACGTGCTCACTTATTACACTAAATGCATTGACAACCTCATTTCTCCTCTTCGCCTTGACCTGCTGATTTATTGACATAATGGCATTTTAATTTTGTTTTGTTTACCCTTCGTTTATGAATCAGCCTTCAAACCAGGGCACCAAGCCCTGGCAACCGGAAATGTTAGTTAAGTTTAGCAGTAGAAACAGCAGGGGGAGCCCATACTGTTTTATGCTCTGCAATTTCTCTGGCTGGATTATAATAATAATAATTACTATAGTTGTTTTACATTTATGACAAAGATGTTTACACCCTCCGTACATTTATAACATAGATATTTGAAATTCAGATAATCACCATGTGCTAGACCATTATAATTTTAAGTCAAAGAGGGTGAGTTTTTATTCTTTAATTATATAACATTATTCGTATATCACTAAGAAAAATTGATAGGTAAGAATTTGGCGGTAAGAATTTTGTTATTTCTCACACACAAAAAATGGAATCAGCTAAAATCTTTCTGTAATCTCTGTGGCCATTCTCTGGCACTTACAACTTTTTTTTTCTCTCTCTCTAAAATAAAATGTAGATGTTAAAATACATCATCTGACATATTTTTGAGATTGTCATAATGAGGGGAAGTCCCACCATAATCACTTGGTATTTTAATATGACCCAGACTTAATTTTCGGTTTTGAAGTTCATAAAATGCGAAAGCCCATTGGCCTTTAATATTGTTTTCTTATGCTTGATGAGGTCCTTGGGTCGGTAGGATTTCACCATTATAAAATAATTTAGAATATCTGAATGACTTTTTGCCCTCAAAATAAGCCATCGTAGTGTCTCTGGCATACATTTTACATGGTGTAGCCCATCCCGGATTATTCTGCTCTATTCTGCATTGGCAATTTTGCCCATAATATCAGAAAAGTCACCTGACAATGTGAGGTTTCATAATTGTATTAAGAAGCGTTTTGTAAATTTAAACAATTTTTATTGAGTAATTTTTTGATTTCATAAGAAATAGCTTAACACTAAGCATCAGCTTCACATTGCCGAGGACATTGAATATTGATAACAATACATACAGCTTTTTAAAAATTAAGAAAGAATTTATTTTATTTTATTTTTTGCCAAAACAGTATAAGACATAAAATTCTATGATGGATCAATAATTATGCGGATCTCCATTTCTGGTTCCCCTCATGTCGAAATAAAAAATTCCAATTCAGAGCGATCAGAAAACTTTAGGGAGGAGTGGCATCTGAGCAGTGCCTTGAAGATTGGAAAGAACTTTATAGGAATGGTGGAGGGGCTGGAGTATGTAGTGTGGTGAGATTCTTCAGGGAGAAAGCTCATAAACAAAAGAGTGGGACTGGAAAGGGGCCCAGTTAGACCCCGACATGGTGACCTTGGGTGCTTACAGGGAAATATGGGGCTGCCTGAAGTTTTAATGTGCAGCTAAGCATCCAGGGCTTTATTCTGGGGGCAGAGGGAGCCAGGGAGAATTTTAGAGGGAAACACAACAGGAATACTATTCCTGGGAGCTCGATTTGGTGACAGGCAACAGGATCTATGAAAATTTAATTCAGTTGATTTAGCATCAGCATTAGAAAGCAAAATAAGAAAATTATACTTTAAAGTCACTGTTCACATAATTTTAAATATGATTTAAAGTGTTTTTTTTTTATATCACCTTTCTTGATTAATATGGTCAATGCTAAAATCCAAGAGAAAAAGCCTCAGTAGAGCTGTGAGTATTTGCTTCCCATGAATATTAATAATAGCATCTTGCATTTGGGGAGCACATTTTATTATTTGAAATGCTATCATATTATTTTGTTTTGTTCTTCTATCAACCTGGTGAGGCTAATGGATGTTTCTAAAAATGAGAGATATTACAAACCCCTCCTTCTGCTCCCATGATCTCTTTTTGATTACATGTATAAGTATAGATTTATGGCTGTTTCAGTTTTTCTGTGAAGAGCTGAGAATATCATTCTATGGATACTTGTTTTAACTAAGCTTTGACTTTCATTTTGTAGATGTCTTACATTGTAGTACCATAGTTGATTCAATTATACACTCATAGGAAACAACTTTTGGAGGAAAATAAATTAGAGTGTATCCAGTTATGTGTAAGTGTGCTCAGTAATGTCTTTTCCTAAAAAATATTTATGATTTATAGATATACCATATTATTAGTGATATTAATACTGTATTTTACTTAGAAAGAAAGAGAAAAGGTATGATAACATGGAAAAAAGAGAGTCCTAATTACAGACAGAAAAGAGATTTTAAAAATTTTAATAAAATATAATATTTTAAAATTTTTTGAAGAAAATACAGCATACATTAATAAATTTAAAAGCCACATATTGTACTTTTAAAAGTACCAGAATATATTGGGGAGGGGAGAGGACCCAATAATGAAATCATTTTCTTCTAAACCACTTGACAAAAAGTAGGAACGTAGAATAGTTAGCTGCTCATTGTTCAAACTCTTTTAATGCAGTACATTTGTTTATCTGTTGAACCAATAGTATCATCATTCGAGCAACACATCCTTTCTGGCTTATGTGGCCATTGGCTTTCATGTCAGTGCTCGCTTCCATCTAACTTCATGCAAATAAATAGGACTCTTTAGACTCTGTGTTTGGCATTATCACAATTTTTGCTTGGCTCAGACAGGGCAGGTTGATTATCATTAAAGTGTTATTTATTTCTATTTTATTAAGCCCCTTTTACATTCATGTTACAGGTTAATTTATACTTTTATTTCATGCACTACTTGGCTTTACTGATTAATATGCCCCATGGCATTCAATAAAGTCAGGCAGTGGAGGAAATAAGAGTGATATTAATTTCTAACATCGCTATAAATTTGCCTTAATAAAACTAGCTCAATAACATTACAGAAGTAATACAATAGATGCTTCCAAATTGTTAACAAAGATGCAACTTTAACTATTTTCCTTCCTGAACTTAACATAACCTAATGCCTTTTCTTTCGTTTCTGTTGAAATGAAACCTGACATATATCTTCCCCCTTTAAAAAGTAATCTAATAGTTGGCACGATTCTACAGTACACGGCTCTCAATTTGACTTATTCCAATGTCTTCTTCAGACTTTAGGTTACAAACTGTGCAAATTAACACAGACTCATAGGTTCCTAGGGAAAAAAACTTTATTCATGTAAGGTTTTTTTTTTCCCATAAAGATTAAAATGTTTCTAGCCTCAGTTATTTGTTCTTAAGTGTATTAATGCTCCATTTCAATAATAAATACTATTACTGAGAAATCTGATAATAGGGAGGGGCTAACGAAAATCTACATGCTGGAATTATTTTTTGTTGGTTAATCCATCACTCCCACCTCAACTACTCAATTAAATAAGGCTGGAATTAGGATTTATAGGAACTCATAAAGACAAGGGCACACTACCGCCCATTGATTTTTGGGTTACAAAATTTTGATGATAAAGAATATACTCCATTATTAAGTAACCAAATTCATGTGTTAGAGAAAAAAAACATCTATTCTCTTTTCCTCATGTATTAGATTGTAGCTACACTGGACAAAAATGGCTACAAGTCAGGAATTTCCCCTCATCTCCATTATTCTGAAAGAATAAACGCACTTTGTTCCTTCAAAGTTCCCTCTTTCTTAGCTTTTCAATAATTTGCTTTCTAGCATTTATGGACTAGGAAGAAATTTGATAAGAAAAAAAGCAACACATAGCATTTAAAAATCCTCCTTTGCATAAAATATCAAGAAATGTGTTAATTCAACAATTTATTGATCGGGTTCTGTGCCGAGCACTGTTCTTGTCCTGGGGATAGAACCGTGAGACAGTTATGGCCTCTGTCCCCTTGGAATATATAGACTTACTCTTTTATTTACTTTCATAGAATGGTGAAATGTCACACATTAATAAGGAAGATATTCTGGGATAGCAAAATGTGTGTGTTTATTTTTTTGTTGGAATAGATGAAGACTTCTGGAATCTCTAAATTTTCCTCAAATCACATCAGACAAAGTAAAGGCAACTTTGCCCATGAAACAGTTCAAGAAATAGTGGAAGAGTGAGTCATCCTTATACCCATGCTGTGCTTAGGTACATATTTCTAGGTTTTTACTAAATCAACTTAACGGGATGAATCTCCCGCTTCCCCATTCAACTTGAATGAATGCAAGTATATTAGATAGGTAGGTTTGGTGTAACCATATTTTCTATTCCTTGGCTTTTGGTTAAAACATTTTTAGGTAATTCATATAAAAATGATGTGCCTTTTCATGTTATGTATCTATGTAACTTTTATTCAAGCTTTATGGAAAGTTAAAATTCCATCTTTGCTCTTTGTGTTACCAAGCCAGAACTATTCATCTTTGATCAGAAAAATGAGCAAAGAATAAACATTTCTAAATCATGCCTCAAAACAATTTTTAGTGAAAAGTTATTTTAAGTGAGTAGTTTATATCCTAGATCATAAGGATGCTGATTTACAAGTAAAGCAACAGTTTTAGAGACTTAGAAGTATTCCATATAGAAGGTTAGTTTTTGCAAGGAAAGAACTGTTTGTTGCCAGATATCAACTCATATCCTGAGTCTGGAAGATAAGGGGCTTCCATTGGGTTTACAATCTTCATATAACCATTTCCTCACTAACAGGCCAATTTGATGAACTGACTCAATCCCCCAGGAGAGTCTCCATACTAGCTATCATCCACTGGCTCTAGGAAATCTGTTAGCTACTTTGGAAAAAGAGTTTGGAATATTTGACCAAAACTCATTAATTCTGATGTGTTTTGATGGATTTTATGAAGTGAAGTGACACAATCTAGTTTATTGTATTTAAGGATAGATATGACAATGCCTTTGAATGACCAATAGCTGGTCAACACACAAGAGAGCTTAACCCCTCTCTCCCTCTACACATCCCTCTCAGCCATTAATAAATCTAAAAACTTTAAGAGTCTGTAAAAATGTACTTTAATAAGTCATTCTTTGCAGAGCTTTCTGGGGTATGACACTTAACAGAATGGATCAATTGCAAAAAATATGATAGTTTTGCAAATGTTGGTGTAAAAAATATATAAAGCAAATAGAACTTATTTGACTGGTGAGAATTAGAGAATATTATTGCAACTTTAAATTTCAGATATTTTCAATTTAAATCTTTAGTTAAATCACATGATCAGAGCTCAACAAAATATATGCAAATACGAGGGTGCCAAGATTTCTCCCACTTCTGTATTTTTCTAAAATAGCTATGTTAAAGGATTACTACCCTTTGAGAATGAGGATATTATTTTCTCTTTGAAAGGAAACATTGTACTCTATAGATTGACTTCTACTGTCTTTTGTGCCATTATTAATACATTTCCTGTTTAAGGAAGTGACCTTTTTTTTTTAACATGATAGTTTAAACTTCAAACTAAGTGCTATTGACTTTTAAAATGTCTTATCTTACCACCGTTATTAGGGCACAAAGGATAAAGTGTGGAAAATACTTACCATAATAATCTTATTATCATGAGATTCTATTTTTTGAGTTAAGTGCTCACATTTGGTGCTTCTTTTTCAGGGGGCAAGTGGGAGAGGGAAAGTTGTAGATAAAAGAAACAGATTTTTGCTTTGAAATTAGTGACTTTTTAAAGATGCAAATATATAATAAGGTACCTATAATACAAATTAAAGATCAGGAATATCTTCCAAAGATCTCATCCTCATATTTAAAAAGGCCATACAAGTGTTCTCACATAGTTCTATCTAATCAGTTCTGTTTTTCTTCATTTCTATATTCCTGTACTTATTGCAGTCTTCAAAATCATTGTTTTAAATTTAACATTATTTGAACTGCAATATTAAGCACAGAAAATAGGAATAGCAAAGGTTAAGTTTTGTGGCATTGGATTTTCGTGTTATGTACTTAAAGCATGTTTTACCAGTGAATAACAAATATGATTAATGGGAATTTAATAAAAATTGTAGATTCCACTGTGAATATTAAGTGGAATCTATTTATATTTCATTTAATTTATTCTAGTTTATATATTTTTCAGTTATAAAATAAACAAGGTAGTAAAACTGTTAAATATATATAATGCAAATCTCTCTATATATAATACTAGCATATATTTTAGATTTTCCCCCCTTGATATATCTATGTGTCTGTCTATCTATCTATCTATCTATCTATCTATCTATCTATCTATCTATCATCTATCTAATATCTCTTTAGATAGATAAAGGGCTTTATTGAGGCCTTAATCTTAAAACCAAGGTCATCCTTAGTTTTGAAAAGTACAGAGCACTAACAAGGATAGAATACCCTGAAATAAAATCAGTGAAAAGGTAAAAAAGAAAAAAAAAGAAAAAGAAAAAGTACAGAGCACTATAATAAATGCTTAACAAATTATAGTCTGCAAAGTAACATTCTTAATTGTACATTAATAATAATAGATAATATTTATTGCATACTTGTTTGTGTTAGGCAATATGCTAAGTGCTTTATGTATATTAATTCATATAATCTCATAAGAAAGCCATGGGTTAAGTATTTTACCCTCATTTTACAGGTTGAAAACAAACTTGGCATTGAGTGACTCATTCAAAGCCCCATGCTAGTTAGTGACAGAGCTAGGATTTAAATCCATGGTGGTGCAATTGCACACACACAGTGAATTGAACAAGATCAGATAGGTTTAATTTACTTGTAAAGCTTTTGATTAGTTAAATATAATATGGAAAAAATAGAATAATTATGACAAGACCAAGAAATGTTAGAAGACAGGGTTTAAAGGATGAGAATATGATACAAATTCTTTTTCCCTTTAGAAGGAGTGGGTAAGAGAGTTACAGTAGAAGAGATGGCAATGGTAGTCCTGTAAAACTGTGATGTAAGCACCGGTTTTTGCCTGATTCATTAATTCACTTAACTAGGTGTTTGTTGGTCACTGTGTTGGGTGGTAGTGTACAAAGGTGAGTAAGGAATGTACCTGCCTTTAAAGAGTTTTCAGTCTTGTGAGGACATAAACCATCATACAAATGGCGCAATGGTTCAAGAATGATCAGGGATTGTATTGATTACCAAGGAAGGTATGTGATCTAGAAAAGGGTGGGTGGCGGGTGGGAAAGAGATTTGTCCTGGGTTTTGAAGATTAATAGGTGAGGCAGGCCATATGGTGAAGAATAGAGCCTTCTAGGCAGAGAAAGCATGTGGTATAAAGGCAAGGAGGTCCAAATGAGTTTGGGTAGGTTAACATGGCAGTAGATGAGCCCAAAGACAGAGACAAACCAGTTCCTCCAGAACTAAAGATCACAGAGGTTCATAAGGAGGCTCCGAAGAAGAGGCATGATGAGCTTTACATGTTAGAACACTCTAGCTAAAGAGTGCGGATGAGCCACACTGGAGAGGACAAGTTAGGAGGCTGTGGGAGGACAAGGGGGAAAATGCTAGGGGGCCTGACCAGGGGCAGTGGTAGGGGTTTGGTGAGAAAGGAACAGCTCAGAATATTGAAGAAACCAAAGCAAGAAAAGTTTCAAGGAAGAACAGTTAACAGTGTCAGATAATGCAGAGGAAAGATCTTTATAGGGTTTAGTAATAAGGTCCCTGGTGACTTTTGCTAGAGTGATCTCAGGTGAGTGGTTCACAAAAAGGGTTGTGGAGTAACAGGAATGAGTGGAAAGGAAATACAGTAAGTGGGGTCTCTGAGCTTTCTCCTTTTCTATTACTGCCTGTCGTGACTTCTGCTTCTACTTCTAATCTTGGGGAAAGAAAAAGACATTTATAGGGCAATTAATGAAAACCAGTACCTTTTGTCAGCCTCTTAATGACCCTATGATGTAGGGCCTACTCTAATTTTCATTTTATAGGTAGAGAGTGGAGGGTTTAAGAGGTTTATACACTAGCCCACGGCCTACAGTTGGCAAGTAGCGGTTCTGTAGTTCAAATCCAGGTCTATCTAATTTCAAAGCTCACAGTCCAACCATTACCTTCTTCTGAAATTTAGTCTTCATGCTTGCTTGTTCTCTTCTCCTCCCAAGTCTGCCTGCAATCATAGAGCTAGTAAACTTATTCTCACCTAAACATAAGTGATGAATGAAGTTTAATGTGTTCTTTTTCCTGATGCATTTAAATGACCATTGGATGTGCTTATTTTACATTTTTATTGTGAAATAGAACGTACAAATGGAAAAGTGAACACAACATGAGTGTACAGTGTGAAGAAGCATTGTCAAACCTCTGGAAATTGTCTGTGTCTCCTTCCCTGTCCTGTTCCCCTCCTCTCAGAGGCAACCACGAAACCAACCTTTACAGCATTATTTCCCTACATTTCTCTGTAGTTTCCCTACCTGAACTATGCATCCCTAAACAACAGAGTCTAGTTTTGCCTGTTTTGGCACTTTGTGTAAGTGGAATTACATTTATTCTTCTGTGTCTTGCTTCTTTAGTTCAAAATTATACTTTGTATTGTGTGTGGCATTAGTGCATTCATTTTTGATGCTGGATAATATGTTGTTGTATGAATTTACCATATTATTTATCCATTTCATTGTTTAGGGATACGTAAGTTTATTCCGGTTTTGAACATTTATGATCAGTGTTGTCCCTTTTTGATCAAGTCAAAGTCAAGAAGCTCTAAGAATATAATTTTAAACATCTTTTAATATTTTAGGGGGGTGGGAGCCCTTTTTAATTCCCTTGAAATGAACCCCCACAGGTGGTTCCTGTGGGGTTGCTGATTTGCTTACTCATGAGGCAAAGCATGAGGACTGTGAGGAGAATTTCTAAATTAAAATGTTTAAAGTGGTCAGGTGAACTGAAAAAACAAAGAAACAGTTATTACCAGATCTCCCATTTCCCCTAGCTCTTCCACTTCATTGTTGCAATCTTAGCTAAATGCAGTCAGCTTGCATATTTTCCTACATCAGCCCTTTGATCAGTAAAGTAATTTCTTTTCCTTCCTCTGTACAAATCTTTTGATTATAGTAAGCTCATTCTTTGAAGAACAAACATGGTAAAAAATATGAACAACTTGAATAATTTTAGCAAGTATCTAAAATAACTGGTTTTGCATGGGATAAAATAACTATTTAATTTTTGTAAAGTGACTCATCGAAATATAATACAACCAGTAATAAGATCATAATATGTTATATATTTAATAACAACGTAGAAGACAGACAGTGTAATAAAGTGGTTCAGAGTATAGGCTCTGGAGATAGACTGAGATAGAGTTCTAGCTCTACCTCTTACTACCAGTGTCAACTGGGTGAATTTCTTAACCTTTCAGATTCAGCTTTCTTTTACAGTAAAATAAAAACAGTAGAAGTCCTTATTTCATAGGGCTGTTATGATCATCTAATAAGAAAATATGTAAGTACTTAACATAGAGCCTGCTTTAGTAGAGCTCAATAAATGTTAGTTATTGATATATTTAGCCCATCAAAAGGGCAGAATAACCTACATATTTATTAATGGAGTTTGACAAAGACAGTCATCTACTTACATCATAGCTATTTATTCAATATTTAATAGTCTCCTTCACTGCAGCAGAGACTGTGGATCATAAGAAATAGTATTTGTGGAGATAAGCAATTAGAAGATCAATTACAAGTGGCAGCGTTGACTAAGATATGTTTGGCAGCAGAGGAGGGAGTGGTTTTGGATCAGTCAGAGGTACAACTTTTGAGGGATTGTATTTTGAGTTTGATCTTAATCTGGGTAATAGACACGACTTTGCCAAGAAGAAGGTTCAAGTCTTTTCACCCAGAAAATATGTGTGCAAAGAATAGAGAGGGGGTGGAGTTGAGATCTCTTTTGAGGAGATTTTGGGAATGGATGGTGTGGAGTAAAGAAGGAGGACATAGTTGGTGGAATATTTTATAAGTGGATCTTTAAGATTCACGTATTTATTAGATGAGAGGAAAAAATAAGTATTCAATTCCATTTAAATTGGCTTACAGAATTATAAACCCTTCAGGTAAAATCTAGCTGTATAGTGTCCAATATAGCAGATTATAGGACAGTAGTAATATTTTGGCAAAATAAGCTTTTCATATTTTCAGTCTCGTAGTAAATATATAAATAATGAACACTTGGACATTTCGAAGACTTTTAAAATTCATGTTGAAAGACCAATTTGTGAAGTTTCTGTGAGAGTCCTTTGAGTAAATATACATAGCCCTCTTTCCCTTTGTCTATAGATAAACCTCCTTCCCTATTGCTTCTATTATAGTTCGAAAAAAAAAATTATTTTATAGGTTGGCTGTAGGGATAGCTCCCAGGATCTTTATAAAACCCCCCACTATTTCTTGACGACTCCCTCAGATCAGGAGAATCCACTAGATGGCGCCCAGATCCACTGCTGAGTGTTACCTCCGCGGGGCTTGGATCAGGGGACAGCCGTGGGTTTTCTAAGACTGGCCGGAGAGATCAGTGTGATCCCTGTGGAGCAGTTTCCTTAAGGTTTGCTCCGACATGCTGTAATTGTGGTGCTCCTTCATTGTTACTGTAATGGAATCACCAAATATGGGCAATGGTGGTGTGGTTTCGAGTACGAGAAAGCCCGCAATTTTGCTCTACGAGATGGAGCCACAAGCCGGCCGACACAGGCGTTTAGCTGGCGTTCACAACCTATTCATGTAAACAGCATGTAGCGACTTAGAAGCTACATAGAAGCTACTCCTTGAGGTCCACATATTGATTTAGACAACGACACTGCTGTTTATGGGAAAGGGGGAAAAAGACAATAAAGAAGGTATCAAAGAGGGAGCGATTATATTAATACTAGCTTTCATGCAGATACAATTCTTTCATTTCTGTTGGACGATTGAACACTGCTTGATATGCAAAATTGAGAATATATTCTGATGTAGATTTCAGATAGTAGGAAATGTAGTATTTTGTTTTTCTTTTGAATAACACTGGGCAATTTTCTTTATTTCGTGTGTGAAATGCTGAAAGCTTTGTAAAATTATTTTATACTTAATATTCTTCTAAAAAGGGACAGCTCTCTTTTCTCAGTTCTAGGTAGTAGATAATGACTTTGGCAGAATTTTCCTGCCTTTTTCAATTTTATGGAAGTCCATTTCTCATCAATAGGTGAAAATGCAGATAGGAAAGGATGGACCTAATTCCAGAGCATGTCACATCAGTGTTGCTTCTTAGGTGATTTTAAAAAAGCAGTACGATCTTGGAGAAAACATCTGACAAAAGGTAACAGATGTAAATCCATGATGGATTAGGCATAACCCTTCTGGAAAACCCTCTCTACTAAAGTACACGTGTGCATTTCAGCTCAGGAGCAAAAAATAAGACTTTGTTCTTCTGAGGCTCTTAAAAAACCTGACCTATGCTGGCCTCACAAACTAAGGTTTATTTGAGGCTCCCTGAAGGTGATTAGGCCCAGGAAAAGGTGTTTTTCTGCAGTTTAGTTTAAGAACTCAACCCTAGCCCAATGCATAATGCAGCTGCTGGTTGGCAGGTTCAAAAGTATGGAGCTTCTTTAATTAAAAACCAGCAGGCTCATTTTAATTTTGGTCAAAATAGATTTTATTTAGATTTCCAGTGAAATAAAACAATATTTTTATTTCCTTTTCTCCTTGCTCAGCACTCTTATTCCTGTCCTCATCCTCCACCATAATAATGGGAAGCTGCAACGAGGAATTCTGAAAATCTCCCCAGGGTTATAATTTTGGTTCAGGGATAAACGATTGTTCGACATAAACATTTTAAGAAAAAAAAAAAAACTCATAATTTGGGGTGTAAGGAAATTGTGTAGTAGTCAGAGAGCCATTTCTTAAAAATGTTATTGCTGATAATTTTGACAGGCTAGATGTAGATGAGTGAGCATTCTATTTGATTCTGGAAAATATTTTGCCTGGCATTCAGCTGGTTTGTTGTTTTGAAGGAGGAAAATTGAAATGCAATTTAATCCAGAAGTAGAGTACTTTTTCTAAAGTAAAACATTTATTTTATTCATTAAACATGGCATTTAATATGCAACTGAGAAAAAAATGATTTCCAGTATGCTACTAGTGAAAAACCTGGAAGTGACAAAAAGGATGGCTGAAAAACAGATTATGTTGAACCATATAAATCTCTGGGAGTAATATACTTTTCACCTCTGGGTGCCACTGTTCAACTGCTTCTTGTTTTTTATGACTGATGCTTCCTGTAGTTGTATTCTTAAAAGAATTTGTTAAAGAGACATTTCCTCTATCTGTAGTTATCTGCTAAATAACTTTTTGGCACATGAATGTAAATTCAGTATGTTTATGATTTGCCATTTTAATTATCAAACGATGACCAAATAACATTGAAGATTGTTTATATGGGCCATTGGCCAGGTTAAAAGCCTGATTTCATATCCTGTGGAAATGAATCTTGTACTTACCTTTTTTGGTAGGCATTTAACCAGAAAAAAAAACATTAAAACACAAGAGAGTTTTAGCTTAAATTTGTTGTCATTTGTAGATGTGGTTTTAATTCTGCACAAATATTTCAATAGAAATCAATTTTATAAAAGGGAAACAATGGGTAGACATTGGGAGGATTAGTTAAAATAGAGTTTAAGAATCTAACATTAACTGAGATAATGTTTTCCACTTAAATTTAAGCTTAATTGCTTCCATATTTTCATTAAAAACTGTACAGAAATCTTTCTATATATCTTCAGCATTCTTAATTCACAGATGTTGTTGTTTTAATAATTAAAAATAATAGTCATATTTGTAATTTTACAAAATGTATGAGTAATTTTTCTTTTTCAAACTAGAAAGAGAGTTAATATTCTGTACCAAGAAGCAAATGCACATGTTTGCCTGAGTTTTAAATCTCCAATTCTTTATTTTAAACTTGGGGTTCATCTGAAATGCCAGAAGAAGGGGTTATAATGCCAAAGTTAATTTTGTTTTGTCATATACAAAGTAGTTAATCTAAAAATTATTGATTGATATTCTCCCTCTTTTAACTCTTTTAGGACTCAATATTTAAAGCAAAACTAATTTATCTAGGTGTTCTATGGCACAAAATTAATTCTACTGGGACTGGTCCAGGCCAAGCCTCATTATAGAACAGTTCCTCTTGCTGAACTAGCCGGAGCCTGATTCTTACTGGGAGACTTTTTCAAAATTATTCACAGCAGAGAACTTAACCCTTAGGATGCTATAGAATTGACTTTCAATATTACACTTATTAGGCCATTTATGGTATCAGGAATACATTAAAATGAGAGTATGTCTTACTCATGTTGGCACTGCCTGGGACTTTTAAATTAGGAAATTGTAATTGTGTATATTGGAGGGATTTTGTGATATATACACCAGAGTTGAAGTATGCATTTAAAAAAATTTCCCCCCTGCTCCAGTCTGTCATCATAAGCATATTGCTGACCCTATCTTTTTTCATTTATATAATAATGGTGGTGACTTAACCTCTTTCCCTGGGTGGCCAAATAGTTATTTTGATCACCCAGCACATTTGACTGACTTTCTGACTGAATTGAATGATTATTTTGGTGTTTTTGTACAGAGAGCCCAACAGTGCAACTGTTAAACATCAGTTATTTGTTGTAGCTACAAAGTAGTTTAACATCATTTATGTGTGCATGTGTGCGTGCATGTGTGTTTTTCTCATGATTCTTATAATATCTGTGCACAATATTATCGGGGAATAGATTTTTAAAATGTCTGTTTTTATGTTGACTTTTTGCCTGTGGGTAATGGTTTGTAAGGATTTTCCACTGGAGAATCTCTTGCATTTTAAGGTTCTTTGCTCACTGTGGGCCACTCACCAAATTTTTTCATTAAAGTAGTTTTTCTTATTCAAAGTATCTAATTTTCCATTAGAATGTTACTAACTTGGCACTATATATTTATTTCCTTGGCTGGTAAAAAATATTTATTTGGTGGTAGTGAGGAGGCACTGTGCCCAATCTACCAGTGAGGTCTTCCCTAGAGGATCATATAGTAGTAAACTGGAGTGTAGGTAGGTGTCTATGATGGAAAATCAGTAGTTTAGTCTTAAGTTGGTTGCTTGATCTACATTCTAATAAACCAAAAGCTTTCTTCCCTTACCTAGAACTGACAGATTTCCATTAAATTAGTAAACTGAGTTGTTGCTTCATTTTCACGTAGATATACCAAGAGAAGGTGTTGTAGTTATGTTGTGAAACCCAATTTGTTGATTTAAACTCATTTTATCCTAAATGCAATAACAATTGCAAAGTTTTTTAAATGTAAAAATAGCCTAAATCAATTATTCTGGGCTATAAAAAAACCACAGTAAATAGCAGGATTAAAAAAGTAAATATTTAGGAAATTCTTAGTGCTTAATACGGAAATCCCTTGGTTTATGTAAAATTTAATTGTAAAAATCACCTATATAGGTCCTATTGTTTAAAATAAAGTAGGTATTTAAAAAAAGCCTTTGTAAAAATATAGATTAGCTAGTGAATTTAAATTCTCTGTAAAATAACAGTTTTAATAGAAGCTGTTGCCTTGTAAAACTGAATTCTCAATCTATAATGTACTTCCGTTATAAATCCATTATAAAAGGTATTTAAAATGCACTGATTCCTCCCTCCACACCCCAAAACCCCATATTCTCATTAGCCTAGATGCACTGACAAAGCTCTAGACTTTGTGGGTATTTAATTAACATTAATTTTTTATTAACAGTTTAAATATACTCTCCAAATAGATATATATCTATTTTAGTTCAAATCCATTCACAATAAATAAGAGTCTAGGAAACTTTGGAAAAGTGTATGGTTTCCCACAAGAAAACGTGCTTACAGCTCAGAAGGGAACATTTTACAATTTTTTTCTGCATCTTTCCTCTGCAGATATCAGTAACAATTAACAGTGACTACCAATTAACAGTGAAGGAAGAACCCTGAAAAAAGAATGCTCCCCTCTCTAGTTTTCAATTAATTTAAAAAAAAAATTCAGTTGGAAAATCCCCACTGAATGAGGGCTTTTTTTTTTTTTTTTCTTTTAATTAAAAGTATCCTGGGAACATGCTGTTCAGGATTTTGGAATGGGAACTTCAAACGAAGTTAGTAAGGGAGTCAAATGCGTAAGTGGAAACTTTGAGGAAACTGGCAATGAGAGACTGGAAATCGGGCCGTCATTTACCTTTTACTCCACCCACCTCGGCATGTGCGAGTACAAAGCCATACAAAGCCAAGAGCTGGCAGGGCTGTGAGTCAGAATTCTCCTCTCAGGAACTGAGCAGACAGAGATTCCCAGCATCTGTTTCCTCAACTATCACCCAGAGGATACCGGTGGTAAATCACAGGGAATAAAAATAGCCTTAGAAGTTTAGTTCCAAACAAATGAGACATGGTGGATATTTGAGAGTGGTGTGGAGTCTCTTCTTTCCAAATTCATTAGCTAATTAATAAATATATTATTATTTTTATATTAATGAGTTATCTTGATAAAGTTGTTGATAATAATGTTAAGGAAAATCGACTTTTTTTATCGATATGAATTGAATTATTACCTGTTACATGGTTTGAAATTAAAATTTGACTTTAAGTTTGATATTAAATTTGAACCATGTAGTTTAGTCTGTAATTGATAATCACAAATATTAAAAGCTTTGCTTCAGACCCCAAAACCATGTATTTTTGAAATTAAAAAACAACCTTTCAAACATCTTACCATAATGTCCATTGTCAGTAGACAGATAGGATCTCTCTACGTTTGTCTGCAGAAAATTTTATGGCTAGAATCTTACAATTTAATACAACTTAAAGTCCTTTAAGGGTGTATTTCACATATGAGGAAGTATTTCTAAGGTCTGGCTAGAATTGTTTTAATTTGACATTAAGTTATAGTTTCAGAATTTCAACAAAAACAGCCACTTTAATAGATGAGATTAGCAAGTGGTGAAAAGTTCAAAGTATTTAATGGAATTGATTTGCTAAATTAGCATTGACAATTTTTAGTGGCTATCTTAAATATACATTATTATCATGAAAGAATTAGTCCAATTAAGCCTTTACATTTGGACGATGCCCAGTCTGACCTTGTTCTGCTCAGTGTAAAAAGTGAGAGGGTCTCTGGACTTATTTAAATTTGGTGCTAAATCAACAGGTTTGGGGGCTTCTTTCACTGCTATTTGGAAAGGAAAAAAAAATACTCTTGATGGTGACAAATAGGTTATTAGAATAATCGTATATTATAAATAAAAACAATGGCCAAATAATAGGAAAATATAATATTCAATAACTATATCAGAAGGATCAACAAGAGTTGGGTTGTTTTCTTGCTCTTTCTTACTGCGATCATATATTCCTGTGTATACTGAACACATTAGGTACCAAGGTCATAACTGAAATAATTATATTGTATTTAATATCAGATTTTATTAAGAACATTCTGAATTAATACATACCAGCTAATTTTTTAAAATCTATGCAAATTACTTGAAGAAATAAGTATGGAATTTTACAGAAATCTACTTTCTATATATCCACAGTATATTTTATGTTCTTTTGAGACTACCTCTATGATGCCTTGACTAAAAATAACATGAAAATAAAATTGAGTTTCAAATTTTTGGCTTAATTGTGCAAAACTTCTGATGATGGCTGATTACTCATATGTATCATAAAATTGTGGGGTCCTGCCTCTGGAAGGGATGCCTTGAGTGGCTAGCTCCTTAATTCATAGGGGCTCACATGTAACTTTCATTTCTGAAATTGAGGAGCTAGCTGTTTTGTGGACGCATTCAGTAAAATGTATTTTACTTTTATTATTGTTGGTGCTGTGCTGTTATTCATTACAACATTTAATAGTTCATTTCCCTAAACTAGGCTTCTGACCCAACCATTTTGGGACATTTCTAGTGGAAAAAGATAGTTCGTATAAGATATCTTCAGAATTTGAGCATTCTAAGTAATATGCCCCCAGCTTTTCTCAATTCTCTCCTGAATGGTCAGCAAATTATTCATATCCATCTTTAAGTATACAGCTCTGAGAGGGAGTTTAGTGCTTTAGTAGGGTATCCTGGGGAAGATGGAAGGATGATCTCATTTATTCTTAAGAATGTATTGAAAGACCCTCTTGCAAGACTGCTAGGTGCTAGGAATATATAAAAGAAAAAAAGCTTGAGAGAGAGAAAGTCTTGCCAACAAATAATGGCAATAGAGTGTGGTAGTACTAATATGGGTATGTACAACATGCATTCGTATGTCATACTGCTTATTCTGTATCCATTGTCAGAATTGAATGTTAAACTGCTATTGCAATGCCCATTGGTAATCAAATCTCTATCTGAATAATTTCTAATTCTTTATTTCCCACAATCTAGGAATACTTACAGCACATTTTTTATACTAAGTTTAATTCTGAATTTCGTTTCTGGTTATTTGTATGATTTCATCTTAAATTATTATTTTACCTTTGGAACGCCCTCTTTTGGCATCTCCGTCTGTCGTTCATTTTGATGTTACAAAGCACCATTTGTGACCTCCCGAATTTGAATGCTTTGGTTATTGCTCCCCAGCCAGGCTATAGTCAGCTAATGAACAGTCGTCTGCTCCTAGTCATATTTTACTAGCATGTCTTATGGGATAGGATCAAAAGCCTTCTAAAAGTCAAGCTAGGTTTCATCAATTTATTTTCTGTGACTTACCAGGCCTGCCATTTGGCTATGTAAGAAGATGACTGTATTTTACCAAGACAGGACAAGTTCTTTGTGAAGTCATATTGGTTATTCATGATCGTATAATTGCAAACATGCTCAAGAGATCTGGTTGTTTTGGTCCCTTTTTTAGTCTTTAGGCATCTACTCAGTTCTCTGAACATTCCACCAAAGTTAAGACAATAATTTTGTAACACTAGTTCAGTATTGTCAGATGGAAAAAATCAGAGCCAGGCCTATCAGAAAAGTGGGCAAGTCCTGCATCCTGGTCACAATCTATCACATGGCGGCATTTATTCCTTCATAGTCCAGCACTTATAGCATGATACAAGCTTTTATTTGGTCACGATGGGCAAGTTTCCCCTCATTTATTGATTTGTAATACACCATTCATGTTCATTGCAGTAAAACAGGGCAGGATAGATAGCAAAAATATAAAAAACAAAAATAAAAACCTCTTGTAATTCTATTTAGAGATTAGCATTGTTAATATTTTAATATACAGATTTCTGAAGTGTATATAAAATATGTATATTAAACATACGTTCTATTTAGCTACTTGCTTTTTTCACTTAGTATTCTATAGAGTTCATTTTTTGAAGGTAATACACATCATATAACCATACAAATTCAACTTTTCAATGTCAGCTCTCAATTGTATTCTTTTTCTTGTTTAATAATATATCTCAAATTCCCTGAGTAAAAAGAAACCTCTCCTTCATACTTATGTCTCTTGTGGTATCTCTTTTAAATTTAAGTAGATTCCTTATTCTTTTAGTAACTATGGTCTCTGAGAGTAGGATCTGTTCACAATTTATCCTTATGTTCCTTAACTTTCAGCTGCATAACAAATATTTATTGCATAAATAAACAAATGAACCTTAGTAATTTAATAAATGTCATTAAATTAAAATCCTGACCCCTCGGTTTACCCAGGGACTCAGGCAAATAAAGTAATTTCTCACTTATCTGGTACCAGGTATGCCGTAGATTGAAAACAATCTCTTAATAATAATCTTTTTGGATAAAGTTCTTTCTGATGCATTATAAACTTTATCACTTTCTTAGTAGGTGAAACAAGTTAGGGTAAGCATTTAGAAAATACAAAAAATAAAAACAAAAACAAAAACGAAAAACTACCTATAGTCCTCCTACCCAGAAATAAACCATATACTTATTTTGATGTATGTGCTTCCAACCTGCTTTTCTATATATTCCTATGCATGTGAAATGTGATTTTCACTTAGCTTTTTCTTTTCTTTTCTTTTCTTTTGTCAAAATAGGATCATAACAATTTACTATTTGTAACAGCTTTATCACATTAATATTTTGGGTATTTAAGTTACTATTTATTTTATGCATTATACATTACGAACAATATTGTAACAGATATCCTTGTTCATATGAAATGTTTGAAAACTTGTCAAGGAAAGGTTTTAAATATCTCTTTTAAACTATAAAAGGTTAGGTAATTTTTTCTTTCCAACTCAAAGTTAAAACAAAACATGTCTTATTTGAATATCTTCAGCATATGATATTGTCTAAGATTAAAAAAAATTATTAAACCAGGGCATGCTACCATAATTGATGAAAATGGAATTACTTTCTGTTTCAAATTGATTCTAGAAGACTTGTTTGGCCCCATTTGGTCTTTTGTGGCATGAAAAATGGGGTTCTTTCTTAGCTTTAGTCATATAAATGGAAGAAATAAGAATCTAAATGTTCACATTTCCTGAAAGAAGTTGATACCTAGCTCTATATTTGTGTAATTTCATAAAGCTATAGGTTTGCAGGAAGATTGGTTTCTGTGATCAACTCTATTCCCCAGTTTCTACTTTTTTTAAGTAGGGGCAGTATTGATCACTCTTCTCATAGGGCAATGAGGGTAACTACCAATGAAAACAGCAGCAAAGTCACCATAAATGGCTATGAAAATGTGGGAAGTATTACAGCAGTGCCTTCAATTAGAAGACACAATGCAAGTTGCTTTCATATATGTGGGAGTCTTTTGTTATTTTTGACAAAAGCAATTGCATTTACCTCAGTTGTCGCATTAATGCTAAGCAATGTTTATAGCAAGGTTACTAGATAAAAACATTTACTAGATCAAAACACTTGTAAGAAGGATGGCAAAGTGGAGCAAACACCAGATATGGAGTAAGAAGACTAGAAATTCCAGGTCTTCTTTTGTGGGGTAAATCACATAAACTCTCTGGCCTTGATTTAGTAATCTATATTTTTAAAACATCTAATACTTATCAAGTGTTTACTAAGTGACAAGTTTTTAAAAATATAAATATCAATATAATATTTATATTTATATTATTTATATTTATATTTAAATATATATTTATATTATTTTTTTAATCCACATACAACTAAAGAAGTAAATGTCATTATCATCCTGTTTTATAGTTGAGAACACCAAATTGTAGAAGATAATCTTGATTAATTCCTCACAATAGAAAGTGGTGGAGTCAGGATTTGAAACCCAACCATCTAATTGCAGAGTGTGTGATCTTAACCACAACATTACGTTGGCTGCTTCTTTTTTAAACCAAAGGGTAGGACTCTATGATTTTCATGGTCTCTTTTCTCTGTAACTCTGACTTCAAGTATTTTTGTGAAAAGTGAAAAATTAACTGGCTTATATACACTGCCAAACATCTGGATACCTGCCTTTTTAAACGTTCTAATTCAAATGCTTCACTGTCTATGTTCCCTAGCCTCTCTGTTTTGACACTGGTCAGGTCTAGGTGAAGAAATCAGAAACTGCAGGAGATGGCCACCTGGACATATCAAAGTTAAGCCTCTTGAAAGAAAAATACACTTATTACTGGGTAAGAACTTTCAAAATCAGTATCACAGTGTTTATTCATTTCCATGGCATCTACCATGCTATATTTTTAAAAAGCTTCTGCCATCTGATTTGGTGTAAAAGAAGCCCTGCATTCACATTATAGACGAGAAAAGAAAAAGATGCTACTATTTTTTGCTTCAAATAAATCACTGTTACTTAGAGATTGTGGGATTTTACAATTGGGAGCTAAAGAATAAAGAGAGATCATTATTTTTATTTTAAATAAATCAAAACTGTTAATCGAGATCTGGCCCTATTCAAATCACAAGGGAAATAGGAGATTACTTTTTAGTTTTGTCGAGTGACACTGAATGATATTAATTACATTTGGTCGATTAGAGAATTTTTCCCCAAATAACCTGCCAAGATGAAGTGGTCCAGATTGTGATGTCTTAGAATTTTAAAAAATTAAGAAATTGACAAAATTTAACCATGGTTTTAGTTACTAAGTGAAATCATTGTGCTAACAGAAATAAATCATTGTGCTAACAGAAAACCAGAGTCCTACCCTTTGGTTTAAAAAAGAAGCAGCCAATGCAATGTTTTGGTTAAGAGTACACATCCTGGATTTTCACATAGCAATTTGGAATATTAAGGTTAATGTGGTGGGTCTTGGTGCCAGGGACATATGTTCTCCAGCAGTTGAACTGTTGTGTAGTTGTTGTCATTATCTGTCCCAGCACCCCACAAAAGAATAATATGCAAAGCAAATGACAGAGAGGAAAGGGGTAGGAGGCAGGAAGGTGAAGAAAAGAATCATGGTTAACCAATTCGGTCTGAAGAGAAAGGTGAAAGACTTCCGAGCCTTAGGCCAGAGAGTTGAGGTGAACTCAGCTCTTACAAAAAGGCGATGTGGGGCCTTCTGGCCCCACAGAGCTGACACGGACTCTGCTTTATAAGTCTTATTGGGAAGATGTTCATGCAGTAAGTAGTATCGGAGTGGAATTTGTCCACCTTAGAAGGAGGCTGTGTGAATCTTGCAAACTGATGGCTTCAGAGAGTCAGTGCCTAGGAGGATGGATTACAGTGTAGGGGAAGAACTGCTGAACAGGACATGGGTGGCTGGACTCTAATGTCAACACTGCTGATCACTAGCTGTGTAGCTGGACAAGTCTCTTACCCAAGCTGTGCTCAGCTTCATCTTATATAAAACAAGGAGTTTAATACTGGATATTAGAACAATAATCTCTGAGGTTTTTCTCAAATTTGGGTGTCATGGTCTCAGGTAGCCCTGGGACTTACGCTTGTTCTGGATGACCACAGTGGCTAAAAAAACTTTGTTGTGAGGCTTATGCTTTATGCCACTGTGATTGACTTTAATGCTGAGTTTTTTTTTAAGACTTATTTGATATGTTGGTACATTTTTTTTTCTTTAATTCTTAAACTGGTTTAGTGTATATAGAAACAGAACATATTCCCTGTGAACCTATTTACATTTTGGAACTGCTGTAGAAAGAAATGTAATTAGTTAACATTTGAGGTTGATAAGACATGCTGATAAAAAGGAGTTACTTTTGTTTTTGATCTGATTCTAGTGTTATCAAAAAACAAAGAAAGTTGTGCTAACATGATCATCAGGGAACCACCTATAAATGAATGTCTTGATATTTGGTTTCATGAAATATGATTCTTAGCCACTTATCTTTATTCTTTACCTTTTTGCCATTGGAATTAAGGTATTTACGATTCTTGGAAAATGGTATTCTTTCTCCAGCAAAATGACAAATCATTTAAAACATTTAAATTTTACTTACGTGTATTTAAATTATTTAAAAACAAACCATGCTGGTGTAATATCTAACAATTCTATTGAAGAAATACTTTTTTATTTGAGAAATTTGGGAAATAAATTTAAGAATTTGTTTTTGGAAAGCAAGTGTGTCTTTGCATATGTAAAAATGGCTAATTAATCATTTGTTTTTGAGCTGGTATGGATCCAAAAATGCTTCTTATGAAAAATTCTGGCTTTGCCTGCAGGTTTTCATTGACCCAAAGAGGAATAAAGCAGTGGCCACGATATTGTTGAAACTCCTCAATGTTCTCCAAAGATATTGATTTCACCATCAGTTCATTTGCTTACTAATTCCTACAGAGTCACTTCAACCACTGATCAGGAATATTTGTGTTTCAGGTCACTGCCCAGAAGTACTTATTGCTCAACTCTTATCAACTCATCAGTTTAAAGTAGGAGTTAGCAAACCTGTTCTATAATGGACCAGATAGAAAATATTTTTAGCTTTTTCAGTCTTATGGTCTCCGTTGCAGCCATTCAACTGTGCTGTTGTATAGTACAAAAGCAGCCATATATTTATAGAAACAAATGAGTGTGGCTGTGTTTCAATAAAACTTTATTTATGGAGGTTGAAATTTAAATTTCATATAACTTTCACAGGTTGCAAAACATTGTTCCTTTTTTGACTTTTTTTTTTCAACCTCTAGAAAATGGAAAAATCATTCTTACTTCGTGGGGCGTGTGAAAACAGGCGGTGAAGTAGATTTGGCTTGCAGGGTGTAATTTGCTGAAGCCTGGTTTGGAAAATTGAAGTTATAAAAAAAATATTTGAAAGACACAACTGAAATTTGTGGCCGAGAGTGTTCTAAGATCTAGCCAGTGGAATGTAAGTGGAAGTGATGTATTTTTGCTTCCAGCCCTGGCCCATAACTCCCCCAACCCTTACATGTGCTTCTACATTCTTTTCCCATATGTTGAATATAGTAGACCTCAAGATGGAAGGAGGCCTAGTTCTCATTTTGGCTTTATGTGAGTAAGAAATAAACTGCTATTCCTAAATATCCCAAATTTGGTGTTAAGCCGCTGAGATTTTCAGGGGTTTCTATTTCAGCAGCTAGTGTTATTTTAACTAATATGTCATTAATTCTTCCAGATGTTTTCGGTTTGATTTTAAGCTAAATTGGACTCCCAAAGGATGCATGCTTAGATAGACTTTATTTTGATCTCCTTCTCTGCTCTTCATTTCTTCTTTCTTACATTTAATTAGCAGATGATAGACTGGGTTACTTTCCATATTTTAATCGATTATATTCAGTGGCCATTAGCTTTTGCTGAGAAATATTACAAGAAACAAGACACATAGCTTTTACCCCAGCGATGTCAGTGAGGAAACTGTACCCAATATGAAGCCCACCTGAGAAATTCTTTCGGAACTCAGGGTCAAGAAAAGCTTATCTTCCCCTGAGGAACTTGTATGTTTTTTTTTTTATCAACAAAGAGAATATCGTTGAATGTGGCTGATTGTATTCCCTTTTCCCTTTTCCCTCTGGTTGCCAAGAAGCTCAGAGCCAAATTTTTGGCTCAACATTAATAACTTTGTAGGACCCTGTGGCCTACATATCTGCATTCTTAGTTTCCTCCTGGTCTTGACCTTCTATCCTGCTGTGTGTTTTCTTTGTTCCTGAATTTTTTATTATTTATATTTTTCAATTTTATTGCTTGTTTTCTTGTAAGCTTCCTCAGATCCTTTGTGGAACAAAGTGGGGTAAATAAAACATGGCTTCAACTTATTAATAGACTACACCAAAAGCATTCCTTAATTGACCTTAATCTGGGAATTAGAACTTCAAATTTATTTTTCAGCCTCTCTTTTTAGTCATTGTTTCTCATGGTTTGGTGAACGAATGGTTTTGCAATTAAGAAAGCTGAAGGCCTTCACATTTCTCCATTTTACTTGAAAGAGAAGAGAATGTCATTTTATCAAAAATTTCTATTATTTGCCATGGAAAATGTAGAAAGTTCATAGATAAATTTGACAGATGATAGACTGGGAAAAATATTTGCAATGTTTAAAAGCCATGAAGAATTAATATAAAGAATATTAATTCTTTATATGGCAAGTTTTAAAATAAACATAAAAAAATAAGAAATCCAACAGAGAAATGGTCAAAAGATATGAATAGGTTATTTTTGCAGGGATATACTGGAAAATCTAACAAATGTATATATGAATAGATGCTGAAACTTATCAGTAATCAGAGAACAGCAAATTTAAACAAGTTATCACTTCATACTCATCCAATTGGCAAAATTAAAAAGTGGATAATAACAAGTATTGGTGAAGATGTGGGCAGTGAGAACTCCCATGTACTATTAATGGGAATCTGGACTGTGTAGCCATTCTGGAAAGCACTCTCAGTATTTAGTTAAAGCTTGTAAATGTCTCATGACCCCTCCTAAATATATATTCCAGATAAATTCTTCAATAAGTTCATTAGAGCATCACAAAAAAAGTTCATCACAGTCTTGTTTGTAGTAGCAAGGCATTTAAAGCATCATATATATCCATCAGAAAGGGACTGAATGAATAAAATTTGGTGGATGCATATTTTACAGTAGTTAGAAGCAATATAGAATTACTAACATCTTGCGATTTAAAAAAAATAATGTTCAGTGAAAAATGTATGAAAGAATATTTTTAGCATAATACCATTTACATAAATTTAAAATAGCCACAAATAAAATAACATAATTTCAAAGGATTCAGACAAATTAAGGTAATGTAGCAAACCCGTTGGAGTATGTACATGTGGAGTGGGGAGGAGTAGGAGGGACGGATGATTATCTATCATGAACTCGACTACCTGTACTTCTGAAGTTAAAAAAAGAGTATTTGTCATCCTGGTAGGAAGTGGGTGCTGTAGTGCTGCCTTTATATGTCCCAAGACATCCAGGTCTAATATGAGAATTCCCTGGTGGTGGCTGCACAGAATATTAGGTACATTCAGACTCACCTAACTTTGACCTCAGCAACAGCTTTGAATGTGCCAATGTTTTGCAATAGCTTAAACAGTAAAGCTCTGTAAAAATTTATGTCAGTAAAAGAAGCACTTCTGACTTGACTTATTCATTCACAGGGTGGCATGGTAGTCAAGAGTATAAACTCTGGGGTCAACTGCTGGCTCTGCTATTACTGTGTGACCTCGGGCAAGTTACTTAATTTAGCATTTCTTGGCTTTCTCATATGAAAGATGGGAGTAATAGTGGTTTTTACTTCATAGGGTTATTGTGAGGATTAAACAAATTAATATTTTAAAGCATTTAGAATGGTGCTTGGTACAGGGTGAGCAGTAAACAAGTATTCATTAAAGATAAAGTCATTTAACAAATAGTGTAGTACCTAACATGGGCAAGGACTATGTTTAGTTCTGGGAATACATCTTGGAAAAGAGGACTTTTCCTGCTGCTCTCTCCTTGCCCTGGACCTGGTTTCTAGGATCTGTGTCCTTGCTTCATGGCCTGTTCCCAAGTTCTCCATCTATTGCTATGCATACCTGGGTCCTTGTTTTCTTCTCCCATGCTCGAGTCTGTCTTTATTCTCTGACAAATATCATACTTACTAAAAGTTTGGGAACCTGGGGAGACTCAGTGGTGTTTGGGGCTCCACTCCAAGTTGCTAGACTATCTGCTCTGAAGCCAGGCTCTTCTTCCTCATCTGCCAGGTGTCTGGCTCCTCTGATATTTCACCTGGCGGTCCCACTTACGTCTTCTCCTTATTTCAGGGTACTTGCCCCAATACCTCCTTAGGTCTCATCCAAAATTTTTGTCTTCGCTAGTCTTTCCCATTACAGTAAATAGTCCATTCTAGGGATTCAAGCCAGAAACCTAGGAGTCATATTCTATTCCTCCCTCTTCCTCTACCTAATCTTATTAATCAGCAAGTCTTATTATTTCTACCTCCAAAATATCTCTTGAATCTACCCAGTTCTGTTAACCTCTGCTGTCATTACTCAAGTCTAATTTGCCACCATCTTGTGCCTGGACTCCTGAAGTAGCTGCCTAACTGGTTTCCCTGTTTTGTTTTTTGTTTTGTTTTGGTTTTGTTCTTGCTCCTGGCATTTTATTTGCTACATGGTAACCAGAAGGGTCTTTTAAAAATGCAAGTTAGATTATGCCTGGTCTCTGCTCAAACTCTTCAAGAACCTCCCATTGCACTAAGAATAGTTCTACTAAACCATTATTTAATTGATAGGAGCAAGTTTTAAAGTTAGTGTTTTCTAACACTTGGGATAACTTCAGAGATTTTTGCTATGAAATTTTAAAAATTAAAAAGCACAGCTGCAACATTTAGTTGTTTAATTTTCTTCTTGGTTGCTAAAATAGTTGGAGTGGGCAGAAGGAAGACTGAGGTGTAATTGCTTGAAGCTTCAGCTCTGAGAGGGTGGTTTCTACAGTCTTCAAGCAGGTAAGCATCTCTCTCCATGCCCACCCTGCTCCCGCCCTGCCGAGTCTTCTTTTTGGGCAGGCGAATGGTTTATGTTTTTTCTTCCTCAGAATCATGGCACTGAGAAAATCTCTTTTAGTTCTGATTAAGAGCAGGATCAAGGACCAGCCCTGGGTCAAAAACAGGATACAGGTGAACAAGCAGAAGAACTCTAAGAAGTCAAGGCTGGGCCATCAGACAGGGCCTGTACCCAAGGAAAGCTGCAGCTGGGGATGAAGCAGACAGAGGGACAAGGGCAGGGGTCACAGGCTAGAGTCAAAGCAGCTTGATCAAGATTTGAGGAGAGGAATACGAAGGACTGGAGTAGGCCATTAGAGCCTGGGGGAGAACAGTGGAGGCCTTTAAAACACGACAGGGCTTCCTGGAACCCTCATCAAGCTACAGATTAGCTTCTTCCGGCTGTCTTAGTTTCTTTTTCTGGTGAGCTTAGTCACCATGAAGACCCTATCAGAATCGAATACTTTCTTGAAGTCAATGGGTCTTGATCTTATTAGAGTCACCTGGGGAGCTTTTTAAAAATAGAATACCTAGGTCACACCCACCCATGACCAATAGAATGTCTATAGTGGGGTTGGGCATAGGCATATGTGATTTCTTTAAAAGTTCACCCTGTGATTCGGAGGCACAGTGAGGGTTAAGGACCACTGTTTTAAGCACTTTTACTTTAAGCAAACAAGGTCATTCAACACTTTTTGAAATTATTTTAAATTAGAGAATATTGCAACTAAATAATACTCTGGAGCAGTGCTTCTCAATGTTCATGTACATGTGAATCACCTGGGAGGGGGGTCTTTTTAAAAGCAGATTTTGGTTTAAGTAGCTGGAGCTGGGGCCTAAGATGTAGCATTTCTCATAAGCATTCACATGAAGTGGGAGCTGCTGGCCTGAGGACCACCTCGGGTGCACCAAAGCTTTAGGTCTATTGCTTATAGAGGGTTGACTCTGTGTTGGACCCTGTGCTTCATGCTTCACAGTTATTGAGTTCTCACAAGCCTGTGAGAGAGGTATTATTTATATTTCTCTTTTACAGATGAGCAAATTGAGGCCTAGATAACTCCATTAACCTGCACAGGATCATAGTGCTGGTAAATAGTAGAGTAAGAATTTGAATTGAATATGTCTGATTCTAGAGGCTGTGAGCTTGACCACAATGTAATATGGTAATATGACTCAAGTGGCAGGATGGAGAGTTTAGAACTTGCCTTGAATCTGGATATATATATATACACACACATATATATATATATATATATATATATATATATCAAGTACATCACTTTTACAAGGTTGTGCATTTATCTGAGATGATTGCTAGAAGAGGGGGATAAAAAGGGGCTAAAGAAGATATGAACAAATCTGTAAATATACCTGTCCATTCATTTTCCACTCAAATGGTCACTAGGTATCTACTCTCAGATAATTTGCTACACACTGGGGAATTAAGATGAGTCATACAAGATTCCTTCCTCTCAGGAGTTCATTTTTTGTATCTGAGTAGCAACAGTGCCATGTGTTGTTCTGCAGTAGAGGTCTGCTCCAGTGGGCACAGGAGGGAAGAGGTGTCAGAGGAGGAGTCACATGGAAGTACTGAAAGGACAGCTCCAGGCACATGGGGGTATGATGCGTTTGTGTATGTTTAAACCCATGAAACAGGCTCATGGAGTTTTATTGGAGACACACTCTCAGAAAAAGCCCTAAAAGAAGTAATTAATAGTTCACGGTATTTCAAAAGATGTTTCATTGACAAACACATAGAAAAATCTGGCTTTGTATCTCAAAGTAACAGTAACAGTTTGCTATGGCAGCAGAGAAAGACTGTGTTGGTTACAGTTTGGTGTACTAGTCATATTAGGTTAGTTGTGCTTGTAATAAAAATAAACCCAAGTATCAGTGGCTAAAACAGGAAAGGTTTTTTTCTTGCTCACACCATGTGGATGGTGTGTAGGCAGGTGGGGAAATTTTGCTGTAGGCAGTCATCTCCCAGAGAGATGAGTACTTCACCATCTTAAGATATGACTGGCCAGTGCAATACTTCGGGGCTCATCAAAGCAGAGGAGAAGCACGGAGTCAAGAGCTACCAATTAATGCTTTTGCCTACAAGTGATTTACTTCACTTCTGCCCTCTTTTCATTGGTCAGAGATAATTATATGGCCAAATATAAATTCAAGGGGATGGGGGAATTATAATCTTTGTGTTCCCTGAAGTGGAGAACAGTTGAATATTAGGGAATGTTACTAATACCTGCTACCGCCAGTCTCTTCAGCTCCATCCTTGTGTGTTGGAAATAAATAGGTTGTACATTTCACACATGAAAAAAAAAAGACTTCATCTCTATTAGTTATTCTTCTTATCTTTTAATATATCTGGGATTATTGCCAATCAGATCTACTTAAAAGTAGTAGCAAGATAAGTCTTCATTAATATTAAAACTATTATTTTAAAGCTTTGACATTAAACTAACAAGGCTACTACTTAAGACAGTGTGAATTTAAATTCCAAATCCCAACCAGTATGGTGATTGCATGACAAAAACAATTGTAACTGAATAAATATGCCTCTGCTGAGCATGTGGGGATTACAAGAGCAAGTTCAATACAGAAGCTGCTCCAGTGAGCCGTTTACTCTGAGGGGCAACGGTGCCAATGCAGACGTAGTACCACATTTTGAATACATGATATGTTCACTTTTTTGTTTGTTTGTTTTTATTGCCTTTAAACTCTCTCACATACTACCACTCCCTTCCTCCTCTGTGGTCAGGAAATAGGGGAAAGAGCCGAGGAGCAGAAAGGGTGGAAGTTATGGGGGATCAAAAAGGGGGTGGATTTGCTGGGACTGAAAAAGTTCTCTGATGAATAAGGGACTGCTCTACTTCTTTTTTTCTTTCTTGGTTGACACTTCAAGGGGTAAAGGGACCGTTTTGCCCCTTCTTAGCTATGCCCTCTGGAGACTAATGCTGTCCAATAGATCTTTCTATGTCTGTGCTGCTGAATGTGCTGGCCACAGGCACCGACAGCTGTTGAGCACTTGAGTAGTCAGCCACATGAATCTAGGCTGTAGGAGGGAGGGAGGTTGTTTTTATCCCTGCTTTCTTGGTGTACGTTTTTCTGCACATCATAACTATTTTACCTCTCACACAAGGAGTTGTTAAAGACGAGTTAGGAAGAAGAAGAAGAAATAAAAAAAAAGATGAGTTAGGCCAGTTTGAGGGAGGAGTAAGGCGGGGTGGTGGTGGGAAATCTAGCAGAGACGTGAGCCTGCTTCAATGCCTCCCTTCCGTGAGCCTGCTTCAATGCCTCCCTTCCGTGAGCCTGCTTCAATGCCTCCCTTCCATGAGCCTGCTTCAATGCCTCCCTTTTGTAGCTGGTGCAGCCTAGGTTCCTATCATAAACGATGGGGTTCCAGGAACCAAATGATGCTCAAAGACTTTGCAGACGTAAAAATGGAGACTATTACATGGATCTCAGACCTGGTTAGACCTTTTTTAAGGGAAGGCTGTGGCTTTAGATATGGAAAAAGAAAGAGGCAAATGAAACTAGTGTGGTAACCTTTTAATGTAACATTACATATATTTCTTTGTAATATATTTGGGTATAAAATCTTCCTTGTGCTTGAAATTCTTATTAAAAATTCAATGAACTTTAGTTTGTACATTTTCAACTTTTCATTCCTCCAATCATTCTTTTGTAAGAAACAATTTTTTTTTTTTTTTGATGGTAGTTGTTTAATCAAAGACATGGGCGGTTACTAAAAAAAAAAACTATCAACGAACATTCTTCTGGTAACTCCTGTGTGCTGGTGCTGTGCTGATAACAAATGGCACTTCACACTATTCATTTTTTAGCAAAATGACTCTTAGCTGTAAAGTCCTCATGATTGTGTGCTCTGGAAGCCTATACACTTTTCTACTTTTTTCTACTGTTCATTCTTGAAAACATTTGCTATTATCACACAGTAACAAAATTAGTGTTCATATTAAACAATTTAATGAAGTGAAGCACCTCAGATCTCACATGGCCTGGTTAGCTTTCCCTAGGTCCTTGAGCAGAGGCCGATATAGAGTGCGTTGTTGGCAAGATGCTTGGATTTTAGTCTTAGAACTTAAGATGAAGACAAGAGAGTGAAGAGAGGTAGGAAAGCAAGTATGATTCCAAGATAATTTGATTTTAAAAAGGTAGAAATTCTTACTTTTGGAATTAAACTATAATTCACCTTAAATAAACAGTGCAAAGGAAGTTCTTTTCAAAACATAATATCCAATGACATCAAATTTTTTTTCCCACCAGAGCATGCATATAAACAGGAAAAAATTTTTTCAGTGGAACAATTAACCAATTGTTGACACCACCATATTTACATTCAACTGCAAGACCATTCTTAGTTCCACTCTCCAGCATTCCAGAGCCTACTTTTATTTTACCTTGACATTGACCCAGCATAAGATTTTGATATGCTAATTACTTCTCCAGATTATACTCATGGTTCTGATGCTATAAAAAAAGTGTTAAAGGTTTAGTTTTTGTGTTCAGAATAATTGGGTAATTGGCATTATCCTGTGACAAGTTTCCCCTTTTCCTGAGGTTTTTTGACTAATGGCCCTATTGTTATTGTTGGAGTGGCTCAAACCCCATAGAGCCATGACGCAAAACTTGATCTTTGGTAGAAATACCTTACACATTTATTCCCTCCAGGAAACCAAAGGGCAACAAAGCCACATTCCAGGTTGAGAAC
Source organism: Rousettus aegyptiacus (assembly GCF_014176215.1). Classification (NCBI taxonomy): domain Eukaryota; kingdom Metazoa; phylum Chordata; class Mammalia; order Chiroptera; family Pteropodidae; genus Rousettus; species Rousettus aegyptiacus. The sequence continues at coordinate 43,705,742 of NW_023416295.1, forward strand.
CCGGCCTTTTGCACCATGACCTAACCTGTTCCAGGTGAAAAATGTTAGGTTAAAATAGTTTCATAAAGAAATTTTTCCTTGGGTTCTTGCAGTGGTTCTAAGTCCTAGCTACACATTAAAATCAACCGTGGGACATAAAAAGCTCATCATCTGAGCCCCACCTGAAACTTGTTAAAAAGACTGTTGGGGGGCATCACATATTAAGACTCGGCATGGAAGGCCTTGAGCACCTGCATTTTAAACAAGACTCCCAGATAATCCGAGAAATTTGGTCAACCTGATTTAGGGTGTTGAATTTGGGAAAAAGCATTTAATACCACAGTTTTGAAATAAATTTAGTGGTCCTCAAGACATTTCTAATGCTGTTGTCTAATTTGTTTTCTTTTACTTATTCACATATGAATCCTATCAAAGAAGAGAGATTTAACAGAAGAGAGGTTTTACCATTTTTATCTCCAATCAAACCAGTCTCTGATAGGATGTGCTTTCATGTATTAAAAATAAAATTTGAATTTTCATATGGCAGCTTTCAGCAGCACTGGATAGTGAGCATGCTGTATGTAGCTCAGCGCTCAGCAGAGTGGCTCTCACCCTCTGCTTGTTTTGAGAGGAGCTTAACACTAATGGACAAGTGTCTTGGGTTCCTGTACTGTGAGACCAACTTGTCATTCCATCTCCAAATGAAATGGTCAGGTATTCATTAGTTTACCCGTTTCTTCCATTTAATAAGTATTGTTGGATAATTGGGTAATTGGCATGTTGGATTCTGTGTTAGGTGCTGGGGATACCAACTAAAAGGAACTGGATTTTTTCTCCTCAAGGACCTAGTTGGGTAGAGCAGGGGTTTTCAAAGTGTAACCTTCATTCATTGGAAATGCAAATTATCACGCTCCATTTCAGACCTACTAAATCAGAAACTCTGAGGGTGGGGCCCAGCACTCTCTAGTTTAAGAAGCCCTCCAGGTGATTCAGATAAAATGTGATAATCACTGGTCTGTAGGAGGAGTATCAGTTTAGCGGGCATTTACAGTACAGCAGATTCTCTAACAATGTTGTTTTGTTATGTTGACAAGAAAAAAATCGATTCCCACCTGGTGCCACTATATGGAGTTTGCATTCTCCCTATGCCTGTAAGGGTTTTTCTCCAGATTCTTTGGTTTCTTTCCACATCTCAAAGATGTGCAAATGAAGTGAGTGGTTGTGTGTCTACATTGTCCCAGTCTGAGTGTGCGCGCATGCTCTGTGATGGAAGGCTGTCCTGGCCCGGGGTGGGGGGAGGGATGTTCAAGCCTGGCTCCCTGAGCTGCTGTGAGAAGAGGTTCCAGCCACCTGAGACTCCAACCTGGAATCAGCAGGTTGGAAAAAAATTCTCTCATTTGTTTTATTAATCTTTCTTCAATGTATATGTAACTTACCTTTATTTTGGTATTTAATATGAGAAGTGTTTTAGGTCTTTATTTAGAACTTTGATTTTTTTTGATTAGAAGTATGCAGTAGGAACTTAACTCTTATTTACATAAATTAACCTATGGTAAAATTGGTTGCCTTAATCGTTGTTTCCAAAAACCTATTGACATTAGTGGAGACTTACTGTATACTATGATAGGTACAGTGGAGATGAGGAGGGTGCTGGGGGTATTAGGGATGCTTGGGAGAAGGCAGTGTTTGCACTGTCTCAGAATATTGGTATGGAGTGGGGAGAAGGGGTTCTGAATAGGTCAGCAGGAACTACACAAAGCAGTTGGTGTTTCACCATGAGTGCAATGTGGAATCTTTCTGACCCTGTGGTCAGGTCATTTGCTCTCACTAGCATCTTTTGGCCAAACAAGTAAATAAAAGAACGAACAAAGCTAAGACTTGTGAAGGTAAAGAAAATGTATAATGGGAACATAGCAGAGTAAGCATTGGTTTCTGAATGAATTGAAAATCCCATGGTCTTAAAAAGATTGCACAAGTCTTTAGTGTGGTTTAATCAAACAAGTCTCTCTCCTAAATCAAAGGCTCAGAGCCACCATGTAGGAGGGGAAGGGAAAGAATAGCATTGAGTCTCTCTGCAGCTCTGCCTGTGGCATCACCATCCTCTTGGGGTGGCTTCCACGTTTGTACAATACGGACACTGAACACGGACTTGGACACATATTATTTTTAACACGTTCAACAACTCTGAAAAGTACACGTGGTCATCCCGTGTTTCAAAAGGAACTTAAAATCACAGGGCACTAGTGTCCAAGAAAGAAATTTATTGAGAAATCATTGGGGAAAACATTGCTATTTATTCAGGGTCAACCAGAGTTGAAGAAACTGGAGTGTAAGGAGGGTAAGTGACTTGTTCAAAGTCAACATACTGGTAACTGGAACAGGTGAGATCCAAACCAGGTCTGTGTAAGGGGAATTTGTCACAATGCTCTGTGTGACCAGAGAAAGAGTGAGTGTCCTACCCCAGGAGATGGCTTGTTTTCAAGTATAATGAACACTTGAAGTTAATCTTTTACTACATTGTAGCTAACCCAATGATTTATAGAATGTGTTTTTACTTTCTCCATCCAAATAATAAATGGTTATTTGATATTTATAGCAGCATAAGGAACAATCTTCACAGATCCCAATAGTCAAATTTTTCGTTTTATTGCCACAGCATTTAACTCTGTCCCTTCAAATAGCAGGTGGACTAAGCACAAAGTGGACCTACTTCTCATGACTAAGAATCTTATAAATTGATTTTAATGGTTGGTTTTAAGTCACTGCATAAATATTGGGAAAAACACAAAAGTATATTCATATATATGTGTGTGTATGTGTGTATATGCCAAAAATCTATTTTATAGCACCTTCTTGTACCTAGCATGTATTATGTAGCCTATATTATAGGTTTTATTCAAAACTAAAAGTGAAGGCTAATTACATTTTAAAAAGCTCACTCATTTAATTCCATTTTTTTCTTCCTATACTCACAATAAACAATGAAAGAGATAGATTTTGGTTGAAAAACAAAATTCAGACAATTGGAACAATTTTATAGAAGACTTTCCCTAACTTTTCATTTCTATGTTCTTGTTTTGTAAAAAAACCAACCAAACAAACAAACAAAAAACACGGCATGATTCAAGCTAAACAATTAATAGTCGCTTTTTTTTCCAGTAGGATTGTAAGCTTTTTTCTCCAGACATCTGTAAATACGTTTTTCGTACCTTACTATATAGCAAATTGTGGGGAATATATAATGAGAGATTCAAAGGAGGAGGAAATCAAGAAAAATAGTACCTTTTTCAAATGTGAGGGCACCTGTTTCTTGGAAGTATGATAGAGTCTCCTGGGAATTCAGGATACTTTGAGGTCTGCCTCTGTCTCTAGCAGCTCTTGAAATGACAGATAAACTACAAATTGACTCAGCACAGCTCAAGAGAAGAGCTTTATCTCCTTTCCTAATCCTCTTTGCCTTCTCTTAGTTAAAATCAGAAGATAGTAGCTGAGATTAAAACTCACTAGCTAGATATAAACAACAGTGCTGATTAAATGGATCACTTTGCCAAGGGAGATGCAGCCAGAGTGCCCATTTTTCATTCAGATGTTCCAGCCTTGTGAAAGTAGCTTCCAGCTCTAAATATATTGAATCACCATTAACCTACTGGAAAAATAGCAACACAAACACACTTTCTTATTAGATGAACATGGCAGGTTGTCGGATAATGCAAACAATTAAATAGGAGCATTTATTTATGGCTCTCAGAGGTTTTTGACAAAATCCCTTCTGTTAGAGGAACACAGTTCTTTTCCCTTAGAGCAGCCCCACTGGAATCTTGAGATACAAATCCTTTGGAGTTTGGATATGTATGTGTTGATGTGTTTGTAATGGATATTGGTTAGAGTGTTCCGTAAGGTGTAAATGTTTCAGGTCCTTGCAGCTCAGTGTATGGCCCAGACCAGCAACATCTAACATCACGTGAGATTGTGAGAGCTTGTTAGAATTACTAAATCTTGAGTTTTACCTCTCACCTATTGATCTGAATTTTTAAAAATCTCCAGGCGATTTGTATACACATTAAACTTTGATAAGCGCTGTTCTAGCAATGTTTCTCGAACTTTAACCTGGATCAGAATCTTTTGAAGGGTTTATTAAAATACAGATTGCTGAGTTCAATCCCTAGAGATTCTGATTCAGTAAGTTTGGGGTGAAGGTCCAAGAATTTGTTTCTCACACTTTTATTTAACTCAGTATGTGCAAAATGTTACAATTTCAACATCTCATCAATATAGAAGTTATTAATGAAATATTTTACCTTCTATTTTGGGTAGTAAATCTTATACTTACAGCACATCTCATTTTGGACAGTCACACGTGGCTGGCTGGGTAGGGCTGCCTTATCAGACAGCATACTAGGGCATTGGTTTCCAAATGTTACTTCAAGGACTGCTACTGTTTGTGAAACTTTCCATGACCTTCCGAGAAATGAGAAGAAAGCTAAATTTACTCGATTTAAATGATTCTCTTTTCTTCTGAGATTAGTTCTTGTTATCTCTCCCCCCACCACACACACTCTCTGCTGAAATGGCCTCTTTTTAATGCAGTGATTTTCAAAGTATGGTTCCCCAGACCAGCAGCAGCAGCATGTGGGAACTTGTCAGAAATACAAATTTTTGGGCTAACTAAGACCTACTGAATCAGGAACTCTGCAGGTGGGGGCCCAGCAATGTGTCTTAAGCCCTCCAGGTGGTTCTGATGCATGCTAAAGTTTTTGAATTGCTGCTTTAGTGAAATGATGGTGATAAAAGAAGTGGAAGATTAAAAAAAACTTTGTACCATAATTGGCCAAATAAGAACTTTATGCTAGTCCCTCAATTAAAATATGTATTTTTTTTGTTGGTTTATGAAATCTGAAAGTCAGAAAACCAATGTATGAGGTTAGTTAAATATTTCGTGCTGCTGTGGATAAAATACTGTTTAAAAAATAGGGAAAGACCAGGAAAATGAGTATGTATATAAGCATACAAATGAGTCCCAGAAAGTCAATGCTTGGTTCTCATTAGTAACACCTTTATGCAATTATTGCTGAAAAAAGAATACACTCACTGAAAACACTTACTAAGAAAATTCACATTTCCTATGCAAAGTAGTGAAAATGAGTCAGAAGAAAAATTCCATAAATATTGATGATCTCATTCTTCAGCTCTCTGGTAATTAGTATTTGGCTTTTATTGCTACAAAAGTTGTTCTATAAAAATTATAGTATCTGGCCCTACAAAATAAAAAAACCAAAACCTTTTACCAATTGTATATTTCCTTTTAGAAACATTACTAAATAAGGGATGAGGTTAGCAGGTTAAATTTGGTTCCTTCAGCCAACTGAGGGGTGGGAAAATATTAAAATAGAAAAGCTGCAATATGAAATAATATAAGGATTTAAGTGTGAATGATTGGACTTAAGTATGAAGGATCAGACAAGTGGAACCAAAGGAGAATCTAAAGAAACATGTACATGTGCCCAGGGGTCTCATGGTACCCGGAATGCTAGACCAGCGTCAGTTTCAATTGCACTCTGTGATGTTAGTCATTTTATTCTGAGGCTCAATTTTTCTAAATATACATGAATTACAATGGCGGAATATGTCAAAATTGTTGATTAAGGAACCAACGTTTTTAAAGTTTTTTAGATTCCTGAGGAAAATGGACTTCAGAAGTCCAAAGCGTTATTATTTCCCTTTTACAAGAAGTTCCTGTTAGGCTTAATCCAGAGGAAATACAGGGATATAAAAAGGAAAGACGTGATAAAAATGACCAGTTCTATTGTTCTCTTTGAATAAGGTACCTCCATCTACTTAATGCTAAACTTAGAAATTTTTGTAGTTTGGAGATCTAATGGGCCTCTAGGTTTGGTGGGTGGGTCTCCTAATCTCTAGAACTGAGGCTAGGTGCATCATTATTCATCTGGAGACTATAAAGCTGTGCTGTCCAGTGTGGTAGTCACAGGCCACATTTGGCTGTTGTGCACTTGAAATGAGGCTATTCTGGATCAAGATGTGCTGTAAGTGTAAAATACACCACGTTTAAAACATTTAGTATTAGAAGAATGTGAAACATCTCATTAGTAACTTAAAAAATATATATTGATCAGATATAGAAATGAGGCTACTAGAAAGTTTAAAATCACATGTTTGGCTTATGCTATATTTCTATTGGACAGCACTGCTATAGAGTGATATTTCTTGAATTATGAATGCTGTTAAGAATAAAAGAGATGTGATATAATTTTCTACCATGCCTTGAGTGATTATGAACACCTACTCTGCTTAATTGAAATCTATTGCTAAATATAGACATTGTGTGTAAAATTACTGCTTTAAATTTTATCATAGAAACCTCCAGTTCTGTGACTTTCTTTCACAAATGCAAAAGAAGAAAGAAATAATTATTCTTGTAATTTAGGCGAAATATTTTTAACTAAAGAATTCAGATCAAGGCAAAAGTCAAATGTTTTTAGTCTTATTTTTATTATAAAATAGAGTGGCCATATGAAAGAACATATGAGATATGTTTATAGTTTGAAGAAAAATAAATGAATTCCTCTATATCTAGTACTGAAGCTGAGAAATAGAACATTACCCTATCCCAGAAGTGTGCTATGTGTCCTTCTTCTCTGGAAGTATCTACCTTTCTGAACTTTGTTAATCCTTACCTCGCTTTTCTTTATGATCATAACTGCCTATTTATATACCCCTAAACATTGTATTGTTTAGTTTGGGCCACTTTTAAAGTATATAAATAAAAACATATTGGACATATTCTTCTGTGGCTTGTTTCTTTTAATTTAATATTTTATTTTTGAGATCCATTTATATTTGTAGCTATAGTAAATTAATTTTTATTGCTGTATGGTTATTTGATTACAAAAAAATACCAAATGTTATTGATCTAGTTTGTTGAACTCACTGAGGTTGTTTTCCAGTTTTCACTGTAATAAACAAAACTTTATACACATCCTCTATATGTCTCCTGCTGCACATACACAGGATTTCTCTAGGATATATACTTAGGAGTCAAAACATGGATTCAGAGTATACATGCATGCTTAGGTTTACTAGGTAATGTCAAGCTATTTTCCAAAAGTGTTGTACCAATTTATGTTCTCACTGGCTGAGTATGAGCATGTTCATTGCTCCTCGATCTCATACACAGTTGTTTGTGTCACACTTCTTGAGTCTGGTAGTTTTGGAATGGTCCTTCATGGTTTTAATTTCCTTGATTTGCCAATAGGTTGAACATCTTGTCTTGTGTTTACAGGCTATTTGTGCTTCAATTTTCTATTCAATTGTCATTCTTGCTGATTTGCAGAAGTTGTAAAATATATTTTACGTTCTGATACTTAATGTGTTGCAATTATTTTCTTAGGTTGGGCTTGTCCAGTTTTTATAATTCTTTTTGATCAATGGAAGACACTAATTTTAATGTAATCAATATTTTCCTTTATAATTTGAAAATTTTGTGTCTGGTTTAAGAACTCATTCCCTACTTTGAGACCATGAAGATGCTCTACTATATTGTCTTCTAAAAGTTGTATACTTATTCCTTTCACATTTAGGTCTTTAATTTATCTGGAACCGATTTTTGTGTATTTTGTGAGAAACAAGTCTAATTTTTTCATATTGGAAACAAATGGTTTCGCCATGATTTATTGAAAAAAAAAATCCATCACTTCTTCCCTAATCTGCAATAGCACTTCTGTCATATGTTAAATGACAATTTATGTGCAGGTTTGTTTCACAGCTCTCTATGATGTTCTATCGGTCTAAGGTTCTATACACCCCTCCCTTTAAGAAAAAAATATGTCACATTGTATAGTTCTTCATTAATCAAAGTCTTCTTTAATATTTGTCGATAAGTTTTATATTTTTCTTAAAGGTCTTGCATATCTTTTGCAATATTTATGCCTAACAAATCATATTTTTGATATATAAGAAATGACTTCTTTAAAATTCTTTTCTTCTTATTACTGGTATATGGAAATACAATAGCTTTTCCATAATGATATTATGCTTAGCATATGTCTCAAAATTTTTATTTTAATAACATATTTATATACAATCACCTTTTTTGTATAATGACAGGTTCTTTATTTTTTATTTCTTTTTGTTCTTTCTTTATCTTTTATTATGGTCTGGACCTCCAGTTTAATTTTGCAAAAAAGTGGTGTTAGCTGGTACACTTATTCTTGATCTTTAAGTGGAATGCTTTTGAAATTTCTAAATTAAATATGTTTTCTGTTGTAATTTTTCAGGTAGACATATCAGATTAAAGAAGTTCACTTTAATTTATAGTTTACTGAGAGTTTTTACTATTAAGGCATGTTGAGTTACATCAAACACATTTCATGGATTTGTTGAGATAATCATATGATTTTCTCCTTTAATATGTTAATGTAGCCAATTACATTATTTATTTTTCCTTTTTAAAACTCATTTGTATTCCTGAATAAGCCCAGTTGCTTATTGTGTATATGTGTACTTTTAATATTTTGAGAGATTTAGTTCACTAGTGTTTGGGATTTTAGCATTTACGTTCATGAGTAAGATTAGTTTGTAAATTCCTTTTTTTGAATGTCATTGTTGAATTTTGGTATTAAAGTTATTAGTAGCCTCAGAAAATGAATGGAGTAGTGTCTTTTTTTTCTCTATAACCTGAAATAGTTTGTGGAGAATCGAAATTGTTTATCGAATGGTTAGTTTAACTCACCAGTAAACTCTCCTGGGCCATTTTCTTGGGGAAAGATTTTTACACTAATGATTAAATCTGTTAAATAGTTATAGGACCATTCAGGTTTTTGCTTTTTTCTTCAGTCAGTTTAGATAAGTTATATTTTATAGAAATAAATTTAGCTAAATTTTCATTATTGAAATAATGCTCACATGTCTCCTAATTAATATTTCTTGCATCTTAATTTATGTCCTTTTAAAATTTCATATATTTATATAATATTTTAATTTTATACATGTACTATTTTAATTAAATTTTAATTTTAGGTTTTCTTGTTTCTTAATATTGTCAGAGGTTTGTAAATTTTACTAGCTTTTTCAGAGAACCAACTTTCAACTATTAAATCTTTTAAATTTTACAGCATTAATTTTTACTTCCAACTTTTTTATTCCTTTCTTTTTAAAAAATTTTTCTTCTTGTCCTTTTACTAACTTCTTAAGATGGACATAGTTTTTATTATTTTTTAGCTTTTCTTATTTTCTATTTTAAGCATTTAAGGATACACATTTTCCATTAAGTTTTCTTTAGCTGAATAATGTAATATTTTGTTACATATGTTTTATATGTAATATTTTGTTATTCAGTTCTGAATGTTTTCTGATGTCCATTATAATTTCTTCTTTGATTCTTGAGTAATTTAGAAGGGTTTCTTAATTTTCAAACATACGGGATTTTTTTCTTTTTGTGGTTTTGTGGACAGAGAATTTGATCTGTATGACATTGTTTTCTGGGAAGGGAGGATTTGTTGAAACTGCTACTGAAGACAGCATTTGATTAAAATGTCTCATAAATGCTTGGAAAGAATATCTATTTTGAGCCATCAAGTGAGGTGTTTCATATATGTCCATTGGTTTAAATTTATTCATTGTATCTTCTATAAAAATACTGATTTTTATGTTTGTTTCAATAGTCGGTTATTGAGAAAATATGCTGAAAGTTTTGAATGTGGTGGAGGTTTTTTCCACATCTCCTGTCATTCTGTCAATTTTACTTTATATGTTTCAGGGTTTATTCAGATATAGGCAAGTTAGAATTGATATCTTCCAAATTAACAGATTTTTCTAATAATTATGTAATGATTGTTTTTGGGTCTAATAATGTTTACTTTTCTATCAATATATTTGTTTATTGGACTGGGTATGCCAGGTTTCTTTTGTTTAGTATTTTTCTGGTATAGCCTTTTCTTTTTACTTTTGTACCCACAATCTTTCTGTATTCTTAAACTTTAGCTGTGTCTCTTACAAACAGCACAGAATTAAAAAACAGCTCAGTTTGGCATCTTTTTAAATTGTAGCAACTAGTCTATTTATATTTATTATAATTGCAGACTTATTTAGATTTATTTTTACTGTCTTCTATCTTTTCTATTTGTCTTTTTCTGTATCACTTGTTTGTCCTTTCTTGCCCTCTTCTGGATGGATTTTATTTTTTCTCATTTATTTTTTTCTCTGCTAGTTTGAAAACTATATCTTCTGTTTCTGTGTTTCATTGGTTACCTTAGAAATTTTTAACTTTCATACTTAGTAGCTTTATAGTCTCCAGAATAATATAAGAGGTGTAGAACACTTTAATTTCAACTATGTGCTTTTGCTATCATATATTTTAATTCTTTTTTTAACTGCACATAATATACTTTTTTTTACACACTCAACATTTGTTTTCCATTTACCAGTTTGATGCTTTTTATTGTTTTGCGAATCAGAGCTCCCATTAAGGATTATCTTCTTTCTCCCTGAAGTACATATTTTAGGAATACCTTTATTGAGAGTGTGCTAAATGTCAGACTTTCTAAGTTTTTATTTGTGAGAAAAATGCCTTAATTTTGTACTCTTTATTAAAATGTAATTTGCACTATACCTAAGTTAATAATTTTTCTCAGCATATTTTATTCTACTCTCTTCCTGATTCTATTGTTATTGTTGAAGTCAGATATTAGTGTAATTATCTCAGAATTTTACTATGATATATCCAAGTGTGAATTTCTTTTTATGTTATGTTGGGCATTTGTAGGATACTTGAATCTGAGTTGTGGTCTTTGATAAATTCTGGAAAATTCTTAGCCATTACTCTTCAAATGTTGCCTTTGTCCCATTCTCACTCCTTTTCTTCCTTTTGGAACTTTACTTAGACCTATGTTAGACTATCTCACTCTAATATTGTCTTTAATTTCTGTTAAAAGCTTGCACTTCCTAGATTTCTTTACGGCTTGGTGTGGCCATGTGTGGGACCATTAACAGGGAGAACTTTTAAGAAGTAGATGTGTTCACTTTATGGTCTTTTCCCTTCTGTCAGCTGAACACAGACAATAAGGAGGCCCCGGGCTTGGGGGATGACAGAGCCATGAGATGAAGAAGTTAGCTGCAGTCCCTGAATCACCGAAGGTGGAGAAGTACTCACAGACCAAGAGGGCTGTTGTGTGAGAGGGAAATTAACTTCTGTTTTTGAGCTATTTTGTACTTTGGGTTTCTTTGTTCCTGAAACCTAGCTTGCCTTAATATAAACTTTTGATTTTTCAAAAGCATTTATTGAGAGAAACTTTATATGCCACACAGTTCACCTATTTAAAGTTTAAAGTCAATGTTGTCGTTTCAGTTTTTAAACTCTTTTGTTTCTTTGAACTTCATCCTAGCAATTATTTTTGTCTATCTTCTAGTTCACTCTTTCTACTATCTTGTGTATTATCTGTTGTTAAATCTGTTTATTGAGTGTTTAATTTCAAGTGCTACTTTAAAAAATTTCTAGGATTAAAGATGCTTTTCAATATGCCGTATCCGATATTAAGTATTTGAAGTGTTTTGAGTCTGATTGTATTACCTTTTGTTGCTGCTGCGTCTTACTCATGGCCTTGATACCTCGTGTGTTTTGGAATATTGACCCTCGTGTTGTTCAGTGTTCCTTGGAAATTTACCCATTAAGATTCTCTGTGTCCTGGAATAAAAGAGACAATTCCCTATAAAAGATTTGCATTTATTTTTGTTAGGCACCTAGGGCATTACCAGTCCCGAACGACTTTAAGTAATATTGACTTCAGGTTTTATTTAGCTGCTTCAAAAGTGTGAATTTGTGGTGCAAACTTGTGTGAGGGTCAGCTTGTGGTTATAAATTCTCGGGGTGTAACTTTTCCCACTCTACTCACTGACAAGTTTTGAAATTGTTAGCTTTCCATGAAATTTTCTGGGGTGGGGGGAGGGTGCAAATGGGTAGTTTATTTTAGTTTCCCTTTTTACTGAGTGTATGCTGTTGGGTCCCAGTTTTATGAGGGCTCTAACATAAGATACTCCAACATGGGTGGTCCCTGGGCTATGTCTTCTATCTCCAGAGCACAAAAATCTATGCTCAGCTTTACTGGGTTCAGCAAATGTCTTGAGGTTAAAACTGATTCAGTGCTGCCTTCCTAGGTATTCCTTACTCTTTTGCTCTCATATGGATGCATTCAAGATGTTCTTAAATTTTATCCAGGATTTTTAGTTGTTACCGGGAAGGGTGGTCCTGATACTTAGTCTGATACGCTGCCGAAAACTCGACTACCTGTTTTGAACTAGAATTATTCACATAAATCCTCACTTTTGGAAAAAGCTTGCTTATCAATTATAAGTTGTGGAGGGTCTTGGTGGTAGGGAGAGTTCACATAATCATAGGCTCACTCTATCTATTCTTTGAGTTTCCAGGTATAGCTAGCAAGGAATGGAAAAATAAAGGTCGTTTAGAAAGAGGTGATATGGTGATATGTAATTCCATAGAGTTTAAAAGAAAAGTTGGAAGAGAAAGGAAACTGTAGTAACCCTTTGCATAACAAAGTTTAAATCATTATGCTAGTACTTTATATTACGCCATTGCACTAGTCCTATAAAGCAGACATAATTACAGATGTTATGACAGCTAATGTTAATGTTCATTGCATGTCAGGTTATTGTCAAGTAATTTACATGTGTTTTTTCAGTTAGTACTATTTTATAGATGAGGTGATAAAGGTTTAGAGCGTCACTTGCTTAATGTCACTCAATAGTCATTAACAAAATACACAGAGTGTGCTGTTTGACTTAGGCTAAGATAATAGTATTTGGTATCCGATTTAAAATCACACTTGCTTTGCCTCCTCATGTGTTCAAAAGAATAGTTCTAAATTATCATATACTGGACACTCCTCTAACTGCTTTACATGAATTACTCATTTAATTCTAAAACAATCCTATAAAGTAGGTCTTATTATCATCATCATCCCCATTCTAAAAATAAGGAAACCAAAGTTTAGAGAGTTTAAGTAACTTGCCCAAGGTTATACAACTAGTAAATGGGGAGGAGGGGATTTGAGCCTAAGTGATCTGCATTTACCGTGTGTGCTCTTGACTACCATGCTACACCATCTCTCAAAACTTGAACCAGTACTTTGAGAATGGAAAGAGTTATGTTTTGTGATAGAATTGGGATTTCTTGTTAACAAGTAGCCCACACATGTCCATCAGAATCAGGGGGGCAGTTAAACAGATGAGGAAATAAAGAAAGGATTGGTATTGTGTTTCAGAACTCTTGATCTTAAAATGAATTATGGAAAGGAAAGGCTATCTGCCACTGCCAGGATTGATAACCTGGGACAGAACTGTTTTGTAGGGGAAAAAAGTATACGGAAAAGAAGAGATCTGCAAAGAAAAACAGCTCTCCTGAGACTCGCTGTCAATTTAGCCAGTTGAAAACTATCAGGTGAAACAGAGAAGAGGTACTAGAACTCTTGTGTATGTTACTAATCTTAGAAAAAGCATTGCTAATCTACTTTCTTTTAAGGGCCCAAATAATTCCCAATGGGTTAAAATATTTTGCAAATCACTTAGGACACCATTAAATATAAGTAGTTCTGTTTGTTTGGTTTAAATACTCCTTTACTTTATGAGAGTGAGCACATGGGAATTTCCGGAGTCATAATTTAAATTATTTTGGTGAAATTTTATACCTAAGGAGGAAATATAATGACTTGCTTTAACTAAAAAATTTATTTCTCTCAAAAAAATAAACTCAAAACTTTAATCAAAGAACCCTTCTCTGGAAGAAACTAAAAAGGCATTTTTTTCTTCCAAAGTTAACACTTTCCTTTAGCCTTCCAGTAGGTGTGATTAATATGTGTAAGGGTCTCAGCTTAAGCATGCTCTAGGGTTTGAATATGTCTAGATACTTCTGGTAGATGCATGGGATAGCACCTAAAGAATATTTGTTAAGAGAGACTGATGAGCTTCCAAGGAGAGACCTCATTTTAAAGAAAGGTGGAGGCAAGCACACCTGACTCAGTAATAGTTGCTGTGGGGAGCAAGTTGCCTATAAAAGTCAAACCACCAACAAAACCTAAAATTCTATATGACAAGTCATACAAGCATTATTACTTTAGAAATTTTGACTAGGTCTGGAAGTCAACACTAGTCTACATTAGGCCGGTGTTGGGCATCATCCCCATCCCATCATACATCTCTGGTACCTCTGGTGGCGGAAGAGCAGCACTGTGTCTGGCAGAGAGTGTAAGCTTGGTGACACGGTAGCAGTGCCTGGTGACATAGAAGTGCCCAGCAGATACTGGAGAGATGTGCGATTGATTATTCATGAGCACACCTGAATTTCAGAAGCACCTGACTTCAGAGAGCACTTGGACTTCCATAGCACTTTAGAAACTTTTAGAGGGTGTTTAGGTCCTGCCAGGTAGAGTCAAGAGCCTATAGAATTTAAGTTCTCATTATTAGTGTGATTCTGTTTGTATTTACAGGCTGGGGAAGCCAGGGGAATATATATATAATAATTATGGAATATATATAATAATAAATATATATTATATATGTAATATATATATAATTATGCTGCTGAACATACTGACACCATAGGATTTGGTATCCTTAAAGAGCTTTCTAAAATGGGCAAAGGTAATCAAAAGGTACTAACTTGCAGTTATATAAGTTCTGGGATTGTAATGTACAGCACTAGAGTTAACAATACTGCATCATATATTTGAAAATTACTAAGAGTAGATCTACTCTCATCACAAGAAAAAATTGTAACTGTGTATTGGTAGATGTTAACTAGATTTATTGTGGTGATAATTTTGCAATATATACATACATCAAATCATGTTTTCCATCTAAAACTAATATATTATATGTTAATTATGTCTCAATAAAACTGGTAAAAAGCTTTTTAAGATGTATTAATTGACACATCACTGTTTTGAAGTTTAGCATTGTTATATATGTTCTTAGGCTTTGTACTCAGAAAATATGAGTAAATTAAAAACAATGATTTTTTAATAGTTGGATTTTATTACTTTTCATTTATTATTTGATAGAGAATATTTTTTGAGGAAGAATGGCTAATGGACAACAGTTAGAAAACAAATCAGTGGTTTTTAAATTTCCATTGGTGAAATAAATGGATATTTTCTAACACCTATTTATTTAATAGTGCATTTCAGAGAGTAATTGGTTAGTAAATATTTGTTAAATAAATTTTTCTGATAAGGCCAGTGGGCTTCAGGAAGCTTAATTTACCAGTTTCATGTCATCTAACAATGCAGAGGTTTAAAAACAAATTAGGAAGGCTGAGCTTTCTAGTATGAGATCAGAAAAAACCATGAGTATGTCAGACTACCAAAACATACAATGCGATATTTTTAAGTTAATCTTTCTCTGTATGTTATACATCCTTTGTTATTATAGAAACTAATGCTCTATAGAGTGTGGTTCTTAGTTACTTGTAATGAATGAATTTAGAGCATATTGTATTTACTTGATTTGATTTTATTTGAGTTTTACAAAATTGTTCAGAGAAATTCTTGTTAGTGTTGACAAGAAGTTCTGGGTGGGCCAAAGGTATCGGTTTCTCTTTGAGGAAATTGAGGGCAGCAAGGAAGGCCACAGTCAATTCCATATGGAAACTGTGGGCAGGATTGGGTTAACCCTGGCCATATTAGGCACTGTAAATTTTCATTTTATTATTTGGTTTAATGACTGAAATAATAGAAATTGAAATTTTATGGCAAAACGGAATTTACTTGTTGACTATTTTGACAAAAAATGGAGAATGGGCTGATAATTTAGGAGACCCCATCTTCATTGTCATAAATCATCATAGTAACTTTATAGTTTTATTAGCATTTATGAAATAGCTACCATTCTAAGATCTATAGAATTATAATTTGAGAATTTGTGTAAGAAAAAGATGAGTCTGAACTCAGTGCCTTTCAGAAATGTCACAGCAAGACTGTGTAATTTTTCTTTTTTAAAAATTGTCCTGGACATGGACAATTGACTAGCGGTTACCAGAGGATAGGGGGCAAAGGGGAGGGAGAAGGTAGATGGGGGGAAATTTAAATCATTTCTTCAATTAAAAAATAAATAAATAAAAATTTTAATAAAAATATAAAATAAAAATAGTGTTTTGTTTTGAAATAGTAATTGTAATTCTGAAATGTTCTTGAATTGTATTACCATACCGACAGTCCTGGTTCCACACATCTTTGAAGTTTTGGGGAATATTTGTTCAAGAGAATGTACTGTTTTAATTTTCTATTTTATTCTGAAGTCTTTTGGAAAAGCCCAAGACAATTCCCTACTTAGGTTTCTTTAATGTCTCTTTATTTGAGAAATCTATGAAATATGTATACATTGGAAACTATATTTTTCAAGCCTTTACATCCTGAATCTTTTTTGGTTTCTCTGCTCCTGCATGTCACATTCTTAAGCACTTGCTCATTTATTTTAACAAATTAAAAAACCCAATTAAACAAGAAAAAAATTTCCCCTAATTACCAAAGCGATACTTATTAACATTACAATGAAACGAATTACCCATAGTGCTATTTTCCAGAGCTAATCACTGCTACAACTTTGATTTCTCTCTTTCCAGATGGGTGTGGATGTATAATTTTTAGTTTTGTTTTTAAACATTGGCATTATGTGGGGTCCATGAGTGGGTTCTGGCTCCCCACTGGTTTAATAGTATTACATCAGAAGTGGGCCTAACTTTTCATTGGCTTATTTACTCCTAAGAGCTACTCAGAGAAGTGGATTCCAATTATTATTGACTTACCTTTCTTGGTCTTAGGGAGATAAACCTGAACTAATTATAAGAATCGAAACATTCCTTTAGCCAAGTCATGCTGATATATGAAAGTTTTCTATATTAAAGCAGAGCATTATAAACTAAAACACATTTGTTATGGCTAATGGTCTTTTCCTTAGGCAAGATAATAACAATACTTAAGGAAATTCTCTAAGTCAGATCAGACTCACACAATTTTGTGTCATTGTTCTCACTCGACATTGTATTACCAGCATTTTCCATGTCACTAAGTATTTTTCAAAAATGTTAATGACTCCATGAAATTTCATTGAGTTACAAATACCATCATTTACCTAACTACTTGCCTATTTGGGGATATTTTGCTTGTTTCTATGTTTTAGACTCTTTTTTTTTTTTTGCATTTATTACACTGTGGTGAAAATACTTGTGTATAAATCTTTGACCTTATTTAAGACTATTTCCTTGAGAATATATGCTTTAAGGATCCCGTAACCTCTTAATTGGTCTCTATAGTTTTAGTTTATCTCCTGCCTATTGTTGCCAGATGAATTTTCCTAAAACATTAATTACATCATCCATCCCATGCTCAAAAGCCCTTAATGGCTTCCTACAGCCTAGAGAAAGAGAGAGAAAGAGAGAAAAAAAAACCCTCTAGATGCTTTAGTTTGGGGATTAAAGTACTTGACAGCCTTATTCCTTCCAATTTCTATAATCCGTGTAACCTAGCTATCCAGGCTCTTTGAGATGGCTCAGCTCTCACCCAACATCTACCTTGATTTTCACTAATTATTTTTAACCTCTCTCCCCATCCCTGTCCCAAACCAAACATAAAATACAACTCCAACAACTGCAGTGATGTATGGGTTACATTGCCTGTCATAAATAAAATATTTTAGTTCATTCTGGTACATCTTAGTTCTTTCCCCAAGGTTTTTCTCCTTCCAATCAACCTCTTCTTTCCCTCATCCTCAGCCTTTCTGGATATGCCAGGGGAAAATGAGAGGGAGAGAGGGAGAGAGGGAGAGATGGAGGGAGAGGAGGAGGGGAGAGGAGGAGGGGAGGGGAGGGGGAGGGAGAGAGAGAGAGAGAGAGAGAGAGAGAGAGAGAGAGAGTATGTGTGTGTGTGTGTGTGTGTGTGTGTGTGTGTGTGTGTGAGAGAGAGAGAGAGAGAGAGAGAGAGAGAGAGAGAGAGAGAATGCATCGTGAAAGTTCTGACAGGATAAATACCAAACTTTATGGGAAAAGGCCCTGGGATAGATAGAATTCATTGAAAGGGTTAAGGGAAACTTTCACTCTTTGCTCTATCTACTTCTGTATTGTTTGAACTTTTTACAAGTATTTATTTTTAACCTAAAAATAATAGAATTATGTATATGTTTGTTTAAAAGAACTCTTACAGGGTGGTAAGATATAATGGAGGTGGTGTTTATGAAATTTCTAAAGTTTTAAAGCTCAGGGCAAATGCTAATTGTGGTTTATCCATGCTTTGCTCTGATCATCTAGAATGTACTCTTACTCATAAAGCCCAGATCATTTTCTATAGCTAATAGAGCCTGCCTTGATTATTGAAACCCACAGTTGTTTCTACCAACTCAAAGTCCTATGAAATTGACTTCCTTTGTCTTCAGTTTGGGGGCATGTGATGCATTTAGCAGCAATCTGAATCATAAAAAATGGTTCAGAATAACCCTATGTAATTCTCCTGTTATTTTTTTTTTGTACTTTATTTATAAGGGTTATTTATTTATTTATTTTTTTGCTTTTTGTGTTTAGTGTGGGTCAATGATTATAGGTGCACCACTATGTGACCTTGGGAATTTCATAAATCTTTTTGGGATTTTTTCATCCAGAATAAAAGAATTGAATTAGGCATATTGTCTCTGTAACTTCTGGTTCAAAACCTTTGTGATTCTGTTAGATGATATGATTTTACCTGATAAGTGGCTTAATTTGAAATGGTTACTTTCTCTTAAAAAAAAAGGTCACTCCAAATCTTTTTATCTAAAGATACTAAATGGGACAAAATATAAGTGATCTATCTGATGCAGGAGAAAGGGCACTGACTTTGACATCCAAAGGCCCTGGATTTGAATCCTAGCTGGACCATTTAAAAATTCTGTTACCTTTAACAAGTTATTTGACCTAATTAGTCTGTTTCCTTATACATAAAAATGAGGATAATGCTCTTTGTTTCCCTGGACATGTGGCTGCATCCAGGATATGTAGTGTGCCCTCAGTAAATGCTGGTTTCCTTTCTTTCTTCATCAGCAACTTTGATTTATAAAATGCAAACTTTAAAAAGCAGCTATTTTATGTTTCTACATCTATAAAGGGACTTCAGAGAGGGTGCTTTAAAATTGAGGTGCGATACGTGTGAATAGCTGCAAAGAGTTTATGTAATCCTTGCTCTAACTGTAGGCCAGAATGCAGAGCCATGGTAGGCCTGTTTATTTTCTTGTAAGACTTTAGGTTATGGCTAGTAACAGAAGGGTTATAAAAATCAAATGCATCTTTGATGTCATATAATGAGTTGGTTAAGGTAGTCAGCAACTAGGAGCCTTCTATCAAATACTGCAGTGCCTCAAATGCTTTTGGGGCCGACATCTATTAAGCAAGTTGACATAGTGCCGTGGGCCTATGGTACTTCTAGGGGCCCAGGAAAATATTTTAATTTCCTTTAAAATCAGGAAAATAAAATGAGCTTTTAGGTAGAAGAAAAATATCTTAATATATAACATTAATATATACATTTTTATACCAAGGCAGTTGAAAAATATAGTTAAAAAATTTTTTTTAAATGTAGGAAGGGAATCATGAAAGTCATAACATAGCTCTGGTTGCTTTAGTGAAGCTTTAGACTTTCTCCTAGGAAACATCTCCTGACCACTTCAGGCCAAGCAGTGTTTGTATACACTAATTTCACCCTTTCCTGAGATGTGTCAGGAAAGGAGACTTATCGGTATGGTTGGAGACCCATCTCACTGCATGGATCTCTCTGTTTTTGTTCCTGGCTCCATAAGAAAGTAGGTGATAGGCCAAACATGACCATAAAACAATGAAAATGTATTTACTACAAGCCTAGGAGCTTCCTAACATAAGAGTAGAATCTTGGTAGCAGAGATTTCCCTCTTATCACAGCATAGTAATTAATTTATAAAGAAAGGTTTTGACCAAAATTCAATGCCAAAAAAAGTTGGTAATCTAATTTTGGCTGAATAAAAGATAAAATATGAAGTGCTTAAAAATAAGGTATGTAGAGATGACTTTCTGAGCTATAGAGAAGCAGATACCATGAGAAGAAAGCTGCGTGGCATAATGTCTTGGTAATGAGGATCCTGGTCTAAAGTAGAATATTTGGCAAGCAAATTTAACTCTTAAGAAATCTTGGGGCACGTAAGGGTAGAGTAAGGTGGAGATCAGCCACCGTAACTCTAAGCAAGCTGTTTCCAAGGGCCTGGTTCTGGGAGTCTGCCTCAATCTAACAGGCAGACTTACTTACTCAGAGTGGGCTTTAGTTGGTTGGAGAGAAAAACTAGAAATTGTTTTCTCCCACCACTGGGTTTGTGAACTGTACCTTTTGGTTTTAACTGATTCTTTTAGGTTAATGATAATTTATGCTAAAAATAAATAACATATCGGGAGGGTTTACTAAATGTACCAGACACGGGGCTGGATGCTAATCCAATATGACTATTGTCCTTATCAAAAGGAGAGATTTGGACAGAGACACACAGAGAGAAAAGACAATGTGACGAGACATAAGAAGACTGCAGGCCAAGACACAGACCTGGAATAGATCCTCCCCTCACAGCCCTCAGAAGGAAACAGCACTGCTAACACCTTGAGTTTGGACTTCTAGCTTCCAGGAAATGAGACAACAAATTTCTGTTATTTAAGCTATTCAGTCTGTGTGTGGTACTTTATTATGGCATCCTTAGCAAACTAATACAGGGGCTAAGATATCTTTTGTGTGGACTAGACCTATAACAAGATAAGGTCCCCCAGTACTATACTGGAGGGTCTGAGCAGACTCCTTTTTCTCCTTGTAAGTAGAGAATGATCAAATATAAATAATAGGGTTTTTTTTTTTTTTTTCAAAAAATTTTGGACAAACTGACAATAAAGGTGATCCAAGGATTTGGGGTTAACAGTGTAAGCACCTTGAACTTCAGATCCATTGCAAGTAAGACTTGGTACATAGTAGAATTAAGTTGTTTTCCATGCCTTTCAAATAAATGACTCCCAGCATCAGACATTATTAGCCAAAATGAATTTCCAACTCAGTCCAAATACTTAATGATGGTAGTGATGATGGTAGTCTTCTGTCCTTAAGGACATTTGGATACCCATGGGGCAGAAAGAAATTAGACTGAGCTGAAGTGTTTTAATTAGAATTAAAAATATGTCCAATGATACTGGTTCCCATTGCATCAGATGCAGAGTCCTTTTGGCCCAAATAATTTAGTGGAAAATTTGGTAGGGTAATAAAAAAAAAAAAAAGACACTTTTTCAGGCAGATGAAGTTAAATAACTACAGTTGTAGTACAGCTCATATTATTTGCATAAAGATGTTTATTTGCATACTAATGAAGGGAGTAATTTATTCCTCCTAAATTTCTTCCTCCTTCTCCCACAGCACTGAATATGATACAACTAGTCTGTTGAGGAAGTCAGAGTCATCTCTAATCACCTTCCTGACACGTGGCCACCTAGAGAGCTCACTTGATTTCTTTGTGTTTCCTTAGAAGCTCTTATTTAATATTTATTTAATTCTGCTAGTTTAGAGGGGCTTCAGCAATTCAAAGTGCTCCAGAAGACCAACTTTTTTCTTGGATTAATGTTCATTGTTTGGCAGTACTATAAATGAAATTTATTGGCGTAAACAATTTCTAAAAAAATCAGACTCTGTTATATATGTCTTCTTTAAAGGAAACTAGTGATCAGAAGGTATTTTTTTCTCAGTTATTTGAAAATACAGGTAAGATATTTAATTATAATTTTAATAGTCATATTTGACTAGGAAATAGTATATAAAATATTTCATTGCGTGCAATAAGTGTATCAGACACCTCTTTTGTGCCATCTCAGATTCTCTGAACTTTACCTTTTTCTCTAGAACTCTGGACTCCTTCCACTCCAGTTGCTGAATGGCAACTCACTTTGTGTGATCTCAGGATAGAACAAATGGGAGGGAGGCGATAGGTAATTTACCTCTCTTTTTCACCCCATGATGAAAGCTTTCTGTGTAGTTTATCTTGAGAGACTATGTCTCACTGCCCTGGGATTACATTTTCCAATAAAGCTTAGAATTTAAACCTTGTCCCAGGCTCGATTTTTAAGAGAACTTATTTCAGGACAAAAATTCCATAAATGTTTAGTAAATCAAAATGAATAAAAATAAAATATGGGCTAAATGAGGGCTTTCTTTTAATTATTATCTGTCTGTGCTCCACAAAAACTTGATGTGCACCTCCTGACCCATTGTCTTGTGGCTGCCTTTGGATCGGTAGGTGTGGTACCTAGAAGGAAAGAAACAAATCAAAGTCTATTTCATTAATGGTAAGTGGTCTACCAGATGACTGAAAGGATGTTACATTTGCACAAGGTTGATTTATTAATGGAAGAGTATGAGTGCATGAAGCCCATTTTTTTCCTCAGACATACCTTAATTCTAGATATATTCACAGCCATCTTCTCTAGGTACCTTCCTGTTAGGAAAAAACTACATAATTTCTGGCCTTCATCCTTTCTTGAGAAGAAAATTGAAGTATTTCTCTAATGTCTATTCAATTGTGATGAATTTGTGATATGTATATGAGATTTGAAAGTCTGAAAATATGAGGCTGCTCTGTTAAAGGACAAAAGAAAAGAAAGAAATTTTAATGAAAAAAAAAATTTTTAAACCGTTCTCTTGCCTTTAGTAAATGGGAATTGTTAGAAACTTCCACAGTGACTAAAGGAAAATTGTTTAAGACATTCAAGATGTTAAAAAAAAAATGATGCACAACATTTGTCGTATATTTTAGTGCATGTTGGGGTCCAGGGCCAAGACCTTTGTACTCTTGAGAAGAAATGCAGGCAGTATTATTACTTTTATTGCCATGATTGTTATTAATAATAAAGAAGATTGTTACAGAAATGAAAGTAAAGAGGCACCAGCAATGCTGACCTGTATAAAACCTTTTGTAATTTAATGAAAAAAGACAGACAACATTTAGAGTATTACCTATTTTTTGTGTGTATATGGAATTAGGGTCAAGTAATTATTTACAGATAACTTTTTTAAGGACCATATAGTCAATCATATCCATAGTATAAGAGAAAAATTATAATTTTGTAAAATTAGGCAACTGAAAAGTATGAAAAGGGAAGCCTTGGTAAGGAACTTAAAAATAGTCCTGGAACCTGGAGCAGTGAGCACAGCTTCAGTGAGCTCATGCCAGGGTCCTTCTAGACACTGTGTGTGTGTGTGTGTGTGTGTGTGTGTGTGTGTGTGTGTGTGTGTAGGGGAATCCTGTAAAGTCTGCTTTTATCAAGATACATGTTGGGAAGATTTATTATAAATCAGCTGATCAGGCTATGACTCACCTTCAGGGTTGTTACTGGAACTGGCTATTTGGATCTTACCATCAGTGGAGGTAATGTTTGATCTTTTCATTGATCATAAAGATGTTTCAACAACAGTGACATAAGCTTTACTCGGTAGAGTTTATAGAGGCCAACTGCAGCAGCAAATGTATTTAATTGTTTAGCCCAGCAAAGATGTGATGTTCATTTTGCTTTTACTTCTGCTACAGGGGCAAATATGAAGAAACATTGATTCTGGTTAGCATAAAGTCATTACAAATGAGGCAAGAGAGCAGTGGAGCATGAAGAGCAATCAGTCAGTTCGTATCAGTGGGAAAATTAAGAGAAGTCTTGGTGCTTTGTGTTGGCGGGGTGCGATGAGCAGGATTCCGTGTGCATCCCTGGCTCTCATTTCTATTCTAGCAGGAACCCTGGACTGATACAGCTGACCTGAGAAAGGATTGTGCTCCCAAGCTGCACCAGTGTGTTGAGCTCCAAGTGCCATCTATGGAACAGAGAAGGAGTGTAAACAGCAGACACCGTTAACAGGTTTCAGGTTCAGATTCAGGCAGAGGAGAAATAAGAGGAAATAAAATATATAGGCAGACTGTTGAACCCAGACTTCTTATCAGGGAAGAAATCCCTTTCGTTGTGTCCTGGGAAAAAAAGTACAGTCAGTAGTATAGCACTGTGGGACTCTAATATCAGTCTGTGGATTGGCTGCATCAGAGTCTCCTAGGAAGCTTTAGAAATATACCTCCCAGAGGTTCAGATTCAATAGGTCTGAAATAAGCTTTGGGATTCTATATTTTGAAGCATCTCTCCAGGTGTTTCTTATAGGCAGTAATATTTGGGAACCTCTGATTTGAACTCTACTTAAGTACCAGCAGTAATACTGAGCTAATCACTGTTCTGTTCCTGGTTCGCTGATGGGGTTGTAAGTTGCTATCTTGTTTCAAACCAAACTCTGCATCTTTATGACATCCACCCAGATTTTGGTTCCGTCTGGGCCTTTTAGAGTAAATTAAAGGTCTTAGATCAAGTTGGAGAATTTGGGTCTATGGTGGACCTAGTCATCATAGGTTTATAATCTTATCCAGCAGCAAGGTAGTCTGGGAGCAGAGAATGTGAACATGAAGTGACCCAGATTTGAGAATTGGAATAATGGACAATCAGTGAACCAAAGGATTTTAGGATACTAGAGAAGGTAACATTGCAATGACTCTTCATTGCCGGAGAGGCAGTCGAGGCCTTCAGAGCAGGTGTGGACTGGTATATGGGGAGCTGCTAACTAAGAGGTTGAAGAGTGGGATAGGCTGAGTGGGGAACTCAGTCTGGGCTGGGCCTGTGTTTAGGGCATCTTCCGCTGATTTTCCTTTTAGTTGGTATTTTTCTTGACTGACTTATGGCAAAAGGTATATTGAGCAGATATGTGAGGATGGGAGAAGAGAGTTAGGAGATTGTGTCAAAAGGAGAGCTGAATGGAAGTGAGCAGTTCTCAGTAATGAGAAAATCCAAGTTGTAGTTAAATAAGTGTGATGGAGTTGAAAGTGAGAACTGTTGAGAAATCTTGCAGTCATCAACATGGAGGATTCCGTTATTGAGAATAACGGCCAAGGATTCTGGAGAAAAACCGACTCAAGGTGACGTGGGCACGACATAGAAATGAAAAAGAGGATGTAGAGAACATGGAGTGCGAGGTCCTGCCTCTGTCTTTTTGAGTTAACATCCTTTCCATCTCCTTTATAGAGCTGTTGGAAGCTCATATGAGATACAGTGATCAAGTGTGTAAAAGCCACTTTGAAAAGATAGATAATCTCTAAGGGCTGTCCCAGTTTTGAGATCATGCAATGCAACTGTTCTAGTTATTACAACATATCAATATTATGAGTTCTCATAAAATATGTTATGGTAAAGTGACTATTTTACTCGAAAGAAAAATATTTAAAACCAGTACTCTGGCTCAAGCAGCCAAAGCTAAGTGACTTTTATCTCTGGAATTAATAGGCCAAATTTTGGGAAAATGATCCTAATATTTCTTTTTCTTTCATCTAACACATGTTGGTACCTTTTGAAAGATCCAGAAATCTAAATGTTAAGCATGAATCTGGGGCTGATGTTGCTGAAAATGTACCTTTCACAACACAACTTGATTTTCTGCATTATTAGTTACTCAGGCAAAAATATGATGTCACTAAGTGATCTTTTGATTTTGGGAGTTCATTTTCAAGTTTGTCAGAATTAGTTATAATTCTTTAATTCTAATAAGTTCTAGCATCTGGACATTTTTCTCTAATGTTTCTTTACGTATCTCTTGAATTGTGGTTCCTCTTCTGACTTTGGAATATTCAAAACTCAGCACCCAACCTAGAGGGAAGATACAGTTACGAAGGTTAGTTTAAGCATTTCTTACATTGGCTTTACTTTCTATGTTATTGTTTCTGTTGTGGAATGCAATCTCAAATCTTACATGTATCCAAAGCTGGATTCAGATATGGTTTCTATTAATTGGCCTCTTGAACCTCATTTCTCATATAGTTATTGACAGCTAATCCTTTAGATTTAGCTGTTCAAAAGCTTAAAACATGTACTGTTGGTCAAGGAAGGAGATATTCCCAGATTCAAAGTGTTCTTCCTTGAAGTGTACTGAGAAAAACTGAAAGTCCATTTCTAGGAGCCCAGTGCTTGGCAGAGGCGAGATTTATGGCCTAAGAACATCATGAATACCATTGGTTCTTTATTTAATTCCTTCCTGGATGGTGTTGGTTCTAAGAAGCTGGAGACCAGAGGTGAAGAGAGGAAAAAAACATTCCTCTGAGAAAGATGAGGTCAAAATCTAGTGACTGGGAGAATTTATCAATTTATAACTAACTCATGTCTAATGATACTTACCTTGCACACCCATTACACTTAACAAAGTAGGATATAGAGCAGCTGGCTGCAAGTTATTCTAAACCCTCTTGCTAAAGAAATAACAAATGTAGAAAACTCAGGAAAATCTTGTGCCTAACAGAAGAACCTATTTGGGAACTAGATATCCCAGGGCAGATCTGGGGGAAAAGGCTATCAAGTTGTTCTCTGTGCTTTGAATTACAGGGTTTGAAAGTGAAACGATGTTAATGGTAGCTTGCAGCAAAAGAGACTAAACAATGAAAAGATAGTTTTGTAAAACTAGAATGGAAATCTTTTGCGCTACTTTGGCATTTTTTTTCTGAGCCTACATTACCGTAATATGACTGCCATTTCCATGCTTTGTTTTGCTCAAAGTTTTGCAAGCTGTATATTATGAGTTGAACTGTGTCTCCCAAAAATGATCTATTGAAGTCCTATCCCTCTCAGAACATGACTTTATACAGAAACAGTGTGTTACAGAGGTAACTGAGTTAAAATGAGGTAATTAGGGTGGGCTCTAAACCAATATGACAAAAGTCTTAATGTAAAAGAAATTTAGACATGGAGTCGTAGACACATATGGAGGGAAGATGATGTAAACAGGGAGGAGATGGTCATATGAAAGTGGAGGCAGAGATTGGAGTGATGCTGCCACAAACTAAGGGATGCCTAGGGCCAACAGAAGTTAGAGAGCCGTGGGACAGATCCTCCCTCATAGCTCTCAGAAGGAACAGATTCTGCTGACACTTTGCTGATTTTGGACAAATAGCCTCCAGAACTATGAGACAATAAATATCACTAAAGCCATCCAGTTTCTGTTGTTGTTGTTGTTGTTGTTGTTGTTGTTGTTGTTGTTAGGGAATTCCTAGGAAATAAATACATTGCACTTATACCAAGCCTGGGAACTTTCAATGTTTCTTCCAATCCTTTGCCACCAATTAGAAGTAAACTTTTAGATCCTTTGAAATGCTCTTAACCCCATGCTCTACCCAGTTTCCTCTGCACAGCTGTAGATGAATGGCAGGTAAATACAGGCCCCATTGGGAGGATTCTCACTTGTTCAGAAAGGCTGAACTGTATAAGTGACATGAATTGCATCTGAATTGTGATGCAGATTATTTCATGTCAGGGCCAGTAAAACCTTAGACCTTAAGCATCTCCCAGGTGAAGGAATATTGACAGATCTTAACTATGGGCAGAGTGTTGTGATAATAACTGATTCAAAGTAGAATATTTCTTTTCTCCAAAGAAGATTCAAACAGGGAGTCAATAACATGAAACTTCACATCGGCTAGTCCAAGATGAAATACTAGCTCGGGCATCGACTAATCAAGATTGTCTTGTCCCTTGTGTTCTTGTGTTGGGAAATAACTTAGTTCAGTATCTTTAAGATTTATTCACCTTGTATTTGCACTGATCACATTTATTGAACTGTGGACTGGAGCCAAGAACTATATTTTGAAGCTGAGCTGGCGATAGGCAGACTGTATCTCAGTCTTTGGAGTGATTCAGCCATCTTAAATATTAAAATATTTATAATGCTCTAGAGAATTTTCATCATGCTGTATTTATTTATTTGTTTGTTTTGGGTGATCTGCTGAGCTCCACTATTGGATTCGAATGCTTTTCTAAGACAGGTAGATTCTCTTAGTCAAAATTACTTTAAAATGTGGTATAAATGAATGGCAGAAAATACCTACATTTACATTTAAGAAATATAAATAAAATATATCTGGCAAAAAAGGGAAAATATAAATATTTTGCCTTTACATATGTGTATGTATGTCCATACCAATATCCATACCCATATTTTTCATTTAAGTTCAGTTTATATTCTCTAGAGAAAAGATTGGAGCTTTAAAAGTTCCTTTGCATGTTTATGAGTACTTTACTTTGTCATCTTCGTCCTTAATTCATTAGATAATGTTAACCACCATTGCTACTACTAGTAGTACAGCTGCTACTACTATGTCACCTTTTAGTGGGTATTTACTAAGTATCAGGCCATGTGGTCATTACTTAGTCTACATAGTCCCTTTTAAACCTTTCAACAACAATGTGAAGTATTTATCTTTATCTCCATTTTCCAGACTAGGGAACTAAGATATCAAGTAGCACAGTAAGTAGTGGGAACAAGGATTAGAGAGAGTTCCAGATCTTTCTGACCCCAAAGCTTGTGTTGTTATCCACTTTGCAATTCAGTCTTCAGTATACTATTGGGAGCACAAAACATTCTGTTAGGACAGGTAAAGGTCCTGCTCTGAGAGCTCGGTTTTTGGCAGAGATCAGTGCAGAGCTGATGTACAGCTATAGATGAAGACTGAGAACCTTGCACAGTGAGGGCCCTGATTCAGGAGGTGATCATGTGACATGACACTGCAGAAGACAGGAACATGCAGAGTGGGCAGAACAGGCAGAAGAAGGCTGGCAAACCTGGGTGACTTCAGAAGAAAAGAAAATGGGTGGGATGGAAACAGATGCAACTCTCTCAGCCACCTTTAGTTAAGAAGACAAATTATAAGTTACTAAAAGTCCCTTATATGCAGTTGTTTTCAAACACAGCTATGAAGCCTTTGATACTCGTCTCATGGAGAGAATCTCCTGTGTCTCCTCTTCTTGATTCTGGGCAGGCTGGTGACTATTTAAGCCAAAAGAGTGTGATGGAAGTGATGCTGTGCCACTTCTTAAGAAAATGTTTTTTCAATTACAGTTGACATTTAATATTATATTAGTTTCAGGTGTCTAGCAGATGCTATACCACCTCTGAGGCTAGGTTATAAAAAACCATGCAGCTTCTACCTAATCACTCTTGAGTCCTGAGACTCCAGATAAAAAGTCTGATTACCCTGAGGCTGCCATACTGGAAGGGTCCCATACAGGTACTCTGGCTCATAATCCCAGCTAAGTCCAATGTTGCAGCCATTTGCCTTCTACAAGGTGTTGTACGTGTGATTGAAGCCATGTGCTGGCTGAATACAGCAGAGTGATCAATATCATGTGGAATGGATGAATCATCCAGCCGAGCCTAGCCCAAATTCCTGATTAAAAAATAATGAAATATAATAAAATATAATAAAATTTTAAACCATTGGTTTTCAGAATAATTTATTATATAGCAATATGTTAGTGGAACACCTGAGTATTGAATTCATAGTTTGTTAACCATTTCTACTATTGACCTGGTAGAATAGTTGTGTGTAGAACTTTGGGGTGAGATGTAGAACAGGAGTCTCCATTATAAGTTGGATTGTGAGAGCTCAGAATTTATTAATGTGCAGTTTTATCGAGTGACATTGGTTAAAGGAGAAAGCAGTCTGCCTTAGGGGGGTGAAAAATGGATTGTGAGAGAAGAGATGCAAGTATCGGGCTAGATCTTTGTGGTTTGGACTAGCCTTGGTTCTACTCATACATTGTCAGAGCTTGGACAAGCCCTGCAACCTTGTTAATACTTGATAGTAATACCTGCTGTACCTACCACTTAGAGAAGGAAATGTGGCCTTGAGAAAAACATGAGCTAGTATTTGTGAAAGTAGTTTAAAAAATAGGAGGCATTACTTCTCAGTTCATTCATAGAGCTGAATTTATTCATATTGCCATTTAGCACTTACCACATTGTATTCTCTACTCCTTGCACCTAGAACAATACACAAAGTTCATAGTAGATGCTTAATAAATTTTTGCTGAAATAGCTTTGTAAAATTACCACTAAATAGAGAAGACTGGAGGAAATTTAGTTAGAGACTAGTGAAAATTTGAAAATAATTATTATAGTATAGAAACTCAATAGAATACCACGTATTTGAACTTAATAAACACTAGTAAAAGTCAGATGAGGTCTGTCATCTAGTGATTGTGGTGAGTATAATACTTACCAGTTCTGCCTTAAAATAGCAAGAAGCATGATAGGAGAGAAGGATAAAGGGAAGCAATAAAGATGTGCATCATTTTATGGTTAATAAATATAGCATTGTCCAGAAAGTTTATGGAAAATCAACCTGCTAGAAGCATTGTGTGTCCTCTACTGACAGGAAAATGCTTTGGTGCTTTGAACAGTTACAGAGGAAGTTCATAGGCCAGTGCTGCTTTATTTCAGTTAAAAAATCACCGTGACCCTCTTCTGTGCCAGACCCCACTCTACCTGCCCAGGAATGTAGACATGTCAAAGACGTGGTCCCTTCCTTGGGGGAGTTTACGGTCTAGTGGAAGGACACTGCCTTCAAGTTGCTTGCAAACTTAGGCTGTAAAGCAGTGTTTCTGATTTTTTTCCTTCCTCTGCCTGATACTTTCTTCCTTCTAAGATTTGGGAAATCTACTTATAACAACAGAAAGCTATTGTAAGACTGTACAGACAAGAAGATGCTTTCACATTCCATTTTCTTTCTTCCTTTTTGGCATTCAGTTCCTCTGTAAGATAGGGATAATGGTTTCTTTACTGTGTCAGGAGTAATTAAAAAAAAAATCCAGAATGCATCTAAAACATGGTGTGCAATGGCAGCCACAATACTTTCCACAGTTTGCCTTTTTCCTTCAAAAGTATAGAAGGGTTCTCTTTATCTCCATGTCTGTAACTTGTATAGCTCTCAGAAGGATTACAGATATATTTCTATGGTTTGGCCCAGTTCCTTACCTCTCTGCAGAAGTGAGGGGGAAGTAAGAATAGTCACTTGTATAGCAAGATTTAAGGGGTGTCTAAAGACTCTTTATCTCCAAATAGCTCTACCTCCAATGATCCCTGAAATTCCATTAGGATTCTATTTCTTGGAAGTATTTGGTTTTTAGACTCTCCTATTAATATGAAGAATTTCTCCATACCAGAAGGAGGCAGTGTAGTTTAGTGGAAATAGGAATAAGCTTTAAGCTATAAAGACCTGAATTTAAATACCAAATCTTCCTTTTTATTGCCTTAGGCAAATTATTTAACCTTTCTGAGCTAAATTTGTTTCATTCATAAAATGTCTTAGATGGGTGTTGAAAGACAAACAAATAATGTGTGCAAATTGGTAGACAGTCACTGCATGGTGCTTCTTACTCATGAGCCATCACATTAGCTAACTGAAGCTACCATATGGTTCGTACTTTGTGAAGGAAGAGCCAACCAGAAAAGGGGACAAAAAGGGAAGGCAGAAAGGCCTTCAAAATATCACCTGAGCCAGAGTTTGTCTACAGCAGAGCATCCAACTGTAATATAACATTTCCTTTTATTCTGTATATAAGTAACAAACCCCAGTTATATAAGCAGTATCTGTGAATGTCACCAAACTATAGATATTTTTATAACATATTACAGTGGTTGTAGATATTTCAAAATATCATTGATACTAATCACTACTTTAAATTATGATAGCTCTTCTGCTGATGCTTGCTGTTTAATATGTTAATAAAACACATATAATACTATGTTACAAATTTGCTTTTGAAAACATTAAACATTATCATAACAGTATTTCAAGATAATTATCTCCTTTTTCCATCCTACTCTTTTGTTTTATGTATTCTGAGAAGGGGTTCATACAAATCCCACTCCCAAAAGAAGTAAAATCAGGGTCCTAGAGCAATATCTGCACTCCCATATTCATGACAACACTATACACAATAGCCAAGATTGGAAGCAACTTAAATGTCCTTTGATGGATGAATGGATAAGGAAAATGTAACATTTTACACGCACATACTCACATGCACACACAGGAATATTATTCAGCCTTAAAAAAAAAAGAAGGAAATCCTGCCTTCTGTAATGATATGGGTGGACCTGGAGGACATTATGCTAAGTGAAATAAGCCATACACAGAAAGACAAATACTACGTGACCTCATTTGTATGATGAATCTAAAATATTCACCACAGAAGCAGAATGGTGGTTTTCAAGGGCTGAGGAAAGGGGGAAGTGGGGAGATGATAGTCAAATGGTTCAAAGTTTCATTTATATAAGATGATAAAGGCCATGAGATCTGTACAGCACAGTGTCCATGTTACTGATTATATATAGTTAAAAATTTGCTCAGAGGGTAGATCTTATGTTAAATGCTCTTGTCACTAATACATACACAAATAGAGCAGGAGGAAACTCTTCCTGGTGATGGATATGTTTATGGCATTAATTATGGTGATGGTGGTTTCACAGGTGTATACTTATCGCCAGACTCATCAAGTTGCATACATTAAATATGTGGTCTTTTGTATATCAAGCATAACTCCATAAAGAGGTTTTTTAAAAAAACAACATCATGTAACAACATGAATGAACCTGGAGGACAAAATACTAAGTGAAATAGGCCAGTCACAGGACAAATACTGCACGATTCCACTAATTTGCGATATCTAAAATAGTCACACTCATAGAGGAGAGAAAATGACGGTTCCAACCGTAAGTTCTTCCATGGGCATAAAGTTTCCGTTATGCAAGATGAATACGTTCTAGAGATCTGCTGTACAACATAGTGTCTATAGCTAATCCTGCATTGTACACTTAAAAATTTGTTAAGAGGGCAGATCTCATGTTAAGTGTTCTTCCCTAATTAAAAAAAAAAAAAAAGAGTGATATAGTCACTCTAGGGGAAAAAGGGGATCCATAGGCTTCACGGAGGGGCAAAGGGGGCCATGGCACAAAATAATTTAAAAAGTTTTGTACAAAACAAGAACCACCTGAGTAGTATAGCTAATCAATGTCACTGAGGAGTTTTCCTCCTTTTCTGAGGATTGTTGGTAATGACAAAGATTTGCCATTATGGCCTTCTAGAAATCAAGCAAAGGGAATGGGAGATATCTATATGCCTACATCAGTATCTATATCTACATTTATGTATTTTTTCTTTCCTTGTTTTCACATCCAGGAGTGGTCATTGTGGACAAAAAAGAGAATTATGTCAATAGAATTCATTACAAAGAGAAATAAAAAAACCCCTGCTACTCCATTTGTCCTTGAACATCATATCTATTTCTTATGAGTAGGAAGGAAGTATTAAATTAGTCCGGTGGGGAACTAGAGCAGAACCAGTTTATTATTTTTTTTTCTGAAACAGTTGAGATAGTCAGTCTGTTTTTTCCGGTCCCTTCATCTGTAAAATGGTCAAGATGCTTGGGAAGTTCTTTGAGATCTTTATGCCCGGCTCCCACAGTTTCTTCCTCTACTTTTCTGCTCTTTCAGGTGTGTTTTATTTGGGGGCAGCTGAAAGGGACACTTGAACACAAGGAACAAAGGCTTCTCTGAAGTCTAATGACTGAGAAGCAGTGGGCCAAGCTAGCAGCCTGGGGCTAGGGCTGGGCGCAGAGGGGGAAAGAGACAAGACCAAGAAATTTCACATGCGACTTGACCTGGAGAGAATTAGCTGGACTAGTGGCTTCAGTCTTTTTTGTTCATGTACCCCATAGGGAATTTTGGAAGTTTCTTTCTGAGTGGACATCTAAAATTTTTATCATAAATTTCAATAGTTGCAAAGTATATATTAGGTGTTATGCTAAATATCATATACGTGATTAAAATATGTTTTCATCAAAACTTTGAAGCTGCAGATTTAGCTTATTAAATTTATGGAGAGGGTCCACATATGAATTAATAGGCAAAGCTAGTCCTTACAGTCAAACCATTCTGCCAAATTAGAACTTACTTTCAGTCAGAAAGTAATCTTATTTCATTTTTTAATCCAAATGAATGTGCTTTTATGCAACACTTTGGACCCTTATTGCTTTTGAATTCTGACTTTAAGAAATGAAGGAAGGCAAGAAGGGAGTAAGGAAAGAAAGAAGGAAAAGAAAGGCTTACTATGAATTCTTTTTTTACCTCCTTTCAATATTTCTTTCGGAAGCGCTCTTGTTTTTCTCTTACAGGACTCCCCTTTAGGAAAGAGCCATGGAGGTTTCATATTTCAGGACAATGCATTTGAGTAGGACTGTAATGTGTGAAGGGTATGCTTTTCTTTTATAAAATAGGGAAAGGACTTTGAGGGTGGGGGGAAAGAGTCCCCGTGTCAGGATTTTAGGCAGATGAAGTTCAGGAAAGAGGACATGCAGAAGTTGATTACCCAAAGTGATCTATACCCATGAAGACCCTGCAAAGTCTTCATGCACCAGGGCAAATGTACCTGTACCCCAGTATGAAGACCCCCGAACTAGTTCGACTCCACCACATCTTTGTAATTTGACGCCCTTCATCTCGATAGTGGCAGAGAAGAGCACTGTCTACTGGTCCTGATCTCTTTCCATCACTACCTCCTCCGCTGCCCCAGTGTGGCCACAGCCCATTAGAATCGGGTGAGTGGGTTGAAGCACTGTCACCCTCTGAAATTAATCAACTTTAGTGGATCATTATTATCATTATTATCTGTAAACGCCTTATGGTTAACCAGCCTTTTTCATTTCACAAAACATGAATGTCCTGGCTTCTTGCTTCCCCTTTCTTTCCGAAAAAAATGCTGCCTTTGTTCTCGCAGTCCTGCTGAGAAGGAGGAGAAGACAACTTCTCATTTCCATGCAGTCCCTGCCGTTGAGCAGCAGTGTGGAGCGAACACCTCTTTTGAAACATAGGAGTCGTTTATGTTTGGCACGCTCAGAGGGAGAAAAGCTGAACAAACAGATAGATCTCTTCCTTCAAGTCGTGCTTCCACACCCCACTGGAGCAGAATGGGGTGCCCCATCAGTACGGTTGTCGGGCCAATTGCATTTTCCCCCACAGGCATGAATTTGCATGGAAATTGCTGCTCTATATTGGCAGAACTCTTCTAAACATTTCACCCAAAGAATTATACCCAACATGAGAGTTTGCCCTCTGGGCCGTATCTCTGTTGGACCAGGAAAGTGAAATTCCTTGATGAGAAAGGACTTGCCTGGAGTCCTCGGATTCAGGAATTACCAGCAGATTTTTATCTGTCTCCTGAGCTGTCTGTGTAAATGTGAATGCTGGTATGCTGTGGGAGTTGTGGGGGTGGGGCAGGTGGGTTAGGGTTTTGATCTCGTCTTAATGACTAGAGGAAATGTTCAAGTATTTCCCCAAATTCTCTGATACTGGCAGGCAAAGATACTGACTGTGCTCCAGGGCTGGAGGAGGAGCAAAGTAGGAGCAGGGTAGGAGAGAAATGCAGGCAAAATAGTGCAGCGACC
Organism: Rousettus aegyptiacus; assembly: GCF_014176215.1. Lineage (NCBI taxonomy): Eukaryota > Metazoa > Chordata > Mammalia > Chiroptera > Pteropodidae > Rousettus > Rousettus aegyptiacus. Next base: position 43,741,095 of record NW_023416295.1, read on the forward strand.
GCCCTGCCTCCCATCCCATGTTCAGTGGGGCCTCCCACCTGCTTCTCAGCACCGTGTCTTCCTTTTCTCCCACCATCAAACCTGGCTTTCAGGAGACTGCCTGATGTCACATAGTTACCCCTTACGATGGATCGAAGTTTGCTGACGCTTTTCTAGGGCTACAGACTCCTATACCTTGGTGGTGGAATGAAAACCTTGGCCTGAGGTTTAAGTCATTGTGAACAGATAGAGAAGTTTTTATTTTTTATTGTATGTTTTGGTAAATCTTGGTATATGGGTAATTGCCTCCTCTCTCTCTAGATTTAAGATTGACCCTGTTTTTCACATCTTAGTCCTGTCAAATGACCGGAAATTGGGAAAAAATCCAGTAAACGAGGGATGGACATGCCTTCGTGTTAGAGAGTCCAGTTGTTGAGGTGCTAGATAAACATCTACAAAATTCCCTCAGAGAGCTTCCGGTCTAGGCCAGGCTTCCTCACACAGGGCTAGAATCCCCAGGAGATGCAACGGGCCACCACTGTCAGTTAACTCGGAAAAGAGAGGTCCAAAATGTTAGCAGTTTTATATTTGTGGTGAGGAGCCGGGTATATTTGGAAAGTGGAGTTGTTGAACAGGGAGAGCTTACAGGGCTCTTTACTCTAAGACTTAAAGAGAAAAGACAGCATGTGTGTGAGGTGTTTTCAAATAGGAATAAAAAAATAAATTTGATTCAAGGATGGGCCTTTGAAATATTTATACATCTAAAGCACCCACAGGGGACAGAGAAGTCTCCTAGGTGGCTTTTATGCAAGGCTTAAAAGTTTTCCTCATTTTGATTTTTCATAAATTGCTTTGTTTGGGTCTTTTTGTATAATCATTATAATGGAATTTTGATCAGAGGTCGGCATTACAGAAGGGAGCAAGGGTTTGAACTGAAGGAATTAGGATGATGGGAGTCAAAACAAAAGAGGGGAAAGAAGAGGAAAAGGCAAGGGTCGGGGTGGAGGCTGCCGTGAGAATACAACGAAAAGGAATAATTGAATGAAAGAAGAAGCCGAGCCTAACTTTCGGGCGTAAGGCATGCCTTGCACACTGGTAGTCCATAGGTGACACCTGTGTGTCCATAGCCAAGGGCACACATAGTTTAAAAATATATTTAAATTGTTGACAACATTTAAAAACTGAGATTTTACATTAAAATCTGGGTTTCTGAGTTCTCTGGGAAAATCAGTGGAGCTGGCAACACGGACCACAATCTTATCTGGTAAAATGACAGGTGGTTGGCTCCTTCTACTAGTGCAGGAGCTCTGCAGTTCGCCTGTGTACTCCTAATTGCTGCATTCCTGGTCACCTCACTCATTTACATCACTTACGCTGCCTGAGTGACCGTTTGTAAGCAATGGATTCAGCCTGTCTGGGCCTGGGGAAGGGAGCTTGGCCCTTTGCCTGGCTTCCCAGAGGAGGGGCTGATCCCTGCTGATGTTCCTGTTGCCGCCTCTGGTCACAGTCGTCAGTGTAAAGGACATTGGCCCTGGCTCCTCTCCCTTGCTCTCATTACCACCTGCTGGGCCAGGTTGCCTTTTCCGAGTACAGCTCCAAAACACAGCACCTCAGACTGAACTTGCTGGAAGGCTGGGCCTTAAAGGAGGCAGGGCACAGGCCTGGGTTATGTTGCTAAATTGTATATAAACCAACTTTAGTTGCTTGAATTAACAGCTTTTTTTTTTTTTAACTCCTCAAGTACCTTCCTTTGCTGAACACCCCATCCCATCTTCTTTATATTTTTATATTCCTGTATTGTTACTTACCTTTCCATTTTTGCCAATTAAATTATTATTATTGAGGGAAAGCTAATAAAAATGCTAAAAGGTACAAAGGAATAAGGAAATGACATGTAACAGCAATGGAATATAATGTGGGTAGTGCTTTGTGGACTGGTTGGAGAAGAGAGGCTCCTGTGAGGCAGGAAGGGTGTTCTACTGGGCAGTGGAGGGATCGTGTCGTAGGGGTTTAGAAGAGTTTCTCAGGGACGAGGTCTTCCTATGACTAGGTTGGTCAAGAACTGCTGCCGATGTCCGTGGGTCTGACAAGGTAAAGAGTACACATCACAGTGAGGCATCAGGGAAGCGAGGGGAATGTGCCATGACAGCAGGGAGATAGATGGCAGACACAAGCTCTGATGAATGTGAGGATCAGAAAGTGGAAGAGACAGTTTAGGGAAAGATGTTCGCCAGCCTCAAACACAATACTGAGTTAGTGATTTTTATAATAATTAAATGTATTAATAAAGCTGTGAGGAGAGTGATTGTCCTGTACTTTAAATAGTTCCAACAGTGCTGTGAAAAGTAAGTATGTAAATTATGTAGTAGTCCAGGAAAATAATGCATCTAAGAAATGCATCTAAGAATACACAGGTATGAGTGAGGTGAAAACTCAGCACACATGTCTTATTTACTGAGATACCTTATTCTCATATTTATGGTGCTATGAATTAATTCCATGCTTTGGCATTGCTATTGTTTTAAATGAACATATTCTTGTCCCTCTATTCAATAAGGCCATTTAGCTCCTTCTACATCAGGGATTCAGAATGGGTAGTAGGCATTGCAGGCACCAAGATTAGCCTGCCTAGTAGACCTGAACTCAAATCCTTTTTTTGCAATCTATTAGCTGTTGATGTTGGATATTACCTAAACACTCTGAGCTAATTTCTAAAATGAAGATAACAGTTCATAGTACATCGGGCTGCTGTATTAAAGGATAAATACATCCTGTATATATTTATATGGGGACTGAAGGGTCAATATATAGACTATACAGTTTAATGTACAGGCCTAGTTAGTCTCAATAAATGGTGGATTTTATTATAAGGTAATGATTTGTGCTGCTCTACCCAAAATTACTTTTGGAAGGTCTCAGATTCTCTGGGTGAAACTAATTATGAGCCTATCAAGCTGTGTAGCATCATGATGAGATGAGACTATGGGCAAAATACAGAGATGTGATTGCCATCACTGTTTAATTCACAATATCTTTGCAAACCATCCATAAAACTTGTCTTAACTCAAGAACCACTGTGGGTAAAAATAGTGAAGGGAAGGGCTGAAATGGATGGTTAGCACCAGGTCTGACATATCAAACAAAAAAGAAGAGAAAGGCTCTTTACAGTCTCACAGAGCGTGCCTGGCGGAGAAGGAAGGCAGGGGAGAGTTGAGGTGCTTGAACTTTATGCTGGGATCCCGCCGATTGTGCTGGGGGAGAGGTTGACTTGAATACCTTACTATAGTTTGACTTTCTGCCACAGCCTAAAAAACACATGAGTCTAATTAAGCAAGCAAGCAAACATTGCAACATGGGTGAGCTGTAAGGGAACCCATTGGGTTGGGAGCCACCCACTGACCAGGGAAGTAGCAGTGGCCTTGGTCTAGGCCAGCAGTGGCTGTTTGCAGGTTCTCTCCAGCATTAGCGGTGACTGGGCAGCACGGTGGAAATACAGTCCAGGCTGATGACACCTGCTGCAGGCAGTGGCCCTGCCCCTGTGAGAGCAGCTCTTGCCCAGATGGAGGGAGGGGGTGTCTATGGTAGTGAAGAAGCCTTCCTGGCTCCTCGAAACTGAACATAACTTTTTTCTAATGGTCGTTGGTTTTCTTCTCATCAAACTTCTCTGTGATTCATGTAGCCAGTATGCTGGCAGGTGAAGGAGTTGGGCCCAGCTGGTTGGGTTGTCCAGATTTCCTCAGGTTTCTGAATGGGACTTACAAAAAGTAAATGCTGACTCCACCTGCTCAACGGTATCCTGAGAACCACCTTTTAGAGAATTCATCCTTTTGAGATTTGTGGGGTCCACAGAGCTGTATGAGCAAGGCATCCTCATCGTCTTTCCCCTGTCTCTGCCTTTCCTGCTCCTCTACCTAAATGCAGAGTTGACGCCCACCTGTGATGTCATACCAGCCCCCATACCTGGGTCCCACTGGGGAAAAAAAAAAGGATATTAACTAAATTATTAAGAACGTCCTTCCCACTTCCCCATTCCTACATAGGTTTAAACGCAAGTCAAACTCTGCAGAGCCAGATTGGGGGGTCCAAAGTATGACTTCCCACTGGCTTCTTCCCTTTGAGCCTTTAGGGGTCATAACTCCTCCTGCTCCCTGTTCTCACTCTAGAGTACATTAGGTCCCTCGCTGGTATACTTTAAACTTTCCCCACTTTTGAAAACAATTCCTTCATGAAATACTTCCTTTCTCTTTTGTGGACATATCTGTTTCCTTCCAGGACCCTGGCTAATCTTTCACTCAAGCTCTAGATACCTAGTCACAAGGTGCTCTCCCTCTCTCATTTCAGTCAATCTAACCAAGGACTAGGCTTGTATTCTCAGCATCACGGGCTTCCTAGTTGCTCTTCCCTAAACCAAAGCCTACTTGACTGACACTTGCCCAGTCCACTTCCTGAGTCCTGTTTTCTGTACAGACAGATCTAGAGTTGTGATCACAGCCTAGAGCCCCTAAATACCAGATTTTCTTCTTCTCTAGATGCTCCCTGACCCCCAGGTCTGATTAGAAACCTTTATACTGACATCAGTGCCCTCATCATGAGGACTGAGACCACACCACATCTCCTCCCTTGCTGTACAGCCCTCCAGCCTGCTCTAGCACCTAGTCTAGCTCTTCCATCCAGCCATTCCCCTGTGCCTGTCTTACTTTGTCTTAGTGAGCCTGTGTTGTGGACGGCACATCTCACCACTCCTCTGTCAGTCAGAGCTGTGGTGGAGAACTGTCTTCCAAAAGCTTCTAATCAGATAACTCAGGCGGCGTAAAAGCTTTGATGCCACAAAAAGTAACTTTGCCAGGGAGCACAGCATATTGTTTGTTACATTGCCCTGATTTGGCATACTATTTGTTGATGAAATACTTTCCTAAAATTTGTAGAACTAAATAAAAATGTATAATAAATATAAGAATATAAGTATATATACATAGCAATCTATTATAGTACACGGTGAATATATATTTTCTCCTTATCCAAGTGTGAATGTGTACTCTTAGCCAATAAAAGTTATCAGGGCAGACCGTACCATACCCTCTCAGCTAAGAAGCATTAGCTCACCACACTGTAAATGCAGTCAGCAATGAACCCCTACCTCCCTACCTTAAGTGGAGTACATTCTGCATGGTTCATGTTTGCTTTCTGCCATTTAATCTAAACAATATTTTTAACCCCTAATGGTTGACATAAAGCCACTAAGGGATAGTTCTGAACTTGCTGCAAAGAAACACAAGAAAAATAACCCTGGTGTTTGTGATTGGAGGAAATTTCAAGGAAATGGTAAAGAAAAAACAGTCAATTGGGATGGGCGGGAGGCCTATGCTATCTTGAGGAACCTCAAAAACTTCCCTGCAACCTGGGAGGATCGTTAAAAAATGGTAGGCATGGTAACTAGAAGAAACAAGGCAGGAGGTCTGTCGTGACTTGAAAGGAGATGAAGAGAACCAAGGAGGGTCTGTCTGTGGATGATAACTTTGGTACTAACATGAGGATGTTATTAATCATTCTGCAAAAAAATTATGCTCTCAGCAGCCCATTCAGACAGCATGCCCATTTCCAGCTCAGTACCAACGCTCTGTTCTAAAAGGGCTCCAGGAGCCATTTCTCTTTTGCTCTCTGTAACAGTTACCCTGAATATGTTCTGATAAATGAAACAAAGGGAAGAAATAGAATTTCCATCTAGTGCTAGCTACAGTTTTGCAAAAGAGGCCAAAATAAGCAGCTGCCATGCATTCATCAAATTCAGGACTCTCCCAAGTATTAAATCAATCCCATCAAGGCAGTTTTATTGCTGATGAATGAATAGATTGAAGTAGATGTATAGCTTTAAAAGGGCTTGCCATTTGGAATAGAAAACATGCCATGAGTTCTAGTGGCTTGGTGCCATTCTTTCAGAGCCCAACAGTATTACTGAGTAGGTTCCAATTCTGTTGCTCCTGGGCTTGCTTTGTTGAATGGTGCTATCTTAAGAGTATTTTCCAAGAACTTAAGATCAAATTCAGAACATTTCCATGGTGCATTGTTAAGAGCCATGGTCATTCACTAAAATCATTGATGTCTACGTCAATGCTTGACCCTTTCATTTTTTGGTAACTGTAGCAGAAGAAATAGTATCTGAACCTAACTTTATCATAAACATTATCTTATTGTTTCTTCAATTAGCAATTTGAGTCTTTAAACACAGGTGGCACACTGGAATCTCTCATCTTAATTATTGTTGAAATTTAAGTGGGAGTGAAATAAAAAAAAAAAAAAAAAGGCTCTGTTTTATGTATAAAGGCCAGCAAGGCATAGGTTGTGTTTACTTCCTGGAAGCAATGATGAGTTAGCATTGATCTACCTACCTTCTTTCACCACTTATTATGCTTGTTTAATAAGTGGCTTGGGTTTGCGAATTCATTCCGGGAACATGAGAAATGGCCTCTTTAGCACAATGAGTTGAACACAGTGGCTCAACCAAGTCTAGCAGCTATAAAGAGCCATGCTCTGTTTCCTTAATTTCTCGTGTTTCTAGGAATATTTGTATTTTCTAGGGATTAGTAAAATGAGTAGAGGTGAGGAACAAGAAACCTACTATCAGTCACCTATCTTTATGGAACAACTTTCTCTTTAGCCATTGCAAACTTATCTTTAACATGACGTTCAGTATACTTTTCCAAGGAATTTTAATATAGGACCATTTGGGTAAATGAGCAGAATTCTCCAGTATGAGAAGAATTCCTGTAGCATATTTGTCCATTATGGGAGTGTTTTGTTTATTAGTTCTAAAGCTGTTCCAAGAAGCTAAAAGATTTAACTTTCTTACACACATCAACCACAAAAGCATAAGTTGTTCAGAGCTGAGAATACTAGAAGGTACTTTCCAGCTTTCTGAGGATAGCTAGAAGTAAAGTTTAAATAGAAATAGAGAAGGGAGAGGGTTTTCTCTTTGGAGAAATTGGTGGACATTGAAATGAACTACATCGGAAAACTATGGAGATTTTGTTCTAAAGACCTTTAAAAATAAGCATAGATCCCTATTCTGTAGTGTATCTGATTCATAGACAAAAAGGAATGTACTAGAGCAGGATTTCAGTTTGCACTCAGTGAAGGGCTTCTCAAGGCCAGGTGGGAGAGAGCTAAGTGGAAGGTAGGGTGAGCTGGTGGAACACAGTTGCCTCTTCTCCGAGGATGTGTTGCTAAATCTGGAAAAGAGATGTAACCCTCATCTACTTACTTAGTTCCAAATTTTAAATTCAGATAAGAGATGAGCAAGAAGCAAATATTAATGGATGAAAAGCATTGAAAATTCACTTTGAAATAAGAGCATTTCTTCTTTAAATATTGTGGCTAAGAGAACTCTCATTCAATTATAGTGTATGTACATTAGAGATCTCATATAAAGAGGCTATCGTATGTGTCTCATAGTAGGCCCTCAATAAATGTTTGTTGAATGAATAGGTGCAGAGGAGAGCAGATACTGCAAAATACGTTTGACTTCTTTATTACTTGGAAGGTATTGGTGGTAGGAACATTGAATGTATTTATTGTTCAGAAAAGGAGTCAGTGTATTTTTTCTGGAAAGAACCAGGTAGTAAATATTTCGATTTTGTGGGTAATACTACCAATGTTGCAAATATTCAACTCTGCTATTTTAGCATGAAAGCACCCATATGTAATAACTAAGTAAATGCATGCCTGTGTTCCAATAAAACTTTATTTAAAAAAGTAGGCAGTATGCCAAATTTGGCCTCTGGGCTAGAGTTTGTTGACCACTAGTCAACAGGTGTGATCAGACCTTCTCAACTACAGAATATTTTGAGGTTAATCATTAAGAGTAAGAATCATTAAGGTGTGAGAATGATCACTAATAGTGGCTTATTATTGGATCAACAGGATCAAGAGGATTCTAGACATTTATTTCATAATACTTGGATAGAAAGCAACTGCATGTATGTGTTGGCATGTATTAATTTCATTTTGCCGTCATTTCAGCAAACTTTTTAAAATCGTATTAAATTTATTGGAGTGACAATGGCTAGCAAACTTTTCTTCCTGTTCTTTAAACTCCTACAAGCTACTTCTACATAAATAAATTTTTTCTAATATTCTATTATCTTTCAGAATGAGGAGCCTGCTTTATGAAAAGCTTATGAAAGCTGTGGATGTGGAATTTTTAATCCATGAAATTTTCTTTCCTTCTTAAGATAGATATAGCCTATATTCTGAGGAAAGAGCCGGCAGTGACAGAATCAGATATAGTCAGTGTGTTAACACTAGGCAATCCAACATGACCAAAGGCAGGGTGTGAACATATGTCTGGCAGAAGCAAAAATGGCTGACTCATAAATCAGCAAGGTTTTGTAACTAACTGTCTTAGGTACTACAAAACTACTCTCTTTATAGAAACCCTGATATATTTATTCTCATATTCTCTCTGTCTCTCTCTGTTTCTGTCTCTCTCTCTCTCTCTCACACACACACACACACATAGGTTTGAATAATTATTAGTATGTGTTTGTATTTCATTTTATTATGACATCCCAATGCTTTTTTTGACTGTGATAACTATTAGTTCAAACCATTTCAAATTCGAGCTGCTTTATAGGTAGATTATATCATTAATTGTTTTGAATTAGAATAGTAAAAAGACACAATCTTTATGCTGGGTAGATTTATGATATAAAACTAATTATCTCATTAACCTTACCTATAGAACCATTAGCATGGTCAAAAAAAAAAAAATCCAGAACTGTATAGCACTTTAGTACACACATTTTTAAAGCAATTTATGGCTAAGAATAAATTCCATTTATGCAAATTCCTTTTTTAAAAAATATCTGATAAGTAGGAGGTAACAAATTATTACAAACTTTCATGATTATATCTAGAAAGTATCTGGAAATTTAGTAAATTTGGTCCTGGGATATTCTGTGGCCCTAAGAAGTCTTTTAGCTATTACTTGCAATGTGGGGTATAATTCTTAGAATCACAAATTTAAGATAATGAGAAGTGTTAAGAGATTAATTTATCTGAACATATACCTTTATTTTTATTTTGTTATTTTGTTTTTATCAATAAGGTACCTAAAACTCAGATGAAATGACTTGTTCTTGGTCTCATAACTCATTGGGGTTCAGAGGGTCTTTTTCTATACCATCGTGGTCTTAGGTTTCACAAGAATGGACATTTCTTGGTGAAGGCAGTTGGTCCAGTCAGGGGCCATGAAATTATTCACTCAATAGGTTTTATCAGCCTTTCTATGGTTCCACCGTTCCTGTAGTCCTCTCTAAATTCAGCCCTAGTGACAGTGGGGAGGTCCTGTTACCACGTAATCATATGCGGCTGGTAGTCCTTCTCAACACCTCAATCGTCTCAAAGAAACAGAAGCCACTTCTAGCTTCTGTTCTATAAAACAACATGATCGTAAATAGAGCATTTTGGTGATAATGGAAGAGGAATCCCAGCTCCACTGTTTGCTAGTGGTGTGTGACCTAGGGGAAGGTACTCAACCTCTCACTGCCTTAATTTGATCATCTATAAAATGGGGATAATAAAATACTATCTACCTCGTAGGATTTTTGTGAAGAATGAGTTACTATCTGTCAGAAACTTAGAGTAATACTTGGCACATAGTAAGCATTCAGTACATGTTAACCATTATTATTATTATTGTTGTTATTATTATATAAAACTGCTTTGAAGGAAAGGACTATATTAAGGCAAAGAATTATTTATTAGTGCCTAAGTTTCACACATAATAATTGGGTTTAAACACATTTCTCATAGTATGGTAATCCATCGATATTTGGTAGAAAGGACTTATTTCAAATATTACTTCCTCTCTATTTTTCTTTTTCCTCTTTCTTTTTATTGAAGCATTTCCCTTCTCTTTACCTTCTATTTCTCTTCCATTCTCTAGAAAATGAAAAGTGATCTGAAAGGTGGAAGATTAAATCTTTCAACTCCTCAGAAAAAAGAGGCTATAAAACTGCAATATAATAATGTTAGCAATAAAAATAATATGTAGGCAAATCTCCAAGCAGTGAAAACAAACTTAGCTCAGCTCTGTTTTTGGTGTGGCTGATGAAAGCCTACAAGTTTTTCAGTGATTTGCAGGATGCTGAGCACAGTTCAGGTTGTAAGGCATCCCTGCAGTGCAGTAAAATTATTGGGAGTGGGTGGGGAAGGGCTTTTTCAAATGTTTCTCTCCCATGTTTTTGTAAATTTGAAATGACACAAGGTTTATTGGGTAGTAGACTAAAAGTGTGTTCAACTGTGAATGATATATTGGCTGGGACTAATACTATGCATATGGATTATTGGGACAACTATTTTGAAAGTGGGTGTTGTAGAGGCTGACAGTGGTAAGGATGTGGGTTATGTGTTACTGAGACTGTTGGGAAGTGACTAGGAGGCATTTGGATAGATGGCCTACCAGTTCCAGGTGTGTGGCTTATGTCTAATTTATACAGCTGGCTCTATGGAGGAGGACTCTGCAGGGTACTTTGCCAGCTGTCTATGAATAATGAATTGTCCTACATAGAGAAAAAGACTCAGACCACCAGACAGTGATTGGTACCCACTGCCACCTCCACCTTGTATGTCTGTCTGTTCGTCTATCTATCTGTCAATCAATCATCTATCTACCTGTCTGCCCATCTGTCCGTCCATCCATCCATCCATCCATCCATCCATCCATCCATCCATCCATCATCTCAGAGTAAATTGAATTCAAAGAAACCATTGCAAGAATTATCAAACATCCAAACAAGATAAGAAGACACTAAGTGTCTTAATCCTCATTAAGGACAAACTGTGAAATTGGTTAATCTAAGTGGGCTGTTATATCCACAGCTTAGTGGAGAAATCACTCACTTGCAAATTGAGAAATTCTGCATTAAAGTGATGCAATTTATTGATAATTCATAACTTATACTGAGTTTGAGCAATAGTATTCATATTTAAATCCCTCAAGAATGTGATTATGCAGAGAAGAGCAGCAATGGTCTATTGTACCCATAATCTGTGCATTAAAGAGCCCCACAGTGCACATTTACACAGCAGACCATGGCTTGACTCCAGTAGCAATGAGCTATGGACTGAACACTCATTGAGAGCTACCAGGCACTTCCCCTTACTTGGTAGTAATAGCTCCAGTGGAACCCTTACACACTTAGGACCTTAGTGTAACAAGCAGGATGAAATGAATGCATTTCCGCTTTTACTTCTACAAAGTTTTTTTTTTCCTTGTAAAGGCTCATTTCTATTGGCATTAACTAAACATGAAATTTCCCAGGAATCCAAATTGAAAATGAGAGTCTAAATCTATACTAACAGTGCTATTCAGAATTGAGTCATGTTATAATATACCATATATCATATATCGTCAAATATTGCTTTGGTCTGCAGACATAATTAATATAAGCTAGCCATTAATAGTATGATATATGATCTAGGAACCTTTAATATAACAAAAGCCAAGTAATATTTATCTCTAATGTGTTATAATCTTTACTAACATCACAAAGTGTTAATAAAAGGTATGTTCTTTAATGCTATACTCCCAAGGGTTTATTTGAACTTTTTTCCTGGTTTAATTAGCTTATTCATTTTAATTAAAGTACAATACAACATTTACATGGTGTTTAATCTGAAAGTTAATCTTGTTTACTTAAAAGATTAAGTACAGTAATAAATGTAAAATAATGGTGACTATATCTCACAGGACTGGTATTTTGGCTACATAAACAACTTCTGGCAGAAATAGCAGAAACATAGATTTTCCCTGGTATTCTTTTGTTAACACATTAATGCCACAGGAATTTCTAACCAACTAAAAGCTCCCATAAAAGCTAGATTTCCACCCTGGCCCTTATTCATGGATAGTCACATCTTTTGAATTTGAAGCGGAACCCTAAAACCTACTGCAGCAATCCCACAGCCTGTATTCGGGTGTTTATGGGCCACTCCCTTCCTAGAATTCTCTCCTCCCATGCCCAGTTCATCTTGGCCAGGGAGTCTGACCTTTTCCTAGAGACAAGTACACTTGTCAAAAGCATTCTTGTCTAGCTCAATTTATGCCTTTGTCCTTGGCAAATCAATTGCCTATGTGGGCAACCTGTCCAGCAAGCACACTGTCCCTCGGTTCCTTATCTCCACATTGATGATGACTTTCTCTTCCACTCCAACTTAGCCACCCACTTCTGTGGCAACAGTCTGGACTTGTCGTTTACACAGGCTGCATCACTTGGAAGTCACTTACTCAAACATGCCATTTTCCAGCCACTGCTTCCTTTTCTTCCTGCTTCCATTACAGCAGTACTTCATTAAGACCTCTAGTTTGTCAACCTCTCCATCTCTTCCTGTCTTTATTTTCTTCCCAATTCACTTACATTTCATGGTCTTTTCAACCTATTTCTTGCAAATACCCTCAGTGCCCTTGCCCTGCTCATTCCATGATAATACTTCTTTATTGGATGAACCTTCAATATATACGCTGGCATTCATTCACCTTCCCTGTGTCCATTCCCAAAGGAAATCTTTCCCATCATCATTCAATCATACTTTTGTATCCTCCACTTAAGAAAGTTCTCCCTTAACTCCAACTTCTCATCAATTTTGTCTTTAATAGTCAAGATTCTATGAAAACTTGTATATACATATTTACTTCATTTTCTCATTTCTTATTTGCTCTTTGACCAGTTGCAATTTGGTTTTCACCCCCACCTCCTCACCAGAATTCATTTTGCTAAGGTTTTCAATCACTTTTATGTTACCAAATTTAATTGACACGTTTTAGTCTGTATCTTATTGTGCTTCACAGCAACATTTGTCAGAGGTGTCAATTCCTGCCATTCTGAGGTACTTTTTCTCTTGGCTTTAGTGATACCACATTTAACTAGTTTTCTTCTTCTACTTTGCCTTTCTTTTCAACTGTGTTTTGGAAAGATGGTATTCTATTCAAAATCTACGTGGAATACCTCAGAGTTTGGTCCTGGCTCTTCTTATTTCCTCAAATTCTTGAGAATTTTGAATCCTAACAATTCAAAATGCATCCAGAAAACACAAGTCCACACAAAGACGTGTACATAAATTTTTATAGAGGCTTCATTGACAATAGCCAAGAGTTGGAAACAACCCTAAAGTCATCAACAGGTAAATGTATAAACAAAATGTGTTATTTATATAATGGAATACTACTCATCAATAAAAAAGAATGAACAACCGATATACCTCATGGATTAATCTCCATGCATTATGCTAAGAGAAAGAAGACTGATGTGAAAGAGTACATACTACATGATTCCACTTATCTGTAGTGACAAAAAGCCCATCAACATTGCCTGAGGCTGGGGGTAGAGGGTGGAATGGACTTAAAAAGAGTATGAGGAAAACTTCTGGAGTGATAGGAATGTTCTGAATCTTTATCATGAGGGTGGTTTCATAGGTGTACATCAGTCAAAGCTCACAACATTGAACACATTAAACAGGTGCAATTTATTGTAAGTTACAACTCAATAAACTTGATTAAAATCTGCCAACAATTCTTACATTTAGGTCTTTAACATTAATCTCTTTTATGAGCTGAAGGTTGTGGATCCAACTATTCATGTGACCTTACCATTTTGATATTTCATAGGAATTTCAAACATAACCAGTCTAAATCCGAATCCTAGATTTATTCTCCACAGGCTTTTTTTTTTTTCTTCACTTCAATAAATTGCTGTCTCAAGGAGACCTCAAAATACAGTTGCTTATATAAAATAGGAATTTTTTTCTGTCTCACAGGACAGTCTACAGGTAGGGGAGCCAGTGCTGGTAGGCTGACTCTACCAACCTTACCTGTGGATTCCATTTCTGGGTTCCAAGAATGCTTGAGTTCTCATCCTGTTTCACTCCACAGGGGCAAGGAAAAGGCAAAAGTACCTACATGTTTCTTTTTAGGGGCATCAGCCAGAAGTGTCAAATGGCCATATTTCATTATAAGGGGGGCTGAGAATTATTGTCTTCATGCAGTCATGTGTTCAGCAGCTAAAACTTTATTTCCGTGGTGGAAGAGGAGAATTGATAGAGAGAGATAGGGCTTCTAGCTTTCTTGAGGGTATGTGGGGCTTTCGGCAAATACGTTTTTGTGGGACCCCTTTCTTTCCATGCATTGGATTAAAAATGTATTACAAAATCCATGAACCTGTATGACATAGTGTGCTTTGTTGATGAAGATTTAGAAAAATGAGTATAGAAGAGGTGCTTACATATTTGTGTATTGCCTAATCAGTGCACACATCCAGGCATCACTTCATGTTCTTTATGGTTGATTGCATTGTTCTTGGCTAATTTTGTTTCTTCATGCAATAAAAAGGGTAACAACACTGTTATTGCTCAGAACAACATGGTCCTTCAGAAGTTTTTGTATTGAAATAATATAGATCTTGCAGCTGCACTACATTAGTATGTTATGGCATCATCTACCTTGCTACATACTGGCTTCCAAAGACTCTCTGACTGATACTGTGGTTTCTGAATGATGACCAAAAACACAAGTTTTACCCAGACTATTCAAAAAAATGTACAACATTTTCTTATAGTTCTAAATTTTCCATTCTAAAATTGATGGCACAAATGTAGAACAACATATCTTTCAACCAAGTCTTTTCTTGAACTCTTCAGATCGGAATCACTGCATTCATAGAGGTGTGATTTCTTACGATGTTGACTGTGCCTCTGCAAGATACAGGGGTGAGGCACTTGTGGGCAGACAGGAGCAGTTCATTTACACAAGGAATGTCCATCCTTCATTCAGCACACCTAAGACTGACCTAAGAGCATGGCATCACTGCAATCAACAGGGACAAGAGAAGGCATGGATTGGAAGGGCCCAATGCTATTTGGGAGCGATGATCTTGGAAGCCCTTAGAGGAGATGCTCACTCCGCTAGCTCAGATAGGCTTGAGATGCCTCTCCTTTACTCAGTGCAGGCCCAGGGATGCAGGCTGCTTCCCTCTACTTGTAAAAGCTGCCTCCCACCACCTTTTAGCCTGCTCTTCTTTTCTCCAGAGGACAGCCTACAGAGTGGGACAAGGTGTTCTCAACCTCTTAACTCCCAGCTGACTTCGAAGATAAGCATCCAGTACCTTTAATGGTGATGGTATGAGACAACAAAGGGAATCTAATAAGTTTCTAGGAAAAAAATGACTAAGTTCTCATGGTCATGATTCCTGGACTAGATAGCATGGAGTATGGTTATTGAAGTCCCTTGGGAATCTTGCTCTTAATTTCTAAAGGTAGAATTTCTCAAGACACCCTATATAGCTTAATCTTCTAAGGAGGTAGTACTGCCCAGGAAGTACTGTCCAGACCTGGCCAACCAGCCTTGGCAGAGTCACAGTTGTCATCTTATCTCTCATGAATAATTTGCAGTTCTAAAGCCTGCCAGGTCAGATCTCACCACTTTCCATTGTGTGGTGTCCTCACACAGTTTTGAGTATAACAGAGTCTCTACAATATCAGTGTAAAAAGACTAACGGAATGTCTCATCTGTTACATTTTACAATCTTTATCCCACAGTACTTTCAGCAACATCAGCGGGGAATGATTGTTTGCTCCACTTTAAAGGTGATCAAAATGAAATGCAAAACTATTAAATAATTTCCCAAAGTCTGTCTGACTCCAAAAAACTCAATGTTTTGATCTTAGTCGTTCTCTCAAAGGGAAGGAATAAAACATAGTTTATGTATCCTACTCTAATGCCACCAGAAAAATTGATTTGCAGAAATTTTAACTAGGCAGTGCCAAATTTCTGTCTCATAGACTACTTGTTCCTGGAGGTTGTGAGCTACAAAAAGAAATATACCTCCTTAGGAGATTAAGCTGGACACAGCCTGGCCATCTGCTCTCTTGGCAGGGGCTGACATAGACTGTCTTTATGGATGTGCGAGAGAGCAGAGTATGTCATTGGCCAACAGTGCTGCTGGCAGTGAGGCGTGGAGGCAGACAGACTCCTAAGCTGCTGTCTGCTGTCAACATCTTAGAGTCCATGGAGCGGACATGAAGGAAAAAAATGAGGTAGAATCTTGATAGCAGTACAGCTCCTGGGGTGGGAGGAGACCCCGTTTTGGCCAGCAACCTTGCTGGGTATCACACTAAGTGCTGCAGTTAGAGTAATAAATGAGAGTATACCAGGATAGGAAGACATTAAATATTGGTGTACATAATCATTTAATTATGATTGTGATAAACTCCTTGATGAAAATATAGAGTGTTCTTTGACAGCATGTAATGGGGGATCTGAGTCTGGGTGCGGAGTGGATTTCAAGGAAGGCTTTCCTGCAAAAATGACATAACAAACCATATGCGCTGTTTGTAACGGACCCTAAGATTACTCACCAAGCACCCATTTCCCTTCTCTCTCTTTTTTCTTTAGAGGACCAGCTTCCTTTCTTAATATTTTCATGAATCCATTTTCCTATCTCTAGCCATGTGCCTCAGGGGAGGTGGCCCCCAGAATATAGGTCTTGACTGATCTGAGTCAATAATGGCAGTCTCAGTGCCTTGCCATTGATTGGTTAGAGCATGTGATTGGTTAGGGCATGTGTTAAGATTTTGGCTATTGAAACAAAAGTGAAGTCTGCTGGAGGCTTTTGGAAATGGTTTCCTCACTCTTTACAAGGAAGAGGTGACCCCTTCTGTCTCTAAATGCTGTCACGTCTGACCTTGATGGAACCCACTTGAAGACAAATCCCATTCACCAAGAGCAGAGGAGGAAGATGGAAAGAATTGGGTTCTTGTTGGTTTCCTTAGCTGTATAAGTCAACGTGGGGCACTAGCTTGGAGGTTTTCAGTATGTTCCTCATTATATGAGCCAATTGAGTTTGAGTTTGTTTCTTTGTACCTGAAAAGATAACAGGAGTTATCTAGGTAATGAGTGTGAATGGAAAAGGCCACTCCAGACAGAACAACACATGCATATCCCTGAAGTGGAAATAGAAAGTAGTCCCATGTATCTGGAGAGCAGTGATTGAGGAGGAATGGAGCAGGATGAAGCTGGAGAGTTGGTGGAGTCAGATCAGGCCACTGTTATCCTTTGACATTAGGTAATAACTTATATTTGGACTCCTTACAGGCATATCTAGATTTATAATTCCTTGTTTTGATGACTCCAACACAACGGCAGATGATTCTTTTACTTCTGTACAGTAGCGAATGGGAATAATTACATCATACCTTGATGGTCTACAATAGGAATGAAATTCACTAGTAATCACTCAGTCCTCTAATTTACTTGGCTTATGTAACAAAGTGATTTCCATATTTTTGCTCCCGGGTTCGCTATCTAGTGAGATTTCCTGAGGGTTACAGAGTCTCAATGGCATTGAATTGGGTCCTTGGCACTTGAGCATTTGGGGCAATGCTTTAGAGTAGTTATGCTGGTTGAGTTTGTTATTAAGAGCTAGAGATCTTCAAATTCTTTGGTCCAGGGTTCTGAAGAAAAATCTGGGATTCTATAAAATAACAGGACAAAAGTCCAACAGCTGTTATAGAAGAGTTCCCGTGTGGTCCCAGCAGCTGGGAGAAGCCCAGGGGAGTAATAGGTCCAAAATATAGTTGCTGAGGGTGTGGTTTCTAACAAGCTACATTAGCTTAGATAAGAGACCTGCCTGCTCAGCTCAGCCTTGCCCATTGTCCTTGGCTCTTCTGCATGTGTAGGGTCTTCACTCATTTCTTATTAGATTTCTCTGGCTGTCTGTGTCTTCTGGCAGGGGAGCCTTCTCTGGATGGTAGCCTGCAAGATTTTGATTCTGATTTATAAAAGCTCAGGCTGTGCAAGCGGATGTCACTTAGCAGCTGTGTGAACTTGAGCACATTATGTAACTCTCTAAGCTATAGTTTAGTCATCTGTAAGATTGGTAATAATAGTAGTACCTAACTTAGAAATGTTGTGAAGGTCAAATGAAGCAATCTATGACATGTGCTCAACACAGATGTTCAGTCTATGACAGCTATTATTTAAAATCATTGTTGTTAATTTATCATCACCACCACTGGTATTCCTGGGTTGGGTTTTATCCTCCTATGAACGCAGTATGGAAGACCCTATCACCTTTGCCCTCATCATGGTTAATACAGTACCACAACACAACTGTTTATTGAGCTATGTACCCAGGCACTGCACTAGGGCCGGGGATTTAAGAAAGCAATAAGAACAAATAAAACAAACCTACACTTTTCAAAGTTCCAGAAAGAGTAGCTCGACTTCACCATGGCCATTTATTTCGCACAATAAGACCTAAATCAAGAATATGATTGTAATTCTTAGTATTAATTTTAAAAACTATGACTGTAAAGATCTTTTAAAAATTCTCCTTACAAAAATATTTAATATTTTGATTTGTGTTCTTCGATATGTACGTTGAACCTCCTAAATCTACAGATTTATTATGAGTGCCTCATTTTCAGAGAGAGGGTTTTTTTTCTTGTTTATTTGTTTGTTTGTTTTGGGGTGTGTATGGATCCTCCTGGGATATATCCAGCATAAGCACAGCTCTGAGCAAACAAACCATGTTTGCAAAGTCAGATATTTGTTTTACTTCTGCCAGAATATTGAAAGTTCGCCTAGTGAACATTCCCTGAAATCAAAATGACTTATTATCAGGCTTCCTTTGCTTTTGATCCTGCTGCAGGATGGTGTGTTTTCCTAATGATGCAGAATCTCTCGTTAAGTTCAGGAAACAGGATATAAGGATAAGTCAATTGACTCAATTTATGGACATAATAAAACAGTCCCTATTACCTTCAGCAGTCAAGGCAAGACAAGGTGAAACACAGTGTTGTAAAGTTATTATGACAAAATAGTTTAGTATTTACTTGACCAAATAAAGTGAAAATACTGCATTTATTTTTGAAGCGGCATTTCAGACATTATGACCTAAAATTAATAGTGGTAGACGATCATTTATCCTGTCGCACAGGGATATTGCAGAGTTCACTCAAAGCCAGGAATATCTGCTATTAAATCATGGCAAACTAAAAAGATTTTTTGAAGTATTTCCTCGTGTCTGCTCTATGTCTACTGTTGGCCCCACCGAGCCAGTGTTAACAGCTAAGGCATTTCTTTTTCCATCTTGTAATATAATTAAAAACAAATTTAGAAGCAGAATAGATGTTTTGTATGTTGGAGCCCTGTTCATTTCGGAGGAAGGCACTGGCAATGCACACAGCTGTTCCTGACAATTATAAACTCAGAAAATTTAAAAAAAAAAAAAAAAAAGGAGGAAAGAAACCAAGCTAACCAAATATGGTTGCTTTTGTCTTCCAGTGGGAAGCAAGTCTTTGTGGTGGTCATAGGAAAAATAGATGTAAATCAAATATATTTAACCTGCCGCATTTCATAAGCAATAGACATGAAGCCAGGGGGGAATAGAAAGTTTCAAGTTGTTGAAGACGGAAGACATCTAAGGGCACATATGATATTAGTAGCTTACAAAGATACTTGAGATTTAGGCTAAATTTCAGCTAATTCTGGTTTGGTTATTTTTTTGACTCTAGAATCTAACGCCTAAAATGATTTTATGTTTCTTAATTAAAACGGGACTATGACTCCAAGTAAGGTAAGTAAGACCGTGGGTACAGAGCAGATGAGAAAAAGTCCTCAATTTTGCTTCGAATGTCATCTATTCGCATAGGCCGATCATAAGGTGCAGAGTAACCAACGATTAGATCCTTCGAGTCTTTGCTTGCTATCACCTGCCTCAGGCCAGCCACCCCTAACGACTCTTTAAAATTGCATCTGGCCATGTTCCCTTCACTGCCCTAACTCCCGGTTTATCTTACCCCGCGTGGCTTGTTCTTTTTTATGGTTCTATCACCTCCTAACATTCTACATCATTTATTTTTCATGTTTGATATTATCTTCCCTCTCCACCCCCATGTAAGGCTGGGATATTTGATTTGTTCACCAATGTATCCCGAGCATCCAGAGCAGTGCCTGGCACATAGTAATTGCTCAATAAGTATTTGTCGAATGACTGAATCATATCATTCTTTTGCCTAAAACATGATAATGGTTTTCACTGGCTTCGTGATAAAGTGTAACTTATTTACGTGGCA
The DNA here is from genome assembly GCF_014176215.1 of Rousettus aegyptiacus. Classification (NCBI taxonomy): domain Eukaryota; kingdom Metazoa; phylum Chordata; class Mammalia; order Chiroptera; family Pteropodidae; genus Rousettus; species Rousettus aegyptiacus. Next base: position 43,761,201 of record NW_023416295.1, read on the forward strand.
TATGTGGTCCAGTTTATGTATGCAAACACATTTCTTTTCCTTTTTCTCCTGAACGGTTCCAGCTCTACCGAATTATGGCCTATCTTGCTTGCAGATTTTGCCCATGCTGATCCTTATGCCCAGATTTCTTTATACCTTCTTTCTTCCTGGCTAACTCTAATCAATTTTTTTAAGAATAAGATTAGATTTTTTTCCAGGAAGCCTTGCCTGGCCTTCCAAGTCTTGGTTATGAGTCTCTCCTGTGTATTCTAAAGCATGCTATACCTCTCTTATAGCACGTTTATCTTTTATTGGTATGGATTGCTCGTCTGTCTCTTTCTTAGACTATAAGTTCCATGGGGGCAGGAGCCAGGCCTGTCTTGTTCTAGTTTTCTTTGTGCCAAATGCAGTGCTTGGTGTCTTGTAGAAGAGGTTCATTAACTATGCTGAATCAGCGAATCATGAAAGGAAGGGTGCGTAGCTTAGACATCAGTAAGATCTGGGTAGACTGGCCCAGTGCCTTTTCCTAAGGTATTTTGACGACTTCTAAGAGTGTATCACTTCTGGCTCTAATTTCCCTTTTGAATTTTTATCGTTCCTTAATTTAGCATACTGCATTCAGTACAATGCAGTGGTTAAGCATGTTGCCTTAGAGCTCCACCATCTAAGTTCAGATCTTCCCCCTCCCCCACTTTTATTAGCTTGTTCTCTCTGCTTCAGTTCCCTTATTTGTAAACTGGGGATGATATAATCATAATAGCACCTACCTCATGGTACCTTGAAAGGATTCAATTTGTACATATAAAGTATGTACAAATATATAAAAGCATTTAAGACTTAGTAGGTCTTAGTAAATTTTAGCTCTCCCAATCAACTATGTAAACAAAGTTGTTGCATTTAGTCGAATTTGCATTGAAGGTCTTCAGGCCCAAAGGTTATATCATTGCAAATAAATGAAGACGTCCTTATTGGGAAAAGTCCTCGTGTTTGTCCCACCAATAGGATTTCTCTCCAGTACACACTCCACCAGAGGGCTCGGGCCTTTGGCTCTCTTGCCAGCCCATCTCGTCTTCTCTCCTGCCTTTGCTTTTCCAAAATCTATACCTCTATACCTCTGTCTACAGTGGCAGCTGGAAATGCCCAGTTCTCCCTCTGTCTCTTTTGCACTGCATCTGAGCATACTGCTCTAGGCCGACTTCCAAACTGAAGCTCAGTCTAATGACTGAGCCATCTCCAGTTTTAGCAAATGCTCATTTCCCCTTTAACAACGCCATTTTCCTTAGGAGGCAGCTGGAGTTAATGGCAAATTCCTTTTCTTCATTAGAAGTAGAAAGAAAAACTACTAAGAACCTTCGCAGGTTGGTGTGTGTGTGTGTGTGTGTGTGTGTGTGTGTGTGTGTGTGTGACAAATAATCACATAATATGTGAAGCAGAAAACACTATAGGACTAGTCAATCTTCAGCATTTGCTTCTGAGATAATGCAGTTCCCTTTCGTATGAGCAGGACTGGTAGAGGCCCCATAGCCCAGAGAAGCATCGTTTGCTTTCCTCTCAAAGAGGTCCTTGCCTAACCTAAGCGCTGTGTTGGAAGCAGCCACATTAGAAGGGCTGAGCTGCTGCAACATTGTAAATGCCAGCAAATAAAAGTGTCAGCAGCCTGGGCTGTGGGAGGCTGGCAAGACCTAGAGTTTAGTACTGTTCTGTCCAGATCGGGCCTCCTAGGAGGCTGGTTCATATCCAGCCCACACGAGTAGTGATTCAAAGTTATTTCCTACTGATGGCTCTTCCTGACTCCAGGAAAAGGTATTTGGAATTCTCCAGCCACAGCCCACCAGGAAGGAGGAATACCTGCTCAACTTGAACTGCCCTCTCTCTCCAACAAATGACCCCATCCTGGTTTATGGATGGCATTTTGAATGGTTAGTGGGAGCTTCCCCACCACTGCCTTTACTGATAATAGAATTTTTGTATTACTTCTCATGGGCCCATAATCACATGAAAAAAAATATAAGAAAACTTGTTTTCTTTTTCACCGCTGGACGTATTTATGTACAAAGAGGGACTTTAAATGGCCAGAGGCACATACACTCACTGGTAGTAAAACTCCATCCTGTGATTCACTGATTTCTTGGGCTGTGCTTCCTACGGTGTTAAGGGGTTTGTAACATCGCAGCATTCAGAGGGGAGCTTCAGTCATTTCTGTCTTGTGCCACTGGACAGATGGTTCCTGCGTTTGGTGAGTTTGGCAAAAGCAAATAGTGTTTCAGGCCTGAGGGTACCTTTTGTATTTGAATTTGAGAGAAAATTGCAGCTTCGGCCCTTGAAATTGTGTAGGAGAAAATGCTTGTTCCTGGGTAGTGAGTATTCAGTAGTCTGGCTAACAGAGCTTGTGCACTGACAGCAGGATCCTTGCTGTGCAGCCAGGCGGGTTTCGCCAGAGCGAGGTCTCAGCAGAGGCAGAACACAGAGCCCCGTGTTGCTGAATGCTCCCCGTAATGGGTATGTTAATGGCTTGGAAATCATAGACAGCCGTTTCAAATGATGTTTTCAAAGGGTTTTAAAGACATGGGAAAATGCCTCTGATCATTAGTAAGTGAAGGAAACAAGTAGGATGCAAAATATACAGTCTGATTGAAACTCTGTGAAACAATAGTTATTAAGAGGGACATATACCAAGATGCCCATAGTGGGTGGCAAGCCCAGGAATCTCTTTTAGCCTCATGTTTATTAATAATGTCCAGGGATTTCAAGGCTTCCTATAGTGAGCATATATTACTTTTAAAATCTGCATAAAATAAATGTTTATTTAAAAGAATAAAGTGGAATAATTTACTTCCATCAGTGACAATTTTAACGGGTATGGTTTCTTTACAATAAAGCAAAACCTATTATTGTTCCCTTTTATCATTTTTGTTAGGCAGTAAAATAGCCCCAGCCTACTTTAGCCAACTCTTGTGATTTTCTGTGTATAGTTTCACCTTAAATGTGATGATGTTTTATATATGACCCGAGTTAATAGAGTTACAATAGATACCAACTTTTGTGAAGCAAGTCAGGACAACTTGGTTTTAGTTTGGGTGCTAAAGCTTTTATCTTTTCATCTTGGAGCAGTGTGGTAAAATTCTACAAACAAAAATTGGAAGGTATGTGCATATGTTTACATATAAAAATTTGCCACTGTTGTTACTATTATAATAAAATCTTGTTTAAAAAAGTAACTAAGCAATTAAGTATCCTAAGTTGCTGAGCTTTCATTTTTTGGACATTGACTATTTTAGGGGAAAAAGGCAAGTTCCATTATTGAATAACTCCAATATCTTCTCTTCGTTACAGCAAAACTGGTATATAAATTTTTAATGGGTGTAGGTCATATCTGTTCAGCCTAATCTCATGTACCTTTTACATCTACATTTATGTTCTAAAACAGGAATTCTGAAAGTATATTTTGTGGAATGAATAGTTCCATGACATGTTTGTGAAAAAAGGATTCCGTGCTCAAAAATTTTGGAAACACTTGTACTATACAACCTCTCGAGTCTATTTTCAATGCATATACTCAATTGAATGCTCTGAAATGTTCTTCAGTGAAGAAATCCTTTAAACTCTGTTTCAACCAATATTTCCCAAACCCATCTAGCCAGGATATTCAGAAGTACTAGTCTCAAAGCACTGCAAGAGCTGTATCATCAAAGAAATATTAAGTAACTTTCATTTGCTGTGATGAAAAAGAAGCAGGAGAGTAGACAAATAAAATGAGAAGGATTTTCTAGAAAAATAACTCAAAAAGATTTTACGCTTATGTCATTATCTTCTGCCCTAAGCCCTGTGATTAATGGTAGAATCCTCCAGATTCTTAAGTGACTACAGCAACCATGGCTTTAATTCAGGTCAAGGAAATCGTAGGAGCCAGAGTGCAGTTCTCTTTGGCCATCTCTGATCATTTCGATTTCTTCTCTAACTTAAGGGTAACACTTGTAATAGCTACAGAGTTGATCTATTTGTTGTAGAGTGTTAGCACCTCCCTTCCTCCCTGCCCCCCAAGTACCCTCCTTCCGTTTCAGCTTCTGGTCTTTCTTGTTTTGTCTCAGACCACAAAGTGACTATGTGAGTACAAGATGATCTCCTCTTAACACCATTTACCCTCCCAACTCTATAGTTTATGAGGGTAGGCCAGCAGATCTCCATTCTAGCAGGTACAGGCTTGCCCTATTTACGGGATGTTTTTTAGACTGCTTTGAAAATATTATGTCTTTGAGAATGTCCATGAAGTCTTCTGGACTTACTTTGTGACATTTATTTCTTTTAAGGACTGTGGCTATTATTTGTACAGTGTAGAATGTATTGGAATTTTCTGTTTTTATCTCTTGGTGCTTTTGAAATCAGTCTCTGCACATACTATTATGGGTGAATCCATAAACAAAGAGACATTGTTGGGATGACATAGTTATTTTACTAAAAGTATCCATGACAAGGCTAATTGATTCAGGGGACTTTGTTTTCAATAAATGAACAGAGATTAGTTTACTGTCGATCTTAATTATTCCATCCATCAACCATTTGTTGCCCTGAGCAACTGGCATCATCTTTGCTGCTTGCTAATTTTAGCTTATTTTACTTAGGCTTGTTTCTTTTGTTTCATTTTTGTGTATTGGGATGAGGAAACAAGGACTTGGCATTTCTATGGGTGAAATCCTAAACTGTGCTGAGCTGAATTTATCAACAGAAGACATTTATGCCTTTTTTTTCACTTGATTGGAATTCATAAACTATATGTATTTGTATGTGTACAGAGGAACCAGAAAATGAATATAAATAACATGAACCTGTAAGTGAACATAATCTGGCCTATTTGCAAACAAGCCAAAATAAGTAAGGAAAGAATATAATTACCATGGCCAGAGGATATTTGGTCAAGGTTTCAAAAGAGTATTGAAGTTCTGGCTCTTGGAATTTAAACATGCCCAGTGTCCTTTTAGTTAATATTACTTTTAAATTAGTTTTTGGTTTTGTTTTGTTAAGTGCCTAGTACCACTCCACTCTTCTGCACATCTCCCCAGTGCATTTGCATGCCTTTACATATCTCTGCCCTGTCTGCCTCTGCATAGCACTCTCTTCCTGAACCACTTTGAATATATGCAATTTGGACAGAGAGGCTTCTGATTGGAGCCGTAAGTGGTAAGTGCAGAAGCAAAGACAGGGATTTACAGATAAAACACAATGGAATACTTTCAGAAAAAGAACAACTACATGGCTAAAAACACTGAGAACATATTTTGGTCAAGAGTGTAATGTAATAATACTTGTTTAAATACAGTGTTTGGATTTTCATTTGTCTGGGAGGTAATCTTGACTCATTTGGAGACAGCCTTCGTTTAGCTTGGGACACAGAATAATCGCAGTTGCACGGTATCTGCTATTTCTTCTCATTGTTTTACATTCTCAGCATATGACTACTCTGTGTAAGTTTAATCATACATATATATACATCGAGTTTTCCAGCATAATCAGATGAAATCCATAACAAGTGAATTCAACACGTTTAATTTGTCTCTCTTCTTTTTTGCAGAATACTACTACCCCTGTCACATGACTCCTATCTTTGTCAGATACACTACTTGTTGCAAGGATTGGAAATTCACTTAATAAAGCTCAAGTCAGAATAGGGCTGATTTAAGGGCATAGGGTCAATCTCATGGAACCTAGTTATGGGAAATGTAGCTGGGCTTCCTGGAAACTAGAACGCCATCAGGAAGGTACTCTCAATCGCTCTGGTTCTCTCGTTGGGCCTGAATATTCTCTCATCTATGCTTTTTGTCTATAAATATAATCCATTCTACACTGTAGCAGACCAGCTTTCTGCGCAAGGTTCTTAGGTTTTGCTCCTTCAAAATTTATGCCCACATGAGGTCTTATCTCCACTTTACATGATCTCACAGTTTCCTGCCTATCACCATTGAATGCACAACCACTGACTCTTCATTCCTTTTAATTGGAATGAAGGATTATTGTTGATCTCTTCCACCAGAGTTTGAGCTCCCTGAAGGCAGGAGACATAACTGTTTTGCTCATCAGTATAATCTCATTGCTCAGCACAGTTCACGGCATGTAGCAGGTATGCAATGAATTAGTGAGTAAATGGTAACTCCAATATTTCACTCTCCCAAGGCTTGTTTCTGATATATTTTCATCTGGTGTCTGATATATTTTCATCTCTTGGTTTTGGTTAAATTGTCTCCTATTGAAAGCTGAATGTTGTATGTGAAAAATTAAAGAGATCGTTTGAGGTTCTAGATGATGATGTTATTATCCCCCACAGAGGGTAAACTTTTGCTTCTGAGGCTTGGACAGAGCTATTAGGTTAGGGGCTAATTACCGTAATCTAATCTGATATTGTGGTAATTCATATTTGTGTTTTAGTCTTTATGAAGATAGTTTATTTCTAGTAAGCCCTTATGCTTAGGGTGTAGTCCTTCAGAGATTCCAGTGGAAAGTTTGGGGTGTTTCCAGAACCCCCCATTCTTGGTGAGCCCTGAACTTATATTTTTTGTCTAAACAGTAGAAAACTGAACGAACATAGAAAGCTCTTCTCAGCTTTTCGGCCTTTTGGCGGCTAAAAATGCCTCAAGGAGAAAATTGTTACTGAACGTCAGGCTCGTCTCTCTGTACTTTGCCACCCCTCTCTCCAGGATCTTGGCCCTTAAGTCTTACCACTTGGTAGCTATTTTATTTTAATTTTATTTTTTTGGTTTGGTATTGACCTCATCTGGTTGTTCTTGGCAAGAGGGTTTGTTTAATACCAGTATAGTCTACCATAGTTTAAAGTGGAAACTGAATGTTGAGTAGATGAATAAATATATTCAGAAGAAAGAATCTCCTGGACCTGTCTTGGGTTAGGTGTTTTAACTGGTCTAATCAGTTCTGGCCAGAGGGATTGGGATCATGTAGGGCTTAGAAGAGAGGCTCTGCTCTGAGCAGGGCAGGTTCAGCTAGGGAAAAGCTGAACACAGCAGGCATGGTCAAAAGTGTCAGCTTCAACCATCCTTATCATCATCACTGTCATTGCTCTTATTAATGCCTCATTTTTGAAACTTTGTGACTTATAAAACTCTGTAATTTGGGTTTTCTCCTCTAGTTTAAGTACTCTAGGACCTATAGTTGTTATCGATGTTAACATTTACTCTAATACCCTATAGTATTTAATCATCCCTCATTTTTACCATTGTCATCCATAGCCCGTATACCTAAAATACGTGTCCTAATCACATAATGACCAGCTTTCCGTTCCCAGTGCTGTGTCTGTCCTCCAGCCTGCCCCCACACTTCCCCAAGCCCAAGGGCTGAAATGGCCAGTGTTTGGTCATCACGCCACCTCTCTCTCTACCCTTTTCAACATTTTCCGCACTCTCATGTGGAGTTCCTGTGCCTCAAATCAAGTTTCCAGGGGGCTGAGAGTTCGAGAACAAAGCACAGCGACTGAGCAGCAGGGTGGAATGAAGGACCAGTGCCAAAGCGAGGTTTTATATGCATTTAGTATGAGACACCACCAAATACCTCTCTTACCCAAAATATATCGCCTGAGATTCCCTGTATGAAGTCTCAAAATGGACATACCTGAACTTCAGACTTGAAGACAACATATTCATTCTTGCTCGGCTAACACATTAGAAACTGGGAATAATAAAGAAGAGGTGCTTCACTGGGGAAAAACGGAGCAAGGCAATGAGTTAAAAAATGAGGCTTTTTGATTTTGCGTGATCAATTTTGCTTCAGCTTATCTTTATCAGTCAAGACAATTAAAGCTGTACCCCACAATACTTTTATCCTATATGACTACCTAAATTTTCCATTTAAACATAGCAATAACATTATCATTATCATAAGAGCTAACATCTACCAAGAACTTATCATGTTCTCAATATACAAAATTGTTTAATTCTCACCACATGCTATTTCATAGGCATCATTCCAATCACTTTTATAGATGATGAAACTCAGGTGGGAATGAATAAGTAATTTTTCCAAGGTCACATAAAGTTTAGTAAGTAGCAATGGCAATTTTTGAATTCCTAGGACTGGCCTCAGACCCTCACTTTTAAATGCTGCACTGTGTTGCCTCCCTATATACATATAATACATATTAAAATGTTTGTTTTGATGACTGTCTACACAGTAAGAAAAATATATGGGAAAGTATGATTTTCTATAGGAAAGAAGGCTGTATAATAAAAGGTTAAATTAAAATATCCATATTTGTGTATTTACTAAACTGCTCTAACAATATGCAATGGCTCAGTCAAGATATTTCTCTTTCATGTGGCAGCTAGAAGAAGACAAGCGTCCATCATTACTTAGGAATTGAGGTTCTTTCTTGTTCCACTGCCAGTCCCAAAGGTGTTGCCTAGGTCTGCCTAGTTGAAGTTGTCATTATGTCTACATTCTAGCCCATGGGAAAGGGAAAGAGAGAAAGAATATACTCAGATTTCTCAGAATGCCAAGAGCTGGAAATTGCACAAATCACTTCTGCTCACACCAGATTTATAAGAACTTCATGGCCACATCTAGCTGCAAGGGAGGCTGAGAGACGGCGTCTTCATCTGGGTGGTCTGTGCCTTAACTAAACCTTAGGGAGGGATTTTATTTCGAAAAGGGAGAAATGCCTGATTTCCAAATTGGTAACACAAACAAAGAGTGTGGAATTTTTCAAGTTAGCTGGCAATAAGTGATTTTTTTCTTTATTTATAATAAAATATCCTGTCTTGGATATAATTAAGATAATCAGAATAATACTGTAATTCAAAGCAAGTTCTATAGTCTAAATTATATTAAAACCCAAAGAGGCTATTGTTTTATTGCAAAGGAGATTATAAACACCATTAAGATAAACTTCATTATATAACTAAAGGATATTTATGGGCACTTGACTGGATATTTGGAAATAGCTTACAGGGATTAATTATAAACATGCTATCTCTTCCCTATTTGATTTGTAAGATAAGATTGATGGATGTACACACAGGACAAAAGGGGATTTAATAACAGGGTTCAGCCTCACATCAAGTCTGATTTAAAATAAACACAGCATGTCAGCACAGGAGCTCAGGGCTCTAAGCCTCTAGGCTTGATTAGCAAATTAAGAAAAAATTTTAAGCCCCCTGGGGGCCCATACAAAATGCAGTCACCTGAGTCATTCTCAGCCCAGTGAGAATTATGACATCTAGGACTGCAGCTTTTATTTCCAAAGGATGTTTGCTTTGGAAATTTCTGTGCTTGAATGTTGATAAAAATTCACAATGATCCCAAAAATTATGTAAAACAAAATGCCCTTTTGGGTGCAGTGAGCCTCCGAGTTACTGCCATTTGCCATTATTTGGTATGGTTGGTCCCTGAAGTCAGGCTTGATTGTTCTGTGGATTGCACATTCTCTTTTTCTCACACAGTTTCATAGTCCTGCTTGTGATCATTAGTTCTAGTTCAGGGACCGTGAAGGAGCTTCTTCAGGGATGGACGCTCAACTCACAGAACATGAAACTATGAGTGTCTCATACAGCACAGTCCAGCAACTAACTGATGGACAGATGAGGGAATCGAGGCTCTGGGAAGTTAAGGGGCTTCAATATGATTTCTTGGCGAGGATGGGGCAGTTGGGTCTAGAACCGATGTGTCCAGACTCCTAGTCTAGTACTCTTTCCCAGCCCCACTAGCATTTATTAATTGCTAATATTAGGCAATTTGGGAATTTATTCAAAGTTCTCTGAAGTCCTATCTTTTTATTTAAAATCCACTGTAGAGTCTAAAAATGTTTAGATTCTCTAGTGAATTAGGCATTTCCTGGCACAGGCAGGGTCTGTCCCAAGGGCCAGGAAGGTCTCACCCTGACCAATGGCTCTTATTTAGACTTGAACATTATTTCCTAGTTATCTATATCCAGTTATGGTAATTGTGTGTATGTGTATTCAGCACATTAATTTATTAACTTTAAACATTTAAATAGCCTGAACTTTTAAAATTGTTTTGGCGTAATATATTTTGTTTTACTAAAACAGGAGTGTGGACAGTTGAACACCACAAGAGCCTCATGATCTTTGAGAGATGTTTGGGGCGATGCCATGCACAGGTACAGAGTTGGGGCTGACTAAATATTTGTTGAACTGAGTTTGAGTTCTAATCGGAAAGTAAAAACTCCTTGATTGCTTTGCTGTTGATTTCAGTCCTGGTGAAAATTAGCAAAGTATAGCAGAAAGATCACAAAACCTCATATGAAGACATGGACTTAGAATACTAACTCCACTTATGGGTTATGCTTCCAGGGCCTCGGTTTCCTCATCTGTGATATGGGGATAAGGTCACTTGCTTCACAGTAGGGTTGTAAAGCAGGGTTATATCTTCAAAATAAGAATATGTTTATGGAAGTTTTTTTTTTTTTTTTTTAAATGAGAGGCATCATTCAAATGTGAGGCATATTGGGTTTTTGTCATTGTTGTAGTAGCTGTAGCTTTATTAGTTCAATTGTAGTTGATTTTCAGTTCAGTGGCCCATGTTCTAGTAAGTTACGTTGTTGCAAGCTGTATGAAAAAAGGTACCAAGCTGAGTATAGGAAATTGTTTGGCCTATACATTTATACAGTGATCTGAGAACCTAACACCCAGGAGTGCGCCATGAAATCCAGAATATCTTTGTCCACTGAGGGGATACCTTCTTTGGGTGCTGCCTCCTGCCCCCCGCCCCCGCCCACCAATCTGCTAGGGGAAGCCACTCAGCAGCTTCACATGCTTCCAGAGAATAAGCAGGGACTACATGTACATGAGCACCAGCACAGTCCTCTGGTCTCTAGGATATCTGTTCTCTATTAACCACCTTCATCTCCCTAGGTCCACATGGCCACAGTAAGGTGCCCAAGAGGGCAAACACTGTCCTTGATCAGTCACATGAGCTTGCATGACATTAAGAGTCTAAAACCCTCATCCTGTCTTGATTTTGTCTTGTATTTTTTTGGAGGATGGGGGGTGGGGGGTGGGTAATGAAATCCCACAAACAGAAAAAATCTGAGGGCATGTTTCAGACAAAAAATTCTCCCTACAATCATTACCCACTTCCTTCTTTGAGTTCTGCCTTCATCAGGGTTCTCGTATTACTCTTGCCGATTAAAATGGGGAGAAATTCTCAGTGGAGGCGTGGCAAGGAAACTGAACCTGCAAAAGTTCAGCGGTTATTGAGACCCTGGAAGTCCAGCCACTTGAAGGATTCATTGTAAGAAGCACTGAGGCCGGAGAGGGCAAAGGGCCCAATACTCTGGCCTTGTAAGCCAACGAAAGGAGTTTGCTGTTGTCCATTCAGGCAACAGGGAACCACGGAAGTGTTTTAAGCTGGGAGATGACAAGATCACGTCTGCACCTCTGCTTGGAGGCCCATAGGGCTACTGGGTCTCTGCACACGGGAACCAGAGAAGTGAAGGCTGAAGGCACATGTTCCAGAATAGCTCAGTGGGGTAGAAAGGCAAGCAATTTCCTCGAAAGAGAGAAATAATAAAGAGGCAGATTATTTTTGTCTTTATGGCAGCAGAGAAGACTTGGTACTTTGAAGTCAGATGAAGATCCTTGTTGTCAGGGCCCGGTGCGAGGAGAGGTCATTCCCAGCAGTCTTCCTGGGGCCCCGTCACGGTCACATGCTATTCCCACTGACTGTGACCTGCACACTGTGAGAACAAGTTTAATTCTGATAGGCCTTGACCAGATCCATCTCCAGCCAGCTTGTGCTTTTTCAGTCTAGAAGGAGCTGAGCATAGCAAGCTAACTCTTGACTTGTAGTAAAGCTGGCGCTAAAATCAAAGGAACCTATACCGAGACCATATGGCTGCCTCAGAGTCACTGTGTGATCTGAGCTTGTACTACATCGTAGGTAAACAGTGTTGGCCTCCCAAGACTAACACAGCTTTTGGCACTGAAAACAGTTTTGTTTTACATGAGGGCATGTTGGGAGTTCTATAACAAACCTGAGGAGATAAATCCTGAAAGTTATCATGCGAACGGGCTCTGTGTACAGGCACAAACCCCACCAAAAAAATGGGGTTATTTGAGCTGATCTTTGGCAAACCTATTTAATAAAATTAGGATATTTTACCAAACAATATTGGGATGGGATTAACTCCTTAATCTACAAATTGGAGAGGATGTGAGGGGGTGAGGGGGGAGAGAGAGAGAGAGAGAGAGAGAGAGAGAGAGAGAGAGAGAGAGAGAGAGAAAGAATATGAGAGTGGGGGCGGGGAGGGGGGGAGCGGCAGGAGGAGGGGAGGGAGGGGCGGAGAGAGAAACAGTTGCTGCTTCTCCTAACTGTAAATATGCCAGCCGAAGTTTAGAGAGATTATCATTTCGACTATTGTGTGAAGCCTAATTTAATTTCCTTTCGATTTTTTCTTTTTTTCCCCTCTTTTTTGTCCTTTTCTTTCAGTTTGCTGCTGCTACTGCTGCTCCTTTTACTTCTCATTCTTGTTTTGAAAGAAACCGGTAAACAGAAAAATTTCCTGGTCTAGTACAGCAGTATTGGGAAAAAATATCAAGAGTTTATTTTATCTGGGGATTTTAGGAACACGAACTCAAATAAAGATCCTGAAAATGTGCAGTAAAACAGAATTGTAAAACACGCAGTCAGTTACACAGGTATTTTAAAACTGATGGTTCTGAGGGGTGATTTGATTAGGCAATTACCCTTGTAAAGGAGTAACTTAATCTGCGAGACACTCCCCCAGCAGAAAATTTATACTGCCTCGGTTTAAAATAATTTCTTCACAAATTACACTTAAAAATAATTGGAAATTTTTAAAAAGCAAATCTAATTTCTCGATAAAAAAATCTACTTTTAAAATTCCTCCCTGGTGGTCTAGTATTATTAAATATTCTTCTGAATTTTTTTTTTTATCTCGCTTTATTGGAAGGAGAAAAACAATTATCTGTAAACGTAATTTTTAATGTATGGTAATAAAAATAAATGGCATAGTTCTGCTGCAGTTCACCTAAATCTTCTTCCCTGGTGGTCTAGTGGTATTAAATAATCAGTACCACATGTATTCATCATTTGCTGACAGCAAAAGAAAAACTTTGGCATTTTATTGTCTAAAGAAACAGGCATGATGTTATTTAGGCTTCTGGGGTAACTTTGCTGATGGTCTGTGAAGAAACCTTCATTTTCCTTGCTGGTGGGATTGTGCTTTTTGTTAATTTACATGGCAATTAGTATAAAACCAGAGACAGGCACTCTTTACAAGGTTGATTTGAGTTCTCTTGCAGGTTGCCCTAAGAATTTTTTAGCTTCTTTCTGAATTAATTGGGGCAATGAAAATGTTTTATGTATTAACTCTGTGTTGGGTGGTACTATTGTATTTGGTTAGCACCAGAAAAATGAATACTGAATAAATGCTATTTTCTTTGCAATTGTGTTGAAGGTGAATTGTTAGCAATCCCAGGAGAACATCTTGATTGGTTGTTTTTGCCTACTCCTTTCACTTGGATGAAGCTGAATTTGTTACAATTTATGTACATAGCAAATTTTGAACTTGAATATTGATTCATATTTCTGCTTATGTGCATTAGAAGCAATACCTTGCTTCCTTTTATGGAAAAAAAAAAAAGACATAAAAGCTTAAGTAAGAAAGTGCCCTTACTGGTGTATATAATAAATACAGTTGTTATCTGGAGCACAAGAAAACACATTACTCCTGATCTGTGTGTCAGGGTTTAGAAAGTACAATAAAAGGCAAAGTGATCTCATTTGCTTATGTATTTATTTATACATATTTATTGCAAAAGCAATAAAGTCCTTTATTCCTTAGAAATACATGCCACATATTTTTTAAGTGATTGGTGAAAAAGCACGATAGTTATGAACAAATTTTGTGTTTACTGAGATGATTTTGTCCCCTGGTGCATCAGTAGAGGGGAAGTGGATGCCTCATACCAGTGTATCTCCTATTGTTGTTTCCGATGGGGTGGCACCATGTCACAGCAATAACCTCCCAGACCGTGTTGAGTGCAGATCCTGCTGCCAGTTCTCATCAGCGGTGCCACATCGAGCAACTTAATTAAACCACCTGAGCCTCTGTTTCTTCGCTTAGATAATAGGTGGTAAGAACACATACCTCACTGGGTGCTGTGAAGGTTGAGTGGTTTCTTAGTACAACGGTTGACACGTATTAAGGGTTCAGTATTTGCTAGCTATAGAGCAGATTCTCACTTTTCATATTTGGGGAGGAATTTGTTGCTTTGAAGTTTTGAAATCCTCCAAAATTACTGTAGTCTTGGATCATTCCATAAAAATGAGATTTTTTTATTTTAAAAAGGGAGATAATAGTATAAATTCATAAGTTCCAAATCGCAAAAGAGCAACACTCTCTGATCCCATTTTCCTTGAAGTTTCCCAAGCTGCCTTCAAAGCTACCTTATTTTGCCACCTTAAGCCCTGGAAAAACCAGAAAGTGGACATTCAATGTCTCAAGTGTCCAGAGCGTGCCATGTTCAAAGAGTCTATAAGTACTACTTCTACTACTATCCTATACATGCTATACTATATATATTCTACACTTAGTACAATAAGTACTACTCAGAAGTACTTGTTAGCTTGTTATGAGATGCAATGTTGATTTCACTGTTTTAAGAATGTGAGATAACTCAAGGAATTCAAACCAAAGTTGTAAAACAGATTTCACTTTACCAGGGTCTCAACATTTTCCCCTTCCGCAGATTGGCCGTGTGTAGGGGGTGGTACATCTTTCTTCCTGAGAAGTCCAACTACGTGAGCTGTAGACATTTTACCCCTTAAAGAATTTCTCCCATGCTAGCAGCATTAATTTTAACTCTGATAGAAATCTACAGTTTGTAACTGAAAACATGTGTGCTGGGGTTGAGTTGAGTTGCTGCTGCCAAGCTGTGTGTGGCAGGAGTGAATCTCTACCGAGCCCCAAAGCATTCCTGATTTTATGGCAAGTCTCTCCATTGGGGTCCTTATTAATAGGTTTTATGTAGGTGGCTTTTTGATTGTCGACTAGAGAGTGAAAAGCTTTTTGTACAAGGTTTGAAAAGCAGCATTAAAACCCTGGAGGGAACAGGTTTTAATTTTGTGGTGTTTTGATTTTAAATGATACTGAATGCTGTGGCTGTGCCTTTAAACTTCTTCCCCAGTCGATGCTAGCAGCCTCCCTGGACTTGTGGGGGAAACTCCCTCACAATGTAGCAATTACTGATTTATGTTCCAGTGATAAGAATGTGTTTTATTGTGGTCATAATATTTGTTCAATTTATCTACTATGTACTATAAAGTATCATAAAAACTTCTCCTCTGATCAAATGTTATGAGACAAAGGCTCATAAGCTGCTCTTGATCCATGCAATCTACTCCCGTGGTATCCGTGGGCAGGCTACCGCAAAGGGGACAGACTACGGTCCTCACAGTAATTTTCTGTGTCCTCCAACCCATATCTTAAATTCAGTCCCCAATATAGGTCGCTTAGGCATTTCTGATGCTTTCTTGTCATCAGTTGAACTCCCTTTCAAGGATGTTATCTAATCCTTTGTAAAAAAAAAAAAACTTCAGATAGACACTTCATTTCTCATGGCTAGATCTCAACTTCTCATCAGTCTTTCTCCGGATAGCCTCTTTTGGAAGTTATGAATTTCACTGAGTTTTGCTATCAACATTTGAACCTGACTTAGGTTTGTGTATATTCTATGATCATAGATAAAGAAAAGGAAAAAAATGAAACAACCCTTTCTTCCTTTTCATTTTTCATTTTGATCTATTAGGGGCAATGGAGAACCTCAACTAAGTAGGCAGGGCTCTTCCTCCAATGCTCAATCACCACACAAGTTCTGGGGATAGGACTGCTCATCTGTCCTCTACAGTGCCACTGCTAGAGTAATCGTCCCTGTGGCATTCTTTAGCAGTCCTCCATAGCCTTCAGAGTCACCTAAATACCCTTCGTGATCTGAGTCCCGCCTATGTCTTTAGGCTCATCTCTCCAACTGCCTCACTTCACCCTCACTATCTCTTCTACCCACGACTCTATCCTGTCATAGGGAACTTCTTGGATTCTCCAACAGATTCACCATATCTTATTCTTGAAGCCCAGCATATTCTGAGAAGCCTTTCCTGCTACCCACGTGGGCTTCCGTAGCATTCAGATTCAGTGTGGATGAACTGGAGCTGGACTGGTGAGGGAATACACTTGATTCTGCAATAGAGCCACTCACTCTAAGAGGATTCTACACACTGATCCTGATCCGTTTCAATGTGAACTCAAACAAGAAATGATTTTGTGCCTCTTTACATCTCCTGATAGAGTGAAAAGAATCACATTTTCTATATATGTTCTGTTCCCTCTTCTACCTCAGACTGAGCTAAAGCCAGTCAGTTTCTTAGCAGACACTGCTGAGGAAATCTAGGATTGAGGGAGAAGAATAGAAACTATTTTAATGTTAGTTGTTGAATGACCCTTTGCCCCTTTTCCCTTGAAAAATGTGACTTGTGAGGGTCAGCCCTAGATAAAGGGAAAAGCACAGATACTAACATGGATGGGACATGGTCAAAGGTGGGAGTTCTTTCTGGGGAGTAATTTATATTCATCTTTTGAGACCAGGTAGGCATTTCTATTCACAAATAAAGGAGTTTACAAAATCGATCCCTCTATTGATTTGAAATACCATTTTATTAAAATGTTAATTTATTATATTAAATAAAATGATGGTTGAACCTCTAATGACTATATTTGTAATCATTAGGCCTAGTGCTCATGGAGAGACCATGGAGAGGAGCAGGGAGACAGGTTGAGGCAGGATAGCACTTGGTAAAGCAGTGGGCCCTGGAGACCTGCTGTGTGGCCTTGGCAACTTACTTGACATCTCTGTGGCTCAGTTTACTCATTTTTGAAAATGGAGAATAATAACAACACTTCAGAGTTGTTATGAGGAATAAGTGTGTTAGCTTGTGTAGCAGGCTCACACCAGTGGCTGACACTTAGCTAATATTTACTGAGCACTTCTATGACATTTTGGTCACGTATTATTATTTTTTAAATAGCAGCTGCTTCTCTTCAAATACCTCTAAAGAAAAATCAACCATGTCTGTTTACTCACCTTTCTCTCTACTTGCTTTTCTTTCTACTAGACTGAATTCCTTCAGCCATCTTTGCATCCCTAGCACTCACTCTGCAGGAAACTCCCGTAATTATTTCTTGAATGAATTAATGAGCAAATGGTAGTGAACTACTGCTCTTCCTGCTTTCTATTTCATCATGGAAGAATGAAAAAGGAGCATGAATTCTGCCACGGTATATGATTACTCTCTGGGGGTCGTCTGACCACGGCAATTAAGAATTCACAAAGATGATTAATTGTACATGGCTGTGCTAGTAAAATAACTTTGATAGGCTCATTGAACGGGAATTTCCCTAAAGGGTCATAGAAGCCATCTCCCTGCTTTTGGGCAGGTGGCTCTAATATAATGTAGAAATGTTATCTGTATACTATTTCTAATAAATCTCCCAAAGAGAAAACTTCTTATCTTCCTTGGTGCTAATATATAATAATTTAGTAGCCTCTATCTCTTAAATAGGAACTTCATTGGGTAGTTTTAAAGGCATTAAAAATTTAGGTGAGACACAATGAAAATGAATGTCAGGCATTGGGATAAATTCTCATTCAAGTAGCTGTCGTTCCTATTTTAGAGATTCTTTGAAAATAAAGCTGCGCAAGTATCAGTCCTGCATGGCTTAATCCTATCTAAGAAGAAGTGCAGTGCTACACCAGTGGATGTTTCTTCACCAGGTCTTTACTGAGTGTCTTCTCTGTACCATGCTCTGTGCTCCAGGCTGGGAAGTGGTGGAGCACACTGTACACAAGGTCCCTGCCTTCTTGGAGCTTGTAGTCTAACAGTAAAGCTAGACTTTGAACAAGAAATTAAAAGGGCACTGGGCATTTTAAAGAGCTTGGTCAAGGGAATCTTTCTGGAGGAGTGGCTTTAAAGAACAGAAAAGGAGAGAAATTCACTCAGACAAGGATGGAGAATCATGCCAGGTCTTATAGGCCACGTGAGGTGGCTCTGGACTATGCCCACTTAGATAAGCTATACTGTGTTTCCCAGAAATCCTTTCTTTGTGTGGTTCTGGGTTCGTGTAGGTCAACACTGTGGGACCTTTGGAGGGTAGAAGTGAAGCATCCTCTATACATGGAAGGTTGGTACAGGGCTCCATGGGGCAGTTTGTGCATGTTGTCTGAGCTCTGCCAGCAAACATCATTAGTGTGGGGCAGCACCTGGGCCTACTGCTCCCACCAGATTTCTTCCAACAGCTTCTTCAAGTCTGCGGCTAAATGGGTTTGCTGCTCTATGGCTAAAATTGAGGTTGGCAGCGATAAGAGAAAGACACAGGTTCCAGTTTGTCCCCACAGTTTCCATTTGCCCTTGTGGATCCTAGTTCATCCTCCTGGGTTCCAATTTGTTTTTGCTCTTGTCCGTATCCAGCTGCTTTCTGATCACCAGTCTGGTTGACATATGATTATTTCGGGTTCAGAACTAGATGCAGAGGCACTGGCCAATACAGACTGCTCCATCAGCCCAATTGTGTAAGATCTACTCTCTCTAATAAATCCCTTTATCATGGTGGTTCTTGTTTGATCAAACCTTGACTGATATGAAGTCTGTAAAAAGAATTTTGGTATTTATCTTAAGAGTAATGGTAGCCATTGAAAGGTTCTAAGGTGGCGAGTAATGTGATCAGAATTTTTAACTTACTGTGTTGTGGAGAATGGTTTAGAATGTGGGTGGTTAGGACAAGAGCAGATATAAGAAGATCTGTGGGCAAAGAATGCTAATACTAACTAATAGCCATGTTTTTTGTTTTTTGTTTTTTGGTTTTTTCTTCCTGGCTCAGAGTTAGATTACTTCTTCAGCCCTTTCACTATTTGTTAAGACCACGTGGCTGGGTCTTGGCCAAGGAATGAAAGTGAATGTAATGTTTGCCACTCCCATGCGTGGCAACTCTCTGTGTTCTCTCTCTTCCCTAATTTGCTAGCCAGAAGCAGAGGACTCAAAAGCCCTAAAAGATGATGGAGTTACAGGATAGATAGAACCTGGATTCCTGAACAGCTGTTTGCAATAGGAGCCCCAACACCAATTCTCATTGAATTCTGTTGGGTGGAGAAATATATTTTTACTGTGTGCAATTACCTAGATTTTAAGCTTATTCATTAAAATAGCAAGCATTACTTTACCTGAATAATATAGAATGTGGGCAGTAGATAATGATGCCATGAGGTACTGGCAATGAAAATAAAGAGATATTTAGAAGGCAGAATCAGTAGTTCTTGGTGATTGATTAGATGGGGTGGTAGTAGAAAAGGACATGTTAATAGTGAGGCAAGATTGAGTCCCAAGTTTCTCGTATGGATAACAGGGTGAGTACTAGTGCTGTTGGCTACTGGAGGAAAAGCAGATTTTAAAGGAAGGGGTAAGAGTTTGGCTTTTACATGGAGAGTTTGAGATGTCTTCGAAGCCTCCAAGTGGAGATGTTTTTGTCTCTTTCTCTGCTCCCTTTGGGAATGTGATATTGGCTATGGCCAGTAGCTTATAATGTATCATGGTCCGTATGACATTCTGTGTTTTTCTCTTCTACTTCTTGAAAACTCTCTAAGATTATGTTACACAGTCTTGTCTCTATCAATTTCTAATTTTTAGGTATAGGAGTCTGCTCTGCAAAAGGGGAAGGTGGTTATCATTAACTTCTAGGTCGTCTTCCTCATTTTTGTCTTTACCTGGGCCTCTTAGTGGAAGATAAAAGGCAGGACAAGATGAAAATCCTCAGGGACATCTTTTTGTTTGGGTTTCTGTGGATTGTAATTTGTCAAGAGGTACTCAGGCTACTTATAGAGGAAAGATGGTGGCTAGCCTCTACTCTCCAACCAATCTTTTATGGCTTGTAGGATATCGATAATTAAAATGGAAAATAGTAATTTTTCCATTTCCTCTGGCCTTGAATATTGGCCTCTGAAAGTAATATCAATGCCCACAATCAAATGGGAATGTACTGATATCAGTTTTCTAAGTCATCTATCAAGCTTGGATGCAAACCAGTAACCCAGACGTGGGACACAGAATATTCTATCACTAATCTCTAGATCCATAACCTTCACTTCCTGTGCTTGCCTCCCCTTCCTTCCACTGTATAACAATTCTCATTTGTCTAAGTGTGCTCATTTGTTCACTCATTCATTCAACTAGTAGTTTGTTCCTATATTTTAGCCGATGAATGGAGTATTGGGGATACAAAACTCAACAAGTTAGAGTTCTTATGTTACAGTTTATACTTTAGTGAAACCATAGACTAATTATGAGGTAGTTTTAATCCAGAGTGCTGAGCGCTATGGGAACATGCACGAAGGAAACTGAACCTAATCTTAAGGAATAAGGAAGGTTTGCAGAGAAGAGGACTGACAGAGTAAGAGTGAACAGGTGAAAAGGTTGGGGTCGGGTGCGGGAGGGAGGCGATGAAGCAGTTTTGCTGAGGAAAAGCATGTGCAAAGGGGGAAAGTGTGTGCTCTTACACAGGTGATCTTTGTGTGGCACTGTACCACCCACGTCGCACACTCTTCCAAGGGAGCTGGGAAATAGCAGACGTCTTCCGCTTGTTTTTTTTTAGGTTTGTTTGGGATGCAGGTTTTCTAATTTTTTGAGTCTGAATTTGTTTGGATGAGAGAGAGAGAGAGAGAGAGAGAGAGAGAGAGAGAGAGAGAGAGAGAGAGAGAGAGAGAGAGAGAGAGAGAGAGAGAGAGAGAGAGAGAGAGAATATTCATTTTCCTACTTATTTTTACTTATTTCCTCCCCTGTTGACCGCAGACCACAGAAAAAGGCCTAGATGAATTAGATAGGGTAAGACTTGAGGCTGGGTTCCAACATACATTGTTTTCATTCTTCTACAAGTGCCTGATTGTGGTGTAAGGGAGACAATGAGTTTTGCTTAAAATCACAATGCGGGAATGGGTCTACATTTTTAGGCACCAATAGCCAGTGGCAAATATGCTCAAAAATTACAGTAGAAAAACATGACTTCTGAGGTGGGTACGCAGCTGTGATTGACAAGAACATGACAGCTATTTGTGTGTGTGTGTGTCAATGTAGGTAAAGGCTTAAGTGACTTGAAATAGACAACATATGAAACTTTTCTGGGATTTTCAAGGAATGCTCAGGTGATTCAGATACAGAGGTCTGTGGAGCACAATTTTAAGAAATAGGGCTCTAAAAAAAAAATCAGTTTAAACAGGAGATTTAATTCTCTTTTTTTCTACAGCTCCATAGAATTATTTTACATTCGTTTTTGGCTCTTCCCAAAGATATTTCCACATGATGACATAGGGAGAGCATATTTGTAGATCACATTCAGGATGGTGAAAGAGAATAAAATTGCAGTATCAGCTGTTTGCAAAAGGAAGGCTTTTCGCCCCCTCCCAAGCCATGTTATTACCTTATTCAATTTGCACTTTATTTTGAAGCACATGTATAGAAATAAGCAAATTATTAATTCAAGCTTGTCTTCAATTTTGTGCTTGGCCTGCAAACCTCTAACATCTCTCCCGGTCCCCCAGGAGGACTGCTGAAGGCTTGGTGATAGGCTGAGCTGGGCATATTCATTATTTAATACAAGCTGCAAGCACTTTGGTATTTCATGTGAGCATGTGGCGGGGCTTGGCGGGGGGAGTGTCATTCAGGGGAATATGGTATAAGCTACTACCATTTTCATGTTTAGCTGAAGGTTTAACATTAGCTGTGTTCACTTGTTTCAAGGATAAGGATAATTCCATTGAGAATCCTGGTTATAACCAGGTGTTTTTGTCTCTGTGACATGTCCTATTTCTCTATGCAGGAGAGCACTTCTTGAGCCAGGCCATATGCTCAGCGTCACAGGGGCTTTGTGTGTTCCGTCTGGAGTACTGGGAATAATGAGATCCTGAACAGCAAAGGGCAGAGTCCCTGGAAAGCAGCCATACTGTGGAGGGGCGGGGTGGGGGGGGAGAGGGGAGAAGCTCCAGGCCCCCAGCTTCTGAGGCTCTGGAAGCATTTCTAGGTGGTATCTGCATAGTCTGTCCATGCCTCCGTTTCACTGGTGGGCACCCGCACCATTTGAAAGAGCCCTGGACTTTACTACACCCATTATAAGAGAAATGTGCTCCATACTCTCTCTTCCTCATACATCTAAAATGCCTTTTCCTCTGCTTATGTACTTGTAAACTACCATCAGGCTTTAGGATCATAGAATTTTGGAACGGAAAAGTCATTAGAATTCATTTGTTTTAATATACCTATTTTTACCTATGTGGAAACTTGGGATTAGGTAATTTGTCTGGGGACACACAGATCGTTAGATGCAACCCCTGGGGACCAGATTCCAGATAGCTGGACTCTTCAACTGAGCGCTTCTTCCACCAAGCTAGCAAATACAACAATGGAGAACACAGGAAAAACTCAATTGTGTGTGCCAAGATGAAAGTTTTTTTGTAAACTATACTATTTCCCCAAATGTCTGGCCTAAGACGTACTTATTTTCAAAGCCTTTTCCATCATGTCAGCAGAGGGGCTGAGAAGTGCTTTCTTGGTTATCTGAGATAGCATGTCTGCAGCTTTTGGAGTTCTAGAGGCTGAATGCATAGCCTCCACCCCTTCCTGATGTCTTATGGAGAGAGATGTCAGGTCTTCAGAGGCTGGTTTGTTAACTGAGGATTATTAGTTATACTTTGGGATGCAAACAGTCTGTGTGTTTGCAATAAGTGCATAAACTGGTGTTGAGTTATCAGGAGAAATAAGAACGAAAAAATCTTGAATGCCCTCACCCCAGCCATTCGAAATGTTTTTTTAAAGCAACGGGCCTGTGGCTGATGGGCTGGGTTGCTTATCCGGCTCATTTTGCCTGCAGCAGAATAAAGTGGCTCGTTAATTGGCAGACAAGGACACTCAGGGCACAAACAGAGTGTAGCTAAGGAGTACAGGCGATAATGATGTTTTAGCTGAGCTGCTGGGCAAATTATTGCAATGCCCTGTTAGAGTAAAACATGAAGTTTGAGAGGTGAAGACTTAGAAATCGCTTTTTCTTTGGAGCACTGTTAAGGAGCTTCCCATTTTGTATTTACTTTAGCTTTAGTTTTTACATACACACACACACACACACACACTCTCACTCACACTCACACACATGGTTGTGTTTATCGTTACATTCCATGTGAGACTCTAAAGCAGTGGTTTTTCCCAGTGTGGTCTGAGGAACCCTGAGGTTCCTAAGACCCTTTCAGGGAGGCTCTAAGATCAGACAGTTTTTATCACAACATTAAGATATTATCTGTCTTTGTCACTCTCATTCTCTCACAGTGTACCGTGCGGTTTCCCAGAGTACAAAATGTATGAGTCACAACAGATTAAATGTGGGAGCAAGTATGAGAATCTGTCCGTCTTCTAGGACATTAAAGGAATTCGCAAAGATATAAAACAACATCACTATTCTTGCTAAATTTTGTTTTGTTCTGTAAAAGGTATTCATTTTACATAAAAATATGCTAGTTACATAAACATGTAGTGGGTTTCTGATTTTAAAATGAATCAACAAACTCTCGGAACATTTCTCAGTTTTAATTTCTAACATTATAAATATCAATAGCTATAATTCATATAAACAAAAGTTCTTTGGAGCCCTCTGTAATTTGAAAAGTGTGGAGGAGTCCTGAGGCCAAACATTTAAGAATTGCTGCTCAAAAGCAATGAGTATGTCTCTCTTTCACACACACATGCTGTACCATACATCAAGTGTGGGTTTTTCCTTTCAAAATAGTCACTTTGAAATCCTATATTCCCTATTCTAGTGACGCCATTGCTCGGCCCCCTTTTAAATCTCCCCTTTTGGTGCTGTCTTGTTGGCCAGTTATTGAGCCTCCCAGAAAACCCAGTTTTATGATTTTATCTTCAGGCTTGTTTTTGATCCATAATGCATGCTTTCCATTGAGAAGCTACATTTCTAATCAAACCAGGCTTCATATGATTTGGGGCTCTTTGCAACAATAAAATCCACCACTCAAGGGAGTAACATCTGCAACCAATAAGGTTGTATCAGAAGGATGTGCCCGAATTCAGAATGCAGCTCCTCAAAAGGAATTAAAAGATGTTTTGATAGTAGTAGTATCATGGGAATTATGTAGCTTTCAAGGATTCTGCTTTGAGAGAGATAACTTCAGTTGAAAGCGTTTAAGTCCTAGCATATTTGTTCTCATTATGTTATAGTTTTATTTCATAAAGCTCAAAAATAAAGGATATACACAGGGTTTGTATTTTCAAGCAGAGTGCTTATTTGTATACTCAAGTCAATTCTTATTAGTTGTCAAATACCTTTTTGTTTGTAATGGACTCTTTCTTATTTTCAATCTCGGTGAGAATCCTCAGAAACATGCACAAGTGCATACCATGCTCCACTGGTATCTCATCAACCCTCAGTGGGACAGCGAGCCTGTTTGTACTACTTCTAAAATGATGCATTATGTTTTCTGTGTTTGTGGGAACCTGCCTGGTAATTCTATTTTAGAATAATTTGTACTTTTTTTTTTTTTTTTTTTTTTTTTTTTTTAGGAAAGAAAAATAATGGCGTGGTGCCTGCAAATCTCTCAGGAACAACAAGCTCAGCGTTTCTTCTTAGAATCACCTTTTCCTAGGCTGTGTAGCATCTTTTGCATGTGAATAATCAGGGAAGTTTTGGCGGTGTCCATGGTGGGACTGAAGGGTTAAATGCAATCAGTACTCTGAACAACAGAGGACTTCCTTTTTTGTCTTCTGGAGGCAGAGATGGGGTATTGATTCAGTTCTGTCTGAGGCTCTCTTCCTTTGTTTACCAGTGAATTTTAAACAGAAAACGTCTTGAAGATGCAGAGGCTGATGAAGTACCAGGAGCAGAGACATTTTCAGAAAGGCCAGGGTGGGGTAGGCTTTTGAGTTTGCAATATAGGGGCCCAGGCCTACATCACTGTAATATCTAATGTTAGTACTTTTTTTTTTTTAATGGGAAACTACATGGGTTTATAGATTATAAACTCTCTCCTATTTGCCCACTTCTCTTCATTTTTCCACTTCTGTTGCAATCTCTGGCACATGTGATTTACTTAGAAGTACCAGTATATCATGTGACCAATGAATACAAGTGAAAACAAAAGAGGAACAACTTAGCACTTCTTTCAATGCTTATTTCTTTAAAAACATTACATATGTTATGATTATTTTTTGTGTGTATATCATTATATATTTCGTAATCTTGCATATGATTATTATTTTATCTTTTCCCAGTAGGACACAAAAGCTCAGGGGTTAAGTACCTTGTCTATAACTAAAGGCTAATGATGAAATTGAAATTCAGACAGAGCGTGTTTGGTTCCAAAGCAAAAACCCTTTGCAGTCCATCAGACTGTTCTCTCCCAGTAAAACAATCAATTGGGATGAAAGATTTGTTATTATTTTTAAGTGAAATAGTTTAAGCACTATTCTGAAAAATATATCTTGATGAACTGTTCTTATGTGTTGTATCTTCCCAAAATATACTACTTAAGTTCATGACTGGATGAGTGATCATTGATTAAGACATAGGGAGCCTAGATACTTCCTTGGAAAAGGGTCTACGCTGGGCTAGAGAGGTGAGACAGTAACCTAAGACTTGTTTCTAATTCATGTACACATTGTATTAGTTTCCTACTACTGCTGTAACAAATCACCACAAATTTAGTGTCTTAAAACAACACGAATTTATTATTTTATGGTACCGTTGGGTAGAAGCCTGACACGGGTCTCAGTGGGCTAAAATCAAGATGTCAGCAGGCCTATGCTCCTTTCGGGGTGCTCCAGGGAATAATCTGTTTCCTTGCCTTTTCGAGCTCCCAGAGGCTGCCCACATTTCTTGACTCGTGGTCCCCTCCCTTCATTCTCAAAGCTAGCAACATTGCATTTCTCAGTCCATCCTCTGTATTCACCCTTCCCTCTCACTGGCTAGGGAAAGGGCCTCTGCTTTTCATGATTTGTGATTAGATTGGGCCCACTTGAATAATTCAGGATAATCTCTCCCTCTGAAGCCTGTTCAACTTCATCACAGTTGTGAAGTCCATTTTGCTATGCAGGATAACATATTCACAAGACCGGAGGATGAAGGTGTGGACATTTTTCAGAGGCCATTATTCTGCCCACCATATGCATGAAACCAAACCTGGCTAAGTATGTTGGTTTACCCATGAATGGACTGTACCACTTTGTTCTAATAGAGATGACCAGTGTCAAAATGAACCAGGTTTAATGAAGAATCAATAACTTTATTCAGCAAATATTTATTAAGTTTACCAGCCACTCAGTATTTAAGATTTTTAAAATTAGTAGGATTTATGTTTCTCAGAGCAGTTCCAAGTTTACAGAAAATTGAGACAAAAGTACAGAGAATTCCCATACACTCCTTCCCCTCTCCCTCCTTTCCCCCTATTATTGCATTGGTATGGTACATTTCCTATAATTGATGAACCAGTATTGATCAATTATCTTTAATTAAAGTTCATAATTTATATTAAGGTTCATTCTTTATGTCATAAAGTTGTATGGATTTTGCCAAGCGCATAATGTTATCTATCCACTGTTAAAGTATCATGCAGAATAGGTTCACTGCCTTAAAAATCCTCTGCGTTCTACCTGTTCATTCTGTTCCCCTGCCCTACAGCTGTTGGCAACCACTGACCTTTTTACTGTCTCTACAGTCTGGCCTTTTCCAGAATTTCATACAGTTGGAATCATATAATATGCAGCCTTTTCGGGCTGGCTTCTTTTACTTAGTAATACGTATTTAAGATTCCTTCATGTGTTTTCATGGCTTAATAACTCATTTACTTTTATTGATGAATAATATTTCCTTGTATGGATGTACCATAGCTTATTTATCCACTTACTTACTAAAGGACATTTGGTTGTTTCTAGTTGTCGGCAATTAACAAAGCTACTGTTAACATTTGTGTGCAGGTTTTTTTTGTAGACATGTTTTCAACTCATTTAGGTAAATACTTAGGAGTGTGATTGCTGAATCTTATGGTAAGATTATACTGAGCTTTAAGAAACTGCCAAAAGACCAGTATTTTTATACTTAGAACTTCAGAGTAATTGGGTAAAGTTGAGCTGGCAGTGTTTTGGGCCTGCTCCCAAAACTTAGACCAGAGACATTCTGACTTTATGAACTTTATATATTGAGGTTCTGAGTAAGATTGCATTTATAAAAGGATTCTGCTGCTAAAAAGCAATTTGAAAGATTTTGAAAACCTAATGTGCCATTACAAAAGTCCTATCCTCCCATCTCCTCCTCCATTCTTGAACTTGACTGGGAGCTCAAAAGGTAAATTGCATTGTGTGGGGGGCTGTAATTTGAAGGACTTTCAGTGTCACACTGCAGTGGACCAGGTGCTGATGACACTGGGGAGAAGGCAGGCAAACCTTTTCTCCTTGAGAAATATAAAATTGCAGTCTGAAAACAATGAAATTATTGTCCTAACTATAACATATGAGAGTGCTCTGTAGCAGAACATAATTCCCTGAGGGCTTACAACTCTGCAGTTATTTGTCTAGATAAATACACACACCACACACCACCCACGTGTATACACTCCATTGATAACTGATATGCACAAACTTAATTGACTTTTATGCTGCTATAGAGACTGTGTTTCAGTAATTGGACGAGTGACCTTAGCATGGGTTTGAATCCCATTAACTTCCTGTATGAACTTAGGAAAATGATTTTTCTAAGCCTCAGTTTTCTCATCCACAAAACGAAGGTAAATGTATTTTTACCTTCTCATTATGTGGATATAATGAGCAGATGCATGTAATGCCCAATTCCTAGCACATAGTACGTTCTCATGTTAACCCACTCAAGAATCTCTTTCCCCCTGATGATTGGGTTTATTTAACCCCCATCCTTTACCCTCTTCACCTTGCCAGCTCATTCCTTTCTAGATTTCAGTTTCATTCCAGACGCTAGGGAGATGGTTTCAAGGAGTCCAAAGATACGTGCTGATTGGTCTGGTGTAGTTAGTTTTTGTATCTGGTGTCATTCTGGGCCTGATGGTTTAGTACTTCTGTGGCTGATCCTCTGCCTTGTGTGCCTCTTCTTCAGTGATATTAGAAGAGTTTTTATTTTTTCCGGTGTTTTATTTTCTGCATGGATTCCTGCCTCTGAACTCAAGTTCTTCCCATAGCTGAATCATTAGGCATGTGCCCCTGCCAAACATCTGCACTCCTGGACCCCCACTGAATGCCTCTCATTCTGCTCTAAGCTGATTACCTGCCTTGCCCCAGATTGGAACACCACTTGGCTCCTATACTAATAGTTCTTTGTGCCTCTTATCTTGGGCTGGCATGCCTTCAGCTACACCTTGCAAGGTAGTTATTCCTCTTAGCCCAACTCCATTTTTTGACTCCCAGACTCTGCTCTATCTTACAGTCTATCTCAGGACATTGGCCTTGACCCTTTCCCAGTCTGACCTATTCCACTGTGGTCAAAGGCCTGGAACTGTTACTAGAACTTGAGCTATTGTCCACAGAACCCAGTATCATAAAAATAGCATATAAATTAGTCAAAGACATAAATTTTGATATAAAGAGTGAATGATTCAGGACTTTGGCAGGAAAAAGATGGCATATTCAAATGAGTAGTTGAGCGATTAATAAATGGACTATTTACAAATGTGTGAGTAGTGTTTGGGTAAAGCAACAAAGCACAATGCAGAGCTGCCAGGCTTATCCTAGCAAAGAGAAAAAGTGGTTATTGGAACCCAGAGAGAAATAGAGTATGCATTAAGAGAGGGCCACTTGACAGGTACTGGGACCTTGAACTGAGGCAGGTAGCCAGCCTAAAGCCACCACATCAGGAGGCCGTTAATTAAATAAATATATTTATCTCATTCTTCTCCTTCCCTCTGATCTGCTGGTAATCCCATTGGCTAACCCCACCTGAAAGACCGAGACAAGGGAACCCATTGATTTAGTTCCCATGGGTTACCCAGAAGAGTGAGGAGAAGTGTGGATAATAGAACCTGAAGAGGCAAATAGAAGCCAGGGGTCACCAAGCTAGGCATGGTGCCTGGCCACGTATGGCTCTGTTCTTTGTGAACAGTGCACATAATTATGCCACTGTTAGTATTAAGGACTTTCTACACCTTCTCAGGGACAGTATGCTTTATATTGACTTCTGTGATGGCTGACTACAATTCAGGCAGAATTGTATGAAATTTCAGATACAATACTTTAGCAATATCCCTTTTGTGATATGTCAAAGGCAATGACACCTTGGAAATGCTACGTCAAGGATGGAAAGAGAATCTGTTTTTCTTGTGATTATTAAATTGGGTTGAGTCACAGTACTCAAGAAAAAGCTCGTTTCTTCATCTTTAATAATATATAATTTTATGGTTTTGTTGAAGTGTAAAACCAAGTCAAAAAGGATCATATGGGTACAGGAAAATCTAGATTATCAAGATAGGTAAATGAGGGAATTCTTCACACCAATAAATGTTTCTTGCTTCTAAAAGTGATTAAATAGCAGAATCGCAGTAATTGAACATGAAATAGGACTCAATTTACCAGAATATAATTTTTAAGGATGCATTTTTGAGTAAGGAAAAATAGATTTATATTAATAATACTTTTAATAATGAACAATATATAGGATTAGTAATAACTTCATAGGCTCTGTGGTTGGCAGGATCCTTGAGGGTATGTGGTACACCTACTTAGCGAATGCCTGAAGCCCCCTCTTCTTCTATATCTCTATAAGGTCATCCAAGCTATACTTGACATTATTTTCTCAATGAATAACAGTTGTCATGGTTTGAATAAACATAGTCTTAATTTATCTTAGCTAATTGCCTTGTAATGATCTATTATTGAGATAGAAATTTGCTAGTAGTATGGAAATAATCAATTAGATTTGAAGTGTAAATGTCCTCATTTGCAGCAGATAGTTTTAATTGGGGAATGACAGGCTAGAGGACTTTCTGAGTTAAGATGAAACTGCTGAGAGCCTGAGAGAGCGAGTGGCCTAACATCTCATTTTAGATAGGCAGGAACCTTGATGCCCATTTTACAATGCTATGAGAGGCCTCTCAACAGTATGTATGATACCCAAGGTCATAGAGTTTGTAAGTATGAACTTGAACTCAGAGCACCGCCTCTAGGTCAGGGTTCATTTGATGAACTTCTAAAGGGAAGTAAGTGTGAAGAATCTTCTCCCTGGCTGAGGTAGGAGTGTACTTTACACAGTGTCCTTCTGCTGTGTGGCATTATTATGAGGCCTCTACTTAATAAGAGAAAATGAAGGTGATCATTGTTCGACATTGGTCTGGAGTTAAAAATATGTTAGATTGGATTTAAGAGATGGCCGGTTTTCATTCTCATTTCTAGAAGAGGAAAGGAAAGGACCTTATGTGTACCTTTATTTGTATTTTACAAATATCCTAATGGAATGAAGTTAAAAATAGCCAATTCCATTCTCTTACTGGATATAATTAGCTGATAAAATGTGTCAATTTGGTAAATTCATCCCGTTGAGAAAAGATATAACCGCGGTTGATATAGCTGATTCTTTTCCTCCATTTTGTACATATTATTACAGCTTCCACTTTTTCTGGTAATTAATCCCCTCGAATTTTCATTCTAACTTGTCTAGGCAGGTCCAGTTTTGGAGAAGGAGCTTAGGTAGCAAATCATGTGATAGTCCCCGGTGGCCAGGCTGTAGATGATCCCTGATTTGGCTGCCTTAAAATGCCTAGGGCAGATTGCCAGGCTGCCCTCTGGAGATTCTGGCCCAGTGGAACAGCCCCCAGAATATGTATTTTTAATAAGCTCTCAAGATAATTCTGAAACTCTTCTAGGTTTGGGAGATAATGACTGAAGGTTGTTTCCAGGGACTTGAATTCCAAATATAATATTCTACCCAGCTCTTAAGAGTACTCTGAAAAAATGTAAATGTTCTGGCTAAGTTAATACTTGCATCCTTTCATCCTGTAGGGGAGAGCTATAGGGCGGGTAGACGGACAGCAGAGAGATAGGGGGTGGGGGTGGAATATGAGGTGAAGTCTAATGAATGAGGCCGCAGGAATCAAAAGGTCTGGGTGGAGAACCAAAGAGAAACATGTTGTATTTGACTAATGTGTTCAGGGCCTGCTCTGGATGAGTGAACACATAACCTTTGTTATCTTCCTTTGAGATGAAAGTGATAATAGTAAGTGGGAAGAATTTATATGTTTATGTCCCCTTCAAACTTAAGAAACAAAACAAAGTTGAACAGTTATATAAACTAACCAGCAAACCTGCATACTGAACACAGAAAAATTCTGTTAGGATTTTTTAGATGTGAAAATATCTGATTTCATGGCGAGGGGGCCACTTTTGCAGTTTGATAGTAGAAAATTGAATGTTCTAGTTTGTGAATATTGTGTTATTCTTAATGTCAAAGAAAGTAGATACACAATAATTGAGCATATTCAACAGTCCTAAAGGGCGAAGGGCACTCATACGTGTGGTGGGGAAATATGACACATCGGTGTAATCACGAAGTTCCTCTGTGCTTGGCCCTGGGTGCTGCTGGGTCCCAGGCTGAGGCTGTAGAGATGGAACAGACCCCCAGCACTACCTCCTCCCAGGTGTGTGGCAGGGCAGGCAACAAGCCCAACAATGGGTAGATTAGTTAACTGAAAAATATTGTCATTTAAAAAGAATTACTGATACTTATTGCTCAAGAATTAGAAAGAAAAAAAAAAAGGCCCCATTTTCTCAAGTATTCCAACACGTTTTAGTTATAGGAGATTTCTCTTCAAGCTTAAGGCATTAGCTTCTCATAGAATTGTGCCTTGTCCCTTGTTCTTAAGAGTATGGCACTTTAAACTGTGATTTACTCATCTCTGTAATTAGATATAGTGATTAGAATTCCCTTTTTCTTACTCTGCAGTTTCTCTTTATGGGGAATTATGAAAGAATAATAGGTAAAAAGTTCAGAATGGGGGAAAGAATAAACAGAATGCTGAATGGTAAAAGGAGACAGAATGCTGAATGGATAATAAAATATTTAGTGCTTTTCAATTAACTCTTCTCACGATTAGTACACTACTATATTATATCATAAAAATCGTGTCTATTAATTTTTTTGCAGCCATTATCTTGACTGTGATTTACTCCCCTCAAATCATTAACAATGCCATTAAAAAGGTGGATGGAGATGAACGTCCTGGATAGAGTTCAGGGTTGTAATAGAATTATTGTTCAGGGTCACAGAGAGATTGAAGACCAGCGGATGGAGGGGTAGGGGTTTGAGAAGGCAGTGCTCCCTGAGGGGAGAAAATAGAAGAGAAAGGCACAGAGCCCTAGGGTTTGAGAGACGAGTCAGTCACTTGGTACTAGAGTCGGGGAAGAATACCTCAGACGAGGCCATGATGTCTTAATTTGTAGAAGATGCAGTTGTGGAAAGCCCTGTGACTTGGAGAGCATGGGTTTTCTTCCCGGCGGAACTTCATATGCACAGGGAGGAGAAGATAAATATGTGTGTGTATAAGTGTCGCCAGGGTCCTGCTGGAGGCGATGAAGCCTTCTTGTTCCAGCTCACACTGGCGGCTTGAGGGCAGCGTTTCGTCCAAAGAAAGGACTGTGACTTTTCATAAATAGTTCTCTTCTTGGGAAAATGAGATAAGCTTTATAACCAGCAAAGTGTTAACCAAGTGGCCTCATGAAGACCGAGCTCTGTAGACTTGTACTGTTGCTGTTCTTTTTAGAAGTTTATTCATGGAGACTTCTTTCTTTTTATCTATCTGATCAGGTGTCTATCTTCAGTAATCAGTTAATCGACATCTAGTTCATCAATCTATTATTGGTTCTGCATCACAAGTCTTGAAATATCTTTTGGCTATACTTAAAAACAATGCTTGGGGCTATACTTAAACAGAAATTTTATTATTATAAAAACAATGCTTAGAAGACTTATTCTCCTTGTTAGTACTTTGGACAACCACAGGCCTTAGTGAGTATAGAATCTATTTTAATTCAGGTTATACAGTTCTAACTTTCTATCTGAGTTTCTCGGTGTGCATGCTGGAAACAGGTCAGTGAGTTCCTTTTATATTTATATCATGCAAGTCAGTGGTAGAGGCCAGAGTCTAAAGCCTCTGGTTTTTAAAATTTTAGACAAATCTTTTCCAAGTGAAGTTTGACCACAAGATACGTCCTCATAAAGCAAGTTAATCTGTCACAATTTCACAAGCAGAAAATTAAAACTGACTAATCAATCAGACAGCATTTTTAGCAGCTTAGTATACTCATGAGAGCATCAAACATTCTCCTTCCAGCAGACCTACTCATTTACAAATAAGGTGGATAAACCTTCTGCCTAACTCTGGTGTCCTTTTTATCTCTTAACAGTGGAAGTTGATGTCTCTTCCCTAAAAAACCACCCTCTTCTATTCTAGAGGTGTTCAGAGCGTCCTTTGCTTGCTGGCTGAACTCTCACCAGATGGTGAGTGTCCTTTTTCAGAAGGAATCCAGATGACTGAATTCAGGTTGTTACTCTCATTCCAGATGAACGGGATGCTCAACAGCTCTTAGACATGTTAGTCCCGCCTTCCCCGTGGCTAGGTGAGAGCAAGCTCATGGTTCATACTCTTACAAAGCATGGTCATATTTCTGTGGGCCTGATACAGTTATCCTGACTATAAGACAAGAAATAACTCACTTGAATAATATACTAAATGTTATTTTCTATCTCTAGGAAAGTGTTTCTCAACAGCAACACTAATGACGTTTTGGACTGGGTAATTCTTTGTTGTGAGGGACTGTTCTGTGCATTGTAGGATGTTTAGCAACATTATTGGCCTCTCCCCACTAGATACAAGTAACAACCCACCCACCCAAGTCATGACAATCAGAAATGTCTCCAGACATTACCAAATGTCCCCTAGAGGGACAAAAATCATCTCTTGTTGAGAATCACTGCCAGAAGAGGGAATTTTGCAAATTAATCATTATAAATCATAGCAGGGGTCACCGTTAGCTTATTTTATGTTGCATTTCTTCCCCTTATTGTGTTTAGAATGGTACACCTTTCTAGGTCTGCTTACCTGAAGAACAGACTCTGAGATGAAGTTTTGCCTGAAGGAGATTTATTGGGGGATGTTCCTGGGGCACCTATAGGGAATGAAGGGAGAGGTTTGGGTAGGAGCAAACATTGAATGGCTGTACAGTTAACATAGGGCCTCCGCCGATCCTTTGTGGAGCCCTGGAGCTGGGATGATGTTTCAGAGATGTCCCAAATTTAGGTGAGGAGGCCAGACCTTTGAACCTTCTTTAGTAGCCAGTCACTGAATTTGAGCTTCCACTTCCCCCTGTGCCTCCAGGTTCCAGAGGTGTGTTTGCCTAACCTCAGTCAAGGGCAATTTCTATAGAGGGACTTGGCTGTGATCTGGTCAGGGGCTAAAACTCCAGATAGCAAGGTGAGTGACAGTCTTTACCTGAAGGGTGATCTGTGCATGTGAAAAAGAGAATAGGGTTAAGTCATTTTACTGTTTTTAGGCTAAAGATAAGAGAACAGAAGAGGAATCGTAGACCATGTGTAAATGGGACTGCACAGGAGAACTGTGTTGGGTGACACCCACCTAAGGCATATAAATCAAGGCTTTAATAATGCAAAATATGCTTTTCTGGTTTCCTATGGTGTGTGATCTAGTCTTTGCCTTTCCTGATCTATCATCTCAGAGCCAGAAATTGCATTAGCTAAAGCACATTTTGAATGTTATTGAAAGAACATGATTCCTACAGAATGGCAGATAGAGCTAAAGGGTGACTCATGATGGATGATCTCTGACACCGTTTAGGCAAAATGTCACCTGTCACCATTATGGGCCAAGAGTCTATAATAAGACTGCTTATCACAGCAGACTGCTGGTAGCATCACTGGGTAGATTCTCACAGCTATAGAGGCTATGGATGTGGCATATTTACTTTATATAAAGAAGCAGCATGCTAACAGCTAAACATTGTTTGGGGCAGGTAGGTGCATGCTTAGCAAGTTATGTTTGTCAGAATGATGGGTTAAACTTTTGTGCTGACCAAGAATCATTCAGTAATGCCAGAGAAGCTCAAAGGTTCACAGTTAGCTCTTGAGATTCGTTTTAGAGAAAAAGAGAATCAAGAAGAGGAGGAGAAAAGGGGAAAGAAAAGAGGATGAGAAAAAAGAGGGAAAGAGGAATAAAGGAGGAAGTGATAAAGATGATCCTAGAGTGCCTTGTTCTAGTAAAAAGGTGCTGAATTTTTACTGGTATAAGGCTTATATAACTATAAATATTTTATATCTTTTCTTTTGACACACACAGGTTTTTATTATGGGTCTGTTCATGGTATTTACTCTTTCCTTTCTTACTACCAGACAGACACATCCCCTTGCTGCTTTTTTTCATGGTAATAACAAACCTCAAAACGTTCTGTTCTGTTTTTTTGTTTGTTTGTCTGTTTGTTTGCTATTCCATTATACTGTTCCCAGTAATGTTTTTATTTTCCTGGATAGTTTCTAATTTGCTGTTTGGATCCACTTCATGCTTAGCAGTGGCTTCGTAGTTGCTATATAGAAGGGTCTTCAGAACGTCTATCTGATTGAACAGGGAAAATCAAAGAAATTGTCTTGAAGTGGCTTTTGTGTAGCAAGCACACTATTGTATCTACTTATTGGGATCACATGAGAGGAGGCTTATAGAAATTATGGAGGATGCCTGAGCTCTAAGCCATCCTTGGAATGGCTATGCCTATGATATGGAATGAGAGGGTGATACCATTTTTACAGAAATTGGGAACTGAACCAGGTTTCTTATAACCAAGTCATCTGCAGGTTGTTCTTTATCAGAAGACACCAGTCTCTTCCCAACCACCTGAAAACACTTATCTAGTCCTAATAGATTACTGCTACCTCCTTCACCATCATTTCCATCCCAGAGGGACAGAGCCCCAGACTAACTGCTATTGCCCTTTCCCCGAGAAGTTGGTTGTTTTTCTGGCAGCTTGCCTGGTATGTGACATGAGAGCTTTCAGCATGATGAGGAAAGAGAGGGGAGAAACTGGAGGTGGCAGGTACAGGTGGGTAGTCCATGGGGAGCAAAGTTCAGCAATTTAGAACTCAGACAACCTGGCTGTGCTGAGTGGGCCTTGGTGAGTGCTTCTCATTTTATCAAACAGCACTCTACCTCCATTTTCACAACCTCCCATAGCCATCCTTCGGAGCAGTGTGGGAAGACAAAAACAGCTGTGCATGTTAGCAGCTTCAGCTGTTCCCACAGCAGTTCTACACTGCAGTATCCCAGGAGTCATCAAATATTTAGGAGGATGTTGTAGACCTTTGTATCATGGCCAGAAATGCCATGTGCTTAGGGTTGGATTCAACTGGGTTCTTGTTCATGTTAGCAGAAAATTTTGAGAAAAAGGAAGTGGCTCTTTTATCAAATTGTATTGTGCTGTCAGATCAACTGCATCTTTATGCTCACTGTACAGTTAAGATTTTTCTGTTTCTTGTTAGAGAAGATAAACAAGAACATTATTGCAATAAGAGTCTATCTTTCCTGGATGAAAAACACTTTAGAATATTTATTTCTTATTATAATCTATTCATTAAATATTGTAGCCTGGCCCTCTAGGAGGTCACAACACTACAACCCATGCTGGAGATGAGATTGTGTTTTTAGAGTTGGCCTTGGATGATAAACTGGAAAACTATGAGCTGCCTGAAAATTCCTTGGTGACTGTGGATGCTGGAGAATGCAGCTGGGGATGCTGAGAAGCATGTGTTATTACAGCAAAGTGTGGTCTAAATTTTCACTAAATATTTTTTTTCAGATGTGTAACTTCTTTGGGAGAGAGATATATAGCTCTTGTAATCAGATACTAAAACATTCACTTTTGGTAAAATTTGTTCTCAGTTTAAAGTCCCCCCCCCCCCCCAAATAAAGTTTAAATATCTTAACACACAGCTAAAATGACTTCAGAGTTTTGTCTTTTCCTGATGACAAAAAAGCCAGTTTTTAGAGGTCTGCATTGTAGCTTAATATTATGTCACCAGTTCAATGTCAGCCAGGGGGAAGATTAAGTGGATTTCCATAATGGCCATCCTTGGTCCAGTCCTCAATGACTAGGATGATGGAATAGGAATCCGCTCATTTTGCCAATAAAAACAAGTGTGTCTTAGAGAGACAGTCCTGAAATTTTATATATATATATGTATGTGTATATATATGTATATATATGTATGTGTATATATATGTATATGAATGTGTATATATGCATATGTGTGTGTATGTGTGTGTGTGTATATATTTATGAAGAAATGGGTGATTGAAAACTATGGAAATTTAAAGGCTAAAGGCTAGTTATCAAATAATATTAGGGAGAACCATCAAACTGCATAGTATAAAAGGATACCTAATTATGGGCAGAGATACTGTAGAAAATGACCTGAACATCATAACAGACCCAAAACTATAGCAAATGGAAAATCAGGATGTATGTCTTGAAATAACCAGGTCAGCATCTGCATTTCCAACACTAAGTCTTTTGACTGTTGCCTGGTTATGAAACATTTACTCTGCACTGGGGATAGTGAAAACAAATCTCTTTACAATTTAGATGAGGGCTGGTGTTGACTTTAAGAAATTCAGATTGCAAAGAGGACTGGTGTAATGGTTTCAGTGGAAGAAAGGACTTAAATGCATATATGGATTTAGTGTAGGAAAGCTGTCAACCCCCTCAACTGAGTCAAAAGATTCAGATCTTGCCCCAGACTTTGACTCCAACTAGCTGAGTGACCTTGAACAAGTCCTCCAATATCTTGAGTCTTCCATCTCTTATGTTGGAAACAAAGGGTGGGATTAGTATGGTGATTCTCAGTCCGCGATCCTCAGGGAGTAATTGGAGACTGAACTTTTTTCAGTACTTGAAAAGGTCTTCAGAAATCATGTATTTCCTAGTAAGGAGGCCACATTGGCTGTTATTTAAGTGAATGCAGGTGGTAGATGAAAAATTTTTAAACATGTACACACATAAGAAAATAATAAAACTCTTCTTCTTGGTAGTCAAAAGACAGGAAGCATTTCAGTCTCTAAACTAAGGTTTACGATGACCCTGGTTGCCAACGGAACTGAGAAACCTTTTAAGCACTGTGTTCATACTGCATAAAGAGGGAGCTAGGGAAACATTATCAGTGGGCAGGTGCGTTTTGTTTGCAAGAGTAGAGAGAAAGCAGGAGATATCACTTATAACAGCCATATGCCAGCCACTTTTTAAAATGCTTCCATTCACTTAATCCTCAAAACAGCCTTCTAAGGTAGGTACTGTTAATATCCCACTTTGAAGATGAGAAATCTAATGCACAAAAATAACACATTAAAATCATTAAGTGACATCAAACTATTCCTAATGATCTAGATTGTTCTCAGTGATCTGTGGCTACCGATACCACAGAAATGAGGGGATAGATAAAGAGATAAACAAACAAACAACCAAACAAAATAGCTTCTCATCTTCAGCCTCCTCCAATGATAAAATTAAGGACTCTGGACTAGAGGACCTGTGTTCTAGGTAAGCCTCTGGTAGTAAATACCTATATAAACTTGGGTGAGTTGTTCTACCTTCCTGAATCATAATTTTCTCATTCACAAAATGAGATTACACCCCAGGATTATTGGGAAAACATGGAATAATGTATCTGGAGGTGCGTTGGAACCTATAAGACGATACAAACATGGCAGAACAAGGAATGACTTCCTGCCTCAGTGGAGCTGCTCCCTAGGGACATCAGTTGCTCATTTGACAAACATTCATAATATGCTCATGATGTGGGAGCAAAAGGAAATGAAGACCTTAGGGTAGCCCCCTTCTCCGGTGTTGAGATGAAAAAGTGGCTGGTGGTTCTCTTGCTCTAGTCTTTGCTCAGATGTTCTCACTATAAAATAACCTCTTTAGATGATGAAGTGTCCCAGGTTTGCTGTAACCTGGTTTCCTGACATTGGTTTGTGGTAATAATCGGTGAGTGTCTCCATTTTCTTGTTTCTGTCTCATCCATCACCTCCCAGTGGTGTGTTTTGCCATCATTGCTCAGCTCCAGGATCATTTTGAGATCTGTGATTGATTATACTTCATCCTTATATCTTATCCTTCCCCTCTAGAGAATTATATTGAATACTTCAGGTGACCAATATCAAGACCAGTGGGAGGCAGAGTGGGCAGAATCACTTGTATATTCAGTTTCTCGTTCATGTATAACCACTGGACTGGTGCAGAGAGATATGCGTTCATCTTAATAGTTGAATGCTGTTCCTGGTTGTGCGATAAAAATGGGATAAGATGGGAAGGCAAGAAGTTTCTCATTCTTACACATTGAGAACATGGTCTATTTCGAATGAAATACCTTTAGCTTTCTGCTGTGATAAATTATATCCATATAATGTCACAATCTCTCAGATCATAGGTAATATACTAATTAATGCCATCTCAATGCTAGGAACTCTATATTGAGTTTGAAATCCAGAAGTTTCCTGCATGAAATATAAAATCTCATTGAGGGCTTTTTCTTTCTTTCTTTCTTTCTTTCTTTCTTTCTTTCTTTCTTTCTTTCTTTCTTTCTTTCTTTCTTTCTTTCTCTCTCTCTCTCTCTCTCTCTCTCTCTCTCTCTCTCTCTCTCTCTCTCTTTCTTTCTTTCTTTCTTTCTTTTTACTTTTCCAAGCCTCTGTCTTGTCTGTTATAAAATGGATAATAATAGTATGTATCTCTAACACTTGGGAGAAATAAATAAGGTGCCCAGTCTTGGGCACCTTTACCTTCTTGATCACTTAACATTTATTCTACCCAAGAAATGGGCTCTAATTGGATAGGTTTGCTATTATGTAATACACAGCTTTCCTGCTGGGTACAAGTTTTCAATAAGTCACCCTGAATCTGCCATACCCTTTGGTCTGGGGATCAACACTCCAGACATGGGGATAGAGATTTGGGAGTCTAGCAGGTTGTTGGATCCAGGAAGAGGGAATAATATGTACAGAGGCACAAATTACTGCATGAAGCATGTTTGGGGGAATATCAAACAATTTGTGCTGGTTAGGGAATTGTTTCTCATTTAGGGGTCTGTGAACTTCTAAGAGGCCATAAAGGGGTTATTAGGGCAGCTTTGAGTTTTCTTTATGCATTATTATAATTTTAGTTTTATTTCAATAATGACCCTAAGATAATGAATTTAAGTAAAATTTTATCAATTGATGTGGCTACTTTATATATAATCTGCAATGAGAAGTTCATATCATATTTACAATGCTATGAGTTTAATTAGATTATCATGATTGGACACACTAAATTGATGTTATTTTAATTTTGTTGGTTTTATAAGCTTATTTGTATTCATAAGTAATTTTTGATAGTAAATAAGATTTTCAGATCAAGAGACAAAATTTAGGATATTACCTTGATGCTTATATAAAAGAGAAAAATTTCTACAAATATTTGACTGATGAAATACAAATTATAATAATATTTGAGTACAATCTTTTATAATACAGAGCTACTAATGAGAAGAATGGGATTTATTTTTGGAGAAGGATAAGATTTCATTTAATTGGGGTTCAAAGTCAGTGATCCCTATCGTTAAATGGATTGCAGTCATTCGTCGTAGAAGCCATTGTTAGCTTGCAGGTTGTATAGAAACAGACAGCAGGCCAAATTTAACGTCTGGGCCAAGTTTGTCAATATTTAAGTTAAAGTATAAGGTATGTGTTGGGGGTAGAGCAGTTTACTCAA
Source organism: Rousettus aegyptiacus (assembly GCF_014176215.1). NCBI lineage: Eukaryota > Metazoa > Chordata > Mammalia > Chiroptera > Pteropodidae > Rousettus > Rousettus aegyptiacus. Next base: position 43,802,061 of record NW_023416295.1, read on the forward strand.
CCTGTCCATACCTGTTTTGTCTGTCTTCTGTAAGCTCTTCTATAAACTGGGGACATTAAAAAGAGAAACTTTTTTTGGGCCGCTGTAAAGATTAAGTAGGATAATCCATGAGAAGTACCTTGATCACTGTCTTATCACCATCATCATTAAGTTTCAGAGCCTATTTTATACTTACTTTGGAAAGTAATATAGGTCATTGGAGGGGTTGAACAGTGAATAGCAATACTGGAGCTACACTTCAGAAGGGTCATCTGGAAACAGCATGAGAGATGGATCAGAATAGGGAAGACCAGGAGGACAGGAGTCCAATTAGAAGGCTCTTAAAATAGCTATCAATCCTATCATGGCTTCTTGGTACTTTCATTCATGTTGGTTGTTATATTCATTCCAAGCGAGTGGGGAAAACCACCTGTGGTCTCAAAGATGTCCACACCCTACTCTACAGAACCTGTGAAAATGTTACTTTATATGGAAAAAGAGACTTTGCAGAGCAGATGTGGTTAAAGTTAAGGTTGAGATGGGGAGAGTGTCCTGAATTAATCACATGAGTTCTTGAAAGTGGAGAACCATTCCTGCTATGGAGAACCTGAGAGATGGCAATGCAAGAAAGACGAGGCCCACCACTGCTGGCTTTGAAGGTTGAAGAAGGGGTCCATGAGGAATGTAAACAGCTTCTAGATGCCAGAAAAAGCAAGGGAATAGGTTCTCCCTTAAAGTATTCCAGAAAGGAATACTTTTCTGCCTGGACAGAATGAGGACACCTTGTCCTTAGCCCTGTGAGATTTGTGTTGTGTTTCTGAACTATAGAACTGTAAGATAATACATTTATGCTGTTTAAACCACCGAGTTTTTGTTTATTTGTTGTGGTGGCAGTAGAAAACTAATATACCAATACTATCTAGTATACATGATAATAAGAGAGAAAATGATAGTTCCAAATAAGTATAAATATTATGCTGTATTCTAAGCATTTCACTTATTTTGAACATAAATAAGATTATTGTTTTTATTAATAGACAGTTTTTCTTAACCCACTGAATAAACAATAAGCCAACATTTAAAGAATATTTGTTTCAAAGGCACCAAATTACTGGTATGCATAGTGTCTTAGCTTGGAAGTATGAAGAGGTTTACCCTAGGATGGTTCAACAAATTCTACCAATATTTCATGAATACTTTATTTTATAATCACTGCCAATGAACTTGTAGGTCATACATGGATATGAGTATGGAATATGAGCCTAGTATTATAAGCTCTGAATTCTCAAGTGTTCTCAGGAAGTGGGGATGATCATAGCAGTTGATGTTCTTGGAGATGACCCCAGTGCTTGGTCTTGAAGGATGAGTAGGAGTAATCAGAGAAGAAAAGAGCCAAGGGTGCCAGGCAGTGGTACCCGGGGCACAGAAGGATGAATTTGAGGCGTCCGAGGCAGTCCCACAGAGCTCCGACACTGACCTGCCCAGCCTGGGAGTTTCCCCTCTACTTCGTAGCTGCCATGGTTCTAATGGAGTTTAGTGGAGGAGAGATATTCTGGCAGAAGGTCTTATTCTTTGAGTACTGCATCTCTCCTCAATAGGCTGCTTGGCCTGGACCTTTTTCCTCCCACACTGGTCTATTCAAAATTTGGAAAAATTGAAAAAAAAAAAAAACCCACCCCACAACTATTATATTTAGAATACCAAAGAGTGTTTTCTTTTCTTCTATAGGGGGAAGAAATATTTAATTAGTTTACCTGTGGTCCTAATTAATAAGTTACTTCATTACAGGGGAAAATCAAAGATAGAGTAAATGGAATGATATTTATAAAGATCTCATAAATTGATCATTTCTAACAGACTTGGGCCTAAGAGGGTAGGAAGGTATGGCAGCACCTGGGATAGATGAGGAAATAGATGAAGACAGAAAGACATAAGGCTGGTCACCCTGGATGGGTGATGACAAGGGCTTCATTAACATTTTCTTTAGTGGAAGTCGTGTCCCGGAGGTTCCTTTCCCAAGGCTGTGGGTCCTAGACTTTGAGCTGTGGAGAAATTGCTAAACATAATAACTCACCCATGATCACATCTCTTAGCTGAATCTGTATGGGATTCATTAAGCTTATGATAAATTCATAGAACTGATCCAAGATCGGTTCTACAGACTCATAAAGCTGCCTCATAAATGTTTACACTAAAGGTAGACACACACTCACAAGTGGCTTCATGTACTTCCGGGTCTGCATAGAGTCTGAACAGAGTCCACTTGGTTCTTGGACAAATCCTACTTTAGTAGCAACAACTAATCACCATCGTTATCACCATCAATAACAAGTACCTAACATTTCTAAAACATAGTACAGTTTACAAATACCTTCGTATGTGTTAAACTGTTTGCTCTTTCTTGTGTGCTTTCTATGGCTGGGTGGAGTATGGGAGAATGTTATCAGGATACTGGGCCGCTACCTGATTTAAGTTAACTAAAACTGTTGTGTTGTTAATGACACCCTTACATGAGACTTATTACTGAGGCTTCTTTTCTTGAACTGGCCTCATACATTATGGATATGAGAGGAAATCTGCTGGCATAAGGCATGCAAACAGCAAGGATTGAAAAATTAAAGTAAAGTGAAGAATTCTGTATGTTAGTGTTGTGCTCTTGAGTTTCTCCAGGGACCAGGGTGATTCAGGGTGTAAACAGGGAGGAGATCACATGGACTAATCAGGATCTAAAATAAACCCTGGGACAACTCTGAGGGGAGGATGCTTTGTGATGTTAGCATTCAAATGTAAGGAGAGAATGCCATTGTTTCCTTCTGTATCAATAGCAACAAAGGGGCAGCCAGCGCAAACATGTCTTATTTGTTCTTTATGAATTCAGTATGGTGATATGAGGGAAATGTGGCTGCTAAGTATGGCCTCCAGTGTGCATGGAGGCAGTTATTCATGAAAACTATCAGAAGATTTAAAAATCAAAGATAAAAGGTGATAAAGATGGGCTGAATGAAAGTAATTAGCTAAATATCTGAATAACAGATGCCTCAGGATGGTCGTCCTGAGTTTTTGCTGCAAAGTACTTGTCTGCAATATTTTAAGTACTTAATAGAATTTTATTTTAAAGCCGTGACATTAGCACAGTTAAGCCAATCAATGTTTTTTAATAGCCTTTTAAAGGTGCCTTTTTAATTGTGCTCTGTGGGAGGGAAAGGCACATGAAGACTGGAAAACATCTAGAAATGGCTTAGTCAGATCTTTCAAAAATATTTGCAAGTGTAAATTTCTGGCTTGGTTTGATTGCTGTAGAAGTGAGGTTAAAATGTGAGATCTAAAGGCTTATTCCCCAGTGAAAAAAACAAAGACTTTTGTGTAGATTCATTCAGCTCAGCACCATAGCAAAATATTTGGAATTTGCATCATTTTCCTTTTAGAGCAGCAAGAATAAGAATTGTGGTTTCTGTTTGAGGAGAAATAGCTCTATGCAGAAGTTTTCCTGATCTCCTTGGGGCCCAGAGACAGAGGACACTCACGTTGCTCCCTTTAGCAGTCCTCTGACATTCTGAATGCTTGCCAGTGATAGCTTCAGTTTTTATAGTTCGAATGTGCCTGACATCTGGATGAATAGCAAAACATGCTATTAACTTTCCAACTTGCTTGTTGGCACATTGCCTACATTATCAGTAGAACTGGCATAGTCCATCTCCTTTTCTTCAGACTTAGTTTTGTGTGATGCTTTATTGTTTAAAAAATGCTTTCATATACATTATCCTTTTGGGAGCTCCACATATGATATGAGGAAGTTATTATTAGTTTCTGTTTTATTAATGTAGAAACCGAAGCTTGGAAATATGGAGAGGTTTACCCAAGGTCGGTTCTACAAATACAACCAATATTTCATGAGTACTGTAGAATGCTTTATGTATCCCAGAGGACTTTCAGAAATGATTATTTTATAATCCCTGCTAACAAACTAGTGAGTCACATATAGACTAAATCTTCTTTCTTCTCCGGTGCTATTTTTATGAAATTGTGTTATCCCTTTTTCATGAGATGTGGAGATATCTGAAGAATTTACTTCTATAAAATTTTTCTTATTTATTTATTTTTAATTTACTTTGAAAATTTCCATCCATATATTTAGTGGTTTGGAGTTGCAATGTAAAGACAGCACGGTACAGATAATTTGGAGGAATGAATTAACCAATTGAAAAGAGTATTTTTTGTTTGTTTTGATTAGTTTCTGAAAGAGGAGTAATTTTGAGTATTTGTTTTTTTCAAACATTTCTCTACATTGTTTCATCCTACTAATGTGTGCCGCTGTGTTGACCTGCCCAGTTCAACCCAGAGCCCATCGGTGTCCACATGCAATAGAACAAACTGAGCAAGGCAGAGAGACAGATCTGAGAAGAGGGCAAGTGCCTGGAAACTGGGCCGCCATGGCCATCGGTGGCCAGGCGGGAATTACACTAGTAGATTTTAATGCCTTTATGTTTGGCCTAACACTTTTATATTTTTTGGCTAGTCCTGTTAGGAAATGACAGGCTTGATAGTTTGTTGTTTTCTTTAACTTCCTAGAAAAAAATGGCCTTTGAAAACTCGAAATTTTTCTAACTTAAACTAAGAGAAATAAATCCCCCTCCCCCCATTTCAGTTAGTTTTGATTGAGAGCCCATAATGAGGAGTGTATAGGAACCAGAAATTAGGAGTGGCTATCAGGGATGGGAGAGTATTGAAACTGAGGAGAGGATCTATTCTAGGGCAGAAGACTGTGGTATAGCCTCACAGAGATGAATTAGCACACTAGCTCTGCTGCGTGATCATTAGGCATTTAACCTTTCTGGAACTCAGTTTCCTTATAGTAAAATTGATCTAATAATGCCTATTTTAATTGGTTGTTTTAAAGATTACATGAAATAACATCTGTGAAGGGTTCGACAGAATGCATGGTATACAGCAGGTGCTCAGTAATGGTAGCAGCTACTTCTATTAGTGATTGTCATTCTCACTACTGCTAGTGCAATCAGGTTAGAGATGGCAGGACACCAGGTTAGTCATCATTTCTATCCTCCTGGATTCTGCTATAATGGTCCGAAGGGGCAAGACTTCTATTAAATAAACCATAGTTAGAAACCCATGCCTAAATATTTTAGCCAAAGAGGTAGGTAGAGCAAGGATTTTACCAATAGTGCTTTTAAATTGGTTCAGTCTGGAGGATACAATGGGGACCAGAGTTTTAGATTCCAGGTGTGTTCTCAGTTCCAGAACAACTGTCCAGCCACTGTAGCAACATACTTTAGCTTTCTGGACATCAGTTTGCCTTGTGCTAAATGAGAGTGGAACTGTGTCTCAATCAAATCAAAGTGGTAGAAATGTTTGAATGACGCAGGCTAAATAATCAATGAATACTTTCTTGTGTGTCTCCCCTGTTCCTTTATCCCCCACCTCTATCACAAACACACGTTCCCTCTCTCTTGTTCTTTTTGTAATAAATGCTTTGGTACAGTAAAGACACAGCCAGGGCTTTCATGCTTTCATTTGTTCATTTATTCAAGGACCTTTTCTGACCAACTATTACATCTCAGGCATTGACCTATTTTAGGGAAGTGCTTGGGTTCCCCCAGGCATTGTAACGGAGAGCACATGAATTATGGGTTTATATATGATCTGGCAGCATAAGAACTTTGTAAGTGGAAACAGTGGGTCAGGAAGCAAAGAGGCAAAGTCCATCTTTGCACTATGAGGGAGACTGAGCTTGGAATGATGCACTGTGGTCTGGGAACCTCATTATTAGCAAGTCAGAGACATATTGGAGAGTGTTCAGAGGAAAGCAACAAGAATGATAAGTGGGCGGAAAGACTGATTTATGAAGACTTACACAACAAAATATGTATCCTTGGATCAACAAAGACTTCAGAAGAAATGTGATCACTATCAACAACTCTCTGAAGGTTGTGAATACCCCAGAGGCACCCCAGAGGTGTTTAGCCTGATATTTGAAGTAGTGACAGGAAATCAGAGGATGGCAAATTTATCTGTAGATCAGAGAATTAGGAAGCTAGTAAACCTATATATGCCCATTGACAGAAAGTAGCTTCCAAGGGCAACATCCTTAACCTATTTTATTTCCTATATATATATTTCTACAACTGTAATTATATATAATCATTCATTATCTTTTTATGTTCGGGGATTTTATGTGTGTTTCCTATTTATACACACCTTCCCTGAAGATGTCAAGAATGAAATATTCAGTTATTTTTTATTTTTACCTTCCACTTCAAAGGCTTGAAGATAAAAGTGGTTGAGTTATGGATAAATTATTTTCTTAAACCAAATTTTGCATGCTTAACCTTTGTTAAAGTTCTTGTCTCAATGTAGGATTTTATTCCTATGAAAAGCCGTATGGGTGATGCTTTATAAAACTATGCCCCAGTGACTTGCTCAACAGATTACACACACAGACATGTGCACCCATGCACATGCGTGCACGCACGCGTGTACATACACACACACACATACATGATAAAACACAGCTTTCAAAGGATATAAAATCAATTTAGGGGCAGAATCTAATCTCATGCAATTTTATTTATTATTTATTCTGAATTTCTGCAAGGGAGGCTATTTTAGCTATGAGGTAGAAGCATAATACTTCAAGAAAATAACCTAAATGATATTGGGCCACAGACACCCTCGGAAGGGCCAAGGACTGACAGGACTATTTACTTTCAGTATTGCTCACCGTAAGTGCTGGGAGAGGTAAGTGGGTCCAGTGGAAGACTGCCATTAAATTTACTAAAGTACTTGTTGGCTCCACAACCCTGATCTCCATTGATGACCTAACTGGTTCCTGGGCAGCGACTCCATGTCTGGAGTGGAGCTGCGGTTGGGGCAAGGACTGAGCACACGACCCTGGCTGGGACTATGAGGTCTGTCTCCCCTAGCCACAGTGATTGGTCCAGGGGTGAACATGTGACCTGAGCTGGGACTCAAAACACATTTTCTAAGAATGCTACAGCACAGATCTTCTCTCTATCGATGCTGAGGGTAGCATGCAGATATGAAGCCCAGAATTGCTGTGGTAAATTTTGCTGTCATGATGGGAACTAGCCTGAGAATGAGGCCTATACATCAACAAATGAAAAGCCAGAGGAAAATCTTGGGGAATTGGAACCAGAGCCCTGATGATAAAATTTCTAGATCAAGCACTACCTATCTCTGCTCTTTACAGTTATTAGAGCTAATAAATGCCCTTTATTAATTAAGCAATTTTGACCTAGACTTTGGTCCCTTATGACATAAAGAATCCCAATTACTACTTGAATAAGTATCATGTTGTGTGATTGAGATCATGATTTCTATGTATGGAGAAGGTCCATGTGAGTTAGGAGAGTAGTTATGGTGATAGCTGTAGCCTTGAGCAGAGAGCAGGACATGGCTAACAGTCTAGTGGCCACTAGGTTGCAAGCACTGAGATGGAACCTGACTGTCTTCCCTTGTAACACACCTGCCCTGTATGTCTCATTATCCTATTTTCCAAATAAGAAAACTAAGGCTCATACAAGTTAACCGAGTTGTCCAAGTCACCCAGCTAGTGACCGAAACTTCCAGGATTTGAGCCCATGCTCTTCCCATGATGCTTCCCTTCCTCAAGTCTACAACTTGGGTTTAGAATATCTAGGTGTCGGTTTCAGTTCTAGCTCTTAAACCTTGGATAAGTCACTTACATTCCCTGTGCCTTAGTTACCTCCCATGTAAAATAATGACAAGAACACTTGCTTCTTAGAGTCATTAGGAAGGCTAATGTATGGGAAACACTTTGTCATTTGTGAAGTGTTAGGTGAATGTGAGGCATTGTTTTTAATGAAGAAGGCTTCAGGGAGGAAATAACACTTAAGGTAGGGCTAAGTAAAAGAGGTAGATTTTTGTGGGTAGTTAGTAGGGAAAAGATGAACTAAACAGATCAGTTTAGGGGAAGGCAGGAATCCAGCTGACCATGAGTCATTTATACAAAAGAAAAGGAGCTGCCTTAGAAGTTCTGATGGGAAGCTTTGGAAGGTCTAAGATAGTATCCCCCAACCCTTCCTTTTTTTGTTTGTTTTTCCTTCCATTTATTCAAAGATAAATAAATGTACTCTCATAACTCCATTGAACCCTTCCTCCTGCTTAAATGCTAGTAGTCCACCAAAGTTACCCAGGTACCCAGTATATGTAATTTATTTAGCTTCCCAATCCAAAACGGCTTTCTTTCCTCCTTAGGGTTTTTATCCTTATCTCATATACTACATATTTTTATATTTTACTTATTTAGCTTATCTGTTTCTTCCATCAGAATATAAGCTCCACGAGGGCAAGGATTGTCCCCCCATTTTGTTTACAGTTGTATTTCAGTATCTTGAACAGTATCTGGCACATTGTAGATGCTCAATAAATACCTGTTGCATCAAAGTGTGAACCCTTTTTATGTCTATTCTATCTGTGGTTATCTGAAAGAAAAATCTTCCTTTCAACTGATTACCTCATACAAAAAGCTTAGGGATTATCAGTTAAACATTTATCTCCTTGTCCTGTCAATCTGGCCTCATCGTAGAAGAGGACTTGTCTCCTCTTTCTGGATCCTCTTCCTTGTCTCCCCGTCACAACACCATTGGCTTGTTTCTAACCCTGTCCTTCCTCCTAGGGTGCTGACTTCATCTTGGAGGGCTCTGTCAGGTTTTTTTTCAGTTCCTCTGTGTCAGTTAAAGGATCTTATGTCTTTCAAAGTCTTTACAGTGTCACATCTATAAGATAAACTTTTCTCATTCTCTTGCTGATCTCTCAGAGTCTAACTTTGCTGCACTGACATACTCTCAAAGCCTCAGCTCTTTCTTGGGTCCTTTCAAAGATAGCCCTCTTTTCAGGAGAGGGTGAGGAAGACCAAAAAAGAGAAAAAAGAACATTCTACCCTGTCATACACACATTCCCTGTTCTCTAAGAGAAAAGATAAAAACCGAACTCTTGATCTGTTTTAATTGGGCTGAGAAAGCATATTGGACAACAGAACTCATATTGGGATAATTAATTTTATATTTCGCACTCCTATCTACTTTTTGATTTAATGATGCCTCATGGTAAGTAATGGATAGAAACACACTGGAATATTTTTATCGATGTCATGGCATATCACACTAAAGAAATATGAAATACTTCTTTATATCTACCTCTGCTAACATTTCCTTGTTAATTTCACCTACTTAATTTCACTAAGTGACCCAGGTGTTCAAATTAAATCAATTTTAAATCAAAATATCTATTGTGGGAAAATAAAATCATAAAAGCAAGAATGTAGTCCTAGTCAAAGAATAGCTGAAAATAATCAAATTAATAAAGCAGCAAACTCTGGAGTTTTGCATATTTATTTATTCTAATCCCTTAAAATTTCAATTGGAAATTTCAAAAAACCACAAAATAAGAGGTAGACAAATGCTATTAAGTCACAATATCTGTTTTTTTTTTTTCTTCATTTTTTTTGCCAAGATCATCCCATTGCAGCCAACACCTTGATGCTTTTTCTGTTCTGGATGTAGTTAGCAGGTAACTCCAGTGTAGCATTTGGGTTAGATCTTTCTGTGCATGGGTGGAAAACACCCACCTCTATGGCATCCGCATTATGGTACTTTGACTTGGCTGGTCTTGGAGACCAGGGTTGCTCATGGGGATTCTGGGTTCTCTTTGGTCAAAGAGAGCCCAGCTGTTAGGCTTTGGTTATCAATAAAACATCACGTGATAAACGTGATGATGTGATGATTCTATTAACTCCTTGGCGCTGCCAAACTTGGGGCAGATCTCACCAGTGCAGACATCCTGGAAGGCTTTTAGTGTTTCCTGCTTCTGGCTGGAACCCCAGAGGATGCCAACAGTAAAAAATAACAGTGTGGAAAGTAGTGTTCTGTTCATGTGTGCTGGTGATGTTTAGGGGAAGAGAGTTCATGTGGGGGTTGATGTTAGTTTCAAAATGACCATTAGTCTTACTATATGACTTTTAGAAAAAAAAATTTTTTTTTAATCATTTTTATTCATGTGTGCCTCATGCCATCATATTGATTTCCAGGTAGAAACTTTACTTTCAAAAGACATCCTTTCTCTCCTGCTTGCTAAATTGTGCTGGTATTAGTTCTTAAATTTCAGGAAAGGATGTATGTCAAAGCAGAAGACTAGACTCAGATGGAAAGCAGAGTATTTGAAGATCATCTAGACCTCAGAGTTTAAAATGCTTATTGAATTATTATTTGTATTTCAGAAGAATCAAATGCCAAGCAGTGAAGGCCAAGAAGGCCAAAGTGATACATTCAAGTTCAAAAAGAGGGAGGCCACGAGGGTGGTGGGGTCATGGTGTTTTTATGCTGAGAAATACCAGTCAGCTAGCTTTTCATGGCTAATGTCTGCAAACATCATCCACCTGCATCTCTGAGCATCTTTGACTTTGAATCTGAGCAATGGAATGGATCTGTTAAGTGACCTTTTCATTTATGAAATCTGAAATACTTGAAAGTTCATTTAAATTTTTCTGTCCTTACTAATTTTTTCTCTCTAGTTTTACAATATGCTTTGACCATCTTGTTGAATTTATGGGGCTACACTTCTGAAATCCTTATTCTCTTTTTTTCCAGTTTACTGGCATAATAATTGATATATAACATTGTGTAAATGTAAGGTGTGCAATGTGTTGATTTGATACATATATATTTTGAAACAATTACCAAGATAGTGTTGGCTAACACTTCCATCATGTCACACAATTATCACTTCTTTTTCTGTGGTGAGAACATTTGTGGTCTACTCTCTCAGCAACTTTAAAGCCTATAAGACAGTATTATTAACTATTACCATGCTGTATATTAAATTCCCAGAACTTGTTCATCTTATAACTGAGTTTGTACCCTTTGACCAACATCTCCACATTTCTCCCATCCCAGGTCCTGGTAACCACTGCTCTCCTCTCTGTTTTTATAATTGGTTTTTTAGATCCATCCATAAGTAAGATCATACAATATTTGCCTTTGTCTGTATGACTTTTTCACTTAATGTAATGTCCTCAGGTTTCATCCATGTTGTCACAAATGTCAGGATGAAATCTTTATTCTCAAGTATTCTCTGAAAGTATCCACTTTTTTTTTTCCATAAACAGAATAAAAGATTTGACATGAGAATTCTTGCTTGTGAATTCAGATCTTAGCAATATTACATGTAATAGCAGTGGAAAGATCTTTGTATCCAAGAAGTGAATGATCCCATTGAATGTTAAGGTGTTTTCCAATTGGATAGTAATTCATAAGGGAAGGAAGTCCAACTCTAGATTGAGATATATGGGAAAGAATGATAGGTCTATTTTGCGTAGCTCTAAAGGGCATAATTGAAACAAATAAAAATTATCAGAAGGAGAATATCCACACAATGTACAAAAAGTTTTAATAGTTGAAAATGTTAAAAAGGCATAGGTCACCTAGTGTATAGTCAGTGGGGTCTGGAAGGCTGCTTGCTCATCAGTCAGGGCCATTATGTGGAAGTGGAGGGGATAATCGTTAAGGAAATGGGAAGAATGAATTTCAGAATGTGTGTGTGGGGGGTGGGGGTGGAGGGAAGGGCAAGGACCCAGGTTAGAAATGTCTCATCCTTGGAGCTGGTAAAGAAAACCTGGAAAAATGAGGCCAACGCTAGGAGGGAAGGGGATAAAGGTCATGTGAATTAGTTTGCGAGGCCTGAGAAGATGACGAATTTGTATGATCTTCCCCAAATCTTGCCTTGTTGCCTAATGAATACATTGACTTTTCTAGCTCTAAAAATCTGTGAAAGCACATATATTCCTCAAACTAACCAGGCCCTATTCTTAGTTTCCAAGACCACCTTTCAGATGTCACCATCTTAATACAGTTATTTGGAGCTCTACTGACCTTGTCTCATTATTGGAACTTTTCTAGTATATTTAATGGGGGATGGGGAAAGGATGGCAACAGCAAAAACTAAAGCCACAACAGCATGATTTATTATAGGACGTGTTCCTCAGAAGAGACAAAAACAGCATCAGTGGAGAGCAATCATAGGAGGCTGACAGTTGTCTCAGACCCAATTCAACAATTCGTAGAGGGTTAGCTTCATGGAAGCAGCTGTAGGAAAAAGCAGTTAAATGATTTTCTTCGTGCTCTTGGGGTAGGGGGCTGGTGACTTTGTTGAATCTGATGCAGTTGCTCCAAAGGAGTGGTGTTAATGACATCTATACCAAATATCAGCTCAATAAATTGCTTCCCTTCATTAATCTGACTGTCAGTGTCTGCATTAATGTGTTTACACAGCAGAAGGTCTCAGGGAAGGATAATAAGGCCCCGTTTTTAGTGACATGTGAGGGTGGCCCCATAAAAACAAGCAAATTTATATCTGGTCCCTTGACTCTGGTGAATCAAAATCACTTCATTTATTCATTCTTTCACTGAACAATTATTCTTTCAGTGACTACGATGCGCCTGGTGCTGTGTTAGATCCTTACATCTCAATGAGCAAAAGTCTTCAGGGAGCTTGTAATCACTGTGGAGACAGAGAAATCACCTGCATATATAATGGACTGTAATCAGAGCTACGACAGAAAGGGACAGATTTCTTTGAAAGAGTCTGACAAGAGAAACAAATTTGGATAGAGATTGACCATTTCTCCAGAAAAATCAGGGCTTCAGGCTGGAAGGGCTTATAATATTGTATGGTGACGATGACTCTCTCTGGGAGTCTAGATAGAAATGAATGCTGTGCACCTATAACCATCAAATCTGAATGTGACTGTCTTAAGAAAGTGGAAGTTTTCTCATCTCAACTATTAAATAACAGTTCTGGCCAGGTGCTTATGGATGATGATGACCACTTGTGTGAATAACAATAGGTCGCTGTAAATGATATTGAGACACAGTGTGTCCCTGAACAGTTAGATAATGTTTAGGCCCTCCCCTCTCACCTCTGAACCTAAGGTGGGTTAAAAACCACTAATCTGAGCAGTGCAAACTGTGTGTTACTTCAGGGATAAACCAGAGCTGCCTCTGGAAAGAGCAATTTTTTTCTGGTGTCTGTGAAGTGGCTCACTTGATTCAGGTGTTCTAGAGCTTCCTGGATTCACCCTAACAATGACATTGAAGGTCCTGAATCTGACTGGTTGTCAGGGGATGCAGAGGAGAGGGCACTCTGAGTTAGCACTAGTTCAGGAGGAGCAAATGCATGTCCAAGAAAATGCTACTCGGTGGTGGGCTCAGTGCAGCACCTGAAAAGCTCATAAAATAGTGTAAGAATATACCTGTACCATTTCTGCCTCTATCCTATTGAGTGAGAGAGTTGATGTTATGATGTATCATCATGTGACTCAAATGTACCATTATTAGCATCTTCCTCCCCACTGATTACATTTTTTGAAATCTTGTATGCCAGGCACTGTTTTAAATTCTATCTAGTGAAGATCTCTTTTAATTCTCACAACTGATCCCCAGGATGTAATGCCCAAACACAGGAATTTTCCAGCTTATCCTTATTATAAATGAGAAGATATTTTCCAGTTTATAAAAAGAAAGAGTAAATAATTTAGATTACAAGGTGTCCCCCTCCTCTTCACACTCACCTGTCTCTTAGAATGTTTTTCAGAATTTGACAGCCATGTTTGGCTTCAAGGGCAGGAGGAGGCCAGAGTAGTTTGGGGAAACCTGTCACAGGTGCTTGGTCATGTAATATACATCTGTATATATGTGTCTCTCAGCAATGTTTCGGGGTTGGCAATGACTGCAAGCCTCATGAGGATAGAGATCTCATCCATTTTTTCAGTGCTTTTTCCTTCACTCACTAGAAAACACCTAGCTCAATAAATATTTGTTGAGAAAAGAAGATATTTTGTTGAATAAAAAAAGGAAAATCTGGACTTTCTAATTGGAACCGCTTTTAAATCTGTGTGATTTGGGGCAAGATGTCTGATACTTCTGTTTCTAATTTATCCTTTGGTTTGGTTAGAAATAAAATAGTGTGTGGAAGCCTCGGAGCTGAGAAGGCGAACTATCGCTTAAGAACTAAGCTCGCCAGTTCATATCAACAATCTGCTATTTTCCATTGATTCATTGAAGGTAAGTGAAACAGACAAGTGTCATCAAGTGACCTTAAGAGTTTGGGATTTGTTCATCCAGGTTTTATTATAATGTATATCACCCGAAAAGCTATATGCACTAAATCTTCCTCTGCTTTGCAGTCCTGTTGGTGGTGGTGAAGACGAGGGATGTCAAGGCACTTAAGATCTACTTGATGTCATTTAGCTCAGCAGTAGTAGCTTGGAATCCTCAGTGCCAACAAGATGTCATCAGCCTCCAGTATTTTATGAGTCTTTTAAAAGGGTGAGTATCCAGGTATGATACTCGAGCAGTTTGTCAGGGTGCTGTGCAATAACTACCTTGAGGAGCTGCTTCTTGGACTGAAATCAAATTGCAATGGCTCCACACAGCTGACAGAGGTTTTAATATCAGTCCAGTCCATCACCCGCAGAGAACACTATTAATAACCAGGTAAAAGCCTTTGTGTATAAGCCGATTCCATTTACAGTTATATCATGTCAGACAAATGTCAGTGTCCTATCTCGTCTCAGTCATAATGACGGCTAATATGATCCATACAGGATAATAGATGGGGTGGGAAGGATTACAGAGTTAAAAATCAATCAGGGCTTTCTCATACATTTCTATGCTTTTGTGGCTGGTTAAATCATCAAAGTCACAAGATTGATTTTTTCACTTTGGTAATCAATCCTTCACAATCTGTTACCTTTTTCCTCCTCCTTCTCCCATCCTACTTTTTTTTTTTTTTTTTAACATGTAGACAAGAGTTACATTCTTTCTCTGGATAAATACAGAGATGTATTCTTTGCTTCAGAGGGAAGATTTATCACATTTTGAAGGCAGAGCTGAAAAGTTGAGCATGATACTATACTGGACAGGCAAGATATGAGGATTGATAAGTATGAAGTAGTTTGTTCTTTTCAGAAGTAAGTCATTTATACTTGGATATTTGGTATTTTGTTTTCATCAGCTAAAGCAGAGGCTCAGCTTCTATCTCCAAAGGAAATCTGGTTGTAACATTTATACAATGAGACACATTAGCATGCAGTATTGGCATCCTCAAGCACTGAATGCAGCAATGACTATGTCTTTTATATATATATATATATATATCATACATAGATCATATATATGTGTGTGCATATTTGCCAAGGTTCTAAGATGAGAGCGCTAATTTGAAACAGAACAGTTCAGAAAGAAAGTCATGTGTCTGCTATTCCTGAGAAGTTAGAATTCTGAACAAAAAAACTATAAAAATTCTGGTAATTATCTCAGATCAGGTTGACAGCCTTAAGCAGATATAAATGAAAAATAGATATATGAGAAAGTGGGACTTCAAGATTGATAAGATTTGGGACAGGAACCCTATGATGAGCCCATCTGAGGAACTGGAGAGAGCCACACACCTTGTGATATGGAAGGACTATTACCAGTGCATCAGTTGGTGTCAGGGGGATCTAACGTCTTGGAGTAACAGCATTCCATAGGTGTGGGATCATAAGAACCTGGAAGGGGCCATTCGCTCATTTAGTTATCACAATCTTTCATTAATCAGACATTCTTCTGGGAGAAGCAGATACAAATGGACATCATCAAGAACTCATTGTCTTGTGGGGGGAAAGGGATGTAAGCAAATAATTTGGAAGCAGAGAGATAACCTCCACAAAAGATGGGTGCGAAAGAGCTGGTACTCTGAGCAGCTCGGCAGGCAGGAAGCCTTAGGGTTCATTGGCAGTACTCTGGGGATAGGCTAGCAAGAACAATCCAATACCTGTCTCCACAGTATCTCCAGATATAGCTTGTGTCCAGTATCTTCTGGTTTTTTCCTCCAGAATCATTCATACTCTGGTCAACAGTGAATCCTGACAGGAGATTGGATGCAGGGAGAAGGGTGGGTCAGCATATTTATCCTCTCAGTGACCTTCCACAGAGGTAGCACAGCCTAGGGCTGGCTGTGCCCCCTGCCTGAAGGTCAGAGTTTCTTTAAAGAAGCCCATCTTGTTACACTGTCTCCTTTTGGGTTTCAGTAGCCTCCCTTCCCGGTCCCTTGGGGTAACAGCCTTAGGCTACTGAACTATCCCTTGTAGTTTCTTTATTCCCAATTTACACATTTGTCACTTTTTAAATTTCCCTCAAATTATTTTGATTTTGCCACTGCTTTCCCTTGTGACGTAGCCTGGTGCATATCACAATTTCATCACTTCCTGTCCATCTCCTCTACTAAAACCTAGTCCTGCAAGATTACCACACTAACCTCCTAATTTACTCCCTGTGTTTCTACAGCCCATTCACTACTGCACATCAGCCCAAACTATCTTTATAAAATTGTAAATCAGGCCATGACAGTCTCCTGATTAATACTCTTGAATAGCTACCCAGAACTTCAGTAAAATCCAAAGTACTTACCCTGATGTAGGATAGCCCTCATGAAATAAATCCTTCTCACCACTCTGATTTCATTTATGACCACTCTCTGCCTCAGAATTGTGTTCTAAATACCCAAGCCTTCCCTGATTGTTCAAGTACTCTAATGCTTTTCCTCACTGAGCATCAAATGGCTGCAGCTTGTACCATCCAAATCTCAGAGAGGTCGTACAAGACCACCAAGCTAAAGTGGCCAGTCATTTTCCATGACATCAATTTATTCTAATTTTCTACATAGCTTCTCTCTATCCATCTATCTTTCCACTATAATGTTAGTTCTATTGGAACAGGGAACTTGTTTCTCTTGTTCTGCACCATATCTTCACATCACACAGTACCTAACATATAGTAGACACTCAATAAATAGTTATTGAATAAATGGATGAATGGGTGAATGAGCAAATCAGAGGACCCAGTCCTAGAAAGAATAAAGAATGAACCAAGTTTCTGAGACAGACATTTAAGCAGGAAAAATGGAAGATTTGGGCTACTAGAACTGTATTACTTGTTAGAACCAGGTAGAAGACCTTTTTTGGAACTGGATTGTGTGGCATTGGGCAGATAAGAATTCCAAGTCATGCTAGCATGGGAGTTCTTCATATTTTTTATGTGTGTGCCATGGACACCTTTGGAAGTCTGATGAAGCCAATAGATCCTTTCTCAGAAATATGCTTTTAAGGCATAAAATAAAATATCTAGAATTATAAGGAAAACTAATTATATTGAAACACAGTTACCAAAATATTCTGAAATTGTGATTAGTCATATATATGCTTTAT
Source organism: Rousettus aegyptiacus (assembly GCF_014176215.1). Classification (NCBI taxonomy): domain Eukaryota; kingdom Metazoa; phylum Chordata; class Mammalia; order Chiroptera; family Pteropodidae; genus Rousettus; species Rousettus aegyptiacus. The sequence continues at coordinate 43,819,339 of NW_023416295.1, forward strand.
TAATAGACTAATAATAAAATCGAGCAATGCGTCTGATAACCACCAGAATTTTCAGATAGTGATGAATATAAATGGCATTTTGAGATAGCTGCATGAACAATCATAGTAATATGAAAATATTTAAGATTTCTGTAAGTCCTAGATGTTCTAATTCTGCTCTGCTCACAATTTAAGAAAATACCGAATTCAGTGAAAATATTTTTCTCATCTAACTTTACAGACACTCTAAATTCTATCTATTGACATTTGGGAGTCTGATGAGACTAGGGCTGGAGATGGAAGTCCGGCAGCTCTTCCAAGGACAGTGGGGGCTGGCGGAGACATGTATTGCTGCCAAAATACAGCTTTATGAGAACACTTGAATGACCCCAGTATGACCAGAGATTGGCGAATCTCAAAAGAGTTGAGGATCTGTGGATACTCCCTTGAACCAGATTCAAACTACTATCCTTTTCAAGATTGAATTGCTCTGGTGAGAATTATGAAATAGAATAGTTTCTGGTGTGATGTTTGGGGCTTCCTGTTTCCCAATAGTTGAACAGTTTAAGAAGGAGACTTCACACAGTATCTATATGCTTCTTTTGGTTCATTTTTATTCTCATACATATCAACTTTGGGAAAATGAAATCCTGCAGTTCTGCAGGGCATTCCACACATATTTGCCATAAAAAAAGAATCCTTGAAGAGTGTTTCAGGGTAAGGCATTGAATTCCTACCATTACATCTAGAATGTATAAGCACTTACAGATGGGGTTCCTAAGGCTCATTCATCACATTTACGATCTATAGACTCTCCCCAAAGTAGTTTCTTCTTTAACCACATTGGTTTAGGATGTGTGAAATACATCTGTAATTGATCAGAGTTGGAGATTCTCCCACTGGCCCCACTTAGGCAGAGGGTTTACTTGAATGTGTGTGCCTCCTGCTTCTGGCTATAAGGAAGCAGATCCAGAACAAGATGAACTTTTCAAAAGGCAGATTGGCTTATTACTTGCTTGCATGTCTTGTTCCTCATCAGAAGGTTTTAATAGAATGTAAATTTCTATTCTATGAAAACTCAGATATTGATGGAGGCCCTTGTCCGTGTATTTTGTAGAACCCGACACAGGTTTATAGGTTGGGAAAGCTGAAGCTATTATAAAGCCTGTCATAGTTTGGCACATAAAATTGTTTTTGTCTGGTCAAAAGAACAGAGGAGTTTAAACCTAGAAACTGAGTAATTCAAGGGGCCTAGAATGCCAGAGCGTATTGAACCAAAGAGTTCTTTGCTGTGCAGAGCTTGGAAACCTTTGAGGTTTTCTTCTTGTGTGCCACCTATCAGCTTGTCTTATAGTAGGAAAGTTTTCCAGAAGTAACTAATCCTAATGCTTTGTGACAGATCTTGGCTTTGCAGCAAGTATTCAAGTGGATTTGAATGGCTTTGGGTTGTTGAAATAATTCACTACAATGTGGCTTGACATGTGACATCTTATTTTATTAAGCAGAGAAATTGAAATGGAAATCAAGAGCATGAAACATTCTTTGCTAAAATAAATTAGTAATAATTCCCTATAGGTTTGGAGTAGAAGTGAGGTTTGGTCTTATAAGCCTGCCCTTATGACATCTGACAATCAAATTAAAACCAGGTGTAACTTGCTGTATCACTACAGCCTGTCCCTCCAACCACTTCCTGTTCACCCCCCCCCCCCCTACTATATGTGATTCTGATAAGTAGCATATGCTTTCCTGTTAGGGACATGTAAAAAATATTCGATAGAAATCATGAAAGCATGTAAAAGGGCAAAAACCCACTTTTCGGTTTGAATTTACAGCTTGGAGTGCTGAGAGCTTGTTGCTCATGGGAAAGATTATTTTTCATCCTGTCTACTCCAGCCCAGCCAATTGCTGTGTGTGCCCGATGGCCTCCCAGGCCGTGGTTCTCAGAGAAGGTCATATTGAAACACATTATGCTTAACTAGGATTCAGTCCTCATTGACAGGAAGTCATGGCTGAATCTGACTTAGGGTTGTGGCCCAGGGTCTTTGTAGCTAGCACTTCTTTTTCTGTTTCCACTCCTAGGTCAAAGTACTATTACCCTGTAAGCCTACACTTTTTCAAGTAATTAGCAGGTGAATCTTCTCTGGACTCAATTCTCTTATCCATTTTCTAACCAGATTCCCATTGAAATCAACAAGTAGGCTTATTGATTTAATTTAGACTAATTTAATTTTAATCGATATCTAGCATTTGCTCTCACTGGAAGTTGAAATTAAGAAAGTTCCAGTGAAATAAACTAATAGATTTTGGTATTTCATAAATATTTACATTTAAAATGCTAAGTCTAGTGTCTTTAGAGGAAATAGACTTTTTTAACTTAGAAAGCATAAGAATCAAGCAAATGATTTGTCAGAAACAATGGAATACTCACTTTCAACTCTACGAGTGCTATCTATTGTCTAAATTCTTATTTTCTGTATTAAGAAGTGATGGTTTAAGAATAATTTCCCGCAAGCCACTGTATTGAACATTCGTTCACCTTGGGAGCCACGTCAGAGTGAGGGCAGCTTTGTCGAGAGAGTGGAATCCTGATGGCACAAATTTTATTCTCTTCTGGTTGCTCAAAGGAACAGTCACCTGCCCAGTGTGCACCGAGTAGTCCAGGCCTTGATGCTATCTCATTTTGTTTTGCTTTATATTTTATTTTTAAGAAAAAGAAATTAGTCTTTTTCTTGCTCTGAAAGAAAAAGTTCATGAGTTCCTATTGACTTTCAGGACTTAGGAATAACTTAAAGACTGGACTTGCATGTTGAAGCCTTTAGGAAATGTTATGGGCAAAACTGACCAACATTTACCCGTGTTTTAAATTGTTTGGTTCCCCCCGCTTCCATTCTGAGTTCTAATGTCTTTTCATCCTGGCCAGAAGCTGCAGCTATTTTTCTCCATGTTTGACCTAGCCATTTATCCCACTTTCTTTTGGCAGAAGAATAGAAAACAACATTTGCAGCATCCCTAAATTAATTATACTTTTCTCAAGCTAAAGAACTGTGACAAAGCCACAAAACAGCAACTGAAAACTAATTCCTTAAAAGAATATGAAAAAAGGAAGTTGTATAAGATAGGGTAATTAATCTTGCAATAAAAATAATTGTTTACAGTTAAAATTAATGTAACATGCATTCCTCAGCAGATAATAAATTATGGACTTTCTCATTAGCATTTGAATTGATTTCCTCTAATTTCTGAGGAGCACATGAGCATGTGACTAGATTAAGTTTAATTGGACTACAGCTGGTGCTGATTGTATGTATGCACATGGGCGGGGGCTTTGCTGACTGATTGGCTGTTTTTGCATTTTGTTTCCATTGTCTTTCTTTCTCCACTCTTTTTCCCCCATAGGTAGAAAGACAGAAAATACTAGGGTCTTAGAATAGAATTAACTAGAGGAAAGACTGTGATTTTAGAAGTTAGGCAATGAGCCCCTACCAAGAATGATTATGATATAATATATGATTACCATCTACTAGTTATAACCATCTTCTCATCATTATATAATTATTTTGTCAACAACTAGTTTACTGAACTTTCAGTTCGTTTGAATACTATACCAAGTACTTAGTATAGTTATTTAATCTTCACAGCTTTATTTAGGTGTTATTGTCTTCCCATTTTATGGACGAATAAATTAAGGTTCAAAGGTGAAAAACTTGTCAGAAAGTCACGACTGAACCTGACTAAGGTTGTGGTCCAGTTTGTGGCCCGTGGTAACACAGACGGATATGAGAGAGTTGATATTAAAAACCAGTTTTTTGGTTTTTTGTTTGTTTGGTTTTTTAATTCTAGGGCTCATGCTCTTAATCACTTTATTGTTCTGATTACTTGAAGAATCAAGCTGTTTAATTACTCTGTCGATGGGGAATGAAAAATGGGTAGTCTGTGCTCTTAGCTAAGCATCTGGAGAGGTAGTATAGCATCTATAAGAGGTGGAAAATGGCTAAGAAGGGGTTAACTTACAGCTGATGAAGGGCTATATCATCACCATGGAGATAGGCAGGGTTTCTAATAGGCCCATAATTGGGGAAAAAAACATGAGTCCAATTAATATTGGGATTGCTAAGAAGGAAGAAGAAACCAAAATTTAAGAAAAGGCAAGTGGAAGAATAATTGGTAAAAATTAGGTCCAGTTCTACTAGGTTTGTCTGAATAGAGTGAGAAAATTGAGAACAAAAGAGTAATTGTAGATTTTTAGTCCTACAATTGAATGTTTTCTCTTAGAATAAATTTCTCCTTTAAATGAAATAGAAGAATATTTAGAGCAATTTGAAAAACAAGTTCCTGTAGAGAATTCTATGGGACTTTGGTGGGGTGAAGCTTTGTGTTTTTCTCACTTGAGGAGGATCCTATGTCCCATCCTAATGGTAACAACCCAAGCCTTTTGCTTTATTGATATACAGAAGATAAAATAATTTTAGGTGAATTTAATGGCTTTTTCTTCTGGTTTGCCATTAGCACCTGTACTTAGCTCAGTGTCCTGATTTTAGTCTGCCTTATCATGCAGTCAGTTGTTTACATGTTAGTTTCCCATAGGCTCTGCACTGCTTGAGGATAGGGCCCACAGCTGTGTGATATATACCAGACTGTAGGCATTAGCTACAATTCTAAAAAACATTTTCCTAATTCGAAATAAAGTTAGGTCTTGAAAGTTTTTCTGCCCTCTCTTATTTGCTAAATATTTCTTACTATATAATGTTATATTCGGTGGGTTATTCATAAGTTCAAATGTTAATGTAGGTAATTATATGGAGAAATAGAAGCCGATCATGGTACCCAATATTAGTGTGGACAAAATAAAAGACTTTAGGAAATGTGACATGTGTGGTTAAATTCCTGCTACCTTTGAATATAAAAATTTCAAGCAAGATAGAGACCTATCACAGTATTAAACATGGGACCCATGTTTTAAACACACACGGTCTGGTTTCTCCTCCCTGATTAAATATTAACTATGGGAAAGAAACAAAAATGTGACACTTGGCTGATGTGCTAATCATTTAGTTGAGCGAATGTACCCAGTACAAACGCCAAAGGGCCAGCCTGCTCGGAGCCAACTTTGATTCTTTGACGTTCTGCATTTTTACTAATATTCTATTGGCTCCCCTCTTTTTCAGACTCCTTTTGTTTGGAGCTGTTAAAAATCTGTAATCCATATCCCTTGTTGCAGTTTTATCATAGGCTTGAAATACAGCCTCACTTAGATTTTCCCAATAAACAAAGTGCCACGTTGTTGCAGCCTTGCCTTTCACCTCATTACGGCAGGAGCAGAGTGTGATGTCACACTTGACCCAATACCAGTCTGCCCATAAATGATACAGCCTGTTCCCCCTTTGCTTCCTGGCTCGAGTGCTGGGAAGGAGCTTAGTATGAAATTCATGCTGTGATGACAGATTTAAAAGTTGCTACAAACTCTAACAGACAGCAACTGCAGTTTGTAGACATACACAACATGTACCGCTCTCTTGTATTCTTAAGTGATGACATTCTTCGTTTAAAGAGTTACGTTTATGTAGCTCATTACTGTTGCCTGTCTATGAAATGAGGGTGGTAAAGAGAAAGAGAAAGAAAGCTAAAAAGGATATGAAGACATTTACCAGAAGAACTTTCCAAATGTTAATGAGCAGCTTAAAGGGCTGCACACATGTGTTGCGATGTAATTGGGTTTGATGCCTTCTGGGGACTTTGAAGCTTTTCCGCTTTTGCCCATTGTATTTTGAGAGGTGGAATGAGCCCCTCAGATTTCTAACACTTTTGGGTCTGAAGATCCACATGGTGCTATATTGTAAATCTGCAGACAGCCAACAAACAGAGGGCCAAACTCCAGCGACTCTTATTTGGTTTGGGCTTTTCAAGCAATTAAATGAATGGCAGTCTCTAAATGTCTCTGGGGAGGTACAACGCGCTGTGATGAGAATTTACTGGAAAGGGGCAAGGAAGGGTCCTTACTCTGTTGCTAGGGCTTTTCTGGGGGGTGGGAAAGAAAGTAATTATGTCCAAATGTGTCCTGAGAATTTGCCAACCTGTTCCTAACCCTTAGATCCTGTCACCTTCATAGTCTATCCGAATTCTCTTGGGAAGAGAATTCTCTTGGATTTTCCCCCATGTGATGCAATTACAACTCAAAATGAGCTTATGTCATAGTTAAACTAACATGTATTTTAGAAGATTCACTTTGGTTATTTTTCAGTCTCTCTCGGAAAGCAGTTATGTCCATTTACCAGAGAAGGAACAAGATGCTCCCAGAGCTTGATTCAAGTAGGCAAGTTGTTCTTATTGTGGATTATCTCCAGATTTCTAGCACTGGGGAATACTGGGGAGCAGTGAGGCTTTAGGTGCAGAACCCAGATGCCAAGGCTCCTGCCTCTCTGAAGTAAAGCATTGAGACCACTGATAGCGTTGGAGCGTATGTTGCCCAGTCTGGGTGAAATTAGTTATGACTATTGTTATAATTCAGGAAAGAGTTTTACCAAAGATGGACAGTCCTTGAGTTAGGGAGCCATAAATTACTCCAGCATTAGCAGGGGCTATTGGCCAGTGAAGTGATTCTGTAAAGTGGTTCGAAGCTTCTTGAAAAAGGTTCATAGAAGGTTTCTCAGAGAACAAAAGCAAGTTTGGCCATGGGAATGGCCTAGGAAAATGAGTCCTTCAGCCTTGGTTATTTCTTTGAAGGCACATTTCTTAGTTATTTTTCAAAGAATCTTGTGATTGTTATTCTTGTGAGGGTGCTAGTCCTTGTCATAGAATGCTAGCTGAAGAGGAAGGTAGAATAGATTAACTCTTTATTAACTTTTCTAACTTTCTGCTTAGGTTCCTATTATGACAGCCTGTTATATTGCAAAAATATTCTTTGGGTTGATCTTTACAACTGTTTCCTGGCCATTGAACACAGAGAGTGATGTGAAATTAAGTGGATAGTATTTGAATAGGAATATTTTCAATCTATGCATTTGGATTTAAACTGGATATCAATAGAAATAAAAAAAGCAAGTCATCCTGAGGAGACTCAACATTTGCATTCTTATCTAAAGCTCAGAGGGACAATGTGAATGTTGAATGATTCACTAAATTCAGCAGAATCCTTAAACTGAACTACTAATACCAACTATGAGGCACCAAGGCTCATTAACCACTCCTCTCCCCTTCCCCTTCAATACGAACGATTATGTGTCGGGCTCTAGTTCAGGTGTCAGGAAGACAAAGAAGTTTGTCACATTCTTCAGTCCTAAGTAGGGAGTGAAGATAGACACAAAAAGATATCTAATAACTAGAGGTGGCTCAAAAGTGCAGGGATAGAAACATTTGAACCCGGGTGGGACTATGTTAAATTGAAGAGCATCATTTTAAAGGGATGGTGAAAGAAAGACCAAGGGTCAGGGGACAAAAACAAACCCAGGAATTCAAAGTTTAATATGCAGCTCTGTTGGTCTGATTTGAAGGTTTAGGTGGCATGAGGGAGTAATCGGGAGATAAGCTTTGGGAGGATAAGGTTCTACTGTGGTTGGCTTGGAGTGGCTGGCTCTAGACAAGGGGACCATCTAATTAAACCATCAGACTTGGTCTGCTGGGTTCACTCTGGAGTCCCCAGCACCATGGACCATGCCTAAAGAAGGATAGGCAATCAGTAGATAAGAAAGGGAGGAAAGGAAGTAGAAAGGAGAAGGGAGGAAAGAATCAATAAACTTTACTCCCCTGAGGAGTGAGTGATTTGCTAAATGGTATTTTGGGACATCTAATCTCGATATAGATGTTTAGAATGGCACATGATTGGGAGAATTTGGAGGAAGAGTTAAAAGGTAGAAGAGTATCAAATACAAATTATATGTTCAAATTTTTGATTCATGATGCATATATGATTGCTGTGCAAATTTTCTGCTATCTTAAAAGTCTTAGTTGAATTCATGCTTCCTAAAACAATGTCATATCTGGTTGGGACTCTGTCTCACCTGGATAAATAATGTGGAATCACTGGATATGAAGTGTTTAATTGCTTGTTTAATGTCTCCAGTATATACACAGTTGGGACTGTCTTGATGTTGTTCAGCCTTAAAATTTACTCTTTCAAACATTTCTCCTAATAAATACAGGTTATTTTGGTAATCAGGGATGGTTAATGTGATAATGGCCAATTAAATACAAATTGCTAGGCTGTCAAGGTTCAGAGCTTTATGTAATCAGTCAGAAATTTGAAGAAAATATATTTAAATTTTACTTTGGCCCCTGGGGCCCAAAGATTGTCTGGTTCTCAATAGATATTTTCCATGTGAGTGAATGAGCACAATAGTTGATCAGGCCACTTAAACTTGACCTGGCTGTTAGATGGGAGAAGCAATGAGTTAAAACTACTTAATCATTCACCATAATTTTCTCAAATTAATATCTGTGTTTTTATTCCTATTTCTGCTTCCTAAATCTAGGTCCCTATCATTTTATAATTGATTTTCTGCAGTAGTTTAACAGCTGGTTTTCCTGTTTCTTTTTTTTTTTCCTTTCCTTTCCCTGAAACCCTCAATAGTTCATGTCCAAGTATAATAAGCTCCTAAAAATTTTCATCATGTTTGATTTTTTGTTGTTGTATTCACTCATTCTAAAATTATTTTTGAGTGCCTCTCCTGTGTAAAGTAATCATTCAGCTATAATGAAGGGTGGGCCCACAGTAAGAAAGAAAAATACAATATCGTAGCACACAGTCTTCTCCTCGCCCTCAGACCCTGTGAGCAACTTTTATATTATAAAACCGAGCTTTCCATTTTTGACTCCAGAAAGTTGGGTGATGAAGTGGGAGTAGCCTACTCATCCCTGATGAAACTTTTTGTGCTGGTCCTCAAGCCTCTCTCTGCATCTCCTTGTCTTATATCTATTTCCTCTCTTTGTGGTATAACATTTGTCTTTCCTTTTTACAATAGAGCAGTCAATGCTTCCCCAAAGCGAATCATGTTTTGCTCACAGTTCCCCACATGTACCATACTCCTTTCTACTTTTCTGTTCTTGTTGAAGCTGTTGCCTTCTTCCCTCTTTGGATGGTATTTCTCCCTCCTTTCTGCCAACTCATTCTTTAATATCCAACTCAATTTCTGTTTTTACCACTGAACTGTCTTGTGCCCCAGACTATACTAACCTATTTTTCCTGAACCATAGGATTTTGCCTCTTAGTTGTATTTTCTATTATGCAATTATCTCACATTTACTTCTCTCCATTCCCCCTTATGGATGATGAGTTCTTTGTATCAGTGACTTTCTTTTTGTTTTTGTTTTTTTGTGGATGCCCTGTATTCGTAGCACTCCGTTTCATTTAACAGTCACTGACCAATAGGAGAGGAGTGGCCGGAACACTTAGTTCTTCCTTAGGTTGAGGGGACAGTTTTGAAAGTGGTGGATACGACACTGTAATTAACATTTTTTTTATAACTCTTAATAGAATACAGAGGTTAAGGAGACAGCTATAATTTTTTTTAATATTCACAAGAGATCAAACTGAAGATTTATCTTATCTTACATAGCTGTTTTTTTTTAAAGGGAATGGTTTCTTTGACTCATTATGCCCAAATTATTTCATTATTGTTATTGTTAATTTTATTGATTTAAGACAGAAAGTTTTAAGTTGTCATTGACTTTTGTAAGTCCATTATTTTATGACCCATTGAAAAGACTGTTTTGTTGCAGAATTTATAGTGCTGAACAGACATTATGAAATCAGAAGGAATTTGGATATTTTAAAGCTGGCTGTACTCTCCTGACCAGGGGTCTAGATTAACAACATGTCAAAGGAAAGGCTGGAGGGACCAAATATTGGTTTGCTGAGCAGGTTCTCATCTCTGAAGGTATGTGCATGTGTGGAGGTCATCCAGGAGGCTATGGCTTTATTGCCACTCTATCCTTTGTGAACTTTGAGATCCATATGTAGCATCTCCAGGAAAGGAAAAGAAAATTTTTGCAGACTGCTTCACCTGCCAGTGAGAGTGAATGTTTTATCCCATGTGTGGTCATTATCGAAACATTTCTAGTCAAGCTCTGGCTGGATCTCTCCTCACAGTTTGAAGCTGTGATACTTGCATCTATATTCTACAACAGCTTGTAAAATTGTTTTCTGACCAAATTAGAGTTTTCTATTGGGATTATGTTATTTCGGGTCATAAATATGGAATATACAAAGTATCACCTGCTAATTGGCACAGACGGGATTTTGAGAAGATTGATTTTTTTACCTTCAAAAATATTGATAAATATGTTAAGTCGTTAAATTTTTTTCTGATAATGAAAGACTGTGTGATAAATATTCTAAAATATATTGTCAAAAGTGCTAATTTGATTTCCAGGTGACATTTTATTGTTGACAAAAATAAGCAATTAATCTGAACTCTCATAAACCACCTAAAAATACTAAAATTGCATGTCAGAACAAAAAGGAAAAGACTGATCATTTGACTTTGCTAAAAATAAAGCTATAGGACAACAAAAATACACCCCATAAACAAAGGTAAAGAGCAACTGGAAAAAGATGTTTACAACAAAGGTATACAAATTATTCGATATGACAGGGGATTACATTCCTAATATATAAACAGCTCCTACAAATTAATAAGAATGTGAACATGACAGTAGAAAAATACAAATGGCAAAAACATAAATAAAAATATTAAAACCCATGAGTAATCAAAGAACTCCAAATTTAAAAAGCAATAGATATTTTCTCCTATAAAATGAATAAATATTGAAAATACTCAATGCTGATGGGGAATAGGGAGACAACTTCTTATAAACTTGTGATAGTGATAAAAATTGATCTAACATATTCTATTGGCAATTTAACGAAATCTCAGTCTTCAAGATATATCTACTCCTTGGTTTAAGAATTGCACTTCTGGAAATTTATTTGAAGGGAATACTTAAATAAACACATAAAAATGTGTGCATGAAGGTGTTTATTACAGCATTGTTTATAACAGAAACTGAAATCAATCTAAATGACTGTCAATAGTGATTGGTTCAATAACTGATGGTGTAAATACCACAGATTACCTACAGGCCTTAAAAATACAGATGTAAATTTGTATTTATTAACATGGAAAAATATACCCTGTATATTGTTAGATGGAAAAAAAGTCAGACCAAGAAACAAAGTATTTATACTCCCATTTAAAAAAAAAAAACACAAAATCTATACTTGTACATATAAAAAAGGTACAAATTGAGAAAAGTTTTAAAGGATATAAAAATGATAATGATTATTAATCTTTGATTATTAGTGGGTTACTAATTAAATAAAAAGAAATGAATTTGTTTTTATTTCAGGGAAAATATAGCAAAATGTGCTTTTGTCTATAATCATGGATATAAATACAAAACTGTTTTTAAAGATGGCATTTCCACATCTGCTTTTTAAAGTCACTCCAAGAACATGGTCACAGTCAAGCTACTAGAAGATGCAGACATCTTTGCACTGCAAAAGGATAATGTAAATTAGTGAGACGAGCATGGATTTAGTGTAGGACTTCTTGAAAAATGCTACTTTGGATTTTAAAACAATACCTATATTTAAGAATGAGAATGCAAGTCACCAAAAACAAGGCAAGGGATGAGGAGTGTGTGTGTGGACCAGTCAGGAGAGATCTTTCTGCTGAAAGCATGTTCTGTGTACTTTGGGAGGCATTTAACACATCCAGCAGTATTTGTTAGGCATTTCCCATCAAACTGGGAAGAGGTTTCATTCATTACTCATTCTGTCTCATAGTGCATGTATTGTGTGCCAGGCACAGAGCTAGGCACTGGGAATCTAAAGTTCAATGCAGATGCACTCTGCCCTCCAAGAGCCCACAGGGAGGAGAGCAAACAGATTAAACAGGCAATTTCAGTATAATTTAATAGAGGGTTCAGGGTCGAGCTTATTTTGTCCTACCCTGTTATGTTATTTTGTTATTTTGTCCTGCCTGTATGGTAAGGGTTAGGGGAAGCTTCCTAGAGAGCATATCCAAAGGGAGACCTGAAAGAGGAACAGTTAGCTGGGGATGCAGGAGGACAGTGTTCCAGGCAGAGGGACCGTTTTGTGCAGAGCCTTGAGGTGAGAGCACACTGGCTAACTGCATCTCAAATTGTGTAAAGGAAACGCAGTGACCCAGGCTGATACTAAGCAGGGACAGTTTTTCAATCCTGGTCTCATGTGTGCCTCAGTGAGATTTTAAATGAGTAAACAACAAGCCAGTAAACATAAAACAGAGCTATACCCAGGCCCCACCCAGTCTGATTTAACTGGCTTCTGTGTGGTGGGGGATGGTCTTTGAATCGGGTCCCCCACCTTCCACTGCAGAATATCCTCTCTGCCACCTGCCTGTCAGAGTCTCCCAGACTGCAGCTCTGTTCTTATCTAACAAGCTACTGGGTGACTGTAGCATGCAGCAAGGATCAGGAACGAGGAGGGAGTGTGAAAGGTCTGGTCAACCAGGCTAAGAAGTTTGAATTTGCCTTAAGGGCAAGGGAATGCCTGGTTGAATAAATGTATATGCCACAAGCCACTACTAATAATAATGTTTAAAGAGACTTCAACATGTTTGGCAAAGCTCTGGGCTTTTTATGGTAACCACCTGGGCATATAAATGTTTCGGGCAAAGGAGTGGGGTATAAGGAAACACAAAATAGGAATGCGATAGAATGGGTTATAAATCTATACTTCAGTACACTCAGAAGATATCTTTCTGAATAGGTGCATGTAAATTGAAAACTTGTAAAGCAAATCATAAAGCCACCTGGGGAGGTTGCTATTTAAAAAGTTAGTGAACTAAAACCTACTGAAATGTTAACAATAACTCTTAATTTATTCTGCATTATTTGGATTTTCATATATAGTAATGAGTTTTTAAAAGATGGTTCACACATGGAACATTTGCATATTTATGTAAACCACAGAGTATGTTTTACTTCATCAGAGGAGAGCAAGTTTGGGCATTTGAGAGTAAACATGGCCTCACTGTCAGACTTAAATTTGACATTTAAGGATATGATTTGGAGAAAATAATTTTTCAGAGACTTTGTTAACTCATTGATAAAATGAGAATAATAAATCCACTTCGTAGGTTTATAGTAAAGCAAGTAAAGCATTTAGCATGCCTGGCTCAATAAATGGTAACTATTATTAATCTGCTTTCAGAAAGAGTTTTAGGGGCCTTAAAAATGTCGGAGCTTCTTGGAATTTGGAGCTCCCTGGCCTTTCCTAGATTCTGTTTCCAAAGCAGATTTATGGGTGAAAATGGTTGGTTGTTGCTAGGTTTTTCTCATTTACTTAATAACGTCCTAGTATCTAACCAGAGCCAGAAAGAATAATTCAGTTTTACCCAAAGAAGATGAAAATGATTGTTTTTTTGGTTGGCAAGCTCCAAAACTCAGCGAACCCGTTACATAATTCCAAGCGGTTAATTGGGAATGTGTTTTATGGCTCACGCCTGTGAGCCCCCTGGGAAGCAATGGAATTCCCATGCTCTGGGTCAGATGAAGCTTGAGAGTGTTTTTTGAAGCTTTTCTGTGGTTAGGGTGGATGACTAGCAACACCTGCTTTGAAAATTTTCCAAGCCAAATTATTTCTGTTGTACCATACGTCATGAAACACTGGGGCCCGAGCAAAACATTTTTTCATGTACTGGAACTGACCCCAAGCTGTTGAAGGAGGGCGGCTGTGTGATTCTCGCTTGTCTTGCTTCAGGGACTCCTGCAACCCATCCCCTCGTGATGGTGGTGGGGGGTCGTGAGCACCTCCCGTTTTCATAATCGATGCCTGCGGGTGCCATTTCTATCCTTAATCTCCCTAATGGAGAATAAGCTTGGAAACCCCTTGGAGGGGATAATTTCAAATTTTCTGCAATCTAGCTTAATACTCACCAATAGTTTTTCACTGTATTTTAGAGTAAAATCTTGGTCTTTATTTAGTGTGAACAGATATCCTGGTTTGCGTGAGATAGTCCCCAGTTTGTAGCTATTGTCTCTAGTCCCATGTAATTAATAAAGCATCCTCTTTCACTCTAAAGCATATTCTGGTTTAGACACATACTGTCATTGAAACTCTCAGGCTCATGTGACCTGGCCCCTGTCAACCTCCTCAATTCATTTCCCACTTCTGTTTTGCTCATATGGTGCTAGCCATTCTGGCCTTTTCATTCTTTGAAGATATCAGGCTTGTTACTGCCTCAAGGCGTTTATTTGTCTATGGGAGCTCAGTCCCCAGGTCTTTACATGGTTTGCTACTTGTGCCATTCAGGCCTCAACCGAAATGTCACCTCCTCAAAGATATCATTACTGATCATCCCAATCTAAAGTGGCCTGCATGCCAAGTCCATATATATCACTTCACCTTGTTTTATTTTCTTCACTTTATATCATAATCTGAAAATATTCTATTTGTTTATTGTTTATCTTCCTCTAGAATGTAAGCTCCATTAGGACATGTCTCGTCGGCCATGTTTGCTGTCATATCCCAGCTCCTAGAACAGAGCCTGTTACATAGAACGTGGTTAGTAAATATTCACTGATTCAGGGAATGAGTGCACAAATCCAGCTTTTGTCAAAAATTGGAGAGAAATGGTTAAAATTGGGGATTGTTTAGACACGTAATTCATTCACTTTTAAAAAACAGATTTATTGAGATTTAAATCATAAGTCATATAATTCACTCCCTTAAAGTACATGATGGTTTTTAGTATATTCACAGACTTGTGCATCCATCACCACAGCCAACTTTAGAATATTTTCATTATCTCCAAAGTAACCTCAAACCCTTTACCCATCACTCCAAGTCACCTGTACTCCCAGCCCAGGCAACCACCAATCTACTTTCTGTTTCTATAGATATGATTATTCTGGACATTTCGTATAAATGGAATCATGCAATATATGGTCCTTTGTAAATTACTTCTTTTATTTAACATAATGTTTTCAAGGTTCATTCATATTGTATTATGCCATTCGTTTTTTTAGATTTTCAAATTCTACCCCTGGATCAAGTTAGGCCACCAGAAGGCTATACACTGGGATGGTGGTAATTTATCTCTAAGGTTTTTAATCATGGCTACACTTCAAACTCCCCTCCCCCTCCATTCTGCTCACTCCCCTGCCACCCTGTCCCACCACTTGTGGAACTTCTAGAAAACCCAAAGTATCTGGCTCTACTCTAGATTCTATGAGTTGCAGCCTGAGTTGGGAAACATTGTTTTAGCTAATTACCTCTACTGAGTTGTTATTCAATATTATGCATTTGACTTTTATTTAGTATTGCAAGTAAAGGCCATAGGAAACTTGCTCCTGCAAGATATTGTCCTCTAATAAGGCTGTTTGGGAATCAGATCTTGGATATTTGTCATTTTACAAGTGTAGGTGCTGCCTATGAATAATGAAAAAACACAGAGCTAGGAGTTCTGACATGTTTTGATTCTCCTTCAACCTTTTTTTTTTTTGTAATGTTAGGTAAGCTATTTAATCTCTTAGCACCTCAGTTTCCTTATGTATAAAATGATCTCTTTCCTGGGTCGTTGGGAGCATTGAAAGAAAAAAAATGTATGAAAAGTACAGCAAAAACTACAAAATGTATAAAAGTATAATTTGTCCTAATGTTTGTTAAAAGGTAGAATCATGGAATCTTAGATTTAAAATAGGATCAAGTAAAAAGAGTAGACTGAAAGTTGAGTGAATAATTCTACTTCTGGTGGTCCATAAACTGAGCAACATCTTCACTTATTTCAATTTCTTTTCCTTTTTCTGTAAAATGTTATAGCTGGAACAAGTGATAACTAAAAACCCTTCAAGTGAAAAAAATAACCAGTGATTTTTCTGACCCATTATAAAGCCTCTTTCTCTAATTCCTCAAATGACTTCCTGTGGCTTGAGCTGACTCTACCTTGACATTACTTTTAATATACTTATAACTACTTCAACTTAGTTATTATGCAGATCCAACCATCTTTTGTGAACTCCTCCTCCCAATACCTTCGGTACCAAAGGTACTCTATTATTACAAAAAATTTCTGTACATAAATATAGAGAGGATATAGTATAATGAACAACCATAAACCTACCCTATGTGAAAATTTGTCATATTTTTAAATCTTAATTTGGGAACTATTTTAAAGTAAGTTATTGATAATATTTTGGTCTAAATATTCCAGAATGCATACATAAAACAATCATATTTTCCTAATAACCACAATAGCATTATCGTACCTAATAAAATTAAAAATTTTCTAATATCATTTAACATCCAGCTCATATTCACATTTCCACTATTTTCTCAAAATGTCTTTTACAGCTGCTTTGTTCAAACCAGAATATGTCACAAGGTATGTATTTACAATGTATCTTGATCAAGAGTGTCCCTCTCAGCTCACTTAGTCTCCATGAAATTGACATGTTAAAGACTTGACTAGTTTTTCTGTAGGGCATTCTACTTTCCAAATTTGTTTCCTTGTGGTTGCATTTAACTTTTTCCTCTATCCTCTCTACTTCTTGCATGCTGGGTGTAAGATATCAAGCCTGATTAGATTTAGGTTAAACATTTTTGGCAAGGTGCTCTGTGACACGAGTGTTTGATTTGCATTCAGTCAGGAGACAGTGTGTTACCAGAGATGTAGAGGACCCTCTTTGCTTGGTACAATTTTTACTCCGTGGTGTTGGTTACCCCAGTTAGCACCGGAGAAGCAGCAAACTAGGAAAAAACTAAACATTTTATTTGACTGGTTACTAGTAATACAAATTGCATTAATTTATGTGAACTGTTCACTATTCTTTCCTAATTAGAGAACCACATTATTATGATTATGTATTTCATTAAATCCTGTGCCAGAATCATTTTGAAGTAAGTTCTATTTACTTAGACTGGATGGCCCTACACATGCATGCTTGATCTTCATCGACTTGTAGGATGACGTGGTAGTCTCCTCAATTGATATCTGTCCCCCTCCCCCAAGCCTATGGGAATGTTGTAAAAATATCTTCATTCATGGAAACACACACACACACACACACACACACACACACACACACTCTTATACTAGATCTTTGCATTTTAAATGGTAACAATAGCAATGGTAATAATAAAGACCAATAGAATATTAGAGATGATATATTAAAAACAAAATTTAATTATTTATGACAACCAAATTTCTTATGCTCTCTTTTCTTTGCCACAGATAAAAAGGAATAATGTAATAATCTATTTATTTAGAATTTCCTAAGAAATTAGTTTACCTGAAAGGGAAAATAAATGCAGGTGGGAAATCTTTGCATCTTTTTTATCTCACTCTTATTATTCAATATAGTTACAGGAATTCCCTTATCTATTTTCTAATTGTTTCTCGCACGTGAGAGTGATCCCCATCTTCACATCTACTGCCCCTTATAGTTCATATAAGAAAAATCCAGACATTTCCCCTGAGCCACCATCTCGAATTTCTCCTATAGTCATATTAATATTAGGCATTTCATTTCTATTTGATTCTTATGTTACTTTTTTATTGTCCTGAGTTATTTTCCTTGATCATCAGAAAGTTGAAGTGTTATATATTTTTACATCAAACAGTCTTGGTGTTTGTGTGATTTATACATTTTTTTGCAGATTCCTCTCCTCCCTTCTTCCCCTCTTTCTTCTTTTTTTCCTCTGCTGTTTCATATTCTCTGTCACTTCTCACTTTTTGTACCTCTAATTTACTTGCTATTGAAAAGGCAGACTATATATATTCTATTATTTGCTCTGTATTTTAAATTGTAATTTCTTTAAAGTAGATATGAATGTTTGGAAGACAACTTTTCTTTCTGTTTTTAGATGTGCCAAGGGATTTGTATATTATCAAGAAAACCAATACTCAAAAGTCAGTTTTATGCTCTGTGAATAATAGTTTGAGGAATTTAAGTAGCCTGCTGCTTTTATGTCATCTGTCCTTTAGGTCCTCGAAATAGATTTACGGCTTTTCAAAATTTGGTATTTCAGTAGACTTTGCTAATTTTTGTTACACCATCTTTGAAAAATGCTTACAAGAGGAATAAATTTGCAGTCAGCCCTGCATGCATAACTTTTCATTTGTGAAACTGTTATTAAATGATCCTGGGTAATTAGTATAGAAGGCAGTTACTTCAAGAAATATTAAGAAATAATCTAGTTCGAACTACTAAATCATTAAGTTTGGGATTTTATCATGTCACTAAGTTTCCGATTTCCTGTGAAAATGAGCCAACTTCAAAATATACATGCCTCTAGAATTTTCTAATACAGTTTTTAGAATGGTAGAGTTAATTTTTCACTGTTCCGTATTCCTCCTCCCTTCACCTCACCTGGGATGGCTGGATGGTTAACTTGACTCGGTAAATTTGCTGTCAGCAAAAACTAACAAGAATATCTGCATTGAAATAGTTGTCGTGTGATGTCACTTTTTAAATATAACAAATGAAACATGTGATGCACAGCTTATGCATACTCTGCATAGAGGTGAACAAGAGATTTACCATTTGGTATAAGATATTTACATCCGTTCATCAAAACGTGCCTCCCTTTGTAGTCTTCCAAAGCCATGCCTATAATATACATTATTATGGTAATTTAAAAATGGAACGTAGAGTAGAAAAAGAACATGATAAATGCATATCATCTTACTCTTTATAGCTCTAGTAAATTTCGTACCTTAGGCTAGACTGCATACATTTTTAGTTTCTCATGCAACAATCATTTTGGAAATGCGTCAGTCAACAGGCTTCCTTTACTCATTATTATTTAGCCTAAAGAGCTGAGAAATCTGTTTTTATTCTGTTATCAATTTATTTCCAAGAAATGTCCCTGTCTTAACCGACTCGAATGCATTTTCTTTCTTCCCATTTATAACGATTGTAAAGCTAGACCCCTTTCCACCCTCATTTCATCAACTATTTCCAAGGGCTGCACATTTCTTTTTTCCACAGGATGCATTCATCTACGAATTAGTATAACAGATATTTCAGAAACAGCAGCTGGGCCTCTGAAAAAGTATTTTTCCCCCTCTCTCAAAGCAAAGGATAGAGAATATCTTTCAGGTTTCTTCCATTTTATAAACATTAAATCCTTTCGTCCAAATCCTGGAAAAAATAACTGGGAAGGCATTTGTTGAATTACACAAAGGGCAGGTGGTTTCGACCTTAGCACGAACACGGGCTGCAGCCTAGCTGTCCAGGCACTATCCTTTCCTGCAAAGGTGAAATGATTTAGAGGCCTAGAGAAACTTAATTTTTCTTGATCACCATGTGCAACCCGGAATTTTAATGGCAGGCATAATTAATTCTTCTGATGTTAATCATCAGGGCTGGGCTCCACAATTATCAGTCTGGTGCAGCTGGGGCATGGTGCCGACATGAAAAATTAGGAAAATGAATCAGTAATAGGGTGGCAGATTTAATCTGCATCATGAAAACAAAGTTAAAAAAAGGAAGATCGAGAGAATTTCAGCTGAAGCTTTTGTGCCAATGCGCAGTGACAGAACTGAAAAATGTTGCTGATGTCCAAAGTGATTGGTAATTACCAAGCCATTGAATTTTTTATTGTCAATTTATCATTGCGCCAGAGGTTAAATTTAACATCTTCTTCTAAAGCCATCACTCTAAGAAGGCTCACTGCACACCACGTGGCTCAGAGTCAGTGAAAGGTTAATCAGGTATTTCTTTAGTTTGCACGTGTCTCCAAACTTGCCTTCCTTCTGGGCTGTGCCAGGCTATTGCTGAATGCCTGCCATGGGAGATTTTCCACTCTTCCTTACCTATGACTTTCAGATAAATATCAGGTTGTATTACCCACATACCTCCCTCTCTCTTTCTATTGGCATTTACTGAGAACCCTGGTGCAAGAAAAGAATTATTTCTCAAGTAAGAAAAATCCCATCATTTCAAGCCCTGAGGATACTTCATTAAAGTGCAGCTGAGATAAGGGGCTCATCTCTCTCTTTCTAGCTCTCTCCGTGTT
The DNA here is from genome assembly GCF_014176215.1 of Rousettus aegyptiacus. Classification (NCBI taxonomy): domain Eukaryota; kingdom Metazoa; phylum Chordata; class Mammalia; order Chiroptera; family Pteropodidae; genus Rousettus; species Rousettus aegyptiacus. The sequence goes on from NW_023416295.1 coordinate 43,839,317, forward strand.
AAATGCCATTTTGTCAGAGACATTGGGAGGAATGATATAACCTCTTCTTAAAACAAAATAAAATTCCACAATAATTTCATCTGATTCAGATTTAACTTTCTTCTTTCTTTCTCGTTTTTTTTTGTTTTGTTTTGTTTTTTTTTTTTTTTTTTTTTGCACAGGATGTCCCTTTATTAATAGTTGGAAAAAGCTTAGTTCAAAGGAAAGGAAGTATTTATTCATGTGACTGTTGAATACTTCAGAAAACTACTTCTTTAAAGAGCTCTCTGAAATATTTGAACGGGTTCAGAGCATATATTGAAATTCCACAGGAAAAGCCTCTTCTTACTGATTTTTCAAAAGTGACTTGGCTTCAGTCACTGTCCCAATCTTTAATATCACCTGTTTCATCTTTTTGTTGTTTGCTTGATCATGCCTCTTCTTCAGTATGTATTTTGAAATATAGAGCAGTCTCTTAGTAAGGGAATGGTATGTATTTTCTATGAATTAAAAATGGAAATAGCCTTTAGGGAGACTTAAAAAAAATCAATGTGTGCATTAATTACTGCAATTCATTACTCAAATAAAAATGGGCTCAATTTTGCATTAGATACAAATTTAGGGACTGAAGATGTTTGCAAAAGACAAAGCCTATATTCCTCCTGATCATGTTAATCTGCAGATCAAAGCCTCTGTGAATCCAGGCCTGGTGGAAGCTCCTCAGGGGATAGGCTAGCGGGACTCCATCCCTGCAGCCGGCAGTGAGTTATTACTGCTGAATACAAAAGCTGGTCATGTGACCATCACCTACCAGCCGTGGCGGGAGTCCTTCTCCTGCTTGGGCTTCCTGAGACCTTGCTTTTCTGAGCCTTTGCTTTTCTATAATTAAATCTGAACCATAAAAGCCATACCTGTCAAATGACCTCCAGCTGCCCTCATAAACAACACTGGGAATTTTGCTGGTAGCAACTCTTTGCTTTTGGAAAGAACATAGGAAAATATCCTATTTAGCTAGAGACTTCACCCTATCTTTTTTCCCCAATTCTCTCCACACTGAGCTTCCTTTCATCTTTTGGAATTTAAGTAGGGGACTAGAAAATACACAGCAAATAAAAAACACAGTATAATTTATTAAAAGATTCTGCAGTCTTCTCCTGAATTAGTAACTTGTCCTTTTAGGAAGAAGAGAAAGTGAAATGAAGGAATGTAATTTTTCTAACACCATTTGGCTGCCCTTCTTTGATCATGTTTTATGGCTAGAGGATAAATTACCATGTGAAGGTTTCTGTTTAAAACCTGAACATGTTTAGTATGATTTGAATCCTGCCATATTTTGTATAGCTGCCTTTTGCCTGAGCAAGTTTAATGCGAAGATCAGCAGCTCAGAGCATAACACATATTAGCCGGTTCCTTTCTGCTATTGGAATCCCCCACTATTTTAATTGGATTCTTTCCAAAACTGCAACTAATTAAGAATCAATTCAGAACCATTAGCAAGTGGGACAAGCTAGCCAGTGTTGCATATTTCAAAAGAGTTAGTTTTAATGAGAGGCGTTACTGGATGGCGGAAAAAGAAACAGATTAAAGATAGTGTAGGGACCTCCTTCAGCTAAACTGAACGACTAATGGTACATGGAAAGATGCTGAACTTGTAGTCCTCTGTAATTGATCTATTTACTGTTCTTAAAGAAACTTTAAAAACATGAATGCAGGTATTTAGAGGTACATTAGAGGTTCAATAACAATTTATAAACATTACAAATTGTTGGCTTCTGTAGTGGAGTGCTCCCTTTATTGGAGAAACATATGCTGTCTGCTTTCAGACCCGTTAACCTCAGTACTGCCAAGCCATTTTCTCTTCCCTGGGCTTTGTACTGGTGCACATCTGCTGATCCAGACTTCAGTGCCTGCAGATGGTGCTTTTTAATTTGTTAAAGGGTTAGCAGTGCCATATTTTTGACAGCTGTTCTTGAGTTCCTTTACCACAAAGAAAAACTTTGCTAGAACCTGGTGCTTAGGGAGAGTAATTTGATGCTCAGGTCCTCATTAGTTGCTTCTACTCTTTCTTGGATCATAGTATCCAGTCCTTTGTCATTATGAGTTGTGTGCAGGCTGATGTTTTTCTCCAGGGGATAAAGGTGGAAAGTTAGTATACAGTTAACTTGCTTTGAACATTATAGTATTACTGTATGTGTGGTTTCAATGGGGCAGCTGAATATTTAATCATTAGAAAAGCAAGGCTATAAATCAAATGTCTCAACTTGGATGCCTTGTCTGATATGCTTGATTTCAGATTTAACCTTCCTCATGGACTTCTGTCGTGAGAAATTACCTGGACTAAGTTTCTTCATTCGAAGCAATCATAACCCAACCACAGAGCTTTTATGATTGCAAAATAATAGCAATAAAGAAGAGATTGTTGGCTTCTAGCAGTGGACAAGGACAATAAAAATATATTACTCTACAGAAAAATAGTTTTACTAAATTTAGATTTGATTATGTGTTTGAGATGGTGTAGAGTACATATTGAAAAGGCGATTACAAAAACATGAAGACTTGCGAATTTAAAGAAGTCTTTAGAATGTGTAGGGCTAAGGAAAGCCCTGCATGTGTACTGGTTAGGTATTTCTCTAGCTATAGTTGTTCTCAAAACAATAGAGTAGCTACTACGAATCTACGTACTGTTATTCAGAATTGGGCTTGCAATACGGGAGAGCATCGTAACTTCTTTGCACTACCATCCACCCAGTCGCCTGATAGTCATCCTTGATTCCTCCCTCACATTCTCTTTCCACATGTAATCAATCACCAAGACCTGTTGATTTTCCCTCCATTTCTCAATTCTGACATCTTCACTCCACCCACTTTGCCTCTATCTTTGTTTGGACCTCCATTGTTTCTTGACAAGGATGAACACTAGATCGTTTACCTCTGTATCTCCAGCCCTAGCACGGTGCACAGAGTAGGAGCTCAAGAAAAATAAATTGCTGAATGAATTACCTTCTACTATATATTAGGCATGTTCTAGGCTCTGGGGATACAGCTGGTAATGGGACTCCCAAAGTCTGTGTTTATGGATTTAGGCTCATCTGAATGAACATACAAATAAACAGTTGATTTCAGAAGCTCACTTGCCTGGCTGCTGCAGGCAATGTTTAGGTCTCGTTTTAGCACACAGTTGACCATCGGAGGTACACATAGAAGAAACCATAAATGATGAGATATCTTCCAACCTCTGTTTTAAAGAGGTTGAAAAGTGAAGTCACCTTGGGTCAAGGATATGTGGTAGATTGTTGTAGTAATAACCTCCAGTTTGTTTATGGCTTCCTTGTACCCATGTCCCTGGGCAGTCCCCTCCTACACTGACTCTGAACTTGATCATGTGACTTGCTAATAGCAAATGTGAGACAGTCAGAAACATGAAAAATGCTTGCACATTGATGCTTGCCCTCTTTTGTTGCACAAGGGGCCACTACTACCGCCTGCCGGATGATGAGATACATATGACTTGGTTGCTCTCATCACTTCAGACAAGTGCAGATTATCTTCTGGATACATGAGCGAGGCCATCCTAGACCATCTGGCTCTCTGATGACCAGCCAACTGACCACAGATGCATGAGCAAGCCCAGCCAGGAGCAGCCATTTCTGACCCAGATCACCCAGCCAACCAAAGACTCGTGAGCAATAATAAAGAGTTGTTATTTGAAGCCACTGAGTTTTGGGTTATGTGCTATGCAACAGGGGCTACTCAATGTAAGGTGGCAACCATCTCCTCCATTCCAGGTAGTTAGAAGCGTTGGGAGACTTGGTATTTTATTGGAAGTCCTGAGTAGAAAAATCCTAAGCATAGGATGGGATGAGGAAAATTGTTAATAGTAATTGGTTTCCATCCTAGGGATGTGTGACATTTTTGGTCCTTAGGTATAGCTCATTCCCTTGCAGAGAAATGTAGAAAGTAAGATGATAGTAAGCAGAGAGTTTGTGTGATGGTGGTGGGGGATAGAGTATGCTTGGACTGGGACTCGGGAACCTGAACTTGGCAAAGAGCTAAGGAGCGTGGTGCCAGGGTGGGGAGGACCTCAGTTAGAGCTACCTTGCAGTCTAATCCTCTAAAGCTTTGATGTTTGTAAAGACTCTTTTCTGAAGGTTATGGGTGCATCATGGTTTGCAGGTCATCTCTTGGGAAAAAAAAATAGTTAAGACTTTATTCTGACTAATGTTCTGAGGTTGTTATGAGGTAATACAGAACAGCTATTATTTTTAGTTTCTGCCTTTTGGAGTCATGACACTGAAGTTTTATTGCATTTGTTTGTTTAACAAATATTTACTCATTTTCTGTAGGTGCCAAGTACTGTAATTTGTGCTAGAGATACAAACTCTCTTTTTCAGTCCAGAAGGGTTGACTGACAATTGAGCAGAACAGATACTTACAATAAGAGGTGAGCAATACGATAAAGGCAAAATCAGCGTGCTTTGGGGGAAGGAGACACAGAGGAGGAGGACCTAGCTCAGTTTATTGGTTTATTGATGAAGGTAGTGGGGAGTGCTGATTGGCAAGAATAGAGCTCCAAAGCTTCTCATGTTACAGCAATTTGGCTTAGCTGACTACAGTATTTGATGTAGGATGATAAATTGGAGAAACTCTGAGGTACAAGTTCCCTCTTTACCTTTGACCTTATCTCCCACACTTGCTTTCTGATGGTTCAAATGTGCTCTTGATGGAGGAAGCACAGGTATTCTATATCAAGGTGACCTGCACCAGTGTGGGGACCTGCCTGATGGCCAGGAGGAAAAGGGTTTCACAGCCACATGCTGAGCCTTGTGTATATTCAGGGCTATGTTTTCTCTTGTACATTTAGTTTCATGTCTGAATTTCTAGAAGACTTACCATGTGCTTTACTGTTGGTGAGTGAGGGATTTAGAGTAGGAACAGATATTACCTTGTAAAAAGAGAAGCACACTTAAGAAGGAAATTTACAGAAGGTCCTTTGTTAAAGATATTTGTCATTTTGGAAGAGTTGCCTAGCTTTGGAGCCCTCTTTCTAAGTGTGGGGATTTGCCAGCTTATGACACTTGGCATAGCATCTCCCATTTAGAGAAGCTGGAAGATACTGGATAACTTTTTCAGTTTTGTCAGCAACCGGGGCCAGGCACCTAGGATTGGTCAATTAGATGCGTCCACTGGGGGTGCTGCCTGTGGAGCTACTAATGGAAAGAACCAGTGGCACGAATTCCCTGCCCAGCTGCAGACATTTTCTGTGCCTTGGTTCAACAGTGTGAGAGCCCCCGTTTCATGGCTGACCTTGGACTGTGTTTTCACTGTCTGGCCTCTCTCCGCTCCTGTTTTCAAACCTGGGTCTCTAGCCCTCCAAGGCAATTTGGCCCAATATCTTTCAACAATTTTTTCCCCTCTTAAACAAGGCATTTAGTTACTAAGGATGCTGACTAATAAATACTTTATTACAGTTTTAGTGGTGTGGCGACAAAGCAGGCTGGCTAAATCATATTGCTTGAGGTTTAGTTGCTTGGAACAGAATGTACTCTAGCCAGTTTTAAAGAATTTAGGAGAGGGAATTAATTGACTCGTAGAATCATTGGAAGGTTGAAAAACTAGATATAGGTTGAACTTTTATAAAAAATTCCTCCCAGTTTTCTAATTATTTATTTATTGGTCATTGTTTACTGTTTATCTCCTCTATTAGAATGTAAGCCCCAGGAAGGCAGCAATTTTTCTTTTATTCTCTTATGCACTCCAAGCACTAAAACAGTATCTGGTATATTGTAGGTACTCAATAATACTTTAATAATAATAATAATAATAATAAAAGATACATATGAAGAACTTTTGAAAGAGAAGGACAAGAAAAAAGTGTTTTAGCCCATTTCCAAAGACCATAAATTATGGGTGACTTTTCTGAGATAGTCAACATTTGGTCATATGTTGGAGAAGTTATAAGGATACAGCCAGATTGGACCTTCTTGTCCACCAAAGGAAGCTATTTTTTTTTCCTAAGAGGGTAAATCCATATAAATATAAATAATTATATAAATATACACCTATATTTAATGTGTATAATTTAGGCTGTCTCCTGCACAGAGGGTGACATGAATAATGTAAACTTGGGTTTGTATTGCTTGAAAATTTTGATCAGGGGCTTTATAAATAGAGTAAACTCCAGAATTATAGAGCTTGGAATGAGGCTGGGTTGCCTTAAAATTTTGGAATAATTTGGACCAGGTAAGCCTCAGTAATAATACCAAAGTTTATCGAATTTCTTACAGATTCTGGGGAAGAATGTGACATATTTGAACAGGTTAAGAAACCAGAAGAGAGAGGGCATGACAACCTGGGCTTCACATACAATCTCAATTTAAGGCAGTTTAGAAGGCCCGACCTCTATATTACTACTTTAATTTTGATTCATTGGGTATAGAGTGTTAACTTATTCCTGGTATGTTCTATTACCTATTGTAATTTTGATTATTCAATAATGCATACAGTTTGTTGTTGTTGTTGTTGTTGTTGTTGTTGTTAGTATCATAGTAAACTGTTTAGTTCTACAGGAGCAGGAAAACCCTGGGCTTTAGCATATCGAATGTGCTCTATAAATGTCAGTGTCATTTGGAAAGATTGGTAACATGAGAGCAGGAATTTGGGGGACACTATAAATATCAACAGGCTTTTTGCTTCCCTTCTCTCTCCTTCTTTCTTTTATTTTTAGTTTAATCTTTTTCTTGTATTTAAAAAAGTCATCATGTTTGAGATCAGACCAAAAAAAAATCTCAAAAGCCTGTTAAATTCATTCATGCAAAATTCCACTTAAAAGAACATTAAAAAATCGACTCCAATTCAGTAGGAGCCAGGAGACTTGAAACAAATCTGACACTTCTGTTTTTAATCACTAAATTTTTATTGATAGACTTTACAACATCAATCTTTTATTTCAGTAACCACATTTATACCCCAATAAACCTCACCCCACTGTCAGTTCTTCCCCATGTCCAAATAAAAAGAAAAAAAAATTGTGTCAAAGAACATCACCAAAACAAATGCTGGAGCCTGAGTAGTTATAGAAATTACTATATAATTAATTGTGCCCAAGTTAACAAGTCGCCTATTTACAATGCATTTTAGTTTAACAGACTTTTTTTTTTTTTTTTACCTGCCAGGAATGCAGGCTCATACAATGAATTGTCTTGTGTAGGCAAAACGTTTCACTATGGCTAGCTAGCTGGCTGGATGGAATCTGCTGGTCAGCTGAGCCATGTCAGTTAGTTGCCTGGGCTTCCAATCAAGCAGTCAGGCCTCCCCGCTCCTCACTGACACTAATAAAACAACAACAAAAAAATGTATAAAAACTTGCAAAAACCTTGATAATTAGAATTACAGTAGATATTAGAGTATAGCAAGATATTAGAGAAACCCTGGGTTTCAGATCTATCATGTCTAACAACATTGTTTTCAAGTTTGTAGATGGTTCATTTTACTCTCTCGACCATATCACTACTTGTTTGTACTCTCTTCAGATAGGAAGGCTGAAATCACTGTACTTTTTACAAACTGTAGAGAATCTTGTAAAAACTTTTTCTCCCATGGGGAATTCTAAAACTTATTGGTTAAAGTGATATTTGGGTATTATTAACAATCTGTCAAATCCCAGCCTTAGGATCATTTTCTCCAATAAGCTTCCCTTCCTAATTTGGGAGAGAAATTTCCATTTAACAGTGTATCTTCCTTAATTTCTTTTTCTCTTATATCTTATTAATTACTCAGAGACACTCCCTCCATTTTTGCATATTGGTGTATTTCAAATACATGACGGCATTGAGCTTAGATATCATGTGCATAAATACTTATTTGAATTAAATAAAACTTTAAGTGCAACTGGGAAACTATTCTTAGAGGAACATTTAGCTGTGTACCAGGCATCCTATGGGATTTAGCAAAGAAAGCTTTTTTTAAGGGTTCTTTCTAAATAATAGAAAGAACCAAAATCTGATTTGTCTGCTTTGGAAGTTAGCTATTTTCACAAACTAGAGTGTATAAGAATAAAACTTTATTTCTATGTAATAAACTTAATTTCCATCTCAAGACTTCATTTTGTCTGGTGGAGGAAATGTGTTCTTTGTCCATTTAGGGTGAACTGTGTCAAATCAGGATGGTTCTCAGTTAACTGAAGGCTTCTTCTTTCTTGCCTCTTTATCTGAAGTTTCAGTACTTACATAGAATTAAGGCAACGGGAGGCCAGGGCACTGGCTGCTAGAAGTCATCTCTCCCCACAGATAGCTCCTGCACTGTCCTTGATCCTGTGTGGTCACCTGCTCCACTCATTATTGTGTCCTTCCTGTCCTGTTAGGCAGCCCTAGCAGGTCGAAAGTCTCTTATCTGCATTTTATTGCTTGGTGAGGCTGCCTCAAGACTTTTCTACTAGACAACCTGGACAGGTACTTCTACTCAATGACACCAACCAGCCTAACACAGGTGTATGGCACAACTTTAGACCTAGCTGCTCTTCTGGGCCCACGGGGTATGAGGTACTGGTCTTCTCTGCCTTTGTCATCCCAGATTAATCCCAGACACTGTTGCTTGATCCCCCACCCCTGGAATCAGCCTAGGAGTGACAGGGGCAGAGATTAGGCCTCTTCTCAGGGACACCCTCTGGTCTCTAACTATCTTTCTTGTTCCCCTACTCTCTCCTTCCCCTTGTCTGGCTCTCTTTTTTCTTCTGTGTTTGGAAAAACTGGTCTTCTTATTGATCATATACTCTTCGGTACTATCCGCCATTTCAGATATCCATTGGAAGTTTTGGAACATATGCCCCGTGGACAAAGGGAACTACTGCATCTTCAACTTTATTTTATTAAAAATTTTTTTTATGGTGACATTGGTTAACGAAATCCAGTGAATTTCAGGTGTACTATTTAGCAGTAAGGCATACACACACACACACACACACACATATATACACTGCATTGTGCGTTCACCTCCCATAGTTAGATTTCTTTCTGTCACCACATATTTAACCTTTTTACCCAGCTACCTCCCCCCTCCCTCCCTCATCCCTTCCACCCTCTGGTAACCGCTAGTCTATAGCACATGTCCATGTGTCTCTGTTTGTTTGTCCTATTCATTTGTTGCTTTTAGGTTTATATCTCACATATAAATGATATCATATGGTTTTCAACTTTTTCTGTCTGGCTTATTTCACTTAGCATGATTATCTCGAGGTCCATCCACGTTGTCACAAATGGTAGTATTTCATTTCTTATGGCTGAGTAATATTCCATTGTATATATGTACCACAGCTTCTTTAGCCAATCATCTATCGTGGGACACTTTGGTTGCTTCCATGTCCTGGCCACTGTGAATAATGCTGCTATGAATATCGGTGTGCAAATATCTTTTTGAATATGGGGTTTCAAGTTTTGGGGGTAAATACCCAGTAGAGGGATTACTGGATCATATATATGGTAGATCAATTCTTAGTTTTTTGAAGAACCTCCATATTGTGTATCTTCAATTTACTTTTCAAAGTTTTCTCTGCTCAACAAGGTTCAAATATTTGAAGGTCTAAAGTTCTGTTTGTAGCTGTGTTTTATGACACTTGCCACTCCATGCATAGAGATGGATGATCACTGATTTCCTTTCCAAACAACCCAATGATCTGCACTAACTCTAACACTCCTTCTCTCCTCAAGCCCAGTAGTCATTTCTAGAGAATGGGATTGCTATAAATTATAGTGGAAAAAGTTAGCCATTGATGCATTTTTCTCAGTATGAAATACTAACCAGTATAGTTTTAATGACAGAACTCGGTCTTCCTTGGTTATGTTTACAGGAAAGGAAGATAATCTGAAGACAATTCACTGATAAATGAGATGAGATTGGATTGTAATACTCAGGAAGTGGATGGGGACATGTAGAGTCTGGGTCAGATGGCAAAGTGCTGATTTTTAGAATGCTCAGTAAATTTCGTGTAGGATTTTTTACTTGGTTCTGGATTTTCTTTGATTGTCATTATGGACATTAGCATTTGCCTTACTAAGGGTACAATGGCATGTTACACTGCAGAAGACAATATTCTCTACCAGGACCCTGTCCATTCACCCGGCAATTAATTATTTCATACCGAGGTGACTTTTCAGGTATAGGCCATGCAGATAACAAAACAAAAACAATAAACTAAGGCACAAGTAGAGGGTTAAGTGACCCATAATATTCAAGTTTTCTTCAGACAGATTCTGAATCAAGTGACAGATTATGCTAGGGTCAGAATGTGGTGGTTTGAACTTTGTCAAGAAAGCTCCACAGAATGATTCAGGTTTCCGCTACTCCAGAGAGAGGACCTAACACAGTGGCTAATAGAGAATCACACAATTGCAACTGGACGAGGATTTGGGTCTTAAGAAGCGCCCATGTTGGGATTCTCCTGCCTCCTGAAGTCCCATAGCCCACATCTGGATTTCATCACTTCTAGTTTTTGTGTTTGGGCTGGTATCCCCTTCCCATTCAAACTTGAGTCCACTGATAGGTGGCATTGTGTGCTTCTCCTTTTGGGTCAAGCCTGGAGAGAAAAATCAGGTCACTAGGGTAGTCACAAAATGTACTTCTCTGCCCAGCTCCCCTTCAATTTCAAGACTCCTAAGGAGTTTCTTACATGTTCTGCAAACCTGGCCGTGAGGAGACCACCTGTACCCCCCAAGCTGGACTTGCTCTTGGAATACCTGGCTGAGGGTGATGCCCAGACCCAATAGCTGTGCTGCAGTGGCTGCCATCAGGGCCCAGGGCTCCCAGTGCTGCTGCTGCTGCTGCCTTGTCCACTCTACCTGCTCCTTTGCTACACTCCTGTTCCCTGGCTCTGGAGCTCCTGCTCGAATCCTGGATAACTCAGACGGCCACTCCCTTCTCCTCTCTAAGAATGAGCATTGTGGTTGCACTAGGATGTTTCACTGTCAGGATGCATCTTTTCCCAGGACTTCTTATACCCTCCAAATCTTTGACGGTCACCCAGTGTAACCAGATCCTTAAACTCAAGCTAGAATCTTTGGATACCTAAACACTCACAGTCCTGAAATCCTGTTGCTATATACTTTTTTTTTTTTTAACTCACTAAATTCCCAGGAGCACTTTTCTGGTCTGTGGTCTCCTTTGGCATGCCCCCTGAAGGGCTCTCTCCTGCCTTTCCTTTAAGCCTAACTCCAAGCCTCTCCTCAGCCCTGAGGGGCTTGCTAGACTCAAGAGTTGCCTTGTTATTCCAAGTTCACCAACTGCTGTTTGAGCCCTGATGTTGAAGCTTTAGTTCTTATCTGTCTGCTCTAGTGTTCCTATGTGTCAATGGGGTTAATGTCACTGGTTACCCTACAGGTAGGGTGTGTTCGAAAGAGCTAAATCTTCGCATTAGATTGCCTAGGTTTGAATCCTGTCTCTACCAGTTATTAGCTTTTGGGGCCACTCAACTCAAGTCTCAATTTTATCACCTGTAAAAGAGGTTAATGGGAAACTGCTAACCCCATGGGTGATTGTAAACATTCACTGAAGCAGAATATGCAAAGTGCACTGCACAGTGCTAGGTACTTTGTCAATATTATAAAAGATAATTAATTATAAATAAGTGATTATGATACTGAATATGATTCAGGGCTGCTGTTCAGAAAATTCTGATCTTTGTGTTCTGCTGACTGCTAATGTTTTATTATTATTGCATTTTTAAATTATGAGGTGATTTATGAGGAAAAAACATGGCCTCTCTGCAGAGGAGTGAAAGCTTACAAATCTAGAGTTAAAAAAAAAAAGTTTTAAAAACAACAGTTTAATTTTTTTGAACCTCTTCAATAACTGTCTCTTGTGTGGGTAATATAATTCCCAGTGGAAAAAATGAATAAAAACTCAAACTCAATAAATTATATTTTCATTGAATTTCTTTGCTTACTTTTCAAGGGGATAGGATTTTGAATTTTGGAACGCTTTTTTGCCACTTTATTTTTTATGCACTAAGACGTGATATAGTATGCATTTTAATGTATTCATTCATGTCCAGTTTCAACACAACTGGGTGGGAATTAGTACCCCATAATTCATGTATTAGGGTGTATTATTACAATTATAAAATTTTATTATAAAATGTTTTTTTTTAATATTTATATTGTTAATTAAATGACAATGAAACCTCATAAATTCTGAATGGAGAATTATGGTCCATTAGTCCCAGCTCAGACTTATTAGCCAATCAGAATATTTGATTTCTTCTTCTAACACATTCAGATGTTTGATGGCGAAGCATGCTGACGATGCTAGTTCCTTTCTATACCTCTGGAGCCTCCGAAAGAAGAAAGCTCTCAAAGCAGTTTACAACTGTATTGAGGTTATTACAAGGTGGTCATTTTATTGGGGGTATTTTTATAGCACTTTGTGATAATTTTTTAAAAACCCTCCTTTTGACCTTTAGTTTCTAAGGAGGTTTCTAAACGAGGGAAGGAGAAATATGGTAACTATAAAAAGAGCAGTCATATCCTGATATACACACTTGTAGATACTGAGCTATCGTGATTGGACATTAAATGATGATGCAATCACCATCCAAACAGTAATCCAAAGGTAGGAAGGCAAAAAATCCCAAGAGATAATCTTGATCTGCACTGTCCAGTAATATAGCTACTTTCCACATGTGGCTTTTAAGCACTGGAAATGGGGATATTGTGACTGAGAAAAATGAATTTTTAAAAATTTAAAACTCTTAATTAAGACTTAAATTTAAATAGCCAGTGAATTAAAACATATTCAGTTTCTCAGTCACGCTAGTAACATTTCAGTTGCTCAATGGTCACATATAGCTAGTGGCTCTCAGACTGAGCTGTGAAGATACAAAACATTTCCATCATCATAGCAAGTTCTGTTGGGCAGCGCTAATCTTCGGAGTCAAGAGGGATGTTAAAAAAATACAAAAGTCTTTCCTCTTTTTGTTTCACCTTATCCTATATCCAAGCATTCTCAACACTAGAGAAATGGAGGAGGGGATTGATAATATAAAACTTAGAAATGAGTTTTATGGCGGACAGAGATGCAGCCAAAGCTGAGAAGATTCTACTGTGTGAGGGCCTATTGTCAAGGACGTGAATTTAGTGAAAGCCTGAAACAGTGGCTGTGTTAAAGAAGAAAAATGTTGTCAAAAATAACAGCCAGAGGTATAAACCTTTTCATCTTTCTCTCCCATACCACTTTTTGCCTTGGAAGAACAGTCCTGGAACCCAGCATCATCTTATTTACATTTCTTCTCCAACTTTAATGTTTATATCAATTACCAGGGAGTCTTGTTAAAATGCAGATTCTTATATTCTTATATCAGCATATCGGCAGTGTATCTATATTTAAATAATTAAAATGGTCAAGGGCCACATTTTAGGTTGCAAGGATCCAGAATGTCTAGTGTCAGGAGCCATTATGAGGCACTGAAGAAGTCGCGTAGCTGTTAGCCATGAAGCAACTGCTGAGACTGCTTAAACAATGGTTCTAGGAAGCAGGGTGTGGAGTTAAACGTTACTGACCCTAGAGGGGAGGTTTGCCTCCTAAAGAAATCCTCTTAAGATAGTGGAATGTTTTACAACCCAGAAAAGGATGTTTGTCCCCTGAGGGAAGGATATATAGGAACTTATGGAAATGTAAGCATTCCTATGGTAGTGTACATTGTGCTTTGCCATTGTACTCTGTACTTTACTATTGTACTCTGTACCTTACTATTGTTCCCTGTGCTTTACTATTGTTCCCTGTGCTTTTACTATATTGTACCCTGTGCTTTGCTGTTGTATCCAAAAACTTATATAAAGGCTGTGCTAAATAAACTCGGGGCTGCAGCAGTGACTGTATGCCCTCCCGAAGCGCTTTCCTGTCTTCTTTTTTCTGAGGCTTCATCCCCCTCTTTCAGGTACTGATCGACTTTAGCCTGCTGGCTCTGGCAGTCTAGAAAACATTTGCACTTGAAACTTTCTGTATAAACACTGTCCTAGTTACTGGTTTAAACACAGAAGGTTACACCTCCCCAGAAATCAATATGCCTTTAGTTTCCAATTCAGACTAAGGAAGTTTTTCTGGGAAGAAGGGGAGGGGAGGGAGCTTGTTGTTTTTGGAGAAATTAGGTTCATTACCTGAAATCCCAAGACTAGTGTAAATATGTTCCCATGTTTTCATACAGATGTATGGGATATTTAAAAATTAAGGAGCGCTGCCCTACAGAAAAAAATCCATCAAATTTCTTGCATAAATAAAAAGCAAGTTGCATGCTTTATTTTAGTATTGTTGTGACTATTTTTGTAACACTAAACCTTTGAACAAAAAGCAGTTACTATCTGATACTATGATTTAAAGCTAGTTGAAGAAGGAATCAATTGTAGGTAGAGGCCAGCTATTGATCAGAAAGGGGAAAGGAAAACTGGAACATTTCTCAAATAGAGAAAAATCCAGAATTAGAAGCCAGGAGGCAGGAAAACTACTGTTTGGAAAAATACAATCAGGAATTTTTGTAACATTTAGATGCACTGTGGGATGTTTCTGCTTCTGATAAAGATGGAGAAGCTGGGAATAGCTAAGGAGAAGAGGATCCAGAAGAAATGAGATATCTGTTCCTTGGTTCAGTGCTGCAGGGCAAGCAGGGTGGGTAGAGTAAGTGCAATTGCTTAAAAGGACTATTGAGCTGCTTTGAGTCTAAAGCACCATTGTGAGGATACGCTGGAAAGACAGAGACCTGAAACAAAAAGACTCTTCTCCCTTATGTCTGCTTCTATCTAGAGGAGAACCAAGACCAGGTAAAAACTTAATGCTCCAGGCATCCACGTAAGGCTTATGCGTTGCTTAGTTGATTTTTAAATAGAGTTCAATGTATATGGAAAAATCAAAATGGAGAGGGAAAGCATGCTCTCTAGATTTCCCATTTATTCATGCTGAAGAGAAGCCGAGATGTTCATTTGTTTTATTTGTTGTTTAACAATTAAGTCCAGAAACCTTTGTCCACCTGGTGGCAATGACCTGCAATTGCAGGATACGTCAGGTAAAAAATACAGGGTCTGATGAGTGGGAGTCTTAAAAACAAAAAAGAACTCAAAAGAAACAAAAAGCTTTATATCAGAAAAGTAATGGCAAATAACTCAAACATAAAAACATTGTGTAAAGTAATGTACTATTAAGATAATAGTCTGGCTTAACAGAGAGATGACTTCACTTTCTTTTATTGTCAAGCATAAAAGAAAATCAACTCATGATTGAAGAAACTGGATATAACAGATAATGGATGAAACATACGGCCATATAACTTCATTGGCTAACTCTCTCTACCCCCTCCATATGCAGGACCAACTTGCTGAGATGCTACCATCTGGTTTCAGGTGGTGCCGAGACGGCAATACCCACTTAAGAGGAGATAAGGAAGCTTCTGCAGCCACTGCTGGTTTTACCTTTGCCTGAAATCCTTCTCCTCTTCTCCTTCCTCTTTTTTCTTTAGGGAATTCCCATATTCTCTGTCTCTCATATTTGTATGACTTTCCCCCCTCTTTTTCTCATTGCATTTATAATTTTTCCTATACTGTAAAGTTTACTTGTTAGATTTCTTCTTCATTGTCTGTTTCTCTCCTGCTAGAATATAAACTCCTTGAGGGCAGGGTTCTTTGCCTGCTTTGTTAACTGACAGATCCTGAACTTGAAGAGTGGGGCCAGGCACAGAGAAGGTGCTTATTAGCAAACATCTATGGACTGAATGATGGTAGGGCTTTGAGATGAGGCCCGGGTATCTCTGTCATCTCTTCTGAATCCCTCCTTTATGCTTCCTCATTATAATGATATTTTTTTCAGTTTTTTTTTTATAAGTGACAAATTATCTCCAACCTTTGCAGATCTGTTTCCTCTTCCCTTTTTTTCCTTCTTACTCCTTTCTCAGTATCTTCTTTTGCACTTTCTGATCTCAACTTAAGTGTTACTTCTTCCAAAAGCTTCCTCTGACCTCAAAGATTAAAACAGGATCTCCTGGCCCTATACTATTGCCATTAGATTGTCTTAAGTCACAAATTTGCCACACATTTTTGGTAGATAGCTATCTGACTTTCTCACAACACTAAACTGTGAGCAAGAAGCAAGACTACCTTTATTATTATTGTTTTGTGTTCTACTGTATAGTAAGACATAGCAGGCATTCAATACATATGTGTTGAATTGAATAAAGGAATAATTATTCATTCTGGGATTCTGTTTCATCAGAAGTATTATAGGCTCTTTGAAAGCAAAGAGAATAGTTTCATCTCTGTATCTCTATCATCAGGCACAGTGGTTACACTACACGTAATAGGTGCTTGATACATATCTGTTGAATGGAAATAACATTTTAGTTTTAATACATCATATAGTCTACAATTTTATAGGCAAAATAGTAGTTGCTTGTAATTATTGAGCAAGTAGATTCTTATGAAAATTCTTTGTAAAATAAAAAAGATTTTCAAAACAGGGTCAAACTACTTCTATAAGACAGATTGAAAATTTTTCTACTACTCCAGGCTATGAGCAGAAAAGTGCCAGACATTCCCCAGCTCCCTGGGCAAGTGTTCACACACCTCAAGGGCAACCCTACCCTTCTTCAAAGCACAGCCATTGAGTTAGAATAATGTAGCAGTTAGCAGATGAAAACCATGCTTTGCTTTTTTTTTTTTATAAAGGATATGAAAGGTAAAGCAGGCTGGCCAGTTCTTTATAATTGCTTACTATTTCCCTATTGCATTTTAAAAACTTTGAGTTTCAAGGGGCAGCTTTTTAATTTGGTTTAATTTTCTGAGGCAGCGCTGCAAATAAATATCACTCAGAGGACCCAGATTTCTGCCAACTCTTGATGATGCTAAGGAGCCATGTGAAAGTGTCTGAGTTCAAATTTAACTTAAGACCATTGTAAAAAAATCAGAATTGAGCTGCACCAGGAGCAAAAGCTGTTCTGTTTTCCCAGTGGGAGATCACTGCATACGCAGCAAGTGGGACAAAATGAGAATACCTGCCATGGAGATTTGAGAGGGAAATTGATTGCACACATTTAAATAGATGGAGCTAAGATTTTTCCCTGACAGTAAAACCCCAGAATTCTAAGATTAAGAATTTAAGAACAGATGCTTTGAGGTGGACACGGAGAAGAAGTGTGAACTCTCTTTTATCCTCCCAAATCTGCGCATCTTGGACGCAAGCCAGGAAGCTTCCCGAACCTCTGGAATAACTGTAAATTTGGGGCAGAGAGTGTGCTGGGTCCCTGCTGTGTGGCTTGGGGACCATGTTTGCTGTTTGCTGGATAGGCCACCTCCTCCAGAAGGAGCTCATCTGGAAAGCTATGGAATCTTGGCTTTGGCCCCATTTATTTATTGGTTGGAGGGAGAAGGTGATGGAAAACGTGCCTTGGAAAAACACAGATGGGTTTGTGAACCGCAATCTTGTGCTTAACCATTGATGGCCTCGGGGAGTGGATCTCACAGTGTGGTCCCAGAACTAGCAGCATCAACACCACCTAGGAACTTGTGAGAAATGCATGTTCTCTTGTGGGAGTTGACCACTGGCTAACTGAATCAGAAACTCTGGAGGTGGGGCCCAGCAATCTGTTTTAAGAAGCTCTCTATGTAGTTGTGAGCACATCAAAAATTTGAGAACTCCTTGTCTAAGATACTCGAGAACATGAGAATGATTGTTTATCAAAAAGAATAAAATTATGATGATTCCAAATCTATTAACTCATGATCATAAAGGAAGGGAGAGGTCAGATAGTCATAAATATCTTGAGATGTTGTGATAATGTCAACATTGTTAGTATCAGTTAATATTATAGAAGGTCGATGTAATAGTTAGCTATTGCTATGAAATTGTTGCATAACAAAACAAGTACAGCATCTCACGGACATACACCAATAAACATTTTTTGCTCCTGCATTTGCAGGGTTTGGTTGATCTCGGCTAGGTTCCCTCTTGTATTTGAGGTCTGACCAATCTAGGTTGGGCTTATTTAGGCTGACTTGGCTTTGCTCCACATGCCTCTCACCCTTCTCTTGAGACCCACAGATAGCACAGGCATGTACTTGTCGTAGCAATGACAGAAGCAGAAAATAAGCAGAAACGTGCAAGACTTCTTCAGGTCTAAGCTTAGTACTGGCACACCCGTCAGTTCCATTTCATTCTATTGGCCAAAGCAAGTCATGTGTCCAAGACCAGTTTCAAGATATGAGGAAATAGATTTGCCCCTTTAGTGAGAGGAGCTGCAAAGTCAGAGACAAAGGGCATGGATACAAGTAGGGATGAAAATTGAGGCCCTTCATGCAATCAACTGCAATGAACAGCGAAAAAGCTTCTCTTTGAGTTTATAAGCAGCATTTGCACAGTACATTTCAAATGTGAATTTGACTTAGAAAAAAAACGTATCTTTCTTTTTGAGACCCCCCTCCCCCAAATACTGATTTTCCTGATTTCAGTTGGATTAACTGCATGACTGAAAGTTCTGTGGGTAAAATACTATCACATCACATTGCATTCTACGGAGAAATTGTTCATGAAAGGAAGAGTCACTGGGTGCAGCAAACTTCATTATTGTCTCATTCTAAGAAACTGTGCCAGCAGCCTCGGTAGTTAGCAACCACCACCCTGATGAGTCGACACTGAGGCAAGACCCTCCACCAGCAACAAGACTACGACTCACCGAAGGCTCAGATGATGGTTAACATTTTTTAGCAATAAAGTATTTTCGAATTAAGCTAAGTGCATTTTTTAGACATAATACTATTGTATACTTAACAGACTACAGTATCGTGTAAACATAACTTTTATATGCACTGAGAAACAAAAAATTTGTGTAACTCACTTTATTACAGTGGTCTGAAACTGTACCTGTAGTATCTCTGAGGAATGTCTGTAGTTAAGCCATGTCGTTTCTCAATAATACGTCACATCCAGTCCTAAAGACAGAGGAATAAGACCTTCTCTGTCTTGGACTTTATTCATAAATAAACTCCTGGCATTCTATATCTGTAAGGGGTTACCTGATGTACTCCTCTGTTTCAAATAGAATTTTTTAAGCTAGATCTTGCTTTTTGGGTTTATTTAATGATTGTGTTAATACTGCATTTCTGATTAGCAGCTGACATGGAAGTATGGGGGCAAGGGCTGCTTGCCCACAGTTGTCAGGTGTGATCATGCATTGAGCAGAAATTCAAATCAAGGAGAAATCAGTATCTAGAAACATGCAGCAGCCACCCAGAGTCAGGGAGATTCCTGCCTTTTACCCAAAGAGTCTCTTTGAAATATGGACCCAGTGGAAGAAATAGCAGTTAACTATTGTTTAATTGTATTTACTTCTGAAGATGAGTATTTTTCCATAGTGGTGACCAAAGATACGATTTTCTTTTTGTTTTTCACATGTAATGAGAATAATATAATCCTCCCCCCCCCCTTGCCTAAGTCCTAGAGTTGTTTGTGATCTGAAAGAAACCTCACATAATTTTTGGAACCCTCTTATTTTCCTGGGGAAGAGGCAAGGCCTAAAGCAGTGATATAACTTGTTCAGTGCTGCCCAGTTGGTTAAGGAAAACTAACCACAGATGCTAGGTTTTCTTATTACACTACACTTTTGGGAAGGGAGTATTCGTGATTTGATGGATCAAGTCCAAAATAGAGAGTGGAGTATTATGGTCTGTGGACATCAATGAAATTCAATTTTCCTCTTTGTGAATTGAAGATAAATATGCTTGTTACATGTTTAGAATGTTTGAGTCAGAAACAAGTTCTTTTCTTTTATAAATTAGCAATTGTCATTAAATGATTTGGAAAAAAGCATTACCGTCCAATCATTTAAAATAAATTCATGTGGTCAACAGTGAATTCTAGTCCTGGGATGGAATATGCTAGGATTAGAGCGAGAAATGGCATTCAATGCCTTTTTTAACATCTGGTGTTATTTGTTTGATTAGAAGTTTATTTTTCAAAAGTCCTTTGGGATACAATATGCACAAGGAGTAAGGGAGTCAGGATTGTTCCAACATCTACCATTGAATACTCTCAGGGCACCCCTCCTACCCTCTTGAAATAGGCACTGCCAGAAGCCTATGCCTCAAATTTGCCTGAAATTCATCTCATCTTCCCTTTCTTTTTTACGATGATGAAGCCAAGGATAAAAAAGATATAGGATTGCATAGCCTGGCACAGGAATGCCTTTCCACTGCATGCTGCTTTTGTGGGGAGGATGTAACAGCCACCAACCACTGTTTTATTAATAATGAGGCATTCACATAAATTCCATGCAAAATTGATTTTTGACTGTTATATAAGAATCAAATACCAGGCTTTAAAAAGTAATTGAGAAATCTATTTGTAATTTATTTTGCCTATAAGAACCCGCTGTCCTACCATAAACAATTTTACAGTATTTTCCTCCCTGTTAAATAACTATTTTTACACATCTGTTTGGCCTCTCTTGGATGACATGCAGTCAGGAGGTATAATGAATACAGGTTTAAAACAACATGTGGCCACAATTTTTTTTAGTTTCATCTTCAAGGGGATCGCTTGCAAGTTGCGATATCATTTTCATCACAGTACAGGTGAAATATGTAAATGGATAATTATCTGACACTGGGTGTTGACAGATGAATCATAAATATGCTTTGTGGCAATAGGAAAGCATAATGAAATAGTTAAGTACCGTCAAAACAAACAAACAAAACGCCCCAAACCCAAAAAACTGACAAACCAAAACAATCTGTTTCTCACTTGTTTTTAAATGCCTTAATCGGCTATGGTTCACTGAAAAAGTCTCCTGTAACAAAGATTTTTCTCTGAGAAACTATTTAATATTTAGTAGTTTTGTATATATTAAAGTCAGCCATAAGTATTTAAGCCGTAATTGATTAATTTCTAATTTTTCTTGAGATGGAGATTAGAGAAACAAAAAAAAACATCAGGAAGTCAATCTTTTATATATTTTGTATAAATTCTATGTGTTTTCCTTGGTATTATTTTAGAGAAGGGAAGCCACTTCTGTTCTTATGCTAGGACTTTTTTTTTTCTTTTTTAATGGATTCTGAAACCCTAGTAATTAAAAAAAATATTTCACCTCAGTTTCGTCAAGGTATACTTTATATGGGTTCCAAATCTAAATGTAAAGATTAATAAATTTGGGTCATTGTATATAACTGTAACCATTTTCGTGATGAGGATAGGACATTTCCACCACCCTTAAAGGTTCCTTTGTGCCCATTTGCTGTCAGTCCACTCCCCCATCTCTGACCCCAAGGCACCCGCTGATTTACTTTCTGTCGCTATAGTTTTGCCTTTCCTAGAGTTTCATATAAATAGAATCCTAGCATTAGTCCTTTGTGTTTATCTTTTTTTTTTTTACTTAGCATAATTTTTTTTTAGATTAACCCATATTATTGAATGTATTAATATTTTGTTTCTTTTAGTGCCGAACGGTATCCCATGGTATGGATATACTCCTATTTGTTTATCCATTCACTAATGCTTGGGCTGTTTCCAGTTTTTGACTATTATGAATAATGGTGCTATAAATATTCATGTAAAAGCTTTTGGTGGACATATGTGTTTATTTGCCTTGGGTAAATATCTAGGAGCGAGATTTCTGGATCACATAGCATGTATGCGTTTAACTTTATGGAAAACTGTACCATTTTATACTCTCACACAGGCAGTGTATGAGAGTTCTCGTTGCCTCACCTCCTTACCAATACTTGCTTTGTCAAGTGTGTGGTAAAGAGCTTATGTAGTTTTAATGACATTTTCTGCATAATTTGTGATGTTGAGCGTCTTTTCACGTTCGTACTGGCATTTTATACCTTCCTTTACAAAGTGTCTGTTTAAAGCTTTTACCTATTTTTATTAAGTTATTTCTTTCTTTCTGATTTTTAAGAATTTCTTATATATTCTGGATATAAGCCTTTTGTCAGATATATGTTTTGCATGTATATTATCACAGTATTTTGTTTTCTTTTTTCTGTTTTTCTCCCAGTTTTATTGAGATATAATTGACATACAGCACTGTATAAATTTAAGGTATCCAGCATAATGACTTGATTTATCTATATTGTAAAATGATATCTTTTAGTCTTTTTAACGTTTTAAAGAGCAATTTAATAAATATTTCCTTTTTATGATTTATGCTTTTGTGCTTTTTCTAACTGGATGTCACAAACATTTTCTTCTATATTTTCTTCCAGAAATTCAATACTGTTAGTTCTTGTATTTATAATTTATTTTTAGTTATTTTTATATGTAAGGTAAGGGTAAAGGTTAAGTATTTTTCCCTACACAGATCCAGTTATTCCAACAAGATTTTGCTGATTTTCCCATTTTCTCAGATGATTCCCATCTTGCATCTTTGACAAAAATCAATTGATCATTTAAGTTTGGTTCTATTACTTGACTCTCTTCTGTTTCATTAATCTACAAGTCTATACTTACTCTGATACAATACTGTCTTGATTATGGTAGCTTTTTTGTGAATCTTTGAATTGGGCAGGGAAAATCCTCCAACCTTATTATTTTTTTTTGAAATTGTTTTGTCTAGTCTAAATCTTTTGCATTTTCATGCAAATTTTAGCTTCTGCTTATCAATTTCTTACAAGAAGATTGCTGATATTTTAATTAGGATTATATTGAATTTATAGATAAATTGGGGAAGAATTTATTCTAAAATATTAAATACATTTTAAACTATTACTAAAACTGTAATAAATATAACATGCACACTAAAATGTGATGTGATCAGTTTTAACACACTGGAGAAAATGAACATGTCACTTTGTACAGCCAGGTTAACAAATTTTTTGCAGACAAAATAAAGTTTTTTTCTGTCATATCTGTGTAATCAAAGTGTGGGTTGAGATCACAAACCACTATTAAAAGACATTTGTACTTACTGGGCTATGATTTTCTTAATTCTATTTTAATCTAAATAAAAATACAGCATGAAGTAAGAGGCAGAAGCTAGAGTGCCTATTGCAACTGTGTTTATCGAAGCAGCTTTATTATTTTACTACTTGACTTTTTAATAAGTATATTATCAGTGTATTTAGAAACTTGAATGTTCATAAATTTATACTAATAAAAACTTCTTCAAAATGTATTACATATTTCAATTTCAGGCAAGATTTCGATTGAAATTCTAATAGAGAGTTAGAATAGAGGTACTGTATTTTAGTAGAAAGAAAATAGATTTGGAAGTTCTATCCCTAAGTAGCTTGGGCAAGTTGTCCATGTTTCTGAGCCCAGTTTGCCTATCTGTAAAATGGAGATAATAATGCTTACCTCACAGATGTGATGCAATAAAACATGCAAAACACCTGGCAGTTACATAGCTGATATATATGAAGGAATGGTGTTAGTAAAGTGGGGGCAAAATGTAGGTCTTGAAATCTGACAAAAATTTGATGGGGCCTGGTGGGCAATGAAATGGATTAAAATGCTGAGTAAAGAAAGCAGTTTGCTTATTCTATGTATGATTTACTCATGGTGACATGCCTGCCTTGCCTAAAGGTCCCTAATAGCAGCTTAACATATACTTGTAGAAGGTCACATTGAAGACCATCACATTACCAAGCAATGTTCCAGTGGGAAGTTATGGGACTGGACAAGTAGTGCGAAGTTTATGTGAGCCTCCATAGATGGTTTAGAAACCCTCATTTCTCAGAAGCTTTCAGTAAGTGAGGAGTTTGTGGTAATAGTGTTCTTTATGTAGTGCAGGAGTATTGGCCTTGACTGCACTTGGATATTCTTTCGGTCATTCCCCTGATTGTCCCTTTACTTCTGTCTTCACCTTTTCCTTTATTCCCATTTAGCATAGCCATGTCAGTGAACATGCCTTGTGACCACTGTAAGTGCCTACTAGGCATCAGTACTTGCCCTTAGCTGCTCATTCTTTAGAGTCCAGTGACATTGGAGGTGGGGTGGTTCAGTGAGACAATGCAATGAACACAGATTGAGAAATAGGAACCTCAGGACCCATCACTTGACCATATGAACTTGGACAAATTCCCAAGTCTCAGTTTCTGCCTTGATAAAATGTCTAGCCTACTTACGGGGCTGTCATAGGGAATTGTATGATGAATTGTATGGATAATTGCTTTGTAAACTGTAGAGTTATATATGAACCTCTGGAATTGTTATATGATGATGTCATTGTCCCCTTGTTCCATTTTCTTTCATCACCAGAGCCACAGGAAGGTCAGCCCCATCGAAATTCCATGACTTGAATGGAATTAGGTCATGGCAGGTTGGGGTAGAGTGGGATGGGGTAGTGGTGTTGGTGGTGGCTATGCCTACACACAAACAAAAAACTAGAATCACAGACTCCTAGAACTGGATAGGGCCACAGAGATCATCTATTTAAATATCTGTCTGTAGAGAAAATACACATAGGTCCCAGAGCCCCAGGGAAGAGAAAACTGGGTTTCTCTTTGGTACAATACTTGGGTATCAGAGAATCATTATTTTATAGTTCATCGTTGAGGAAATCTAGACTGAAAGACTTGCAGATGAATCAAAGGACAAAAGATTCTGGAAAGAATTGGAGTATTCTTGGTTTCTAGTAACCAAACAGAAAACAAATAGGAAATGATTACAAGGAAAGGTGAAAAAATATATTTCTACATTTTAAAGGGATCTGTCTGATAATGTTTTTTTTATTTAAGGAAATCACAGAATTAAGGTTTTTGTGGCAGTGATGCAAATAAAGAGTCATGGATGGACTAGATGAACTGAATTTTACTAATTCATTTACTAATTCAGTTGTTTCAGTTGGTTAAACTGTCAAATCGCTATGCCTAGAAATCTAGTATATAACTGATGAATGGATGAACAAAATGTGATATATCCATACAATGGAATATTTTTTAGCCATAAAAAGGAATGAAGTACTGACACATACTACAACATGAATGAAACTTGAAAACGTGTTGCTGAAAGTCCAGACACAGAAGGTCACATAATCTATGGTTCTATTTATAGGGAATGTTCAGAATAGGCGAATCCATAGAAACAAAGAAGAGATTAGTGATTTCCAGGGGCTTTGGGGTTGGGGGAAGGGAATAGTTATTGACTGCTAATGGATATTGTTTTGGGGGGGGGGGTGAGTTATGAAAATGTTCTGGAGTTAGATAGTGGTGATGGCTGTACCTTGGCAATATACTAAATATCACTGAATTGTATACTTTAAAAGAGTGAAGTTAATGTTATGTGAATTATATCTCAACAACCAAAATAAATCTAGTATAATAGTTTTTAGACATTAAAAATAGAATTTTCTTTTCTATCATCTGTACCATGGATGATGAACAGCGAAGGTGTGATTCAAAGAAACACTGATCTTGTCAAGTCACTGCATACTCTTAGCCTGTTTCCTAATCTATAAAATTAAGATTGTAATTTCTGTCCTAGCTATGTCAAATAATAATATGTGAAATAATAATATGCAAAATATATGTGAAATAATAATGGCATGCATTTAATGAGCTCTCATTATCTACCAAACACTATTACTGATATTTTATATGTATTATTACATTTTTCTTATGAAGTTATTATTCTTATCCTGATTTTACAGGTGAGAAAATGAAATAATATGTGTAAAACTGCTATACAAATGAAAGGCACGAATCTATAATTTAATTCACAAAATCATTAAAAATAATGTTTATCTTTTCAGTTTAAAGTGAGATGTCCATCAAAAAAAATCAGAAAATATAAAAAGCTAAAAGGAAGAAAATTAAAACCAACTCATAAACACAAAGAAAATAGTTATATGTTTGTATCTTCTAGTTTTTTAAAAATTATATGTATGTACATATATGTATATGCATATATAAAATTTGGTTTTACTCTATAAACACAATATTGTATTCTGCTTTCAAAAATGGTTTTAATAACAGGGTACGGATATACTCTTTTAAGCTGTGTGCTCAGGCCAGTAGTTGGTTGCTTAATGGAAAATTTTGGTTTAAAGTAGCTGAGGCAGACACTGTTGCCATCTGCTGCACAGCAGTTCCCCTCTTTGTCTTAGCTAGAATGACCATGATTTTGTTCAGGTATGTGAAAAACACTTGTTCAGAGGTGACTATTCTCCAGTCTGGGAGGATGAAATTGGACTGATCTAAACCCAAGTTTGAGATATCTATGATTGTTCTAAGCCAGCCATGACAATCCCATTCTTCTTTGCCGGCCAGTAGTTTGGGGGTTAGCATGTGACCCAATTCTGCCAGTGAGACTTAAAGCGAAGTCTGTTAGGGGCTGTGGGAAAGGATTTTTCTCTTGCTAAGGAGAAAGAAGCTTGAGGCAAAAACCTTTTCATCTCTCACCCCAGCCCTACCTTCCTGATACTGGCTCTTTGGAACTGTGGTGGCCTTCTATCGAATGTGGGGGAAAACCAAGACCATCTCAGAGTTGCCAACCCAGAGGCCTCATGTGTTCTAGCCACTGAGTTAACCAACTCTGGAACCATGTAGCTGCAGACTCCTATGTGAAACGATGAGTGCTTAAGTAATGATGGCTTAAAGTGAAATAACTATTGAGGAAGAATAAAAGAAAAGATGTGGAATATTTTTAAAACGTACATTTCTTGAACATTTTAAAGAATACTTAAAGCGCGTGTGTGTGTGTGTGTGTGTGTGTATACACACACATGTATGTATGTATGTATATGTATATGTATGTGTGGATATATATGTATATACATACATACATACATACATACACGCACACACGCATACACACACACACACATACGCACAGACATACATATATTCATTCCCATTAAAAAAAATGTAGGCCAGAATCTTTTACTTAACTATTATGGGTAATCTGGACTATCTTTCTTGTATAAACAATATCCAGAATGCGCTTTTTAATTTCTAGGATTTTTTGTTGGTTTGTTTTGTTTTGAAGTGGATTAAGAATGTGGAGACATTTACAAGTGGCCTAAGCACAAATCCCTGTTAAACCAGCAGTTCTCACTGTGTGGTCCAGGGGCTCCTAGAGATTTCCAAGACCCTATAAGGATATCTGTGAAGCCAAAATTATATTAATAATAATATTAAGGCATTATTGCTTCTCTCACTCTCACTTGCTCATGAGTATACACAGTGTTTTCTAGGGGCTACATGACTTGTGATACCACAATAGACTGAACATTGAAGCAATATTGAGAATCCATCTGCCTTTGATTAAGTTGGGCATTAGAGATTTATAATAATGTCAAACAATGTCACTAGATGAATTTTTTTCAATTTTGGAAAACATTTGTCATAAAAATGTGGTTTATACTAACAAGTGATGGGTTTATTATTATTTTAAAAATGAATTTAAAATTTATAAATTTCTCAGTTTTAATTTCTAATCAGTAGATATTTTCTACATAAACAGAAACTCTTTGAGGTCCTCAATTATTTCGTAAGGAACCAAAATTCTTAAGAATCATTGCTCTAGACTTCATTGATTTCTCCCAATGCTTGCCAATGCCTAGTAACAGTAACTTCCCTCCCTCCCTCCTTTCCCTCTCCTCCCCTTCCTTCCTTCCTTCCTTCCTTCCTTCCTTCCTTCCTTCCTTCCTTCCTTCCTTCCTTCCTTCCTTCCTTCCTTCCTTCCTTCCTTCCTTCCTTTTTTAGCAATTTACTTTTAGCTAAATTTTGTAAAGCATTCGACTTAATCTTTATAGAAACAACTCTCATCTTTCTTTTTGCATTCATAATGACAATAGCAGGTACTGAGTTCATAAATAGGCCTTGGGGGCACAAAGACACCCACTCTCGGGAAGTGCCCTGATTGTAGGGAGGGAAGTGCATGGATGTCTGAATGATAAAGACTACTGAGCAATCAGACAAATTGGTTAAATGGAAACACATTAAGAAAGGTTCTACTGTACACACTTAACCATTTTCTACTTGTCGAACAAATTTTTTCTTATACTTTAAAAACAAAGCTAATATGAATACCTTATATATAATTCTTTGCATAAATGACAATTAGGATAAATTTTTAGCAGAGAAATTAATATGGGCATTTTGACGGTTTTGGGCATATATACTCAACTTGCTTTCTAAAAAAAAAATTGTATAAATTTGTGCTCCTACTATTTTTCCACATCTTATTAAAAATATTTCAATAAAGAAATGTGCTAATTTTAATCCCAAGTTATTGCTTTGGTTTTCTAGAAATAACTTATCTGATATGGAGATATTGGACACTTTAAAATACTTAAACAATTTATATTTCTTTTTCTGTGATTTTCCATTTATCTAGAGAGATGTACTAGTCAGGATTCTTGGTTGCAAATGATGGAAACAGACTCCAGTTAAGCAGAAAAAAATCGGTTGCTAAAGGTGATGGGTAACTTACAGAACTTAGGGGAAGGCTGAGTAGCAGACTTGAGCAGGAGCCAAGGAGACTAGCCATAGTTGACATTCCACCAAAGGAAAAGTGAAAACACCATAGCTACCACCATAACTGCTGGACAGTGATAGGTACCATGTCCACTGGCACCCTGATGGCTCAACAGTGACTCCCTTTGCTTCTGAATTACACCACGGCATCTGCAAATAATCTTTAAAGGATTCTATGATTATTACCTTCAAAGAAGGAAAAGCTCAGGTGGGAGCCTAGGATTGCCTGTTTTAGGTCACATGGCCTCACACCATGAGCCAGTGAGCAAGGATGGCAACCCATGTCTCTGATCAGGGGATTTCCTCCAAAGGGGAGAGGTGTTGGATGTGGGCAACTAAACAACAGAGATCCCTGTCATGGACTTTTATCCAAGTGTACAAACTACTTATACAGGAAGTATATTGACATACTGTCTGTCACATTTCAAAAAAAAAATTATTTTACTAGCTTGTTTGCATTTAAATCTTGTTTGTATTTCTTTATTAAATAGAGAAGTTTAATTTTTTAATGTAGTCAAACCTGTTGACTTTTTTCTTTTGTACACACACACACACACACACACACACTTTTATTTTACTATTTTAATCTATTTATGTCTGGAAAATTTTCCCCAATCCTTACATTATATATTCATCTACTTTCAAAAGTTTTTATGATTTAATTTCTTGAATTTTACATTTACATCTTTAAAGTGTGTGCACATGTATACATGTGATTGCATGTGATGGGAGCTATTTCCTGCCCACCTCCCTGTCACACAGTTATTCTGCTGCAAATATAATTCTCTTTCTACTGATTGTGTTGGCACCTTTATCATATATTTATTTCTTTATATACTACATGTGTTTCTAAACTATTTATTCCATTGCATTGATCTCCCTGCTGATTTTTTGCAAGTTTTTTTTTATAGTTTAATTGATAAAACTTTACAGTATGTTTTAATCACCTAGATATACCTTCATTACTATGTTGTTTTTCCTTTTCCGAAAATGTGATGGTCAATTTTTTTTTGTTTAACTTTAGAAACATTTTGCCAAATTCTGAAAATTATCTCCATGAAGATTGAATTAAATCCTCAAATTCATTTTAGAAGAATTTTGTTCTTTATAAAATTGGGTCTTCCTATTAAGGAATATTTAATTCTTTCTTTGTGTCTTGATAAAACTTTTATTCTTTGTTCATTTTGGTTCTATACTCGAGTTTTAAAGATTGTTGTTTGAAACCTTTAAAAAATTCACTGGTAAATCATCCTGACCCTGTGCCTTTGATAACTTTCCTTTATTTTTTCTATTCGGATAACCTATTTCTGTTACTTGACACAATTGATGATTTATAGTTTATTTTGAAATAATTCAATTCATCAGTATTTATAAATTTATTAACATAAAGAATAATAATCCTCTTTCATCGTAATGTATCTATTATAGCCTTATTTATGTATTTATCTATCTATCTATTTATTTATTTATTTATTTATTTATTTATTTATTTATTTATTTATTCTAATCCCTGTTTTTTACATTAGATTTGCCAGGTCTCTCTGTCTGGTTTTCCCAAAGAGCCAGCTTTTGTTTATATTTGTCATTAAATGTCATTGTTATTTTCTGATCTTGTAATGGCAGTGATAAGGGCAAAGAGTAGACTAACTTGGATTAAATCCTGATTTGATCATTTGCTAGCCATGTGTCTTGGAGAAATTACTTAATGTTTCAAAATCTAATTTCTTTATTTGCAAAAAACACTCATCTCTCAGGAATAATGTGAGGGTTCAACAAGATAATCAATCATGTAAGGCATGTGGCTCATGACAAATGCTCAGAAATCATCAGCATTGTCATTGTCATTTTATTATCAATTTATTTAATCAATAGCAGATTTATCTTTTTATCAAATTATCAATTTATTTTTATACTTGATTTAATAATTCACTAAAGGATATAAATTCATTCTTGATTGGAATTTTGACCACCTCCCACAATTTGTACTAATATTCTTAGTTATGTTGTTACATTATTTAAAACCTAGTCTTATAATTGCAGATTTAATTTCCTTTGTAACTTAGGAGAGTGTTTTTTAAAAGTTCAAAGTTATTGGTTTTGCTTATTTATTAATTTGTTTAAATATGTGATAATAGTTTTTGGTTTGGTTATATTATAGTTGGAAATATATGGCCTCTAGAATTTACTCTTTAATTATTGTTTTTATTGTCTAATACTTATTAAATCTTGCTATGTTATTTGGTATACAAAAATGGTTGTAACTGTTTTCCCTTAGTTGTGGATTATACCCTTTATCAATATAAAATTATATCTTTGGCCTGTTTCTTGCTTTTCGAATTGACTGGTTTGTAAGTTTTTCTTTTACTTGTGTGTGTCAGATACATATTTACCAATTCTTGTACTTCTTTCCTGTCTGGAACATTTAATTTTTGGTGGCTTTCTTGTAAGCAGCATGGAGTCGAATTTTATTTCTGAAACTAATTTGAAATTATTGGTCCTTAAATGGGCTTATTTAACCTGTTTACAATTTTTATCTTAATTTATATATTTTGCACTCTTTCTGACAGTTTGCTATTTTCTTATCATTTATTTTTTTTATACAATATGCTTTGTTTACTTTTAAAATGTGCTTTTATTACTTAATTAAGGTACTCTTGAAAGGTGATCTTATTATTTTAAGTTTTACTATGAGTCATCTTTAAATTGTTTAAAAAACCTATTCTTTAAATTTCTGAAATTTTCAAAATCAAGAATTTAAACCATAGCTTCATTCTTCCCTTATATAGGAGAAAGTTAGCATAGTTTTATTCTTTCCCTATCAATTCCCCATTTTTAAAATATAAACTTAGGTTTAAAACTCATATTGCTTTTTTTATGTAACTTTTTCCCTTTATGGGTACATACTGCCAATAAAGTAATTCTGTTCTTACATTATTTCAGATCATCTCTCAGTTGGACAGAGTGTGTCTTTAAGTAAATTTTTTTTCAAGACATGTTCTGGGTGAATATATTTTCTAAGGACTTTCATATTTGAAATTAGCTTTCTGTTATTTTTTCACAGGAAAGAAAACTTGCGTGGGCATTACATTCTGGGTAGAAATATTGCCTTAAAAAAATCTGTGGATGTCTTTTTGTCTTTATAGAATTTACTATGAAGAAAAACCTGAGGCTTCTTTGACTTTTATGAAAGTAAACTTCCCCCTCCCTCCCATTGCCTGTTGCTCACATTTTTTATAAACTACTTTTATTTATCTCTGGCCTTCAGAAGTTCTCATGGATGCTTCTAGATATATCAATATCTTTGTTTTGCCTAAAATGTAGTGATTCTTGTTCTGGATACACTAACATTTTTTTGAAGGTTGAAAACATTAATTTTTTTTCTTTGATTACAACTTCTGTTCCATCTCTTCTGTTTATTCCATATACACACACGCACACACACACACACATATACACACATATATATATGTATATATATAGAGAGAGAGTTATTGTGTTTTCTACATCTGTTATTTTCCTTTTTTATCATTTCCATCTTTGTTCTTCTATTTTCTCAAGTTCATTTCCTACTTTATAGACTTGATTATCTGTAGTATCTTTCCTGTTCCACATGGCTTCAAATGCAGATTTTAAGTCTATCATTGCATTTTGGTTATACTTGAATACTTTTTTATCTCACACATTTTCCTTTTCATTTACCTTGCTGTCTCATTCTTATCACCTATTCTCTTGTTATAGATATTTGCTCCTCTCCCATAGAGGCCATTACTTCTTGAACTCGATTGAAGACTGAAAATATTTTCTCTGAAAATTTCATTCAATTCTTGTTATAAGTCATTTTCAGGTGTCTGTGCTCCCACCAAGTCTTCAGGTTGATATTATCTCTCTCTATTTCTATGTCATTTACAAAACTAGATTTGTTAGTTGTTCTTCTTGTCATATTTCTTAACACAGATTTCTCCCGACCTGATGTTTCCAGCAAGTCTTACATTCTGTCCACTCAAATATGGGTTCAGTTTTCTTTATAGAGCTACATCTGGAGGGCAAGTTGATGTCCAGAGCTACTAGATCGATTTCTGATGTATGACTTGCTTTCATTTCCTAAGTGTTGACCCAGAATTAGCTCTTATTCTGCCTTCATTGTCTTTCTTTCTAACATGAAATACATACTATTCAGTACATATGGTAGTCAGATTTTTTTTATTCTCTCATATCATGCTTTCTTCATGGGAACACCTTCCTGGTAGGAATGCAGCACCCCCCAAAGCTTACTTCCCCATTTCCTCTTGCTGACCAGTTCTTATTTGGGTAGCTGCCCTGACTGTTTTTCTGAAAAGAGATGCTGCTAAGGGGTTAGATGTGAAAGGAAAATAACACTCCAGCTTAAAAAACAGCACTCATACAGTAAAAGAATGGTTGTCTGATTTAATGAGCCAGATGGCAGACAGTGGGGAATATATAATGGGCCTTTCTAACTCAGACAGGTGAGCTTCCTCTAGGTCTGGTGGCAAGCACAGGTGGGCCACTAATTGCCTTAAAAAATCCAGGTTAATTGACCTTGTAGTTGGTGGTAGGGACTTGACTGTCAATATTTGGTGGCAATGTAAGTGTTTGCCTCTGTGTGTGTGTGTGTGTGTGTGTGTGTGTGTGTCTGTGTTTTAGCGGAAGAGGCTATATCAGGAATATTAGCCAGATGCTATTTTAAAGTGGAACTCCTCGAGGCCTTTTTATTTTAAAAGTTAATTACCAGGTTACTTTTATCTACCAACTCAGGTGGCATATGTGAGACATACGTAAGTGAAGAGCTAGAAGATACGCGGTAGCATGAAGACAGAAGACAGATGTGGGAGTGATGCTTTGTCTTGTACCTCTGCATCTCCCACTCTCCCACTGTCCCCTGTCGCCCCGTGACTTCTCTTTGTTCTCACTCCGTGTGTCCTCCTTCTCCCAAGCCTGGACTTCAACCTTACTTATAGCCATTGTCTCATGGCTCCTTAGCACAGGCATCGTGTTAATTTCTTTGCTGTCTCCCCAACAACTCTGGTTTTACTCATCAAGATTGCAACGGGCTGTGATGATCACGTAGTCAGTCCTGGCAGAAATGATATGTGCTGGGATGGTCTGACCTTTTCTTTCCACCCTCTATGGAGGACCAGTGTGCCAGCTTGCACCTCAGTTAGGAGGTGGTTACAGCTAACAGATGGAGGAATGGCTGCGTTGCTCCCTGACAGCTTGCAGATTCAAGACTGACCCCACTCTGATGCACAGATACAGCGCGTTTCATGGGCAGAGGATTTAGAACTGGGCATTCTGCCTATCCCACAGGTGTGCTCACTGCTGCTGCTGCAATTTCCAGCCTGGCAGCCTGGCCGAAGTGCCTGCTTTGTGAGAAAATGAAAGAGAAAGCCAAGGACCGGTTTCTACTTGTTGCACATCAGATCAGGATGGGTAGCCTAACAACACAGATTTCAAATGTTTTCATCTTATTGGTTAAACTGACAAATTGCTGTAATTGTGCAAGTTGAACAAATATGTTAAAAGAAGATTGAAACAACAAAAATTCAAATCTTGCTTGTGAAAGTACCGATCACCATTGACATTCACTTCATATCCTAATGTCGAGGGTCTAGGTTATTGTTATATTTCAAATATGTTAAGGGTTTAACGTACAGGAGCCCATAGATAAATTCCATATTTAATCTTTCTTCTGTTACATTTCCATAATTTTTATTGTTGTTGCTAGCATGAATTCTGTCCTCTATGAAAGTGGAATAATTTCAAGAAATATTATAAAGGCTGTATACGTCAACTGTACTTTACCTTTTTATTGGGTTGTTTCATTATACTAGGTAAAAATTCACTTGTACATTTCCTGTTTTTGCTGGAGCATTGAGTGTGAGCATGGCAGAATATTAAATAATTTTTCCAAATAATCTTTTGTCTTTCATTGCCTTTAAAGAAGGGATAAAACAGTAAATTCTAAGTATTTTAATCATGGATTATTTGAAGAATACTTAAAAAAAAAAGTACCATTAATAGAAACATCATAAACTATGCCTAGATAGCAACAAAAAAAATTAATCTTTACAGATACTAAGGTAAGTTGTCTAAATAATACATAACAGATTGTGTCATTCATTTTCGTATGCCCCAGGGGTTTGCACAGACACGTTTAATTATTTGGCAAATGAAAGAATCTTTGGTATGTTGCTGATAAAACTTAGCCTCTATCTAATACTTGATAATATGAGATTGAAAAAGTAAGAATGATCATATTTATGGTTTGCAGGTAGAGGAGTAAGATTAGATCATAAGAAGTCAGGAAATCAAACTGTGCAATTTAATCTGTGATGCATTTAGCTTTTTCATGAAGGCAATGGCCTTGCCTAGGCATGGGCGGGGAACCATTTTATTGTGTGCTGACACTTTTCTGTGCCCAGGTTGGAGAAGGTTTTTGTCCCTACAGGAGACAACTTGGGACATCCCTGGGGCACATGGTGCTTTCTGGCTCTCTTATGATCCTTCCTGCTCAGGAGCAGAACCAATCGTGTTTGCACAGTTGATCAATTAACTATTCAAAACTACATTTTACTTGTTTTACATAAAACAAGTTGGCTTGATGACACTTCATGTTTTTAATTTGGTCGCTATGGTGTTATAGAACTATCCCTTTAAAGTAAACACCGAGAAGCCTAGAATATGACAGTAGGAGACCAGGTTGCTGTGAATCACCTGAACATACCACTAGTTGGAAATTCAGAGCACTGAGTACCCCATTTTCCTCCTCCAAGCCCATAAGATCCTTGACATAACATTAATGATAATAAAATATGCTGTTTAACATTTATCAAATCAGGCATAATATATATCTTACTATCGCATTTTCTCACAACAGGTCTGTTTAGTAGGTACTATGATTATCCCCATTCTGTAGATGAAGAGACTGAGGCACAGAGTCTACTATAGCAACTCACCAGGGTATCATGGGGACACTCCAAGGAAAATGACCCAAAACTTGCTCTCAAGGAGTTAATAATCAAATCAATTATGTATATTGTAAAAAGATAATAACAGTAATATATCTGAATAATATTTTGATAGCAGAAAAGTAGTATCACAGAGCAGGACTTGATTATCAGATGGATTGTACTGGGAGATAAGTACTCCATGAATGTAGAGAAGGGCAGGGTAATTACTTTGGGCCGAGGCAGTTATGAGGACTGGAAAGCCCAGGTGGAGTTTGAGCTGCTTCTGGAAGGGCTGGTAAAGGGGTTTGGGAGGCAAGACGGTATGGGCAAGTCACAAAGTGGTGAAGTGCCTCCTGGGGTGTTCTGAGTCTCACTCCCACTGCTTATATGTCCTCCTTTTCTATGGAAGTTCTTTCCACAGTGGATGTTCCTGGTAGTAAATACAGTCCTTTAGTAGGTCCTGTCTTTCTGTGAAGGGATTACAGGGACCCCTCTTTAGGCAACATGCAGCCCAATGTCCCCACATACCCCGAAGACTCCTTGGCAAGCATCGCTGCTCTCTGAATCAGGGAAAGAAGGTGTTTCAGAGCTCCCAAATCTCTGAGTTTCTGGTTTTCTTTTCCTGACCAAATTTGCCCTTATTTTGCACACTTGACTTCCAGTGAGAAGGGTGAAGGTATCGATAGAGAGGATATGAAGTTGGACTCTTCCCCTACTTGGCCCAGATGAAGCCCTTTCCTTAGATAGTGCAGACCCAAAAAATGAGCAACGTTTTCAAGCTTTGGACTAAAGTTCTATTGGCAAACATTAATACCCAACCTCTCACTTTCCTCAGTAGAACAAGCCTAAAACTTTTAGATTTGGAAGGGGCCAGAAATCTGGCCGATACCCCACTCTTCTTATGCCTGGGGGTGGGTAAGCCTGAGACCACAGAGAAATCCAATAACAGGTATAAGGTTACCTAGTCAGGGAATATGTCTTTAGAGGAAAATCCCAGTATTTGACTCTTAATAGTTCATTAGAAATAGTGCTTCTTCAGCTGTTGCCACAATATTCAAACTTCCTAAGCTGGAGACTCCCTGACCTGGCCAGGGTGATGGTGGGACCACAGGGGTATGTGTGTGATCGCTGGTCAAACCCTGCATACTGCCCTACCCTTAGCGAACCTTCAGTCCACATTTGCTGAGATCTTCATATAAATGACTTTATGGAATATAGACATCTTCTGACCTTGCATACACCCACTGCCCTATTCTTTGGTCTGAATTCACCGATCACTTTGAGCCTTGTTTTCTCTAACCCTCCCTCCCATGGAAGGAACACGAAGGTACTGGTTTCAGTTGCTTACCTTCTACCAGGTTCTGGCCAGTGACAACAACTTGGTTGTCTTAAGGGGTCACAAAGAGGAACAAAGCAGGAGTGCCATTTTGTTAATGTCAGATATAAATATTTTTATGAACCTTATATGTCTGGATTCATTAGCCATTTAATGAATTTGATGCACAGATGTTCAGGAAATTAGGAACAACTGACTTCGTTGGGAAATTATAGTGAGCCTGATGCCATCCAAGATATCAAAAACATGCTGTTCCTACAATCTGCCAAGAAACCAGGTATCGTAAATGGTCTCTATGTTATATATAAGCTCACTATTAACACTCAATAAATGTTAATTGTATAATAAGAAATAATATTGAACATGATTCTCCCCAGGGGAGATCAAGTTGTGGACATAAAGGGACGCCTTCTGTCTTCAGAATACATCTTTCCTTTGGGTTTGCGTTACATTCACCTGATGGAAAGTGAAAAAGCTGAGGAAGCGCTAATTGGTGCCTTAGGCTGAGGTTATTAGTTTTGAGTCATGAGAACTATATTTGGCTTACAGAAGTTTTCATCAGAACAACTGTATCAAATGTGTCGACTTGCTCTGCCAATCACTTGCAGCATAAGCGGAGTATAAAGTGGTTGGAGAGAAAAGGCAGTATCAGGCTGGACTGGGCACTGAAGCTGAGACTGTGCAGTGAAGTCCATACCCAGCCCAGAGGCTGGCACCATTTTCCAGGGTGTTTGTTCTTCTTTATGACTAGCTTTGTCACATAATACATTTGGTGGCAACAATATGGAGGGGAAGAAAGGGCCAAATAATTCTGTGATGCGTACTTGAAAATGTTCTTCTTTCGGCAGCGATATTTTGGCAAATGTTTGATAACTGGTTCTCTTTCTCGCATGTGTTTCTCTCTCCCTCCCCCCGCCCCTTTCTCCTTCTCTCTTTGCGCACCCCCTCCGCCCCCTTTCTCAAAACGCCCTGATTTTTAGTATTTACCTCTTTCCATGTGTAAACACTCCCACCATGACCAATTTCAAGCCACCAACTTGACAACTACCAGCTCACAAACTTCCAGAAAATATAACTATCAGCTCTTGCAAGCTTATATAAGCAGCTCCAGCAAACCCCTGGTCCTCAGTATGTGATAATCATGGTAGTAAATGTGAGTAGTGATCGAAGCTCTGGAGCAAGTAGTACCCAAGGTTAAATTCTAGTTCTGCTTCCTACTATCTCTAGCCAGCTATTTAACCCCTCTGGTTCTCAGTGTCCTCAGTGACAAAATTGAAACATCTGCTATAAGGTTGATAGTTGTATAAGGGTGATAATAAATGTAAAGTGTCCAGCAAGGTTCTTGACATGTAAGTACTCAAAAATGTTAATTGTTATTAATATTATATATCTTGAGATTAAATATGTCAGTCTCTAAATCTATGTGGAAATATTATGATTATCAGAAAATGTGGACTATTATAGATATCAATTGGCTATGACATGTGAGTTGTGAGAAATGCATATCTCAATATTCACCAGATATTTATTATAGTAGGCCCATGCACATATAGAAAAGTGCCTCATAAATAGCCTTAAAAAAGAAAAAAGGTATGTGTTTAATTTCTGAGAAATACAAAGAGGAATCCATATCATATTGTTTTAAAGATACTGCCTTCAGTGTGGATAATGCTTGGGGGTGGCCTCTTGGTGAGATGTTAGTAGCTTTTATCTTTAGAAACTAATCTTTTGAAATTGATGGGCATCAACAATAACGTCAGGTGCAAAACTGTCCTAATGTGCTTCTCATAGGCTTGACAGGCCCGTTTCCTTGCTCATCTCAGAGATACACTGAGCATCTGGTAGGGACCACCATGATGTCTCTCCCTTCAGGGTATATCTCCTCCCTGTCCAGCACAGATCAACTCAACAAATGGAAGTTCAGAGAGGACAGGCCTTCTTTCCCAAGGGAACCATGAAAAGCTTATATCTCTCTTTCTCAGCCACCTAAAATGATAATCTAGCTTTCACACTGTCTGAATAAGTTCATTGTATCGAAATTATTTGAATAACAATTGATGAGGACACAAATGTGTAACACTTTGTAAAATAGGAATTCTAGGTAGGAAAAAGAAATTTGAGCATCACCATTAAGTATACCTTAATCCTGCCATACATTATTAAACATCCCAAATGCTTCTTTGGCTTTCGCCTTCCACCATTATCTGGAAAAGCTTGTCTGCTGTCACCAAATGGTAACATAAACTGCTCAGGACTCTATATTTCCCCATTGCTGTTTACTAATATATCACTATTTTTAATTTGATTCAGATTCAGCGAGCTCTTTCTCGTCATAGCACAAAAGCATTTTTTTGTAGCCGTTAGCTCCATGAATAGGGATCATGAACAATCACATACAAAGAAACTACAAATTAGAGCTTATATTCCTTATATTTTCAGATGGCTGACTGAAGTAAGACAACTTCACAAACATTACATTTTAAAGCACATTTGCAGGGTGAATATATTACAAATATGGCTAGGAAGTAGGCTGCAGTAAATCTTAAAAAGTGACTGATTTAAACCCAAACTTAATGTATTTTGGAGGCCAGCAATAATTTGACTTGCTGAGTGGATGGAATTTATGGGTATAATGCAGTGCAAATAAAAACATCCTCTTTCAGTCATAAAGGTGTATGCTGTGTCCATGCTGGGATATACAGCTTCCCTTCCCCCTGACTTCTGGTGAGAACTCAGGGGAATAGCTAAGTCAGACCAAATGACTTTTCTTTGTGGGCTTATGGAAATACCGAATTTTATTTTTGTGTTTAAGACGGTTTATAATGCCATCCTTGGATCTGAGCTTTTATGTTTGAGAACCAAATAAATAAGACAAACCCAGAAATGCACTGCTGAGCTGTAAGTTGCTTTCTTTGTGAGGTGGTCCAGACCATAATGAAGGAAAAGCAGAGGATAAGACGAGGATTTGGGACATAGAATGTTCATATCCATTCCTTAAAGGGTGGCCCAAGGTGAAGACAGCTTTGTGAGAAACCCACTGTCAAAAGACTTTCGACTTTGGGGATTTCCTATTTCTGCCTTGTAACCCTGAGTTACATGTCGTGTGTGGTCAAACGTTCATGATATACTGAATGAGGCTGGAATATAGAAAGTGATGAATTTCCGTGGATGAATTGTCATGAAGTGAAATAAAGGCTGCAGGCTCCCTCTTCTGCATCTTTAGTATTTGAGAGAAGCACTTGCTCTGCTCATCAGCCTGATCTCCACCCCATTCCCACTCCAACCCGCCCCCCAGCACTTCAGCCTTTGTCCACCCAGCCCAGTGATTCCAGTCCTCTGTGGAACACCCTCAGGAGAATGGACAAGATCAAGTTTGAGAAGGTTGATCACAGGCGAGAGTAGGTCATCTTTCCTGCTTCAGCCTCTCTCCACTCATGAAGGACCTGTAAATTTCAGGATGAAGCTCTACTCTCATATCCAGTAGACTGATGATGTGATGAAGTGCAGCATTGTCTGAGCCTAGGGAGATTCATACAATATCAAAAATTCATGGTGTACATGCTTGCAATGAAGGTGGAAAAAATTACAATGGTATCTTCTCAAGGACTTTGTATTTCCTGAGAAATTTTCAGCATAAGTTGCAGCTTTTGGAGAAGGCATATTTCAGGCCTCAATCCAATAATTTCATCAGTTTCCTGAGGAAAATCATAAAGGTCTTTAAAGTCAATATTTGTTTCAGAAGTCTGGAAAAAATAAATATCAGCGTATATATGACCACCCTTCTTTTACTCACTTTGAAGTTTAAGATTAGTCATTCTGGCTTTCCTAAGGGAGAAAGTTAGAGGATGGCAAGATGTTGGGAAAAGATGCAGGACAATTCTGAAACTATGATATATAGAATAGCCATAAAATATTACTTGTCCTATGGAAAAACTCAAAGAGTTAGTCCAAATTTCCATTGAAATGCCTTTGCTTAAAGAACTTTTTGTTTAGTAAATCGGCCAGGATTTATAGCCCCTCCTTATTTAAATTCATTGTGGATTTCAAGGGTGCAGCTAACAATGGTTTTGCTAAAGGAGAGTGGCAGCTTTTAAAGTGTATGGGAGGTACTGGAGAGATGGGGAAATGGAATTGGTTTTAGGTGGTTCCGTCTTTGCCAGGGGTTATGGTTATGACTTTTTCTCAACTGTCAGGATAGGGGAGTCCATGACTTCAGATGTGTACTGCCAGTCCTTTGAGTCTGTGATCTGTATGCTTGACTCCCATGCTGGTTCTGGGGTCCAGAAGACCAAACATGGGAATGGAGATCCATATTGCAACAAGTTCAAAGAGGTTTGATGCTATGACATGTGGTTGAAATCCCCTGCCCCAGGCCTCTACTAATCTTTTTCCTATCCTCTCCCATATGCCTATCCTCTGTTTCTCTAAAGCTTGGCTAATCCAAACCAGCAGGGTTCTTGGCCTTAAGAGATCCTTTAAGCATTGTCTAGGATAAGCTTAGATTTTGGGGGCACCCTTAATATACCCCACATTTTGGTAACATGACTAGGGTTCTGGAAGACCTGGGAGAGGAGAGAGTAACTACCCATCTTGTGATGGGGCCTTTTTGCTTTCTGGATTGATCCTAAAAACTGTCATTTTTAGAATGACTATCCTCAATACCTGGGGAAGGATGCGCCTAATTTAAGATTTTGGTGGATGATTTTTGCCAGCTAAAACTTAATTCCCAAAGTTGATAGGTAGCATCCTTCCGTACTTATCTCTAGTGCTGGCATTTTGCTAGGATGCTATGATTTGGGAGTGCTTGTCCCGAGCTGTCTTACAGGGTACTTGGCAGGGGGCGGGGGACAAACAAGACTGTGGTGATCACAAGACCTCAGTTCTCCTCATGTTCTGATGTTACAGTAACTAATGTAACCACTTGATTTTCTCACCTATAAAACAAGTATGAAGATGATACTTCCTCTGCTAACCAAACCTCATTGAGAATATATCCTGGAGATAACTTTTGGCACTCAAATAACTAAGCCTGTCTGGATGGGTTCCAAGATTAAACCATCTTATTCCAAATCTCCCTGTGAGAGAACAAAATTATGGACCCAATTTATATAGTTCT
This sequence comes from Rousettus aegyptiacus, assembly GCF_014176215.1. NCBI lineage: Eukaryota > Metazoa > Chordata > Mammalia > Chiroptera > Pteropodidae > Rousettus > Rousettus aegyptiacus. The sequence continues at coordinate 43,881,152 of NW_023416295.1, forward strand.
ATCTAGTTTATTGCTTCCTTTCTCTGTAAAATAGTAAGAGTTCTCATTTATCCAGTACCTTCTGTGTGCCCTCATATGATTTATTACTAATCAGCACAAGGATTCTTCAGGTTGGGAATCATTAACCTGTATTTACAAGCTCAGAGGGCCAAGTACCCAGCCTGCTTGCACACGAGGGTGGCAATTAGGCTGGAGCCCACCAGAAACGTCAAACTCCGAGACCCCTGGTTTTCCCATGACAATACATGGATTCCACTTACTTAGCTAAGCTGTTCTTCTCTGTATCAATCTGTTTAAAGAAGTTCTGCTTAAAATATATTCTAAGAGGTCAGAAGTCCAAAAATACCACCAACTTGTTCTGAGATTTAGGCAGACTGTGAAAAAAATTATGAATTCAATAAAATGTCCTTTTAAATTTAAATAATGTTCTGCAGTTCACAAAACACTCTTACATATAGTATCTCATTGAATCTTTAAAACCCATTGGAAGGAAGTATATGTATTTATAATGTGTTTAATAGATGAGACTTTGAAGGGTCACTAGCTACAACATTCTAGGGGTCAAGTAACCCACAGGAACCAGAGGTAGGGCTCAAGCCTGTTTATTCCAGGGTTCTTTTATAGTGTCACATAGCTCCCATTCACGGAGAAAAGGGGGCCAGGAAAAAACAGAGATTAGGAGAGTGATGTGAGCAAGATGGTAGAATAGGTGTGTTCTACTATCTTCCTCCCAGAGAACACCAATTTTGATTACCCAGGGACAAGAGAGTGCCTTTGTGGAAGTCCGAGAGTCCAGTGGAAAGTCCATGGAGGACAAAAAAAATCTAAGATTGGATATGTTGATGAGGGTAAGAGGAAAAGTTTCATTTTCCTCACAAATTTAAATATAATTATAAACTTTTTTTTTTTTTTTTTTTTTTTTTTTTTTGCCTAAGAATTGCAGATATAAATCCATTGGTTGGAAAGGGTGTAAGAGTATAACTAAATTTGTCTGTTTGTTCCAGTGATGAGAGCAGATTCTGGTACATAATTACTTGAGACATATATGGTTTGGGGCATGAGGTTAGTGAAGGCCAGTTTCTGCTAGCACCTAAAAAACTCACTCTTCTCTATTTAACCACTTTGAATTTGGTAACTCTCAAGCTGCTTTCACTAGGGATTTTTTCCAGATTATGGATTTGTAAATTTGTAAGTAAAATGCAAGTCAGTTTCCCTTCTGAAAAATCCAAGGAGCATGAGAGGCAAGTGGGCTTTCACATTATTCCACTGTGATCTCTGGTATGACTTTTGCCGCTTTACAGAACCATCTGTTGGAATACCATAGATTTTTGGTGGGATTTAGTTGAGCCCTTCTCTTGCTTTGACTCTTGATGTGGGTCAAGCAACATGAATTCAATGTACTGCCTTTTGGTGGTCCCAATATATATAAAACAGGGATGTGTTCTAGCCCCTTTCTATTTAATATGCCTTTCAATAACTTAATGCCACCTTTTGATTAGCTAAATCCAGAATTATCCAGAATTACCTTATCATATTCTTTCTCCTCGTGCTCGTCTTCTTCTTCTTCTTCTTTTTTTTTTTTTTTTTAATACAGATGGATAATCTAGGAATGGCCCAAGCCAAAAAAAATTTCAGATCCATAGACTAAAACCAGAATTAAATTTAGGTAAAAGCTCTTCCATGCTATTTCGTTAATAGAGCTAAAAATTATAAACACACACACACACACACACACTCAAATATAGTCATAGATATAGATAGAAAGATTAGCAGGTGTAAATCTTGGCATCTCAGTGATCTTCAAGGTAAAATAGGAAGGTACATTATTTCAAGTTAGGTTTATATGGGTGGTCTACTAATAGTTTTATTTTTTTTAATGGCTCCTCTATACCTATATGTTGATAGAAAGCAGTATTTCAGGAAAGGTCTTACTTGGTTTTCCTGCAGAATTGCATTTATCAAATTGCACTTTGGTGTGTAGTCATGGATTTTATTTGAAAGCCTATAGTTCTAGAGGTACAAAACACAGGCCTTGTGTTGAGGAAGATGTTGTTTACCACATCATCAAGGTGTGGTTTCTGAGGACCTTGGGAGGGTGCTTTCTGGTCTCAATCCGAGGAATCATTCTGCTTCTTTTGCACACCTGCTTTTTGTTTTGCTTTTTTATGTTTTAACCTCCCAGACACAGAATTGTTGCTAATTATCTTTCCTTTTTTTTTTCTTTGTTTTGGCTGCTAGGAAGCTCAGAATCAAATTTATGGTCTACCTACTCATAGAATGTACACAGGATCTTCTGGAATACACTTTACTTACTAAATTCATTCTTGGCTTTAGTTTATTATCCTATGTTTAGTTTCTATCTGCCATAAATTGTTCTCTTCTGTTTTTTTAAAGGTACTTTAAATCCTTTCCATAGTGTAGGAGAGGAAAAATAATTTTACTTCTACCTTTCCAAGGTCTTCTGGCTGGTCTAACAATCAAATTAACATGAGACAGATTAACAGGAGAAAATAACCAAGTTTGTTGCATATGTACATAAAGGGGTTCTGTAAGAGTATGTGGCCTAAGGACAAATCACAGCTGTTAAGACTTGTTTCTTATCCTGTACTAAGGAGATGGTGAGGTGCCATGGTTTAGGACATCAAAGGGTAAGAAGGCAATTTACATGGAGATGAAAAAGGAAATATTTGGTTTTAAAAAAGTGTTTTAACAGAGACTCATGGGCATAGACAACAGACTAGTGGTTACCAGAGGGTAGAGGGAAGAGGTAGATGGAGGAGAAAAAATTTAAATCATTTCTTCAATTAAATAAATAAATAAAAATAATTAAATAAAAAAAGAATTTAATGGATCATCTTTAACAAAAGGACACAGAGAAGACTTTGGTGAAATGGGCCTTGCTAAGTTCCTCCCTGTCTATCACACACTAGTTCAGATAACTAAGAACTATAGTTATCTCTGATGACAGCACCCTTCCTAGAGCAGGTCCTCTATCTAATGTTTTTAGGTAGTTAAGGGGAAGATCAAAAATTCTTCCTGAGTTTTTCATTTCTTAAAAAATAACCAGCTTAAAATAACCAATAGCCAATAGCCAATAAAGGCATTTTGAGAATATATATTTATATCCTCAATCGAAGCAGGGTATAAATATATTAATGAGTATAGATGATGGTAAAAATAGGATAAACGAGACAAGGGGAGAACATCAGGTGTGGGATCAGATACTGCGAGTGGGTGCTCAATAAATACTTGCTATGTGAACAAGAAAACATAAATACTATTTTAGACTTTACCTGGACTGATTTTTTAAAACCTGATTTTTAAAGCTATTTAGATAGAATTTTAAAAATCAATAGCTAAGCTAGGAGAATATTTTTTTTCTTAGGAGGAGCTTATTTTAAGCAGGTGGATGAATTTGTTATTACTCGACAAGAATTATTCCTCAATCCATAGTTTTGCAATTATAGTAATAAAAAGTTAGTGCTTCTATCTATGTATTGAAACAGATTTCATTCATAGACACCTACTCCCACCCTTTTTTTGGTATGTAGCCATGTTAAGTGCTTTCTGAAGCTTTGTAAGTCCAGCTAAAAATTAATTTTCACTATCAGTGCAGTGGTCAATGTCATTGCAGAAACTAGTTGACCATCTGGTTCAAATTCTGTTTTGGAATGAGAAGGGGTAGAAATAAATAATTTTGTAGAATTGGTTGACTGAGGTTCTTGATGAATCAATCTAAGAGTAGAAATAATTGGCATACATTTTTCTTCAGATGACTGACAAATGTGTAAATCATGAATTTTTTTCCAGCATAACATCTGTCACATACATACATATACAAATATATGTGCGCGCGTGTGTATATATACACACGCGCGCACATATATTTGTAAAGAGAGTATTTATTTTTTAAAAGATACCCAAAGAGGCCACATCACCTCATTTTCTCATCTGTAAGGAAAAGCTTGGATGAGACAATCATGAAGGCCATTTCCAAAGAAGATTGAATAAAATATCCTTGGATAATAGAAATATGACAAGGAAGGGCTTACGGAAAGATTGTGCATGGCATTGCTTTTATTTTCACTATTCCTTCAGCTGAGGTTGGAGAATTCATTCTTCAGCAGAGATGGGAGATTGAGCCCTAACTATTTTATATGAAAGTTAAACCTATGTGATTCTTAGCTTTTGTATTTTCAGTTGTTTGGAGACAACCATCTTATCAGCAGGGCCAATAAGATCACTAATGGAAAACAGTGTTGTGCACCAGTAGATCTTTACTCTTTGATCAATAGTTATTTACTTCTGAGGGGTCACAGCTTGGTTAATATAGCTGAATAATTTTATTGATAGATAACATAACAATGAAAAATAAAGTTTAAAATAGAAGACGAATGAATACAGCACTGTCTTCAGGCATGAATATTATTATTTGAACTCTGTAATAGCTGCTGGGAAGTAGGAAGGGCAGAAAACAAAAGCATTGAATAATTGTCCTAGGACTATAATCAGACTTCCATTATTGACCTCTGTTAATATTCTACTGTAACTGTCTGCTAAATTGGTTCCTTGGGGCTTGAAATATACAGTGATGTTATGAGTTCCTATCGTAAATTGCCACACAGTAAAGTAGCAGGTCTCTGAAATAGTGTTGGCCCTAGTTTGATCAATACTCAATTCAAAGCAGTGCAATAGGCAACTGTTTCCATAGAAACATTGATGTCACAGAGGTTGAACAGCGGCTGTTACAACAAATCATTTCCTTTGAGCAGTTGTAATTGACTATATGTACAGTTCGCTGTCACTTGAGACCATTTACATCAAGCAAGTAACAGAACTGCATTAGTTATTCCAGGAGTAAGAGGGTTAGCTCTTCCTTTTGTGACCTTACAAATACCTAGGAGGATATTGCCATAGCAACTAGCAATATAACAGGATGAACATTAAAGTAGCTAGCTGTCTTAATGCAGTAGCATTCTTTTGGAAGCTGAAAGGTAGTTTTAATAAAGTTTACCTAGCGGTTACATTAACACAAATCCTTTGCACCCCACAGAAACAACTCGGTTGGTCTCTCACAGTTCTCTCTTAGACGTCACCAATAACACAGACATTAAAATTCTACTTGCGCTTCATTTCCTGTTCCTTATCTTTGATTTTCCCCTTGGCATCTGGCTGCTAAAGCAGCACACATGCATATTTGGCAAAATCTTGTTTACTGACTACAGAGTTTGGCCCTGGAGAAGTACTGAAGTCTAAAATGCTTCAGAGTTGAAAAGTGAGATTATGAGAGAAGGGAATCTTTTAACAAAAAGTTAAATTTTTACTTTGGTTAAATAACCCCTAGATTTTAAGGACATTAAAGAAAACAGAAACAGATGCAAGATTAGCTTACTTTTATTGTGTTTTCTTAGACTAAAAATACCACTAGAATTGAGTTAAAGATTCTAAAATTATCCACACTATCCCACTACTTTACCACAGTTTTCCTGGGATGGCTGTGCCTAAGGGCACATTTGAAATATTCCACACGTTTTTAGGGAAATTAAGAGTTTGTGTGTCCTTTGGTAGGGAGGCAGGCAGAAAATGGTATCAATGTGTTATTGAACTCCATGCCAAATTAAAGAGCATAAACTAATGAATTTCGAGAATTATAAAAATTAAATATACTTTGACAGAATATCTAGTTTTCAAAAAATCTTGCTGGCATCTCATCAGTGCTTTACATAGCAGGTAAAAGTATCAAGAATGAGAACCTGTAATGGCATTGACATCCTGTTCATTGCCATTCCTAATGGCGTGAGGGGTAGAGGAAGTTTACGGGGTGTATCAGGGTCTAAACAAGCATTTGCAGCCACAACCGAGAGATCAGGCTTTATGTGTGAGCAGGCAGGCATTGCCCGTCGGAGCCATAACTGCAGGTATGACTAGCAACGCTGTCATTTGGCATCTCTAGAAAAGAAAAAATATAGATGGTCATCAATGAAAAGAGGAAGTAAAAACCCTTATAGAAGGTGTTTACTTGGAAAGGATTTTCCAACACAGACACACAATGATCAACCTATAGATTTTTGACCAGTCTACCCTATTCCTTAGGGCGAATCCTAAAAGGTAATAAAATTGAATTGCAATCAGTATTCTTTGATACTAGTCTGCCACCGACTGTTATTCACCTTGAACTAGAGAGCAACTATTTATAAGATTGTTTAGAGACACAAATCCAGTAAGTTACTCTGTTTGGCCTTAAAAGAATGTTCGACTTGAAACATAGATATGGCTATAAATCTTATAGGAATAATTTATAAGACAACATAGTGAGCGGTAATCTGATTACAATGGGTAAAGAAAGATGGTTTGAAAGGAAAAAAGTGTTCCCCTGCCCAAGGTCAATGAACTTTAACAGGGTCCTGCATACAGGAAATTTAGTAATGGCACCTGGGCGTCCTGAGAGAGAGAAAGGAAGCAGCTGCCCTTTGCACATATGCCCTTTACTGGAGCAATTTTTTTTTTTTCTCATAGCTGGCCATCTTTCTTTTGACAATATGGCTTGGCCAGTGGAAAAGGAGAATGAGTCAGCCATTACTGGGTACCCAGAGGGATCTGTCAGTCAATGGTCAGTCAACAGCTCAACAATCTTTCACAAAGGTATCCTAGTCAGAACAACTGTGTGTGTGTATGTGTGGTTGTGTGTGTGTGTGTGTTTGTGTGTGTGTGTGTGTAAGAGAGAGAGAGAGAGAGAGAAATTGTGACAGACACTATGCATTTTAGATGAATATGGTAATTCCTAATTATGTATAAAAACATTTGGGTTGGTTGTGATATATGAAAGTTTAATTGCTTAACATGATATTATATTAGGCTAACACATCTTAATTTTATTAGTAAAAGACTATTATTAGTCCAGAGAATCTATGGATAGAAAAAATAATTTAATAAAATAAAAAAGAAAGGAAAACAGGAGAAATGAGTTATAATTTAGGCTTTTCTACTTACTGGTTTAATATCTGTGTTTCATTGGCTTCATATGAAAATGAGAGACAGCTTCTCCCACCTTCTTCAGGTAAAGCCCCAATAATAAATTTGTGCAGTGAAATAGTCAAGGGGCACAGATATTTTAGTAGGACCCCTTCGCCCAAGTTAGAGTCTTAAAAATCTATTTAATTGGTTGTTTTTGAGCCTAGGGGAATAAGAGAAAGCACCTCAAACCCATTCTTCTTTTTTCATTTTGTATCTCAATAATATAAAAATAGTTAGGGGATGGGGAGCACGGCATCGGGAATGCAGTTAGCATTAATGCCATGGCTAGCTGGAGAGCCAGAGGAGAGAAAGAGCAATTAGGGAGGTCGTTTTATGAACTATATAAATGTCTAATCAATGTACTGTATCCTTGAAACGAATAATAAAATAAAATTTTTTTAAAAGAATCGTTACATAAAGGAATGAAATATTTTAAAAAGTCTTCTCAAATCACGTGAGGCTAGTTTCTTTATAAATGATTTAATTTTTGATTTCTGGAACTTACAGTTTCTTCATAAGTGATTTAATTTTTGATTTCTGAAACTATTTACAATATTGCCAGAATAAATTGGCTGTGAGACTATCTATAACCAAATTACTTCATTTGAATTTGATTGAATAACCTTAATGAGGTAATACTTACCTCATTGGGGTTGTTGACAAGATTAAGTGGAATAAGTTTTTAAAGTATAAAATTTTTGTTAAATAAAGCATATGGGCATAAGTATTTCTTCAGTTTTAGGGGTCTTTTATTTCAGGGTTATCCTATTGTTTTGTAAAGCTGGAAAAGGTACAGGAGTTGCACTGAATCCATATAGATCCTATATTTGTTTGTTGACTAAATCTCTAAAATATTTTTTTGAGCAATTTCTCTCCCTATTTCCGAAGTAAAGGACAGGTGAATAAAATTTGGCTAACTAAAGATTCCAGATAGCTAGTTTTCTGCTGGTCATTATGTTGATATTTTTATTATCACCAGGCATAATAGCCCTCGTCTGAGAGTGTGAGGTGCCTAAACTATGCCTTTTTGGCAGTGATGAGAGGGAAATGACATTGATAAATGGTCTTTTAAGTATTTTCTGTAGAGTATTGACTTAGTTTTTCTCATTTTGGCAACTTCATTATCTGTGACTCCTTGGGACTAGTCTTAGCCAATTAGTCTCTGGCCTCCTGTTGCCGTTAGGTTCTGCCTCCTCCCTGGCATGTTCTCAGTGCTCGTGCCAGCCCGTACTTGTGCCATCGTCCTGTGCCTGCCTGGAAATGAGTGAGGCCAGGGCTCCAGTGTCTCCCGGTTGCTGGCTTCCCTGCCCATCACCATTTTCTGCCTGCTGCACCTGTCGCCCACCTCAGGCACCACAGCCCACCCCCGGTTCTTAAAAGCTTTCTATGCACCTTGACTTCCCTGAAACTTCTCTTGGTTCTTCCTCTTTCTCTCTGATTCCTTCTCTCCTTCTGCCATCCCTCGTACCTTGTGTTCCTCAGGAATCAGTCTTTGGCCTCATACCCACTTTACACTATTTCTCAATCTGTTCCCATAGCTTCCACTTCTAAGCAATTACTCCCAATGCCGCATTTCATTCTGTCAATCTCCCTGTGTGTTAGATTCTGAGACATCTGAGTAAAGTCAACAAAGGAGTTAATTCAAGGTGAAAGGCCATCGTGAGGGATTTTTGTCAGGACTTTTGGAGCCTCTACTTGGGATAGGGTGGGTGTCTGTGCAGGAGGAGCACTTAAGGGAAGTAATAGAACCTACAGGGTGTGGCTGGGCCTGCAGCAACTTAGAAGTCTTCCAATTGTTAGCAATTATTATTACCATTACTAGTGTAATATTAGTACTAGTATTACTATTACTTTGGGAGTAGTAGTAATGTCTAGAGAAATGTAAATAAACTTTAAGTGAGTATCATTTTAAATTATTTGTAGGTAAGCCCTTTAAAAAGATGAATTCAACTACTTTCAATGACTACATAAATGTCTGAAGAATGTGAGGGGCTGAAATCAGGCAGTGCAGAAAGTGGCACCAGGGGTGGATCCAGAGGGTGAGGAAGCAACCTTCCCCACATCCTGACAACTGGACACAATGTCATCACCATCCCCTGTGAATGCCTGTGTCCTCCTCCTGTCCCACAGCCTGACCTTGGTTTTCAGATGTCACACACAGACAGCTGACGTCAAAGCCACCTTCCCATGACATCACCGGGTTTCCAGTCACAGACCACTGTTTCCTGCAGGAAGACTAGCGATTCTTTTAACAAGACAATACTTCCTGGGTTCTGCTGATAACATGCAGTCCCCCTGACTGGGTTTTCCAGTCACCTTTATACTATTTCCAAATCTGTCAAGGAGAGACCAGAAAGGGGACTTTATATCTCCTCTAGTCATATCTCCTGCAGCTCAGACTGAATGGCTGAATCAATCCCAAATACTCAGGAGAGAAAATATGATTGGCCCAACTTGGGCCAGTGTCCGCCCTTTTTCTGAAAGGAGATAATATAGTATAAACATAGCTACTGGGAAGGGTGAGGCAGGTAACTCCCTGACAGGGATGGTCAGTGAGGTCAGAAAAGATATTTCGAAGACCTTTTCTATATTTAAGCAACTTATAAATATAAATAATATTTCTGTGTTCTTCATTTAGTAGCACTTATGCCCGGTATGTTATCGACTGGGTATGTTTTATCCAGGAGCCATTTTATCAAGGAGCAGTAATGGATAATGTTTAAAATATTTCTAAGGGGATGGAAACACAAGTCTAATGCTATCTGTGTGACTTTGGGCAAGTCACCTGAATTTATAATTAGTCTGATGCCAATGGCCCCTGAATAAGCACCTGGGTTCAACACCAGTTGAGATCAGTCAGGCTAGGACCAGTAGTGCCCATCTGTAAACACGTAAAAGGTCAAGGGAAATGATTCAAATAAAAATTGAATTCTGAATTTTGTTTAAGGCTCATGAGCATCATCTCTAGTTAACAGAGGTTAGTCTAGGGCTTTCCTGGGGGGTGGGGGTGGGAAGGTGGTATACTTTGGGGATTTTTAAATACACTTGCTCCTATTATGTTGCATTAAATTTAAAATACAGATTTTTATATGATCACTACTTGTTTGGGATGGGAAACAAGATTTTACCAACCAGCATTTTTAAAACCCAGTTTTGTTTTGTGTGTGGATGTTTTTGAAGCATAGCTTGTAATCATGACCATATAATAATATATCCTATATGAAACTAACTGAGATTGAAGAATGACCTGACAATTTGATTTAGGTATAAACATTTTTATAGCTTGGTCATAAGAATGAGATGTTATTTCCTTCCTCAAGACTTGTATGCAACGTTTCTTTGGAAATAGTCAGGTAATCTTCCTGGGGCAAAATGAACCTTCTCAGACCCTATATCACTTTTGCGATCCTGCCATAAAAAAATAGAAGAAACTTGGCAATGGAAATGTGTCATTTCCTTTGGAAGAAATTTTGGCTTTGGATATTCAAGATAATGAAAAAAAAGACAATGCAGGAAGGGGCAGAGGGGAAAAGGTAGACCTTGATTTTGTCTGAGGTTTGTTGAGTTAGTTTGGACCTAGTTTTATTATTTCTAATTCAGTGTGATGGCTTCAAGGAGACTTCAGTCTTTAAGGTTTCAGTTACTGGGTTTGCAATTGAATCTAGTATATGTGCTGCCGCAGTGAGCATAGTTGGTTATGATCTAAATCTAATACTTATGCAGAAGACTGGGAGCTAATCTGCACTGTTGGCGCCAGAACAGTACTTATTAATACTTAATGATTAACGTATGATAAGCAGTATTCTAATATTTTACTTGTAGTAACTCATTAAATCCTCAAAACAATATTACACAGTAGGTATTGTTCTTATTTCCATCTTACTAATGACGAAACCACAGAGAGAGTAAGTCAATTGCTTAAGGCTACATTGGCGATAAGCGTTGGGGCCACAATTCAAATCCTAACAGGCTGACTTCAGAGGGGAAGTGCTTTACCACCATGCTCAACTCCCAGATGTTTAATCTTTGTGTCAAATTTCTTTATATATATATTTTAAAAAATGTAATTAAGTTTATTGGGTAACAATGGTTAATACAATTATGTAATTTTTAGTTGTACATTATAATTTGACATCTGTATATTCTATTGTGTGTTTAACCACCCAAAGTCCAGTTTCCTTCAGCTACCATATATTTGATCCTCTTTATCCACTTCACCCTTCCCTTACCCCACTATATTTAACCCCCTTTAACCATCTACCTCCCCCCCTCTTCCCCCACCCCTTACCCTCTGGTAACCACTAGTCTATAGTCCATGTCAATGAGTGTCTGTTTTTTTGTCCCGCTCATTTGTTGCTTTTAGGTTTATATCCCACATATCATGTGATTTTCAACTTTTTCTGTCTGACTTATTTCACTTAGCATGATTATCTCAAGGTCTACCCATGTTGTTGCAAATAGCAGTATTTCATCTCTTATTATGGTTGAGTAATATTCCATTGTATATATGAATCACATCTTTTTTATCCAATCATCTAGCACAGGACACTTCAGTTGCTTCCATGTCCTGGCCACTGTGAATAATGCTGCTATGAACATTGGTGTATGAATATCTTTTCGGATATGGGTTTTTGAGTCTTTGGGGTAAATAAACAGTAGAGGGATTGCTGGATCATACTGTAGGTCAATTCTTAGGTTTTTGAGGAACCTCCGCACCATTTTCCATAGTGGCTATACCAATTTGCAGTCCCACCAGCAGTGTATGAGGGTTTCTATTACTCCACATCCTCTCTAGCATTTGTTATTACTTGTCCTGTTGATAATAGCTATTCTAACAGGTGTGAGATGGTATCTCATTGTGGTTTTGATTTGCATTTCCCTATTAGCTAGCAATGTTGAGCATCTTTTCAAATATTTGTTGGACATCTGTATGTCCTCTAGGGAGAAGTGTCTGTTCAGGTCCTTTGCCTATTTTTTGATTGGATCATTTGTGCGTTTTTTGTTGTTGTTGTTGTTATTGAGTTATATGAGATCATTTGTGTGCTTTTTGTTGTTGTTATTGAGTTATATGAGTTTGTATATTTTGGATATTAAGTCTTTATTGAAGGCATTGCTTGCAAACATATTTTTCCATTCAGATGGTTATCTCTTTACCTTGTTGACAGTTTCTTTTGCTGTACAGAAGCTTTTTAGTTTGATGTATAATTCCTTTATCTTTAAAAGGTTGTAACAATACTTTGTACCTCTCCGGCTCAGAGAAGTATTCTGAGATTAATAGCAGTGAGTGTCTATTTTAACCTCTGTGGGTCTCTCCCTTGTGCACCAAGCTCCCTTTGAAATCATTAAAAGCTCTATGTGTGTGTGTGAAAGGAAGCAGAGCCCTTAGTGGGCGAGCGGATGTAAAAATACTGAGGGAACATATATAAATCACTTTTTTCCTTGGAAGATGATCTATGTGGACGTCGAATAGCATGAAATGCTTTGTATTGTGTATGTGCAGGTAACATTCTCCCATATGTGACATTCTCATTTTGAAGTCATAATCCATGGAAAGGATCATTAGGGAGTAATTTTATATTGTAATGTTTACTCTTTGGGTAACCCACAAGCTTCTCAGGGGCAGGACCCAGCTCTGATTCAAATGTATTCTAAAGGTTTCTCTCCCCTTCTCATTCCCTTCTAGTATTGGCTTTGGTACTTGGTACATAATAGGTGCTCAGTAAAACTTTCCTGAGGGAATAGAAGCTGAGAGAATTGGATTTTGTGTAGCGATTTCTCAGTTAGCTTAATTCATAGTAAGGAAAACCACCTTGAAGGGCAAACTATTTTGAGAGAATTTTGATAAGAGCAAATTAAAACTAATTACAAAAGAGAATATGAGAAATTGTGGCTAGATGTCAGAAAGAGTTTCTTGACCATGGTGACAGTGAAAAGCTGAAAATTGTCCTATGGGGCAAGGATGCAATCTTTCTTTACAGATTTTGAATATTAGGTTATTTAGGGTGGACTCAGTTTTACCTGGAAGTAGGGGGATTGAGGGAGAAAGAGGTGATTCCCCTTCTCAACTCAGATTCCATGGCTGGAGCATGGATGCAACCAGGAAACCATTTTCCACAGACGGAGTACAAAAAGCATATTGGCAGACGCTGTGCCACAGGAAATTGTCACTACTAAAGTTGTTATTCCAGTTAAACTTTCTCAGACAGAGTGCTATCTCCTAAGGGTTTACAGAGCAGGTCTGTTTTTCATATGTTAACCTATCCAATTCGCTTTAACATTTATTCAGTCAAGAGACAAAAATCTACTTAGAAGCTTGTAACTACCTTATAGGAATTGAGACTTAACACTCAGAAGAATTTCATCCTTGGCATTCATTCCTCCTAAAGCTCATTAATTTGGGTCCTTGTTTTCCTCATTATCCTAAGGAGGACAAAATAATCATGGCAATTGCAATTCTTAATGACAGAGATCAGTGACTTTCATTTTCATTTTCTAATCAATTAATCAGTAAATTAATCAATATTTTTTATAACTGTACTGTGAAAGTCATCATGCCACAATTAAATCCAGTATCAAAAGAACACTTTAAAGGTAAGGAGTGCTTCAGGAATACAAGGATAGGTCGACTTTAGAAAACTTAACAAAATTAAGGGAAAATCATATAAATCTCATAAAGTAGGGAACTATTTGATTGAAATCAATATTCAATCTTCATAAAATTTTTTAGTTATATGAGATTATAATGATACTACTTTAAAATAAAAAGTATCTCTTTGAAGACAAAAGCTAGAAGAATTTACATATAAAGAAGGAACAAGACGAGATGTCCACTTTTACCATTATTCAATATTGCTTGGCAGTTCTAGCCAATGCATTCAGATAAGGCAAGAAAATAAGAGGTATAAATATTGAAACTAAAATAAAAGCATTGGTATTTACAGATAAGAATCAAATACAAGACTATTAGAATCAGTAAGAGAGCCAGAAAAACGGACATTTGTAATTATACAAATGAAACAAAATAGCATTTCAAATCGACCCTTTTGAATTTTTAATTAAAAATTTCTGATTAAATAGAATGAGAAATTCCATTAATGATACCAACAAAATAGAAAATTTATAGAAATAAGAAAAGTATAAGACCTGAATTTAAAAATATATGTATATATAACTGAACTATAAGAACTAAAAGAGGACTTAAATAAATGGAGATATAATTAAACTCATACAGATATAAAATAACATGTTCTTGGAAGGGTTCAATGTTGTGAGGAGGTAAAAAATTTAATGCAAATACAATCAAAATTCTAATGAGATTTTTAAAACCTGACAAAAATGATTATGCTATTTATTTTGAATAATAATACACAAAAAATAAACCAGAAGAATTTTAAAGTGCAAAGGGAGAGCTACTCTCAAGGAGATCAATATGTATTTTAAAGATTTACTAATTAAGACAGTATGATATTGTTCATAAAAAATAGAGATAAATCAATGAGTCGGAATAGAAATCTGCAAAATACATCCAAGTATTCATCAGAATTTAATGTATCATAAAGATAAAGTAGAAGGATAGTCGATTTGAATTAAAAATATTATGACAACAGGCTAACCTTTGGGGGAAAGTTTAGGTCCTTAGATACTTTGCATATAAATAAATGTTAGATAAATTAAACTTTTTGGTTTTTATATTATTGTGGAAAAATGAAAGTGCTGGAATAAAATATAAATATTTTAATAGTCTAATAGGAGTAGACCTTCCTAATATAATACCAAAGGCTTAAACCACGAAGTTTTGATAGATCTTACTATATAAAATTTTAAAACTTTAATAAGTTAAAAAAAGAAAAACTGGAATACCTCAGCTAAGTAAGGTTATCATGCTCCAGGACGTGCCTGTACCATCCGTCTCATACCCAACCTGGTGGTTAAATTATCAGGAATTTTGCAAGGTGATGTTAAAGAGAGCCATCATTAAAAATTAAATTATAGACACTTCAGTTAAATAAATTATATTAAGAACAAAGGTAATAAATGTATAAAACAACTTATCTCTTCCTAATTATTTTACTGCATTTTGCTGTGGAGTTTATACCTACTATATCTGTATGGCAGAAATAAAATCAGATTACAGGGAGGAAGACAACAGGAACTGGGAATGGGGAGGTACCAGCACCTTCCATCCCCATTCCTTGCCCTGCTCTTCTTTTTGCATGTCAGTTATCATCCTCTCTAACTAAAGACCAGTTTCTTCATGTGGTTGGGACATATTAGCCAACAACTATTAGACTTCCATCTTTAACTTCACCACCAGAGAGGCAAGGAGCCACTAAAACTTGTTCTCTCAGTTCAAGATAAACATTGCCCAGAAAGGACTCTAATTGACCTATTTAGGTTAAGTGACATTCCCTAGACCAGTCATAATGATTAGAGGAATTTGCTTGTTGATTGGCCCAGATTTGATCAGGTGGCTTGTCCTAGACTGATGCTAAGTAGGAGGTAAGATCTATTAGAATATGGCCCTTGCTTTTTGTTGTTGTTGTTCACAGATGACATGATTATCTATGTATAAAATCCAAAATAATCAACAAGAACCAAAAATAAACATACAAATTTCTGGAATTAATAAATGATTATGATATTTTTACAAGGTTAAGATACAAAAGTCAATTGTTGTTTCTATATACTAGCAATGAACAAGTGGCATTTGATATTAAAAACAGTAACATTTACCTTAACACTCCCCAAAATGAAATACTTAGGTATAAACCTAACAAAACATGTACAATATCTGTATGAGGAAAACCACAAAACCCTGGTGAGTAAAATCAAAGAACTAAATGAATGGAGAGATATTCCACATTCATTGATAGGAAAATTCAATATTGTCAAGATATCAGTTGTTTCCAAACTGATCTATAGATTCAGTGCAATCCCAATCATAATATCAGCAAGTCATTTTGTGGATATAAAGAAAGTTATCCTAAAGTTTATATAAAGAGGCATATAGACCAGAATACCCAACACAATATGGAAGAACAAAGTTGGAAAACTGATACTACCCAACTTGAGGACTTCCTATAATAGTATAATGTTCAAGATAGTGTGGTATTGGCTAAAGAACAGAACTAATAGATCAATGGAAGCAGTAAAGAGCCCAGAAATAGTCCCATGTGAATACAGTCAACTGATCTTTGACAAAGGAACAAAGGCATTACAGTGGAGAATAGAGTTTTTTCAAAAATAGTGTTAGAAAACTGGATATCCACATGCAAAAAATAATACTAAATCTAGATACAGACCTTACATCCCTCACAAAATCCAACTCAAAATGCATCACAGACCTAAGTGTAAAATATAAAACTATAGAGATCCTAAATGATAACATAAGAGAAAACTTAAATGACCTTGGATATGACAATAACTTTTTAGATACACAACACTTAAGGCACAATTCAGGTAAGAAATATTTGAAAAATTGGACTTCATTAAAATAAAAAATTATTGCTCTGTAAAAGACAATGTCAAGAGAATGAAAAGCCATAGACTGGGAGAAAATATTTTCAAAAGACACATTTGACAAAGGACTGTTATCCAAAATATACTAAGAATTGTTTAAACTCAACGGTAAGGAAACAATCCAATTAAAAAATGAGGCAACGACCCTAACAAACACCTCATGAAAGATGGTATACAGATGGTAAACAAACACTTGAAAAGATGTTCAACATCATATGTCACAAGGGAAATTCAAATTTAAATGATGAGTTACCACTACACACCTGTTAAAAGGATCAAAACCCAAAACACTGACATCAGATGCTGGTGAGGATGTGGAACAACAGGAACCCTCATTCACTGCTGGTGGGAATGCAAAATGGTACCCACCACTTTGGAAAATAGTTTGGCAGTTTCTTACAAAACTAAATATACTGTTACTATAGTGTGCAGCAATCATGTTCCATGGTAATTACCCAAAGAAGCTGAAAATTTATGTACATACAGCAACCTGCACATAAATGTTTATAGCAATTTTATTTACAATTAGCAAAACTTAGAAGCAACCAAGAAGTCCTTCGGTAGCTGAATAAACTGTGGCATATCCAATACAACTGAAGTATTATTCAGTTCTAAAAATAAATAAGCTATCAGCAAAAATAAGTATAAAAAAAATTTAAATGCATATTGCTAAGCGAAAGAAGCCAGGCTGAGAAGGCCACAGGCTGAGATTCCAACTATCTGACATCCTGAAAAAGACAAAACAATAGAGATAGTAAAAAGATCAGTGTTTGCCTCCATATATCTTGTGAGTCAATTCCTTATAATGAAATTCTTGATACACACGCACACAACAAGGTTTTTCAGGAGAATCTTGACTAAAACACAAGCCAAAGTCTTTATTAACCGGTCCATAAGAAGATATTGATAAGGGTGTTTGTTTTATTTGTAGAGGAAGAGAGCAGCTAGGTAAAACATGATTCAATGCACATCATGGAGGGATGTATGGCCCCTGCTTTTTGAAACACATATTAAAAGGAGCATTTCCTAGGGAAGCATTTTGTTCTGGGAAGATAAAAGAAAGAATGTCTATGACTTTGAGCTTCTACCTAAGTTTCATTCAACTGTAGAGAGATCCTTTTGTGAACTATAAAAGACTTGTAAACAACAAGAAATTGAGTCATGCTTAAGCCCACAGCCTGCATTATTATAAAAGTGATTCTGAAAATTTTGAGTTACAGAGATGCTTTTGTCTTCTCTTAACTGATATTCTTTTACCAATCCTCACTGTCATTGTTGATTGAATTCATAATCACTGAAATCCATTTTATTTTTTAAAAAAACAAAAATAGCAATTCCTAACATACTAATATTAACTAATGTTAATTCCTAACTAATATTTTGGAAACTATAAAGTAAATAAAAACTATTCACATTTTTTTTTTTTTAGTATTCTGAACACTTATCATAGTCTCGAATTTATTAAATGTTTATTGAGTGCTTACTATGTGCCTTGGGGTGATACCAAGGGTTAAAAATAACCTCTTCTCTTGGAGACTGCACCTACTGGGAGACTTGATGTATATTATGCTAGGTCTGTCCTGGGCTGAGATCCACTGTTGGTCACAACGAGAGGAGGTTTGGGGGTGAGGGAGAGAAAAAGAGAGAGAGAGAGAGATGTGGGGGGTTGGGGGCGGGGGCAAGGAGAGAGAGAAGAGGGAGGAGAGGAGAGGAGAGGAGAGGAGAGGAGAGGGATGTAGCCTCTTTTCTTTAGGATTCCTATGAATTTGAGAGTCTGGATGAGTTCTTGAAACTGCTTCCCTGCCCTCGGGTGACGAGTCAAGAACTCAGGCATAAAATTAATCCCTGCCCACAGACCATGGACCTAAATGAGGTTTTACAGCACCTAAAGAAAACTAAGCAGTGGACCTAGAAGGAAATTAACCTATTCATGTTGTCTTTCTAGCTTTGTGCTGTGATGAATTTATAACCTATGCTATTCAACAGAATGAGGCTTATTGCTTTCTTATGTTTTTATTTATGCTCTGTTTACAAATAAAAATCCACATACAAGGAAACATTCTGAAGTTGTCTCTCAACACTGACAAAATGACTATTCAGTTCTGGTTATAGCCAGGTATTTATAGGACTATGTTAAGACCAATGGTTGGGAATTTGAGAAATTAAAGAGCATCTTGAATGTTGGTATTTATTATGCTTCATCTGGATGCCTAGGTTTTGAGAAGAAATGGTTGAATACTGATTGTAGTATTTTATCCAGCTATGGAAAGAGTAAAAGGCATGTGTGTGTAGGAGGAGTAGGGAGGTGACATCCAAGGTAGAAAATTCTAATTTCATGGATACACGGGCCTGGCAACTTTGGCAGGCCATTTTAGGCTGATACATTCAAGCCAGGTTTCATTAGCCAATGTGTACCAATGCAGGATTTGGGCCTCTGACTTTGAAAATGGAGACTGCTCCAGGCCAGAGATGTCAGTGTATATAGTTAACTGTTATGGATCTTACAATAAAAATTTGTTGAAGGTCATTAAACACTCATCTCTCTCTGTTTATTACTTTAGTCTTTTATTTGTTGGTAGACATGGATCGTTTGATGTCGATTACCGCCATGCTTGGCATTTTATGCAGTAAAGGTCCTTACGGTTCTTGAGGGGTAAATAAAGAAGCTAGTGAAAAGCTACAGTGACAGTGAATCTTGCATTTTTGCTCACAGTCTGAAAGGAGAGTGTGAGAAGGTGTCTCTGTAGCTGTGTCTTCTGTGAGCGATGCTTCAGGTCTGAATTCATAGCCCTGTCCTGCTCCTCTCTGTACCCCACATGCTTTCCTCTCCAAAGGCTGCAATGACCTTGGCAATTCTAGGTGAATTGGAGCTGGGAATTTTTATTCTTCTTCTTCTTCTCATCACTTGTTTATTTGGAATGCCACTTTCTTTAGTAGGAAGAGAGAAATTTATCTTCTTGCTCAGAGTATCTACTGTGTTTTACTTATTTTAGGGTCAAGGCCAATGCATTTCTCTCTTTTTCCCTCCTTCCTCCCTTCCTTCCTTCCTTCCTTCCTTCCTTCTTTCCTTTGTTCCTTCCTTCCTTCCTTCCTTCCTTCCTTCCTTCCTTCCTTCCTTCCTTCCTTCCTTCCTTCCTTCCTTCCCCTTTGTCTTTCTTTGATGAAGTGTTTAATTCAAGTCCATTTGAGAATATTTTTGCTCAGCTTCTTCATAACTGCACATATTAGACATTTTCCCATTTTCCCATTTATAGTCTGTAAGCCTAAAAGAATATATTATTTACTTTCTTGGAGTGTGTATCTTCTGTCAATCTTTGTGCTATTTGTTCTTCCTACATGATCTGATACCCTTATGACACACTATAGGTAGGTACTAATGTAATCCCATTTTCAGATGAGGAAACTAAAGCAATTACCTTTTCAAAATCATACAATGAAAAACAGACTGAAATTCCAAGCCACGTCTATCAGATGTGCCAGATATGCTCTTGACAACTTGACTGAACGGCTCAAGCTTTGTTATTTGCAGGTCTGATATATCATTTGTTCTGAAAAATAATGTTAATATGTGTATAATACTCAGATAATTTTCAAATTATAGTAAAATGTACTTAGCTCTGAAATTATACCTACCATACTTTATTCTTGATTTAATGTTTTATAAAATTCTGTGGAATCTTTCATTGTTCTGAAACACCAGTTATTCTTTTCTTGTGGATATGAAAAGATGTTAGGAAATAGAAATTTTTATTTAAAAAATCCATATAAATTCTAACAAACATTGTATGTGACAAAGAAACATTTTTAAAAAATTAAATTCTGTGAAACTGAAGAGGGAAAAGATGGGTTGTACTTGAATTCTAGTTGAATAACTTTAAAAGAAAGTGTAATGAGCTTAATGTTGAGGAATAGATAGCTTGCTCACATTAAAACAATTATTCATTTTCCTTATTTTTTGGAACTTCGTCTCATAGTGAGATTAGTTCATTGTATATTTGGTCACGTAATGGTTATATTTGGTGAAGACAATCATTAGCATTTGTTTTAAAAAGAAAAATAGTCCAGGAACTAATTTTATTGATTTATTTGTTAGATTTATTAAATATAAGCTAAAGCTAATAAAAATCTATTCTTTCAAATATATAGATCATTTTGAAATTATACCTAATAGTCAAAACATAAAATTTCTCTTAAAAGAAAAAATGTTTCTTACTAAAGAAATCCTTTATCTTAATGTGTGACAAAGCTTGGGAATTTTAGGTCTCTCCTCAAGAACACTGGAATATATGTTTTGTGACTTCCTCTTGAAAATTAATGGTAGCTTCAAAAAAGCAAAACAGGTAAGACACTTGCCTTTGTTTTCAGACCTGTAGCATCTACCCCTTGAGTTAGCTGTAGCTCTTTCTCTGGCACCATGTTCTTATTACTATTCTTTTTAGCACTCACCTCACTTAGAGTAGATTGAACTCAGAAAGGCACCAACATTAGGCACTAACATTATCATCTCTTATTTACAGGCACATTTGTCATATTTATTAGAACTGGCCATTTCATGAAAAATATTTGTATTAACATTAAGTATAAAATGTTATTTTGTCAACAGGTGATGAATTAACCGTCATATTTAAATCTCTTTTGTGCATTTAGGCATATTAACATGTCTAATGCATTTTATTTAAAGTGCGTAAATCTTTAAGTGCAATATTCCATTACCCAACATAATTCTCTTAACCTTTTTATGTACGTGAAAAGCTCACATTCATATTAAATAATTCTTTTCTTTCCCAGAAATAGGAAATGAGGGCCTAATATAGAATTTGTTATTATGTTTCTCACCAAAACAGTCTATGATTGACTGAAGCCAAAGATTTTTTAAAATGCTGTATACTTAATATTATAAAAGAGAAACAGCCATCTCGAATCATTCTAATATTCAGCCAAGGATTAATTCTTTAAAATATCAATGACCATATAATAAGTGTTGTAATGATGAAGAATATGTTTTTGAGTTAGTAGGAGCTGGATTTGACTTTTCCTTTTCAGTGTATTGATTGTATGTTCATGAGTAAGTTATTTAAAGACTCTAAGCACCAGGTTTCTCACCTGCAAATTTACCTTGCATGAGAAGTGTCAGAAAATTATCTGAGCTAATATTAGCTAAGTGTTGAGCAGAATCCCGACAATGTGGTAAGCACTCACTCTATGTACAGTAGCCATTTTTATAGTCTTCATTCTTTTTTATTTTTTTAAATAATTTTTTAATTTTTTAAACTATAATTGGCGTACAATATTATATTAGTTTCAGGTGTACAACATAGTAATAAGACATTTATATAAACTTACAAAGTGATCATCCCAATAAAGCAAATATCCATCTGACACCATACATAGTCATTACAATATTATTATTTCCTATGCTATACTTTACATCCCCATGACTATTTTGTAACTACCAATTTGTACTTCTTAATCTCCTTCCCTTTTTCACTCTTCACCCACAATCTCCCTCCCACCTGGCAACCATCAAAATGTTCTCTGTATCTATGAGTTTGTTTCTGTTTTGTTCATTTGTTTATTTTAAGACTCCATGTATAAGTGAAATCATACGGCATTTGTCTTTCTCTGTCTGACTTATTTCACTTAGCATAATACCCTCTAGGTTCATCTATGCTTTGTATGGCTAATATTTCATTGTATTAATATTAGCCACTTCTTCTTTATCCATTCATCTACTGATGGACACTTATGTTTCTTCCATATCTTGGCTATCATAAATAGTGCTGCAATGAACATAGGGATGCATATATCTTTTCAAATTAGTGTTTTGGGTTTCTTCAGAAAATACCCGGAAGTGAAAGTACTGGGTCTGTCCTGTCTCTTGTTATAACCTTTACTTTGAAGTCTATTTTGTCTGATGTAAATATTGCCACCCCAGCTTTTTTTTTTTTCATTTTTATTTTCATGAAATATTTTTTTCCATCCCTTTACTTTCAGTCTGTGTGTGTCTTTTAATTTGAAGTAAGTCTCTTATAGGCAGGATATATAAAGGTCTTGACTTCTTATTCATTCAACTGCCCTATGTCTTTTAATTAGAGCATTTAATCCATTTACATTTAAAGTAATTGTTAATAGATATGTAGTTATTGCCATTTTATTATTCACATCTTTTATCTTTTTAAAAGTTTTTTCTTCTTAAAGAAGTAAGTCCCTTTAACATTTCTCATAATACTGGTTTGGTGTTGATGAACTTCTTTAGCTTTTTCTTGTCTGGGAAGCTATTAATCTTCCCTTCAATTCTAAGTTATAGCTTTGCTGGTAGAGTAATCTTGGTTGAAGGTCCCGGGTTTTCATCACTGTGAATGTTTCATGCCAATACTTTCTGGCCTGCAAAGTTTCTGTCGAGAAATCAGCTAACAATCTTAATGAAGCTCCCTTATAGGTAACTAATTCTTTTCTCTTGCTACTTTTAAGACTCTCTCATTGTTTTTAACTTTTTGCATTTTAATTATGATGTGTCCTAGTGTGGGCCTCTTCGAGTTCATCTTGTTTGCTACTCTGTGCTTTCTAGGGCTGTATGTCTATTTCCTTCACCAGGGTTGGGAGGTTTTCAGTCATTATTTCTTCAAATACGTTTTCAATTCCTTGCTTTCCTCTCCTTCTGGCACCCATGTGATGCAATTGTTGGTACGCTTGATGTTATCCCAGAGACCCCTTAACCTGTCCTCATTTTTTTTTTTTTTTGGATTATTTTTTTCTTTTTGCTATTCTGATTGGGTATTTTCTGCTATCTTATCTTCCAAATTACTGATTTAGTCTTCTGCTTTTTCTAATATATATATTATTGATTTTCTCTGATGTATTCTTCATTTTAGTTATTGTATTCTTTATTTTGACTGGTTCTGTTTATGTTTTCTATCTCAATTTTTATGTTTCTTATCTCTTTTGAAATTCTCACTGAGATTGTTTAGTATCCTTATAACCAGTGTTTTGAACTCTGCATCTAATAGACTACTTTTCTCAATTTTGTTTAGTTCTTTTTCTGGAACTTTGTTCTGTTCTTTCATTTGAGACATGTTTCTTTGTCTACTCATTTGGGCTGCTTCCCTGTGTTTGTTCCTATGTATTAGGTAGAGCTGCTATATATCCTGGTCTTGGAAGAATGGCCTTATGTAGTACATGTCCTATGGGACCCAGAAGCACATTTCCCTGGTCACCTAAGCCAGGTGCTCTAGGTGTGTTCCTTGTGTGGGTTGTGTGTGTCTTTCTGCTGCTGTTGAACCCTTATTGCTGTTGGCATGTCAATGGGAGGGGTCGATCCTTGGGCTGATTTGTTGTGAGGACTAACTGTGACTACGGTGGAGAAATTGGTGTGCTGGGATTGACCCTATGGAGCAGGATTTGCTTTAATGTGGCTCTAGTGCCTGCCAAGCCTGCCCTTTGGGTGTGTTGCTTGTGGAGGTGTTTGGGTGGTGCTCTGTTGTGGTCTAAATCTGGTCACCAGGTATGTTGGTTCTGAGGCCTCTTGGGAGAGTCTCTGATGCTGGCCAAGTTCAGCTGCTGCCTGTGCCCTGCCTGGGGGCACTTGGTATCAGTTATAAAGTGATCTGTAGATGATTGCCACTTGTGCTAGGCTTGAAGGTGCTTAGGAGAGGCTAGGTTGTAAACTGAAGTCGGCTAGTACTATCGTCAGTCTTGAGCTACTTAGCAAGGGATATAGGGCATGCTGAGGACAGATGCTGCTTATTTGGGGTTTAAAAATCTTTGAGGTATTTTAAGAAGATTCATAGCATAAGCCAAGATTGGCCATTTTTATGGACAAACCACTGGAAGAACAAGGTGGGAGGGGCAGGGGTCTCAGGGAATTACCAGGGCAAGGCAAACAGTATAGATTCAGATATGGCAGCCACATGCTTCTGCACCCTGGGAGCGGGGAGGACTCAACAGTAGAATAATGGCTTTGATCATACTTCTGTCTGGGAGAAAGTTGCCCCTCCAGCCCTTTCTCTGAAGACAGACAATTCAATTCCTCCCCATATATCTCTGGAGCCTTTTACACTGCTGCCCCAGTGTGCATAAGTCCATGTATAGTCCCTTTAAGAGGAGTGCCTGGGACTCCAGCTGCCCACCATCTCACTCAGTCACAATCTCTGCTGGTTTTCACAGCTAGAAGTTATAGAAATTTCTCTTCCCCACACTGGAACCCCAGGCTAGGGAGCTTGGTGTGAGGCTAGACCCCTTCACTCCTCAGAGGGGATCTCCCCAGCCTAGATATCCCTCCTAGTTTTTAACCACCACACATAGATGTGGGACCAGCCTATTCCATGTCTCTGCTCCTCCTACCAGTCTCTATATGGCTTCTTCTGTATATCTTTAGTTATAATACTTCTGTTCAGCTAGGCTTAAGGCGAGTCTCAATTTTAATTGTTCTGTAGTTTAGTTGTAGTTTTGTTATGGTTGTGGGAGGAGGTGAGCACAGTGTTTACTTACCCCATCATCTTTACCAGAAGTCTTATAGCCTTCATTATTAAAGCTCTACAGATGTAAAGGCCTGTACCTGCAACTTTACAAACTGAGGTCAAGATACGGCACAATGGAAGCTCCACCAGTGAGCAGTCAAAAGCCCCCTGCAGCTTTCCTTGGGGACAGATACATTGAACAGATACTACTATTATTTAAGTTAAATCCACGTGATGGGCATTTATGGAAGGCAGAAGGCCCTCTATTTGTAGTAAATTCCACTTGTGATTATTTTCTCAACACTGAACTGCCCTGTTAATGAAGTATTAGAGTTCTTTATCAGTATAAAAACCCCTGCTTTTCATTGAAATGTTCTTTCAGACAGTGAATTTTAGAGTGGATTGTTATTAACACAAAGATCAAGAAATTATAAATATTTGCCAAAATAATTTGAATCCTAAAAAATTGGCATGAATGGTGTATCTGCATTTTATATAAAATGCCCTGTGTCTTATAAATTTGTTTATGTACACACAGGATACATATATTACATGTATTGTTTTTAATCATCAAAGAAGCCCTATGTGCTAAGTATCATTAACTTCCTTTTACAGATGGGGAAACTGAAGGTCAGAGAGTTGAAATAACATATCCAAGTTCAAACATATAAAAAGTAGAGGAGCCAGAATGTAAATCCGACTATGTCTAAATAAAAAATTCTCATCCATTTTACCATGTATTACTCACAGTTAAAGAATTCACCAGAGTTCAGATGAGCACATGTTGAAGATGTGACTCTCCTTTGCTTTCATACTCTCGGGTAGACTATATAGGCTGTCAATATGGCAAAGAGCCTTAGTGAAGAGGACTATATTGTATGTCAAAATTATAGTCTAGGAAAATCCAACTTACATCCAGAAAACATAAAGAGGCCAATTCTTTACTGAAGAATGAATGAAGTGGAAGATCTAGATTCATTTCCAGAACACTACCACCCATTTTTAATCTATTAGCACTGCTCTGGAACATATTGAATAACACTTGAAAGACATTAAATAAGTAGTAAAGAAATATTTATTCTTACCTTTAAAATGTTGACTTTGGACTTGATGGATGAGTTTTGCACCAAAGGTAATGACCATGTAAATTTACCTTAATGATGGAGCAAATTAGGCAGAAAGAGCAGGTATAAAGATTTTTCACCTCCACGCCCAACTCCATCAACTCCACTTTTGCATCCGGGAGGTGACACACTGTGTGTTGGGGGGTGCTTTATCCTCTTTATTTTTCTTCAAGACAGTAGAGAAGGAATAACATGTTCACCTATGCAATTAGCACGGAGAATTACACAATAATACATAGTTGCCACCTGCAACTAAAGTTGCACATGACATACTATTCACATAGCTTCAAAATTTTATGACTTAAAGCAAAATGTATCCATATGTAAATGAATTGTTTAAATCTGAAATATATAATGTGGACACTTTTTGTTTCTTTTAACATTTCTTGATAGTACTACCTTTCTCTTATCTTGTTCTATTGCTCTTCTATGTCCCTTCTAGGCTCTGCTGCAGCAGCAACAGCAACTAATAAAAATGATAACAGCAGCTAATATTTCTTGGACACATTATAATGTTTTAAGATTTAAGTACTTTATAGGTACTGTCTACTTTCCTCTCCACAAACTCTGTTCATAAAAATTATTGTCATTCCCACTTTACAGATGAAGAGAATGAGACTTGAAGATTATCTAGTTATTAAGTACCTAGTAATTTCTGGTTCTCATTAAGATTTAGTAAGTACACACTACTGTTTCTCTCACTGACTGCAGTTGTAAAACCTGGATAGAGTGCACGTAGCAGTTATTTGAGGACCCTGAAAAGTAAATAGTAATAGGCAGATTGGGAATAAGATCAGAATTTGAAGTGCCACTAAACAGGCCACTGTTTTTATGTTTAGCTTGGACTCGTGCAGCCCGAACCTCAGAAGTGGGCACCATGATGCAGAAAGAGCTTCAGCAGAAACCCTCTGTGTCTGGAACAGCAGGAGTTCTTAAGACTCAGAGAGAGTGGGAAATCACCCATTTTTCTTTTTTAAAAAATGGTCTCTCCATTTTCTAGTACCCTAATATTCAAGCAATCCTATAGTAGTAGTGTCGGAATGAAAGCTAAAGGTTTGAGAGAGGGAACTTTCTTCTCTGATTGATAGAGCTGTGGTCCTAAAGAGTTTGCTTAACAAAGGAAACCCCTGTTTGCTGTGCTATTGATTGGAGTAACTAAAGTCCTAATTTTCTGACCAGAGGACTGAAAGTACTGGGAATTATTTTCCCAAGAGTTCCCAGTACCAGAAATTCCTTGAAAGATCATAGAGCAGAAGAAACTTTGAAAAGTGACCCCCATAAAATTGTTTATGATCTCCAGGGCTCACCCTGAGCTGTACATGAACATATGTCCACCACCCATCATCAGTCTATAGAACACTTTGAGAAATAAAGTAGCATGTAGATTGCTGCCCAGGTCCCAGACTGGCCGGTGGGTGGTGGACATATGAGATGGATCTAAAAAGCAATATTAAGGCTTCAAAAGCTGAAGTGGCATTAAAACCTCAATCCACAGAAAATGGGATGGGACTTGCAGCCAAAACTTAACCAGGCTGATTGCTGCTAAAACAAAAATATCAACATTCTCATAGAACTTAAACAAGATCCAAAATTTCATAAAAATAATAAAAATGTCAGATACATTCAGAATTACTTGGGAAACAACAGATACTGACTTGAAGATGACACTGATGTTAGAATAGTCTGTAAAAGACTTCAAAGCAGATATGAAAAATCAGCACCATGCAATTGCTAACCCTTTTGAAATGAATTGAAAAATAGAAAGTCGTAGCAAAGAAATAGAAGGTATAAAGGAACACCAAAATGAAATTTTTGAACTGAAAAATAAAATAGTATGTATGGCAAAAAAATTTACTGGATAGACTGACTAGCAGAATGGAGATGACGGAGTGAAAAGTCAGTAAACTTAATGATAGATCAGCAGAAATTATTCAACCTGAAAAACAGAAAAAAAAGGAATAAAAAATGGACAGAGAGTCTTCCAGTTTCAGCTCCAATACATAAAGGGCTTAGAGATCACCATTCCTATTCTTACAATAAGAAAAAGCTGCATCAACTAAAAATTAATGCTTTCTTGGATTCATCAGAGAACTGGGGTCTCAGAGCTAAAAATTGCCCTGGAATCTGGAGAGACAGGTACATCCAGAAAGACACAGCTGAGATCTGTTTGACAGAAGCAGAAGCCACTGAAGCCATAAACTGGCAGTGTCACTTAAATGATAATTTTGACAAATTGCTGGAGGTTGAATGTGATGAATGTGACAGCAAGAAATTCCTGGGGGCTACTGTCTTTCATAAGCTTTACCTCTAGGAGCCCCACCATGTTCTCACATCGAAGACCTAAAAAAGATCACCTTGTGGCTTTGGCAGGGGAGAGAAAGAGTAATCATTATGAAATATACCCAGAGCCTTTTCCATAATAAAGGCTCACTCTACACGGGAAAGCACTTAGCCAGAGCCTTATTCCAGCTGGAGGAATAAGAGTGGGAATCCCCCCACTCTAATCCCCTGCAGCCTTCCCAACTCACCTGAAAAAGAAAAATTAGTCACCAGGGCTTCAAGGAAATAGAATGGGAATATTATAGGCAAGAGAAGGAAGTAGGGGTTAGGTGGGGAAAAAGCTGTTCCACTAGAGAAACACTTATCATGATCACAGCCATTGGACACAGGTCTACTAAATGATGGAGATTTAATTGGAAGATTATGAAACATCCTTCCTCTTCCACAGCTACTACCACACAACAGGACTTGAGTATAATAAATGGATTATAGCCAGAAGAACTGTAAAACACAGACTCTCTCAGCAGGAGAACTTAGGAAAGTTCAAAAATAGTAACGCTAAAGAAATTTGAAGCCTCTAGAACTTATGGCTGCAGCAAACATTAAACACAGTTTAACTCCTACCTAGATTAACATAAATCCTCACACTAAAGGCCTATTTACATCAGTTCCTATTACTCAATACAATGTCTGCTTTCAATAAAAAATTTTAAGGCATGCTAAAAGGAACAACAACAACAACAACAACAACAGAACAGCTTGAAGGGACAAAGCAACTATGAGAACAAGACTCAAACATAATATAGATGTTGGAATTCTCAGGGTATTTAAAATAACTGATTAACACATTAAAGCATTTAATGTAAAATAGACTATGTAAGAGCAGATGAGTAATGTAAACAGAGATGGAAACTCTAAGACTCAAAAAGAAATACTTAAACTTAAAAAAAAAAACTAAGAAATGAAGAAGACTTAGATGGGCTCACCAGTAGACTTTAAACAGCTAAGGAAAGAATTAGTGAACTTGAAAATAGGTATTTTCTAAAATGAAATGAGGAGAAAAAATAAAGAATGAAACAAATTAGAACAAAACAGAATATCTGAGAACTATGGACCAATATTAAAAGGTATAACATGTACGTAATTAGTATACCAGAATGAGAAGAAATGGAGAACGTGCAGCGAAAGAAATATTTGAAATAATAATGGTCAAGAAATTTCAAAAACTAATGACAAGACTAGAAAAAAATCCAGAAAGCATGGAGAGGCATATAACGCTGAAAACCAAGGACAAAGAGAAAATCTTGAAATGAGACAGGAAAAAGAACACCAATAGAGGAACAAGGATAAAAATTACAGTATACTTTCTATCAGAGATCATGTAAGCAAGAAGAGTGGAATGAAATATTTAGAGTTGGAGGGAAAACACCACCTACCTAGAATTCTATATACAGCAAAATTATTCTTCAGATGGAAGGAGGAATAGTCTTCTTAGACAACCAAAAACTGCCCAACAGACTTGGTCTGCAAAAAGTGTTATAAGTTCTTCAGACAGAAGAAAGGTGATATGTGTCAGAAACTTGATATCTAAATAAAGAAAGGAAAATTGTCAGAGAAAGAATAAATGAACATAAATAAAATTTATAATTTTTCTTCTTAATTGATTTAGAAGGTAACTGTTAAATAATACTAACAACATACTAGATCATTACAGTATATGAATAAGTGAAATGAATAACGGCAATGTCTTGAGGAATGGGAGGGAGGAATTGGGAATTATGAAGTATGTGCACTATGTGTTAAGTGCTACAGTGTTATTTGAAGGTGAACTTAGATTAATTAAAAGCATATATGGTAAAGTCTAGATAAACAATTTTTAAAAGCATAATTATGCTAAGATATGACTAGAGGAGATAAAATGGAATCTATAAAATGCTTGATTAGAAACAGAGAAGGCAGAAAGATGGGGTATGAGATAGAGAACAAATACAATGACTAGAAAATACCTACCAACATAGCAGATATTAATACAAATATAGAAATAATAATTTTAAAAATGAACAGAGAGCTAGGCACCTGTGGGCTAATAACATTTGTGTTGCCAATCTCAGAAGGAGACCTTTTTTGATGTGGTTTCTGCCTTCTTCTCCGGTAACCTCTCCCTGGTTTGTACCAAATATATCTCAGCCCTATTGATCACCTTCAACCCTTTCTGCACCCCTTTGCACTCTTCTTTGCTTGGTTGACTCCCTGAAGCCTTCCCTGATGCCCAGGCTGCCATATGTGCCCGTTCTCTGGTTCCAGAGCAGCCTGTGTTTGCTTCTGCCGTGGTGCTTACTGCAGTATATAATAACTATCTGTTTTCCTGTCTGTCATTAGATCATGGGGGCCACAAGCAGAAATGATGGTTTCATCCCCTATCTCTAGCCCCTAGTACATCATAGGAAGTCAATAAATATTTATTTAATGAAATTGAACTAAAGCCCACCCAAAATCCTTTTCGGAAGTAGACAAAGTATAAATGAACAAAGACGTGCAAATAAAGACTGCATTATCCATGCTTTATATGAATTGATAATGATTTATTAAAGATAACCAAGAACACCAGTATGACCAAAATAAAATAACCGTTTCCTTCTGTGTAGAAGAGTACAGAAAACCTGTGGGCTTTATAACTGATGGGGCCTGGGAAAATAAGGACACAGTGAGAAGGCAGCAGCTGGATCTAGGGAGCTGGAGCCTCAGGGCCTCTCCAGCCCTCAGGGGAGGGGACGATGTGCCTGCTCACTAGGGCTTTCAAACAGGTGGTTCTCTTCTCTGACTGTGGGAGTCAACTCCACACAGAGACCCCGTACCTATAGAAAGGAATTAAGCCTTGATTCCCTCAGCAGAATGCACATTAGGAGGAAGCTTTGGAAATGAACAATGAACTCTGTGTCTATAATCATGATTTCTTCATCTGAAAATGCCTGAATCCAGTTTGGGTGAACTATTGAGGAAAAGAGGTAAAAAAAGTGTCAAGGACCATGCATGACGGCTAGGGCAAACTGCGCACATTGCTCACCTACTTGCTTACAGACTATTAAATTAAGACCAATTCTTTTTCTAATTTAGAGTCCAGATTTTCAAAATTAACTTTCAATTTCCATGCAGGAATATTCATTATTTGATCTACTGTTCTATAAGTTTTGACAAATGCACAGAGTCATGTAAACACCATCACAATCAAGTTACCCAATGGTCTCATTACCCCTTCCCCCTCTAAAATACATCATGCTGCCCCTTTGTAGTCAAACTCTTTACCACCTTCAACCTCTGATCTATCATTTGTCATTGTAGTTTTGCTTTCCTAGAATATCATATAAATAGACTGGCTTCTGTACAGTGCATTGGAGATCACCTACATTGTTGCATTTAAGAGTAGTATTTATGGGCTGAATTATGTCCCCGCCTCCAAATTCACAGTATTGAAATCCTAACCATCAGCATCTCAGAATGCAACATGGGATGAAATCCCTTCCTTGACTTCTACCAAAAGAAAAGAAATCCAAGACGTGTGCTTAAACTGCTTTTCTTGAGACTTTTGGGTACACAGGAGGGGTTTACCTCACAACAAAGTGAAAAACCTCAAGTTGAATTTGTTAATTTCCTTCTTATGGGTAACTGCTGCCAGCACAGGGGACTTTTTTTCACCAGTTACTTCGTCTCCAAGTGCCCTGTTGCATGCCGTCTTCCTGGCTTCTCTGCCTTTCCGTTTTCCTTTCCTCTGTTCTCTCTCCCTGCCTCTGAAGAATGGCTCTAATTCTCTTTTGCCACCTTCGCTCCTGCTAACCCTGGGTCCTATGAGTTAATCATTTCTCCCTCAAAGCTTCTTAAGGTATTTTTCTAAACAAAGATAATTGACTCTCCAAGAGGAATCTTGGCACTAACTGTTAAGATACACACACACACACACACACACACACACACACACACACACACACATATATTTTTTTTACTCAAAGTGTGATGAGTGCAAAATCTTTTGAGATCTTTTCAAGTCTCCTGAGCCTCGATAAGACATTTTGTTATTTTGACTAATCGCATACATGCTTTAAAGGATGAAAATTTATTTAAACTGCCACGCAGAGTTATGCAGTATTTTAAATGTTTTATAAAGACTTCACTGACTAGATAATCTCTGACACAGTGCCGTGGGAAAATATGAAAATGTAATCCAATATTTAGAAAACTAAAAAGAAAATATATCTTTTAGATCAGAGAATAAATTGTCTCTTTTTTTGTTCTATATTCCTAGTAAGGAATTGCACATAACATGTAGAAGAATCTTGAGTAGTTTTATAGTTTGTGAGGGGGAAGAAAAGGTATTAGAGCCTGACCTTCAAATCTGCACTACAGTGGTGGTTAGGCTCTTCTTGAAGTTGAGGCCTTTATGGTTATTGGCAGAGGTCCCGTGGGCCCTGTAATTTGGCTGTTTCTTCTTGGTGCCTGAGTGCTTTTGCTCCTCTCCTTCCCCCATGCCTTCCAAGTGCTCTTCACTTGAACATGGGCCAACAGCTTGTTTAAAAGGTCAAAGAGAAGAGACACAGAAATGGGTAGAGACATGAAACAGCTGTTTCTAAGATGGAGCTCCCAAGAAGGACAAGTTGATATAGGAAGGGAGAAGGTATGTATGTTTTGTTCAAGGGACAGAAGAAGGAGGCAGTGAATAATGGCTGGAAAAATGATGATTTGGCTCAGGATGACCTCCTCTATTACATACGAAAGAAATTTCTTGCATTTGGAAATGAAGAGACAGAGAATACTGGATCATCGGGGTTCTCCCTACTTTGTCCAAACAGTCTCACTTTGATGTTACTCTCCCTTTCTCCCCTCAATCACTCTTTGGGGTTATTAACACATTGTTTTCATTTACATGTAGGCCCTGGTGACTCTAAAAGCAATTGGGTGTTTTGTCACACCCTTGGAAATTCATCTGGTCGGGTAGGAGAAAGGCTGGTAGGTGGCACAGGCGTATTCTTTGTGGGGCCTGCCTTGTGGGTGGCCCTCAGCATTTCTGAGTCTTCCTTGGGAGGAGCCTAACCCTGCTCTTTGGGGCAGCTCATTGAAACTTCGTGCCCCAGTTTAAAGAGAGGCTACTTTTGCTCTAGCACATACAGTGTGCTTCTCTCCTTGTTGAAAACTTGCCTTGGAGATAATCTGTTTGAATAAAAGCCTCATAGTTTTTTTTTGAGTCAGCATGCAAAGTTTTACATAAGAAAATGCTATTTTGAATCTACTTCTATGCTGAGTGTATTAGACCACATGGATGTGAGGTCACTAAACCATATATACTAAATGGCAATTCTTCCCTCCAATACCTAAGTATTTTTGTTGAAGATCAAACTAAATACTGACCTTGACCAGCCCTGACCAGTCCTAGAGTTGTGAGGGCACAGAGGAGAGAAGGGAAGACCATCCTGCTACCGTGATTATTGTATCCTGTCCATGTTTTGTCCTTCTGTCATAACTTCTCATTTTACCATCTTTCTTATAAACTATTCTAATAATATCTTTCCAAGAGCAACATTTTCTTACTGTGTTTTGCAATTTATTCTCAGAGCGGTAATGCTAAAGATGGCCTTTTAGGTCACCCCTTCAATTTATAATTTAATAATGGATACCTCCGTGTTTACATTTTAAAAATTATAAGCTACCATTTAAGAATTTCAGTGGTTTATTTTATTACCTGCTTCTCTCTGGCTCCTTTGGCTTCCCCCTTCAAATTCCACTACTGTTGTATCAGAGCAAATACCCTTAGAGCTCTTTAATTATTTAGAATAATCCATGGTGCATGCTTATATTTCATTCTATCAGATGTGTTTGAGGCATTAGTTCCAGCTAATCCCAGGCAACCTGTCCATCCACCAATTTGATTGATTTTTTTTTTTTTTAGCTTCTTGACTCTCCTTTCCCTTTATTTTTGAACATGGACATAGGTCCTGTTGGTTTTAGCAGCTTTTCAAAGTCTATGACATACAGGCTAAAGAAACCTTAAGAACATAGCAAGGCTACCCAGTTGTGGAAGCCATAGTAATAGCTCAATTACAATACTGATTAGACAAACATAATTTGCAAGGTTGTTATAATAACAACATAGCTAACTTCAACCCACTTACTAACCCCAATCTGTGACTGACTCACAAAAGATCTGTTACTACTCAGGCCATCCAGATATTCAAGTAGCTCTGGCCAGCAATGGAGGAAAATACTCCTTTTTCTTCCTTTATGGCTATTAATATAGCTCAATTCAGTACTACACTATCAAAGGAGCATTGGACAACAAAGACTAAAGTGAAACCTTATCAAGTATTTGCTGAGGGATCTCTCAATTTTCTAAATGTATGCCAACCACAGAGGGAGTGATGTTGAACTATACAACTAAAAGAAGATTTTGAGCTCTGGGGTTTTTTGGATATGAGCCATTTGGAGCAAGCTTTATTTAGAAATACGATTATCAAATAGTCCTTTACTGTGAAAAACTGGAACTGGAAAAGACCTAAGAGATCACTTATTCCAGTAGTTTTCATCCTTATCTGGATTATGATCTTTGAGAACCTCATAAAAACTATAAAACTGGATCCAAAAAAATATGTATCTGTACAAACACACAGCATCTGGTCCATGATTTCAGAGGATTCTTGGATATCAAGCCCCTCAGTGATCCCCTAGGGGACATAGCAGACTCAGATTAAGAACCTCTGATGAGGTCCAAAACCAAAGGAGGCAACTGAAACACTAAAGTGTAAGTGACCGGCCTCGGGTTGTCCAGCCTCATCATTTTTTTTTTTTCTGTTCTTCTCTCCCTTTCTTTTTGTTACTTATATTCATGCTTTTTTCTTTGATGTTAAGTTGACACGTATACAGAAAATTTATTCTTTTGATACAAATCTCTTCCTAAATGATGGGTAATAGGAAGTCTGTGCACTGTCTTTCTCTCTGCCTCTTTTAACAGATGTGGCACCTCAATCTCCATCAAAGGGTTAGTACAATAGATCTGCTGTATTACAATAGAAGTCTGCCACTGGTGTTAAGGATTACCATGTCTGCAGATGCTATAGTCAAAAAGTCCTGAGAGTTGTGTGGGGCGAAGGTCAAGCCCAGCTCTACTCTGTCCCCTTAATGGGTACCTAGTAAGTAAGAATACCTAGCCAAGTTCACTCTGTGGTTTGGCCCTTGATTTGGAAACTTCTGGCACACCTAACACTGTATTACTGTAACACCCTTTCATAACATTTAATGTTGGGAAATTACACATTTTGATCAAAAAGCTTCTTTGTCTCTCTCTTTCTCAGTAATAAATAGCAATATAAAGAGCACTTTAGCAATCCCTTGACATTAAGCCAGACAACCCAGGAAATAAAATGTGTATGTGAACATTCTAGATACTGTTCAAAGAACTTCTATAGCCCCAGAAGGAAACGTGGAGAATTCTGTGCTTCACTTCTTTTGCTCTTTAGAAGTTTAGAGTAATAGTATGTCCTTATAATCTTAATCTATAAAAACCATGCATTTTATAAACGATCATTTATAATTCATACCAGATTCTTTAGAGCCACCTGAGACATAGCCATGAAGCTGTATTATCCAATGGGCTTTGTTTTGTTCACGGCTTTCTTTTCTTTTTCATTCATCCCAGGTCCTCTGAAAAATCTTTCTACAAATATATACAGCATGTTCTTCGTGTCGTGGTAAAATGCTTCGAAGTAAATGATTGTTCTGACTCAGATCCTTTTTTAGCCCCAAATTGATGTTTGAAAAAAGAAGGGGAGAGTTAGATTACGGTCTCATGCGATATGTATATATGATAACCTAAAAAAGGAATTTTAGCTTAAGGATAGCGTAATGGTTGCGCCTTGACAGGAAAACACCTATCTTCAAAGGTTTCGGTTTTAAAACATAATAAAAATCAAAAGCGATCACTTAAGGAGGCTGGGTAAATAGTCTGCCATTTGTGAGCAATATCTGTAAAACAATAGGACTGTGAAGACTGCCTTCCCTGGAAAAGTTTCTAACCGTTTAAGTCATCATCTTAGTGACATTACTTGAATAACCGCTGGGAATCAGATACACACCTGTAATCTGCTGATAATTCAGCAAAGGAAGCAGCCCTCCCATGACCTACTTGTTATTTTTAAGTAGTTTTGATGTAGTAAACCCTAGGTACAATTTCGGATGTGCAAAGGAGATGTGGTAGTAAGCTAAGGTTACTGCTCTGTGCTTAACATCCAGCAGACAAAGTGAATAGCAGGAAGAGCATGGTGCTTTAGCACCTCAATATGGTTCATGTAAAGATGCAAAGCTAGCCGTGCAGACAATAGATACCAGTAGTGCTTGGAAGGCAATTCAACAATTCGTTTTAAAAATGAGAGTAAATGATGCATGTTTGGAAGAGCAAAAAATGGTAGCTGTCTTGTTTAAACTAAATGTTTAAGCCACGACATGGCCATTGGAATAATAATCTCCTGGAAAGCAATATTTAAATGTATCCATCATCATTTAGGTTTTAGACACACAGTTAAATATTATTGATCATTTGCAATTGTGTGCATCCATGTGTACATATATTAAACTGAAAAGTAGCAGTAGCATGGAAAGTATAGAAGATGAAGTGTAAAAATACTACTTGAGTTTCTAATTACCAGTTTTTAATTAAGAAAACCACAAGCAAATTATACACATCCAGTTTATAGCATTGCAATCTTAGAGGCTTACACTCATGAATATGGTAATTTTTTATTTTATGCCCTCTTGAGATGTCTTGTTAAAAACATTTTATTGGTGATCCTAAAATTCAGTAAATTTGAAGCCCTTGGCACCTTGTAGATAGTTAAAGTTCTTCGAAAAAAATGTCAGCAATAAATATTTGGCAAATATAAAGAATATGCACATTTCCCCAAGTGGGTGATCTTTTTTTTTTTTGTTGTTCCGTGGTTCTTATATTCAAGTGATGACACTGCAGTTCAGAATGTGAATGCGTATTGATATTTTCTTCTAGAAACTTCATGGGTTGCTGGGAGAATACTGCTCTCACAGAGTTATTTTTATGTGGGCACCTGGAAGTGGTAGCAAACTTGCTCCAGCTTGCAGAGTTGTTTTGGACAATCAGGTGTACATATGAGCAAGCGGTCTTTATTTAGAGCAATTAAAATTCTCACATTCTCCTCTCTTGACATGCAATTACTAGGTCTCTGCTGTTCCCACTAATTGCTCTTGCTGGGGACATTGGTGAGAAGCCAATGATTTTGATGGGTAGCGGATTATCATTTTTACTTTGCTACCTGAGAAAAAAATCATTTGCAAAATCCCATGTGTAATTAGCAAGACTCATGATTAATTGTCCTGCAAAATTAGCTTCACTGTTGCTTTTATTTTACTGCTTCAAATATTAATTAATGTTAACTCCTTTCCTTCAGTTTCAGCTTTTGAATATTCAACATGGCTTTGAAAAATTATCAAGGTTTCTACTTGCATTAGCATGCTAGAGCTTTGATTTCAGGAATAAGTATTCTGATTTAAAAGATCACACTTGGGTCATGAATAATTTTTATAGGAGGACAAACAAAGCATCAGAGCATCATGGGAAGGCATTCATGCACTAACTGAAAGTAAATTGTTTCAATAAAGATTCATTCCTGAATGCTTTTGGGGGGGGGGGGGAAACATCAGCAAATATGCAAACGACTGCATTGTGTGGGGGTAAAAACCATTCCCTGGTGACAAGCAGTCTACACTGGCATTTTTCTACCTATAAATATGTGGAGGATGAGGTTTAGTGCCTTGGCAAGAAATCATGACCTACCTGGTTTAAAGGCATCACAAATATTATCTTGTCCAGAGATTCTCAATCTTGGGAGGGCATTAGAATAACCACAACTTTTATGAAAAGTACGGATTCTCTAAATCCTGCTCCTGACCTAATGAATCT
This sequence comes from Rousettus aegyptiacus, assembly GCF_014176215.1. NCBI lineage: Eukaryota > Metazoa > Chordata > Mammalia > Chiroptera > Pteropodidae > Rousettus > Rousettus aegyptiacus. The sequence goes on from NW_023416295.1 coordinate 43,919,512, forward strand.
GACCATATGACATTGAGCCTAGCAATACGTATTTTTTTCGGAATTCTCCAGGAGACCATGGTGAACATCTAGGTTTGGAAACCAGTGATCTAACTAAACCAACCTAGATGTCTGAACTCCCTCTATAACATCTGAGCCAAGTGATGTTTGAATACTTGCAATGTTGGGGAACTCACTCTGTTACCCTTGAAAATAGTTTAACCTCTCTTTTATCTCTAGCATTAATCCCTTCTGTCCTGTTAACTGCAGGTGGTTAATTTCATGGTACAAGATTGCAAATGCCTACTGCCTGTGTTGCAAGGGCAGTTCTCCATCAAATGCTTGGAATTACACTGATGGTGTCTATCACACTGACATGATCAAGACTCCTGGGAGTCTAGATACAATGTATAACCTTGACCCTTTCTAGTCAGAAACTCACCACTCTGTGCCGTATGGTGCAGGCAAGGTGCTGTGGTCCAAAGGACCCTGGCATTTGACTGCCGAGATGGGTGTGAGCCCAGCTGACCCTTCTGCTTCCTGCCTGCTCCCGCCTGCTCTATCTGTCCAGTCACCCAGTCCTCGAGCAATGGCTCTTGCAGATCTTATGGGGAAGGTTCTGCCTGGCATACCTTACAGCTTTTATTATTAGATCTTTTTTCCCCCTGAGATCTCCTTTGGCGCAAGGTTCTCCTCCTGCAAGTCTAGAGTCAAGGAGCCGAAGGGGTGGATTCTGCTTTGTCTCTTTCTTCCTGGCTGCAGGAGCCTGCAGGTGTCAGTATAGAAGAGCTCCTGCTTTTCCTGGCATTGAGTGGATTTTGCCCTGGGCACAGGGTCTAGGCAGGAGCACTTTCAGTGGACAGAAGAGAAGGGAGAGCCTTGGGATGATGATGGGCTGTTTGGATGGTTGTTGTCAAAGCCCTTCCCTGATAAACAAATGTCTAGATAGCTTAGAAAGGATTGTGTGGATGTTGCTACTCCCATCTGCTGTGTGGCCCTGTGGAAATGACTTAACTCCTCAATGCTTAGTTTCGCCATCTATAAATGGGGATAATAACAGCTCACAGGGTTCCAATGAGACTTTAATGGTTAAAAGAAGTAATGCTTAGAATAGTACCTGCTACACAATGAGGCTTACATAAGTGATTGCTGAACAAATAAAACTAAATGCTACTACGTCTGCTGCATGGATAAATACATTTTAAATCCCAAAATATTAGATCCTAATGAATTTTAGAAATGTAGCTTATACAGAATTGGTAACTGGATGCAAGGCCTAACAAAACCCAGTCTTTGCTTATACTCTAAGGTGGCAGAAGTTCACATGTAGATTTATTTTTTAACCTGGAGAACTTCCAAGGATATAGGTAGAAATCATACCTGGGCCTGGAAGACTACACATTCTTTTGTGCCCAAAGTGGTTGAAAAGTCCCCTTGGCCCCCTTTAGAGTAGGTCTTCTAAGGGGAGGGAGGCTTCTGTGTGGATGGCCTGAGAATCACCACTGTCACCGTGAGTACGGTTTTTGTTCTTGTTTCATGCACACTCACTTCACTTCGTAGTAATTATTTGTTCCTTGACTTAGAAACTGAGTAGGAGCAAGACCCAGTCAGAATTGCTCATGGCTTATTCCCAGCACCTGGCACACAGGAGTTGGGACAGGTTTGTTGAATGGCCAAGAGAGAGTGAAGGTGAGTCAAGGTAAGGGGCCCTGACCAAATAATGCCCGCTGATAGACTGCTAGTGTGGTTTCATATCATAACAGCAGGAGACACTGAGCTATTTTCTGCTATAGAAACTTCTTCCTTAGGAATTGTTTGCTCCTATAGGAAACGGCTTATTTTTTTCTGAATGTCAAAAGCCAGTGTTTCAAAGAGGTGAAGAATAAGTACATAGCATCACTCAACAGTAACTTGGAATTCCTGAGAAGTGACATCTGCATATAGTGTCTCAAAGAAATGGATCTGGCCTGGCTTGGGAGGTGGTGGGAACCTGTTCTGGTGTGATTTTAAGGGGCAGCATGACCACAGTTAGTGTGCATGTGACCCCGCAGCCGCTTGGACTTACTTAGCCTGGTCTCCCAGTTATCGTGATAAGATATAAAATGGATTCTGACTATCTGGTTCATTAAAGGAGCCGATGCCAGCCTCCTCCCACAGCAGAGAGAGTGTTCGGGTGCTCTGGATAAGTTGCGACTGTGTGAACTGCGCCTTGCCTGTCAACATACCCCTCCTTTTATCCAGCTTTCAGCCTAACTTCTGGTACAGCTAGCGGAACCACTGACTCTTAGCAACTGTTTGATATGCCAACATATAGAGGACGAGTTTCAAGAAAAATGTAGTAATTTGGTAGATGAATGGAATGCACCATTGTTTGATTGGATTTGTATTGCTGGTGATAAGGTCCGAAAGAGAAAAAAAGAAAGGGAGTATCTTCTGATTGATTTTATTCCATTGGTTTTCAACTCTAAGAAACCTGAAGCTAACAGCTTAAAAGAATTTTAAAAAAGAAATTAGACAATGAGTCCAAAGCTGATTTTGGCCTTTCCATAGATTTTTATATCTTTTTGAAACCAACTTGGACAATCGAAATATTTATTATTGGTATTTCTAATGAAGAATAATCCCATATGCCCGCCAACTGCCAACAGTAATTTCATGACATAATGGCAGCATCAACTTCCCCGTGAGCTACCATGGGGTCAAGGTTACCTCTGGTTGGAAATATCTGACATATGACATATTTGCAGGTAGGCTGTTTAGTTTTAAAATAGTTTTGACATCGTATTTACTGCTAGGTTAAAGTGCTATAGATCAGTTGTTAATACGAGAAATAAAGCCGGGAGATTCCTCTAACACAACACTAACGGGAAGTTAAGGCCTGCAGGAACACTACATAAATAGTGTTTCTCCTGTATTATGTTAATTCTTAGAATAACCTCGCAGCAACATTTCATCATGACATTCACATCTATATACCCTCGTGAAGTCAGGTTGCTTCTTCAGGAATAGAAATATGTTCTTCTTGCCTGTGGCTGCCAAAGTAAATAGAAATCAATGGAAGGCAGCAGAAGTGCTGAAGTCATTCCAATAAAGGAAGTGCTTGTTAATTTAAATTTTACACTTGACATTGGTAAGGACTAATAGCAGAAAATAATGTCCTATGCTGACTTCTAAAGTCATTTTGGCAATCGCTTATCTCAGATTTCTTTGTTGTTGCAAAAATAGTGTTATAAATAAGAAACACATCTAATTGTGATGGATCATTAAAATAAGGGTGAAAAAATGGAAGTTTTGTATATCTGAGTGATAATCAAATTCTTGTAGAACTTTTGCACAAAAGAGATCTTACCCTGTTGTCCATGGATCAAGTGACCCATGTGTGTGTGCATGCACACATATGCATGTACGCATGTGTAAGCATTTTAGAAACTTCAAAAAGCACCTCCTGCTGCTTTCAAAACCAGACAAATATGTTTGAGGCCTGGTGGTGATTTAAAATGGGAAGATATACACAGAGCTGAAGGTGGCTACACAGGAAATTAGAAAAGTCTTGACTCCTCTGAGCAAAATGAATGTGCCATTGTGTCACTAAATAATTGGAGGGGTGGGTCTGTGTTGTTGATGCTAAGCAGGTGTCCATAAATCAGAATAAATGTTTGTAATTAATTGTTATTAGTGTTAATAACAAAGGGTTTTAAATAAGCTAACTTGCTTTTCCCTCAGTTAAATCTTTTAGAGTTTATGGCTTGTCATTTCAATCCTAAATGGACTGAGACACTGAAGTGTTCTTAAGAATTTCATGCTAGATCAGTGGACTGTTGTAACCTGGAATCTCTTTTCTTCTCTTTTCCCTCAACGGAGCTTCTAATTTTAGACAAAAGTTAGATTCCTGGTCTGAGTTGTAGAGTCCCACATGCCGTTGGAACACCCACTTCAAAGCAAACATTTTTTTTTTTTTAAAGGAAACACCCAGTTTGTCAATTTTGGCAGTGGAAGTTTCAGATCGTGTTGTTATATCATGTCCTCCTGCTCTGCTGTGGGTCTGTCTGGCTCCACACCTGACTCAAAGAGCTGAACTTTGTTAGGTGGCACCAGAACATCTACTCTCTCTCCATCTTTCCCCCTTCAAAGACAGCTGGTAAAGAAACACAGAGCTCTCCAGATTCACTTCTCCGATTTGTGGGAAAGCCTGAGTCAGGCACTTTGTGTCCTACCACACTTCTCCAAGCCTGCTGCTAAGGCATGTTGTTGTTTAATCCATATACATTCCTATACAGGAAAAATCCTGGAGGGAAAGACAAACTATGAATTCACCAAATGGCTAGGAAAAGAGACCATGGAAATGAAATAACCTTGTGCTTCAAATCTATTCTAGGACTGTAGCCTGGTGCAAAGAGGAAAGGAGAAGGACGAGTTTTGAATCACGTAAGGGCGGAATCAAGGTACGGAGTACATAATGAAATTATTTCATAAGTGGACATGAAAGAGAGTGCTGAGACTAATTGCCACACATGGGATTTGAAGGCCTAGCAAATGCAAGGAGGTATTTATTTTAAATTCAGGAAAGTAACAGCAAAATATTTTTGAGAATTGGGTAGCAGTCAGAAAATATTTCATAGCTAGTCTGGATCTGAGATGGTGTGCTGGGCCCAATGCGTTGTAAGGAAACAGATTATACTGTTTCTATTTCTATTGTACTCTGGTTTTTTATTCTCTCCCATGTCATAATCAGAGATCTGGAGAAAGATTATGCATAGACCACACCACCATTACAAGGCTGTTCAGCTAACAGGATACTGCCAGAGTGCTTATCCCAAGACGAGGTCAGCATGACCTAGAAGGAAGGGGAGGGCAAGGTTTATGAGTACTGGGTTGAGCCCACTATGGTTTAAATGTGTCAAGAATGGCCTTAATGATGAAAAAGAGAGATAAGAGAGGAAAACTCATTAAACTTGCCAAAGATGAGCTGTAGCTGGGCTGGCTCTATGCAAGCGTGGCAAAAAAAAAAAAAAAAAAAATTAGAGATGTAATACACTTTTTATTTATAATTTTTAAAAAATAAGCTAGCAGCATAACACTGAAGTGAAGAAACAATGTTCTGTTAAAATTTTAAAAATATTTTTATTGGAAAGATACTTTTAGGTAGCAAGCTGGTAGTTTCATCAGCAGTGCTAATTGCTTTTAAAGATTATGCCCGTGGACCTTGTGGGTTAACGGACATCAAGGGAATGGGAAGAAGACTCTGTTTCTCCACTCCTGACCTGAATTCCATGAGTATTTGTCAGAACGTTCGGATCCCCTTCACGGAGCCCTCTGATGAGCCAGCGAGGCACTGGCCACCTCCCTCAGCATGAGCCAGGGCAATGGCTTAGTTCTGCTTTGCACTAAGGATTTTCCTGCAGTAAAAGTTACCTTTCTGGGAACATTTGGAAATGTGAAATGCTACCTTTCCAATTTCGAGCAATATACTTGTCTGCCATCATTTGGCCTGGCAGCTTAAGCAAGAAGACCACTTGGAGCCAGACTTGTGAGTGATCTGTCTCTGAGGAATAACTATCATACTGTATTGTTCAGTTTTGCAATTCTTCTTAAGCTACTGTAAATTCTCAGCATAAATCTACAGAAAGACTTCACCTCCGCATCAAACCCTTATAAGGCTCCCTTTCTGCCCTCATTTCAGAATCTCCTTTCTAACAGCCAAAGGCAGACAGAGGCAAACCAGGAAATCCAGGCACTGCATCAATGGGTTAAATCATATGTCAAAGGTACAACCATAACGTATTACAAGCTTTTCATCACATAATATATCACTCAGGGAAAAAAAATATTTGGGCGGCTCTTCTAATTCATCTTCCCAGTGTTAAATGCACGCATCTCCAATGTTCGTGTCCGTCTGCTTCAATTAAGGCAATCTTTTAGGAAACTATTAAGGGTTTATTACCTCTTTGTTTCACTGCTAATATTCAGTTTCTCCTCTTGGTCTTCCCTTCCCAATACATCTTTTTTATTTTTTTAATTCTCTATCTGGTTTTGCTTCTCAGCACAAAATACAGTTTGAGTTATTGTTTGGTAATATGACTGCTGATAAGGTATAACCTGTTTAATGAACATAAACAAGTATTCATTGTGTCCTGTGCGCTTGATACACTCAGAGAGGAGGAATATATCATATTTAAATCTTAAAGTCTCATGAGTTGATTTGATCAAAATTAACAGAACAAATTCAAATCCCCATCTCCAACTCAGTTTGATACAATGATTATCATTGGAGCTCCTACTATGTGTAAGAGAGTTCCAAGTTGATTCATTTGGTAAACCTTGGTGGAGCACCTACTACATATGCCCCAGGTGCTGTGTGAGGTGCTATTGATAAAATTTTGGGCAAGGCAGACACCATCCTTCCTTCCCTCAGAGGTCTTGGTGTTGAGTGAGAGAGATAGCTGTTTATCAAATAATCACACAGTGAATGCATGACTATACATCATAAGAAAGGCTGAGAGATAAAAGCACAAGATGCTTCTGAGCTTAGAAATAGATGTATCTAATCTAACTTGAATGGTCAGAAGTGCTCCCCTGAGAAGGTGACATTTGAGCTATCTGAAGGATGATGGTGAGAGAACACCAAGTTCAAAAGTCTTGTGGCAGGAAGAAACATTGTGATCCAAGAACAGAAAGAAGGCCAGTGTGGCTGGAGCCCAGAGGACCAGTGGGAGAGTGAAGATGCTAGAGGGGCGGTTGGTCAGCGGTCAGATCATGCAGACCTCCTTTGTACAGGATTTCGATCTTCATTTCAAGGGCAGGTAAAAGAAGGCGAAGTGATTCGGTTTTTAAAAATTTCTGCCTACATTGTTGAGGAAAGATTTGGAGAGAATCTTTATGTTTATAGTTTCTAAGGGAATTCATGGATTGGCTACAGCCACATGGCACATGAGTCACATGGGCTGCCCCCAGGAGGGGGCTGAAACAAGAACAAGGAGTGTGCTTCTGTTAGAAGGCAAAGAGAGGAAGGTGCGTGCTGGCAGGCGGCCACACAATATATCATGGCTGCCTTTCATGTCAGCACATCTAGAAAGACTACATCCCGCCCCCCGACCCCTGCCACACACACAATGTCTACATAGCATTCAACCGTATCAATATGTCATATTTTAATATTTACTCACCACCCTATGACTGGGCATTTAAGTTGTTCTGATTTTTTATTATTACCAACAATCCTGCAAATCAGAATGTTTTTAAACATTTATCTTAACTCTCGTAAGACACTTAGAAGTAAAAATGACAGGTCAGAGCACATGAACATTTTAAATTTTAATAGATTTTGATAATTTTTTTTTCTGAAAAATAGGATGCCAGTTTTGAGCAGTATTTTCAAGGAATAATCTTGAACTAGTATAATACTAGAGCTAGGAAGTATGGAAGTATGGCAACAAGCAAGGAGCTGGGGCAGTGATGCAGAGATGAAGTACTGAGTTCCAGATCTCCCATAATGGTCTCCATCTCCCAGAGTCAGCCTCAAAGCTGATAACCCCCAGATGGAGGGTAGGTGGTGGTAGCTGAAAAATCTTTCTGGATAGTAAATCCCTGAACTTCTAATGCACAGGCCACAAGGAGGAGCAGGAGCCTTCTGAGAAACTGGCTGCTAGGAGCTAGAATCCCAGGCATGTTTCCTTGCTTAATCCCTTCAGTCCTACTCTCCAAGGATCCTGGCAGTATTCAACAGAACCAACCCCTCCATCCTTCTTAAACAGCTCTCTTTTTTGATTTCCATAACAACACTCTGCTGTTTTTCCTCTATTGGCTATTGTATGAGCTCATCTTTTGTCCTCGCCTCAAACATTGATGCTTCTCAGACTTTGATTCTGGTCCCTCTTCTTGTTCGTCTCCAAACTCTCTCCTTAAATGATCTCACTCTTTTCCATATTCAGTATCTTTTATATGCTGACAACTCCCAAATTTTTCATCTCTAGCCCAAACCTTTCCTCTGAATTTCAGAATCACATACCTGTAAATTCCAATTTATGTCTTCCTTAACCCAGTCTTTCCTGTATTGGTACAAGGCATTTCCATCTACCTAGCTGTTCATGCAAAGAACCTAAAAGTCATCATGAATTTCACCCTTTTCCTCACCGTCTCAATACAGTTTGCCAACAAGACTAGTCAAGTCCACTTCCAAACTGAATCCATCTATTTTTCTGCCTTTTCATGTTCTCACCCTAGTTTAGGTCACCATCTCTTCTCACTTAAACATCTGCCCCTCATCCATTCTCTACAAAATTGATCCTATTTTTGTAAAATGTAAATCAGATTCTGGCACTGCCCAAGGTTTCCTGTTGCTCGTAGGAAAAAATGTGAATGAACTCCCTTGGCCTACATGGCCTGACATAACCTAGCCAGGGCCTATCTCCAACCACTACCTCCTTCCCCAACACTCATAGTCAGTTGCACCAAATCCCATCTGGCTGCTTTCCTTTCGCTCTGCCACTTGTCAAGCTTCTTCCCATTTCAGGGCCTATTCTCCTTCTAAGAACTTTCTCCTCCCTGGTCTTTGTTCATCCAGCTCCTTTGCCTTCCTCATGTCTCAACTTAACTGTTGTACCTCAGAGAAGCCTTTCCTAACCACTTTACATACCGCAGGTTTCCTATATTTGGACTCTACCTTGGCCCTTTGTCTGTTTCCTTCATACCAGTCATGCAGCTTGCCATTTACTTGTTATTTACTGTTTGCCTCGTCAGCTCCAGAATGGCCATTTTGTGAAAGATGGCATACACATGTCTTTTCCAGTATGGATTCCTCAGTGTTAGTAGGGAACAGTAAATATTTGTCATGTGAATGAATGAGTTCTATTCATTGGTTTTATTCTGCCAGACAAGCGTCTCATTCTCTATGGTAATAAATTACTGGCAGCATCACTCTTTGTTATATACCACTTAGAAAATATAATATTAGTTGATTTTCTACTTTTACTCTCCTTTTTATGTCTCCAAAGAGACAACATCCCCTTTACCCATATTGGCTGTGAAATTGCTTATTATTTTGGGGGCTTCACCAAATCAGAGACCTGAAACTCAACCAGGTCTTCTTCTCTGCAAAGCATGTAAAAGCCACATCTCAAATACTTTGCCATCCCCTGAGTTAATTTTTATCACGTGTATTTTCTTTGATACTGGACCTATGTGCGTTTTATCATCAAAACAGTAGTTAGCCTTCAGGAAGATGTACAGAGTCTTTGAAGCCTTGGTGTAAAGGAAGCAAGGGTTGCTTTTGTGCAGTGGTGCTCACATCCAGGCAGGGTGGGAGTCGTTCCTTCCGCCAGCCTCGAGGAAATGAAACAGGGCTGTGTTTCTGGGGCTCTACATGTTCTTTCCATGTAGCAAGAACACTCCCTTCTCATCTGAGAGCTGATCGGTACATTCACTGCTTCCATCCCTCCCACGCTTTCAAGACTGGTCAAGCGCTAGGTGTCTGATGAATTAATCATGACCAGTCAGCTGTTGACTCTTTGAAGCATGGAAATCTGCTAAATTTAGTAGCTGGCAGGACAGCAAATGATAAGAGTCCTGTGACTTGAAGCTTGACTTTCTCCCACTCCTTGGTCCTCCTATTTTCATCTGTAAACCAAAGATTTACACATTTACTCTCAACTACCTACTGAATTCATGAGCTTTCTCTCTGCCCCCACACACGGATAGGGATGGAGGAGAAGAAGGGAAGGAAAGATAAAATCCTTGTCATCTGAGAAGACACTGTGAAAGTACCATAGTTGTAGAAACAAAACCTTTCCAAGCAAAGTAAAAAGCTAGCTTTTAAATGTTACCTAGTAGCACAACACAGACTCCCACCTCTGTTCCAACAGCCTGTGAATGTCATTTTCTTCCTAAACCAAAGTCCATCATTGTTTGGACATATAAAGGCTCTGATTAGCCTGATTTTATTACATATTAAAATATTTGAAAATCAATTTGTCCTGACATATTAGAAAGCTATAATCATTAAAAAAAAAGTGTGGTATTGGAGTGGGATGGAATAAATAGGTCAATCAGATAAGAGAGAGAGAGTCTGTAAATGGAGCCATGGATATGCTAAAATTTTGTTTGCGTCAGAGATAACACTGCAAATCAAGGAAGAAAGGGTAGAGAATGGACCTACTACATGGAAAAAAAATTAAACGAGATTCCTATTTTATATCATACATGATGGATTAAAGGCCTAAAATGTAAATTGCACAACTCTAAATCTATGTAGAAGAAAATATGCGTCTTTGGAGTGGGAAAGGCTTTCTTTAAACAAGATATGAAAAACATATGCTACAGAGGAAAAGTACTTAAATTTGACTATAGCAAAGTGTAACTTTCTCATATGACAACAATCCATTATAAACAAAGTTAATTCAATTAAAAAAGAACAAATAACATTTTTCTGTTCATTGAGCTATAATTGACATATAACATTATATTAGTTTCAAGTATATGACATAATGACTCAATATATGTATGTATTGTGAAATGATCCCCGCAATGAGTATAGTTAACATTCATCAACAAACGTACTTACAATTTTTTTCTTGGGATGAGAACTTTTAAGATCTATTCTCTTGGCAGCTTTCAAATATACAATACAGTATCGTTAACTGTAATCACCATGCTGTACATTTATAACTAGAAGTTTGTACCTTTTGCCCACCTTGACATTTAAAATATATATATAAGTGGTGACAAAACAAGAGAAAGTTGAGCTGTTAGGGACTAAAAGAGATTTAAGAGACAGAGCAGCCAAATGAAATACGTGGACCTTGGTTGGATTGATTCAAAGAAACCAACTATAAAAAGACATTGTGGGTCAGTTGGGAATTTGTATGCTGACTGGTTATTAAGTGATCATAAAAAATTATTGTTAATGTTTATGGCAGGATAATGTCACAGTGGTTACTTTAAAATTTTTCTATTACTTGGAGATGCTACTTAAATATTTAGGAGTAAAATCATACAAAGCCTAGAATTTGCTTTAAAATAATCCAGTAGGTGTGGAAAGAAGAGAATGGGAGTGGGTGTGCAGATGAAAGGAGATTCGCCATGTGTTCTTAGTTATTGGAGCTGGGTGAAGGGCGCATGGGAGTTCATTATATTCTTTCCTTTTATTCACTTTTGACATTTTTCCATAATAATTTCTTAAGAATATAAGTAGTGGATTTAAAACTATGCCTGGCCTGTAATAAACACTCAATAAATGTTTTCTGTTATTATTATATTACTCTTTAAAAAAGACAAGTGACACATCCATTGCTGGTGGGCATGTAAATTGGTCTGCCTCTACAGAGGATAATTTTGTAATACCTAATAAAATTAAAAAGGCACTTAGCTTTAAGTAGTATGAGCACTTCTGATGATTTATTCTATAGGTATTTGGACATGTATGAGATAATGTATGTACAAGAGTAGTCACTGAAATACAATTTTTAATAATAAAAATTGGAAGCAATGTAAACGTCGACTAGTAGGAAACTTGTCAAATTCTGGTCCACTGATACAAAAGAAGACTGCAGCCAAAATTAAATCAATGAAGTAAACTAGAGAGAAAAGAAAAGAACTAGAAACTGAGATAGGATCATCTTTAAGATATCTCTAAGTGAAAAAAGCAAGAAGCAGAATGAATGTATAGTGTGCTATCTTATGAATTTATAAAAAGCAATTATAGAGGAGCATATAAGCTATTTTTTTTTTTTTTTGCATATGCACAAAAGTCTTTGGAAGGATACACTAGATCATTGCCAAGAAGACAAACTGAATGGAGGGATAGGGAAATAGGTCTGAGAGAGATGCTTTTCTGTGTGTATTCTTATAACTAGTTTCCTACCTTTTGAATATATTACTAAATCAAAATAAGGGATTTATTTCCAATGTATACAATATGCAAAAGAACACTAACCAGGGTACATGTTGAACCCTTACGAACTGGTAAAAATACAAATAATCTAAGAGAAAAAGAAGAAAAAGATATGATAAATGAAAACTTATTGCCAGTAAAAGTGTGAAAGATAATTAAACCTACTATGGTCTTAGAAATGAGAAACAAAACCAGTACTTAGCCATTACTTTTTAACTACTCAATTGGAAAAAATTAAATGTCCAATAATACCTTGTATTGGTAGGCGTGTGAGGGAAATGGTCCTATCACCTTCTGCTGCTGGGAATGTAAATCAGTATAGTCACTTGCAGAGTCTTTTGGCAGTACCTAAGTGAAATAGAAAGTATGCATACCCTAGACCCATACATCCCACTGCTGTCTACAAAACTCTTGGATGTGTGTACAAAGAGACACACACACAAATGTTTGTTGCAGCATTGTAGAAAATAGTGAAAAAAACTGGTAGTAACCTAAATATCCATTAATAGTAGATTGTAAATGTTATGTATACATGATGAAAAAGGATTAACTAGATGTAAATACTTCAACATGGATAGATCACTAAAAACCTAATGTTATATAGGAAAAAAATCAAGTTGCAGAAATTATAAAGAATGTAATCTTTATGTTACTTGTGGTATGTATAAGTGTATAAAACGTATATATTTTTAATAGGCTGAAAGGGTCCACACCCAGCTCATGGAGTTGATTTCCCTCGGGTGTGGGGGAGTAGACTGGTTGAAGGAGGGTAAAGTTTGGAATCTGAAACATATGACTTAAAAAAAGATGAGGAAAAAAATATGACCAGATGTTAGCAGTTGTTAACTCTGGGACCTATGAATGTGAGAGTTTAACTTTTCTTTATCTTTTAAATTTCTCAAGAAAAGGGGGTGGGGTGGGAGAAAACTTGGCCAGGGAAAAAGAATCATATTGATTTCCCTTTGAGCTTTGGAGGATCCAAGCAATGTGCACTTCCCTTTGTGAAAGAAAGAGGCCCTGAGTGAATACTTGGCTTCTTCTGGAAGAAAATTTTGCTGATGACAGCTTGTTTCCCTCCTCCTGACTTCTAATCCTGCCCTACACCACAAACAACTCCAACAGCACTCCTAGGAAAGGCAGCTTACTTTTAATACTGGGAGGTTAAGCCTCAATCTTCTCATGTGGGATTGTGTTTGAGAAGAATAAATAATTTCCATGAACATGATTTGTGAGTTTTAAATTCTACACTGTGTGCACTATTACCATTATATATTACTAGAAAACTTGCTGTATCATGAGGAATAAATAATAGAAAGTGACTTAAAATATGGGGCCAAAATTCCAAAAGTTATATGCGTTTTAAATGACATTATGAGGAAGTGAGCGATCCTCCAAAATTTTTCCAAAAGAAAAAATTGCCAAAGATTATTCACAAACTCTTTAGAAAATATGTCAGACAATGTGACAATTCTATCAGGAGATATATTTGGAAGTAAGGCCTTCTATTTACATAAGCTCCTTCTATTTTACCTATGAATAAGGTGACCTCAAACAGTGAGAAAATGACACCCTCAATTCAGATGACACAATGTAGGTGGGGGGTGGGAACAACTTGAATGTTAGGGTGGAAAGGCAGTTGTCAAAAAGAGCTCAAGATCTTCTTGGGAAAGGAGAGTTTGGGGTCAATGAGTATCAAAGAGTACCTTTTTATTTTTTTCCATTTTAATAAAGTAGTAGCTTATTGCACCAATTGGCTCTCACCAAACTCTGTTGTCATCCCCTCCATGACAATGACAGAACTATACATCTGTTCAGCTTCAGAGATGAGACTTGCTTATTTTGACACTATTGTTTCTGTGAAAGAGAAAGGAACCAGATAAGAACCACATTAGAGAGGATAGTCATCAATTGGCAGTTTCAGTTAAGAAAAACAACAGCACTAGTGTGAATCATTTGAGAGAGAAAAGCCTTGTCTAGGCACTGGAATTCAATGGGAAATGTTAGCCCTGCTCTTCCTCTCTTAGCTCAGACAACATCTGGTCTCACTTCCATGCCTCTGTGTGTCCAGTTAAAGGGGAAGCTCACCCCCACTCTCCAATCACTTAACCTCTTATGATGCCTGATACGAAAAATATAGTGCGTTATCAACCACAGGGATTTCCACTTTGTAGAGATAAGTCTTTGCTTCTTACTTTAGCCTTGATTTATTGTCTTTGGTTGTTTTGGGTAGGGGATTGCTGATTTTTAACAAGAAGATAAACTTACAGATGGAAATTCTTTTAAGCCATAAATACCACTAACTTGCCTGGTCCAGGGAAGTTCAAATAAAGGCACTGGGATTTAGGACTGCTGAAATGTTTTCATTCTTCTCCCATTGGCCAAGAGAACGATGTGCCCCACCATCAGCAGGGTAGGCGCCAGGGCCTGATCCGGGCCTGGATATGGAAACCACTCAGAGCTTCTTTTGTGGAGAAGGGAGGCAGAAGATGACAAATTGGTCCACGCTGGTTGACCTTCGAAGAGGAAACGTAACTTTACACAGCAATCTCTGATGTTTCCTTATCTGCTTATTTAATATAAACACTGTCTTTCTTGAGTCCTCCCTGATTCTCCCAACAGGCTCCGAGGATTAATTCTGGGTCATTTGCAGAATTCGCCACGTCTGCTCTGCTCCCCAATGTTGTTGCTATCCTCTTAGTCTAATGCAGACCCTGGAAGATATCAACTCTGAGGGCAGGTGCAGAATCCTGTTCAGTCTTGGAATCTACCACTGCCCGGAGCACAGCACCTGCACCTATAGGTAAGCAACAAATGCCTGTCAATTGGTTAACTTAGTAGTCTCAAGTGCTGCCGGCACATTAAACACGTGGGGAACTTTAAAGAACAAACAACAAATGCTGCACTGGCCTCACCCAGACCAGCTGAATCCTGATATCTGGGCATGGAGCCCCAGCACTGGAGCATTTGTAAAGCTCCCCAGGTGATTCTGGATTGATTAACCTGTTACTTTACTTGGCCACATTCTGTTGGTTTTCAAGTTTGGAAGAAATCTGAATTCTTTTGAGGAACAGATACCCCAATCACAGATGCCAATGCTATTTCACAGTCAGAGTAGAATAAGTTTTCTTATCTGTAAAGTGGGAGAAGAAAGAAACTACCTCTTAAAATTTTTGTAAAAATTAAATAAACCGATCTGTGTAAAACTCTTGGAACAGTATCCACTTCATAAGTATTTGATAAATAAAGTTCAATATGAAGAAGAGGGTGATGTTTTTGTTGTTGTTACAGTTGTACTCTCCTTTGACCAGTGACTCTAGTTCCCTCTCAGATAAGCTCCCAGAACAGTCTTTGTCTCAGTCTCTCCTTTGCCCCTTCCACTTCATCGCTTGTCAAGTTGCTCCTCGGACCCTGCACTATCTGGAATCTGCCCCTTCCTTTTCATTCCCATTGCCCCTATTCTAACCCTCACTGTCTCTTTCCTCTTTTTCCTGGATTATGGCCATCAAACCCATCTCTTTGACAACTATCTGCTTGTGTATCAGCCATCCCTGCGTGTCCCCAAATGCCCTCGCATCAAGCTCTGTCCTCATTGCTGTGAAGATTCAAACACAAGTTGGGTGATAAGCAGTTCAGTTACTTTCTCCAAGACTCCATTTCCTCCTGTTTAAATGGAGATCATCCTCTTAACACTTTTACTCAATAGGGTTGTTATGAGACTAGAACGAGAGAATTCTTGGAAATAGAGCATTTAGAAATCTACATGGCATATAATAAGGGCTCAAAAAAATGTTAACTATTATTATTATCATTATTTGGAAATTGACTGCCAACAGCTCTCCAGCCGTCCTAGGTGCTAGCTGTGTGGAAGTCCTTGCTGTTTCCAGACCACACCCTGAATCAGGCTTCTGTTCCCATTGTTCTTATTGGGATGCTTGACACCCCTCTACAGGTATCTGGATCCTATCAGCCTTTCTTTTTTCTTTTTTTTTCTTTCTTTAAGCAACAGAAATTTATTCCCTCACAGTTTGGGAGGCCAGAAGTCCAAAATTGAGGCGTTGGCTGGTTCTAGAGATTCTAGAGCAGGTTCTAGAGCAGAATCTCATCAATGCCTCTCCCAGCGTCTGGTGGGTGTGAGCCTTCCTTGACTTGCGGCTGCCTTAGTCAGTCTCTGCTTTCATCTTGGTGTCACCTTCTCCTCTGTGCATCTGTTTCGAACCTCCTTCTGCCTCTCTCATTTAGGGAGACATATGATTGCATTTAGGATCCACCCAGACAATCCAGGATAGTCATACTTGCCAAGACCCTCTTTCCAAACAAGGTAATGTTCACAGGGTAATTAAATAATTAATCGTGAGAATTAGTTAGTACATGAACATATCTTTGGGAGCTGTTACCAGCCTAGCACAACCACGTTACAGAGTATGATAAATGCAGTGAAAATTCAGAATAGATAAATTAGGACAAGCAAACTGTTGGATGCAAGAGGACAAAAATCTAGAGTGACAGAATCCTATCAGTCTCCCTCTCCTGACATTGCACAAAAATCTCCTCTTCTTTTAAGGCAGAGATTCTCAAACTTTAGCAGACAGCAGATTCACCCAGAGGGCTTGTTGAAACATTGATTTTGGGGGCCCACCACTAGAGATTTTAATTCAGTACATCTAGGATGGAGCCCAAGAATTCATATTTCTCACAAGTTCCCAGATACTACTGACCCTGCTGGTCTGAGGTCCACACTTTAAAAAGCACTGTTTTAGGGCCCTAACCACCTTACAACTTCTATTATAGTGATTTGAGTAGAAATTCTTTCACCAAGGAATTGTAAGTTCTCAACGGAAGGGCCAAAGTCTACGTTCCCTTCCCTCTGGAGGAGGTAGGCATTGGGCTGGACAGATGGACAGGGTCTAGAGCCCAGCAATGAGGAGCCCAGGAACAGAAACAGAAAGTGGCTTGGTTATGAGAGGGCTAGTAGATGGAAAGTGAAGGAACAATGGGAAATAAGCCTGGAGATCTGTGCTCCTAACCTGCAAAATCCAAGGGCTGAGCTGCATGGTGCCATGCTGACAGTCCCTTCCCACCGGCCATAACCTCCTGCAGAGCTCGGACTCTCTCTTAGCATGTCCAGCAACATGCATATCCTGGATGCTTAATGGATGTCTGCTCTTCTAGCTCCCAAAGTCTGTCATTCTGTGAATGACTCTTATCCGTGAAAACATGGACTGAAACTCAGGGTACACCAACTGATGCTGCATACTTGGGCCAGACTATAGAGCCTTGAGGCTATTATGACTGACACCCTACCTCCCACAGATTTTGGCCCATCTCTCCTCTGAAAACCACTTGTTCTGGTTAGGAAGTTGCTTGACCAGGGAGCCAGAAACATCATTGCCTCTAGAAGTTGGGTCCTTTTCTCACTTTCAGTATAAGCCTGGTTTAAGGAGATGGACCTGAGAGAGAAAGAAGTGGCCACCTGAGGAAACAGATCTGGGCTCAGCGAGAAGCCCGTGGTGTCGTGCTACAGATTTTCTGCTGTGCTAGCCTCACAAGGTGCTGATGAGGTTAAATAATTAATGTATATGAAGGTACTTTGTTAGCTCTAAAGCACTGCAGGAATATAATTAATTATGTTTATAATTACTGGTAATGTAATTATAATTGTAATTACTTTGTGGGTGGATGCAGAATATACATGTATTTCATGCCTGTTCTCTAGTAGGATATCCTTGGTGAGATCACCAGTTTGCATATCTGTGCCTGATGCACTCTCTCTGACTTTATTTTCAACACTGAGATATATGTGAGACTTTGGCTCAAGAACTTCTTGTTTTGTTTTAGAAAATGAGGGGGGAAATGCATAGAGTGAAGCTGCGAGGCCCAGCACTTTCGTAGTCATATTTTTTGGCACTTGTCTGTCAGGAAGATACAGTTAAGGCAATTTATTTATTAATTTACCTTTATTAAGCAATAATATTTGCCGAGATCTTATAGTTAAACAAACATAAAAAATACATGCACATACTCACATATAATTTATATAATTGATATATGGTTATATATTACTCAAAGCAAGTTATTTCCAGAAATCCACTAGAATATAATGCAATCTAAAATGATCATGCTATTGCTAAATTATAAGTCTAATCTATATATCAGACAATGCTTATCAATACTAAGCTGAATATGTAATGTGTTATATAATTTTGCTTGTTCGGCAAAACCAATAAGCTGGATAAAGTACCAGGTAGTTTATTTCCTTCCATTAACATCCTTAATCTTAAAAAATGATGGTGTTTGGGCCCATGTTTTGGAGCAGCAGTTCTACTTGTGCCTGAGCGATACATTCCATGGCTAGGAATTCTCATAGTCCATCAGAGAAATCTGTACTGTTAGGATGTAACGCTATTAGAACCTTCGTCGGTACTTTTTCCCCATTTGAAAAATTAGTGCAATGGCAAGATATTTAAAGGGGAAAATGCTCTTGGTATCTCCCTCCTTGAAATGGCAAGATTCTACCTGAGAAGCAAAACATCATATTTTTTCCGAGGACCTGACCTTCTGCCCTTGTTCCTGTGCACTGTTAATTGTTGTTAATTTCTAACACCTCATTAATTATTTCCATTAAAGATGTGGGAGAGGGAAATGCCCTTCACTCATGGGCGGTCACACGAATAAACCATTAATAATTACAAAAAGCGTGTTACTTTGAAAGTAAAAAGTGAGTCTGAGCCATTTGTGTGAGAGTCGCTGTTTTTCTCATGGCTGGACTGTGACACTTTGAAATCCTGCCACTGGCGTTGTGGGCAGCAACTCCTGGAATGACACAGTCATGGCTGAGAAAGAAGCCGAGTCTCCCTTTGCTTCCTAATGACTGTAACATTTGGCCTCTAGGATATGATGTACTTTTCAAAGAACTTTTTCTCTTTACCACTTTTTCTTCCCTTGCAAAAGAAGTCTGGAGGTGGAACAGTTTCCTCCAATGTCATAGCCCAGGTCGCTCACTCAATTAGTACTTAACGTGGAGTTCCCGACTCCCACCCCCGGTTAGCCCACCAAACCACTCAGGGAGGTCCGCGCCAGCTGCGGTGACTTTCACTCCCACGTCGGGCTTTCGCAGAGATGGAGCCAGGGCCATTTCACTGTCATTGGACTCCCAATCTTTAAAAAAGTGTCTGGATTGCCATTTAGTGTTGAGATTTTTTATTTAGTGCCTATCTCAAGAGCTCAGGCAGAAGATTCTTCCCACAAGTTTATAAGAGTGTAGAGAATTAAACATTATATTGGAAAAGAAGCATCAAATACGGTCTTAAGGTTTGACCAACCAGCAGAAATTTTAGAGTGTAGACAAAAGATTTGGGAGAAGTAGAGGGAAAATTATTTTAATAGTGAAATTCAGACAGTTTAGAATCAACAGCTAACAGGTAGATTCATTGCAAGTATAATATTTTGAACTCAAGGAGGTCAATATAATTTTTTCTGTCTAACCTCTTGTTTTGCTAATAGGAAAATCATGACCCGGAGAAATTCAGGAGACCCCTGAACTGCAAATGTGGGACATTTGAGAACTGTTACTTAGGGGCTTTTACAGTTTCCTATTTTGATTCTGCTTTTCATCTGGACTATGATCTCAAGAGCAAGGGCAACAGCTTATTTCTGCTCTCCTTCTTCCCCCTTTCCTTTCCTCTTCCTGTTCCTCTGTAGTAACATACTGCAGAGGTCAGTATGTAAAAAAACAAATTTTTTGCTTCCTGGAATAAACTGAAAACTATACCAGGTCTCTTGGAGTATCAGATGACATCATGGACAAAAGACCAGGTTGGAAGTCTAATCAACAGCATGATTTTAAGAAATTACTTAACTTCAGGCCCCCATTCCTTTTCATCCAAGCTGTCTGAATTTCACTTATATTTAACTCATAAGGCTTTTTAGACAGTTGAATTCTATAGTCTAAATCCCACCTCGCTTCCCAATTTCTTCCCATTATTTTAACAATTTCTTTTAATTTCTATACAATAGTTGTGGATGATATGGTTTCCCATTTTATTTGTTAACTTCTTCTATGAATGGACATTTAGGTTGTTGGAAGATTTTTTCCCATTAGAACTCATGTTGCATTAATATTTTTGTTTAAATCTCTTTAAATATATGCATAAAATTTCTCCAGAGTTTCAATTATACCAAATGTTGCCAAAATAACTTCCCAGGTGGCTATGCTAATTTACCAGTCTTTACTCCCTCTACCTCTACTCCCATGAATGATTACAGGGGTTTGGCCATCTTACTGTCTAATGCCAGCTGATAGGACCCAAGTCCTTGTTCTTATGGATGTAGTCACCCTAGACTTCTCTGTTCTCATTGCTTCCCTTCAGTTCCCCCAACAGACCCCCATCAATCATGGAGGTCTTTTCTTTAGTAAGAAGTAAAGAGGGGAAGCCTAGCTTGTGTTCATGTTTGCTTTTGACTCCTCTTGCCTCTGCCATAATAATAATGTCTTTATTCCTCCAGGGGGCTATGCTTTTGAAATATGCAAGTCAGAAAGACAATTCTCCTTCTATTTAATGTTGTCTCATTTTTTTCCTTGAGTTATAGAGCGGAATCATGTCCAGCTGCTTGAATAGGGGAGGAAGAAGGTCAAAAGGGGAGTAAGAAATGCTAAGGGAAAATATCAGGTACTATTTTTAAAAATTTGTCTTTCAACATATGCATTTAACAAATTGTATTTATTGAAAATAATAAAATTACATGAAATCTGAACTGTCTGGGAAATCTAGCACTTATGGTCATTGTTACTTTAACATTCATCATTTCTGCTCTGTATTATGTAATAATATTTCATTATTTGTACATTGGTCTTATATTTCCTATAGAAAGGCAATGATTTCGAATTAGGTAAACCAACTAGATATATACCCAGACAGGAAGAAGAAGAGAGTGAATCTAAGAAACACTTGAAGGCAAAGAGATTGAGTAAAGGGAAAAGTGAGGAGGAATGGCTCATGATTTTGAGCCAAGAAACCAGAAGAATGCTTGTCCCTTTGATAAGAAATGGGAGAGGAATGTAGCTCGAGATGATGGGTGGAAATCGATGGGTTTAAATTTGGATGTAGAGAGTGTGTTCATCCCCAGAGAAGTTCTTCTCAAGCGATCTGCCTTTTCTTTAAAATTGCAGCCAGCATAAAACAATGCTTTTGCTGTGTTTCCATGTGATCCACAAGGATATCCCCCTACTGTGTGGTACGTTTTCCTGCCCACTGTGGTTGACGGTCATCTCCTTTAGCCTGCCATACAGCAGTTTCTGCTTACTTGGTGCTTTCCATTTTCATCTCAAGTTCTACACATCTGAATTTTGCATGAGTATGTGTGAGCATGTACACACACACTCACACACACACACACACACACACACACACACACACAAACTAGGGATTTTAGCTGCACACTTTCCCCAGAGGAAATACTACTTTCTGTATCCTTAGATTTGATTTCTATTGACTTAATGCAGACACATTCTTAAATGAGGGACAGTCTTACCACAGTTCTTTTGTACATCTCAGGAAAGTGAATTACCCACAACGTGGTGAATATTCTACTGGCGGTTCCTGCCTGGCATCAGCAGTAGGATTTACAGCTCCCACTTCTTATTAATCCTTTAGTATATTGTTATTCTTTGCCCCTTTGAAGTTTTTCAAAAATAAATTATCCGGGAAATTATATTCAGTTCCCCTACTTTCACCTTCCACAACACCGAGACCGTAGACACCTCAGGGCTAACTGCACCGGCAGTTCATCCCAGCCAGAGGCAAACAAAACAAGGACATTTCTACCTAGTTTCTTTGAAACACTGTCTTAGACTGTTCTGAGCCATCAGTGATGTCCCATTTCTAGGACAAAGAATAATTGCTCTGACCTCAAAGTTGCTCTTTTCAAGGACTCAGGTCTAAAGGTTACAAAGAGCTATTCAAACTCAATTATTTCTAGTTCCCCTCTCACATTTTTTCAATGTATGATGGAATCATAGACTAGTTTAAGTAATATATACTTCTAAGATTATAAAATGAAGATTCATTCATTACTTTACCCTTTTAGCCAAAATTTCTTGAACACCCTGATGCGCTAGGCACATGTACTAGGTGCTAATGGCCAGAAATATCTTGAGAGATGCCTCCTGGAATAGAACTCAACTGCAAGCAAGTGGCTATAACGAAATTAAAAGAAATTGCCCAACTTTTATGTTGTTTTCTTTTCTCTATTTCTCTTTCTTTGTCTTTTCTATATTATTTTATTTTTTATTTACCACTTTTGTTCTCTTTTTCTTCTCTCTATATTTCCCCTTCTTTTTCATTATAACACTATGTCATGTTATTTTCAAAAGACCAATCTTGTTTTCTTCTGTTTCCCCCACTTATTTCATAGTACTAATATTTACCAATGGATGAAGGGCAAACTACCACTTTGCCCAATTCAGGGTCATTTGGCAACTTTAGACATCTGAAAATATACCAAAAGAATGGGGAAAAAAGTGCAAACCACTGAACGAGTGAATAAAGCTATTGGAAAAAGAATAGGGGTTTTACAACTTAGAATGTGGACCATACTTTCTGAACCAAAAATCAGCTCCTGGGTTAGTCAGTATGCCTAGGCTTCACCACAATAATAAACAACCTCCAAATGTCAGTGGCTTGAGTCAACAAAAGTTTATCTCTTACTGATGTTACATGTTTAACATAGGCCTATGGAGGACTTAGATCCACAAAGTTATTCAGGATATAGGACTTTCTGTCATTTCAACATATGCTTCCAAGCTTACTTCTGCTTGTGAAGGAAGGAGAGAACTGGAGAGTCTTCCACCGACAATCGAATGATTTGGCCTGGAAGTGACACACAGTCCCTCTACTTACAACAACAGACAAATTACGTGTCCTATGCAACTGCCAAAGAGCAGAGCACTACAGCTTCTGTATGCCTGAGAGGAGAGGGTGACTGGCATCTCTCTGTGACATTAGTAGTGTCCATTACAGCACTCGGGGTCAGAAAGTTTAAAATGAAGGAGCTCCCAGATGTCTGGCTGCTGTGCCTGAAGGACGAGTGTAGAACAGAGAGCCAACCTGCATTCTGCAGCAACAAACCTCACTCCGAGCCCCTCTGCTGGCTGTTTTACAAGTAGGTCTCTCTGGCTACACAAACCCCTCACCACCTCGGGCAACATTTCCCACAGATCCTTATACATGAAGGCAGCATTTTTTATAAACCCGTGTATGACCTTTTATCCAATAAAACGTCAATTTTAAATTACTAAGATAATTCATCCCTAAGGTTGAAATAGTCTTCTTAATTTACTTCTTTAATTAAGGGAGGTGTGGGATTTGTGAGGCTTGGGCCATTAGGAAGCATAACTGTTCTGAGCCAAGATTGGGAGGCCGTCTCTTGCCGGTGACAGCGTGATAAAGCAAGGCCGCCAGTAAGCCAAGGTGTCAAGGATGACAGGACAGCTCCATCTATTGTGGCCACCAACCTAAATACATAACCAAGTGTATCACCTCCCTCAGACGCATTCTCTCAAAGTGAAATTAACTTTATGGGGTGCGCAATTGTAAAGTGTTTTTTGGATGGTTTTATGTAATGACCTGGGAGTTTTCAGACAAGTGACTTTTGGGAAGCTGTAAACTAGAGTTAGCGTACACTTCTGGACTTCCCGGAATGCCAAAGATCAAGGTCTTAAGGGTCATCCGTCTGAGAGTGGGTATGTGCTTATTACTGATTTCTTGATAGAGCCTGGTCTAAAAGAGGAGAAAGCTGACAAACCAGCTTACTGCAGTGGGCAATTAAGAGCTGAGACTCCACATTTAGGCTGATTCTGGGCTTGCATCTAGGCTGCCCATTTATGAGCTTGTGTGATCTTGAGGAAGTTATATAATGCCTTTAAACTTTAGTTTCCCATAAAATGAAGATGAAAATCATACTTGTCTTACAGGCCTGTCATAAGAATTAAATGAGGTGATGATGCTTAGCATAGTGCCTGGCTCATACTAAGTGGTCAAAAAATGTTAACAGTTACTAGCTGTTATTATTAATACTGTTCAGGTAACTAGCATGAACGCAGTATACACCTTAAGCAAAACCCTGTGCTAGACACTGAAAGGTATTGAGTAAATAGGTCAGAGCCTCTTCCTTCAGAGATTTGCAAGTGTGTGTGTGTGTGTGTGTGCGCGCACGCGCGCACACACACTCATGCACACACGTGTGTTGGAGGGACAGATTGAGAGATGTAAGGGTAGAATGAAGAGAAGAAGCAGGCAAGGAAAACTATAAGATAACTAAAATAAAAATAGATGACATTTAATTGTGAGCTTACTCTGTAACAGGTACTTTACATAGATAGATTTATATATGACCAGTTTCATTTAATGTTCACACAACGCTATGGTTAGGCATTATTAGTATCTTCATATTACATTTGAAGAAAGGAATCCTTATAAACATGAAGTCAATTATATAAATGGGGACAAAGAAGTGGAGGGGGACAAGGCTGTGTGGTCCGGCTTGACTAGAGCACAGGAGAGGACTGGCTGAGTGGAACATGATGTACCAGGTGCTCCAAGGAAGTCCTGCTCACCAGCACAGGTGGTCATGGCCCACGCAGAGTCCAAGGCCATCTCTAATTTGTTCACATGGTCATTATCGGTGTACTATTTGACTAAGAAACAGAAGACTGCCTTAAGGCAGCCACCATGTCTTTCAGAGTCTGGGAAACTAAGACACATTCAGAATGTGCTTAAGTGCAGCTTCAAATCTTTTGGCAAATCCAGGACATGCCAGAAATAGCAACCAGTGGCAAACCAGCCCCACATGGAGGCCACCGGAGGAGAAAACTTCATGATGATCTAAGTTTGGCCATTAGTTGGACCCCTGCCAGGCATGGCGACATAACTGAGGACAGTGTTTAGAACCCAAACCGAATTCCCCACCACCCCACCACCCATTTATCTTTCCAGCACTACAAAGCCAAGACCACTGTCAACACTAGAGTTTTTGAAACCCCCCTGCACTAATATGTTTTATTATGAATTCAGAGATAAAACATAGAAGTATAAGGAAACTTGGTAGCTTCCAGATTCTTCTGGACTTTTTACCCATTACACACTCTGAAAAGCAAGGTAATCGCCACGTAAAATCTCCATTAAAATAACCTTGTGGGCTTATCTCAAATTAGCACCTCCAGAATTCTTGTTCTGACTCTTGGTTTAGTGACCTATTTGTGTCTTGATCTCATACTTGATAAGCCCCTCTAATCAGATAAGAAAAGAGTTGACGCATTTTTAAGCTATAGATCAAACTTAATGTTATTTGAAAATAGGAGTTGAGCTTGGGGTTTAGGTTTTTCCCTTTTTATTTGTGTATGATTTAGTGTTCATCCTGCACTAGACACTAAAATGCATTGTTTAATTATCTGAGCTCAACACACCATTTTATAATTCATTAGTCAGTTGCTCCTTGCAAAAGCTTATTTCTTATGAAACAAAAGTGAGAATCATGCAACTGTACTATTTATCTCTCTTTAGGGGTTGGGGGTTAATATCTGATAGCTCATAACATCTTTATTATAATGCATTTATAATGATTTACTGGAATCATTCTATGGCTAAGTATCTAATGTCAAAGCCGGGATCTAGCATGAAATAAAATGCTGTATCCTTGGATAGCTCTAGGGAAAAAAAGGCCTCAGCCAATATTTTCTGTGTAATTCTACAAACTGTAATAAGGGTAGGGGTAATTGCCTTAATGTCAATTAAGCTATTAATAATGCCCATCTTGTCATTCCTAAATATAGCAGTGTCTCAATCATACATTACTGTCCCCTGCTAAGACGACACAGAAATGAGATCATAGTAATATGTGGATCTGGATGTCTGTGTAGCAGCCAGTCTTACTTCCTTTACTTGAAAGAAGGTTTGGGGAGTGGTTAACTTGTTTTGGTAACAAAAATTCTACTTAGACATGTATGTGTATTTGCAATGGCAAGAGTTGGTAATACTCGTGAGCAAGGACAATCTACCTTAAAAACTGTTCTCTGTTCCTATACTGCTTCTAGATGACCAGAGCAAGGTATTTCTTCTCAGGACTAGTGCTCCAGGGCCAGGCTCCTGTGTGATGGTGCAGACAGTCTTGGAACAACCGTCCAGGCGTTTTAGAGTTGAGAGCACTCACTGTGACTACACATGGTGCTGTGCTGTGCGCATATTGTTCCCAGGCACCTCAGATTCACACAGGTTTCTTAAGGACAGATAGAAAACAATGTAAAGCAGATGATACTCAGATACTATTACAGGGTAAAGGGGCCAGTGATCAACCAGCGAATTTCAGCATCCAAGGCGAGAGGTAAAGGAATATTTGGCATAAGGAACAGGAAGTGAATTGTGAGATTTTGGTGAGTAGGGAGAATGTCGCCAACTCTCCCAGATTAGCTCTAAATCAGAACCACTTATCTCACAGCGAAGAAACAAGACAAGAACTCCTTCTTCTGTTGGCGCTTATATTTCTCTTGGGCTAAGATTTCTGAGCAGCTACTGCCTTCTTGTTGGCCCCCTTGTTGGCCATCTTGGTGAGGTGAACTTCTACTCGATGATATTTAGAGCTCATTAATTTATCCCAAGGAAGCTTATTGTATGGCGGCTTAATGACAGAATCCTGTTTTAATGCAAATGGACACATAATCCCACTAAACCATTGTGAGGGTGTAAATTTAAAAAAATTGCTGGAAACTGACACCAGGGTTTAATAAGATGGAGGGCTAGTTCCTAGATTTCTGTATGCTCAGGGGACTCTGCTTGGATACTCAGCCCTGGTAGTTTTAGTGCAGCCCGGTTACCATGGCAATTAAAAAGGGAGGGAGGAGCTTCAGTGAGCCTCTCTAAGGTGGTGGGGATCTGCACTCTGGTAGAGTGGGTAGAAGTGCAGGGAGTGAGGAAGGCTCTGAGAGGGGAGGAAATGAAGGGTGAGTGGGTGCCTTCTGCTCATTACCCAGCGGGGAACAGGTTGGGGAAGGTGTGACTGAGATGCAAGGAGGCAGCTCTCTGTCCTGGCTTATTATAGATGCCCGATCCAGGCAAATCCCACCAAAAGGAGCATAAAAGCTTGCCTGGGACCATCCCCCCTCCCAGCAGGTAAAGGGGAAAGCCTGCCTGGGAGTGGGGATAGGGGGTGAGACTGAGGTGGGAATTGTTTGTGAATATTTGCTAGATTATAATGCGGTTGGGTACTACATCATTCTCCAGAGAGCCCTGGATAAGGTTATTATGGGTGAAGTCATTTTTGTAATAAAGTTGGCTGTAACTCTGGGTCATAAATCATGGGATCTGGTACTAAAAGAATTACTAAACATGCCTCTGTTACCACATACTGTCCTCCTTTTAAATACTTTGATTTTACTACAAATCCTCCATTGACTGAGATGGGGGAAATACACACAATGAGCAAATGATTCTTTCCGTCCCAGGCAGCAGCCCCGCCGGCATCTGGGCCTCCCGGAATGATTTCCTGAGGTGTGATGTTATTTATGGTGTGCTTTCTCTATCGAAAAGGCAAACAGCATCCCGAGTGACCCTGGAGCATTTGCATCATTGCTTCTCTTGCTAATTGATTCATCCCTTGGCAGGGCCTGAGACACGGGCTGTTAGCTGGACACTCTCTCCCAGCTGCAGATCCTGTGGATTAAGGTGCATAATAAGCAAAGATGTTAATAAAATTGTTAAATGTCAAAACTGCAAAAGCCACACCCATTCAGAGCGTACCAGCTCTTCTGGAATAATTCCGTAAAATATCATCTCCTCCCCTTTGTCCTTTTCCCAGTCTAAACTTCATAACCTTCATTAAATAAGGAAATTAAACACTGTTATTAACAACATTGATTGTTTAATTTCTTTCGTAACCTCTTTCTTTCAAATAAGAGTCTGGCACAAAACGACAAGGAATGTTATCATACGAAGTGCATTTCAGATGTAATAAAGCAGAAAGGAGAGGGTAGCCTTAGTGGCAGTTGTAAGAGGGACAAAGTGTGGATCTCTATAGCTCAGTGGCTGCAAAGCAGAAAATGAAGATTGTAAAAATGTCACATAAAGAAAAAATGCACAGTGGATTCGTTTTGCAATGCCCATAATTCAGTAATGCCTTTAAGTAGCTAGAAGAAATATAATAAATGTTTTTCCACAACATTGATCATACTGTATCAGAGGAAATATTAGTGTGCAGGGAGCCATGATTATACCGGTAGTAATTCTCGGTGTGGAAAACTTGTAGAAGATGGGACCCTTTATAGGCTGAACTTTTATTGGATGCAGTTATTTACCTTTAAGAATATGCCTAATACATTGTCCTGTAGCTAAATATTTTAGTGAAAATTCAAACCAGCACTATCAGTAAATCAGAAATCTTGCCACCATTTTATAGAATTTATTTTTTTTCCTACAGGTGCTCTGATGTGTTCCAGAATGCAAAACCTGCCAATTGACCATGTGTCTGTAAAACTGATTCTTCTGTATTCTGAACCCAGATAGGAGCAGACAGGTTTATGGCATATGATTCCATACAATGCCACCTGTATATATATAACATCACTTTAAAGAAATTAAATGGATTATTAGATTATATACTACAGTAAAACTATACCCTAAGCTGTAAGTCTGGAGACGATATGTATGTCATGCAACCACTTTTTTTTTTTTTTTCATCCAGAAACACTGAAGAAAACTTTGCAAGGCAGGCTTTTCTTTTTGAAGAAAAGAAGTGAACTGATTCCTCGTGCCAGCCTCTTGCTCCTCAGACTGGCAGGAACTGGTAATGCGATGACCACGGCAATCTTGGTGCAGGAGGCCCCAGCATGTCAAGGGAAAGCTTCATTTTTACTCTTGAGAGACTCCAGGGCTTGACTCCAGAAACCATCAAATGAGGGTTTCAGGGTACACAAGAAAAGAGCTAGCTCAGCCAAACTCCTGCAGCACTAAAAGGAGAGGTGAGACCCGTGCATGCTAATTTTTCATTTATTCCCCACAAAGCCCTGCTGTGAAAATTCCTAAGTGAAGCAAGAAGCCAGAGGAATCTCCAAGTGAAGACACTATGAGAGCAGGGGTAGGAGCGTGGCATTCTCTTACTTCAGAATCTGGATAATCCAGCTTGCAGTTCAAAGGCCCTGTAAAAGCAAACAAATCTGGCAAGAGGTTGCATGCAGATTTACCTGCTCTGTTTCAATGCACGTCTCCCTTAATTCTCACTGACACACATGGGAAGAATTTCCCAGACTTTTTGTGGAGACCATCCTCACACCTTTGTCCTAGTGCTCTTGGCTTAATGCAAATCACAGGTCTTATGCACACATGCTCCTTCAGTCCAACGGCTTCTGTGACGTTCTTTCTTCGCCACTGTTTGGACACAACGAGGGTATGTTAGCTAAAGGGTATTTGGAGCTTTCGTTGAGCTATGTCTTGATTTTAGTACTTTCTTATTGGAGTTGGGTAGATGTTTTGCTTGTTTGTTTTGTTTGATTTTCCCCTCATCTTCTAACAAGGAGGAAGTGAGAGAGGGCAACTTTATGTTCTTCCCATCTTGAGAACTTTAAAGAGGCAGGTAGTTGAAAGAAAAACTGACCCTCACAACATGAGGGAGCCTACACTGGAGAAACAGCTTGCCACAAGATGACGGTTTCTCAGAAGAATTGTCACCTGGGAAACTGGGAAGCAGTCACCTAATGTGCTCAGCATTGACACGGACATAAATAACTTATAGGCCCAGGTGACCTAACAGGCTTCTGTTGAGAGTTCTTCTCCAACGTGGGGGAGGGTGGCACTTTCTAAGCTGCTTCTTACAAGTGACACAGTTCTAGGTACTTCGAAGCAGCAGCAGTTATTCTAGGAATTTGTTCTTTAATTAAATTTTTTTTTTATCAGTTAATTGCCTGGCAATTGAAGAAATGCAATTTAAAACAGCAACAACAAAATTAGAGGCTTAATATGTTTTTGAATTCCTTCTTTAGATATACTCTCACGTTCATGAGTAGTTATGAAAGATCAGTCCTGTCTTTTCTCCTTCCGGCCTCCCTCCTCCATTCCTTCCTTCCTTTTTACTTTCCATCACCCCTTTATTTTCCTTTTCCATTCTTCTCTTTCCTCCCTTCTTTATCTTCTCCTTCAATGACTTGGAAAAAGTCCTAATGAATTCCTTAGAGCAATTCCACAACAATGAAAATGCTCAGGGTCACAGATGCCTTCCCTAGAGTATTTAACAGTGGAGTCAAATGCAGCTTCCATTTTTGATGTGTATGCAATATGGTTGCAGTCTCATTTATGCTTGCAAAAATATCTAAGTGTGCTTAGGAGGGTCAGAGAGTCCCTTGGAGAGTAGACCCATTATAATTTTAGTAAAGTTAAAATAAAAAACAGCAAAATAATAAGAGAACAAAAGACTATGGGAGCTACATAGTCATTAAACAGCGCATTTTGCTTTACTTAGCATCCAGCCTGACTAATTGACTTATATTGTGGCTAGGTGAAGAATGTAGACAACGTCTGATAATACAGGATATTTGATTACAATATACAACTTATTTTATATTTTAAAATGAGATACATTTGTAATTATCTCCACGACCGCTGGATGTCGCTGTTGCACACGTCTGGCAGTAAAGGCTTCCCGCTTAGGATCTCTGAAACTGGTATTTTTAGTGCTGTCATGTTACCTCCTTGGCTCTCTGCCTTTTGATTGAACACATGCTGTCATGCTAAGATGACTCTCTTCTCCATTCAATGCAGTGAGCCCAATTCTCAATTATGGCACTCTATTGGGAATTCTTTTCATTTACACAGGATGCGATTCCCAAAACACAATTATCTTCTTCACTATATTTAAAAGGCGTATGTACCTTTATAATAGTTCCCAACATTGTATATTAATTATAACTAGCACATTCTGGATACCAAATGGAGTGAAGCAAAAACATAACCATAAAATACCCTGGATTTATAAAGTGCCTTTCCCCCCCTCAAAGAGCTTACAACAGTTTTCATATCTATTTGCTCATCTGTCTTTTCAGCATCCCTAGAGGTTACCTGCTTTAATGCTTTTATGAGTCAAAATTGACCTGTGAAATAAATTGAATGAAGTAATTATTTGCACTGGCATCCCCAGAGTAAAGCAAAAGCAAATATTGAAAATGTGTTCCAGACAGCTAATTCTAGTTTGTAAAAGTAACTCATTGAAATTTTGGTAGTTCTGTTTTATTTCCCCCCCCCCCCCAATTGCTTTTATAATTCCTTATTTCATGGACCCTTTAACTCATCTTTTTAAAAATTCATCTTAAAAAATCTGGGCCATCTTGTGTGGCTGACGTTGTGCAGAAATGAGGTCTGGAGACTTTTCCAACGTGAAAAAAGCCTGGCTTAGTAGAAATAGTAGAGACTGGAGCAACATCAGTGAAAAGAAATTGGAAAACCAATTAGAATAGTAGTTAGCTTTCTCTATAAGGCAGAAATGACTGCGAGCTTCAATTTAGCTGTTCAGTCTAGACTCTTTCTTTTTCCTAAAACCTTGGAGTTGTTTTAACTTCCTCTTATCCCTTTGCATTGAGGAAGCCAGAACTGTTCTTGGAGGACTATTGGCCTAGATTTAAGGGGAGAGGTGGGGGAGGGGAGGGCTCTCTGTTCCAGTGAATTATCAGAGAGCTGCTTTGCCTGTCGTCTACAGATGCTTTGATCCAAAATTTCGATCATTGTTTCCACATTTAGGGGCTGGAATGAACATCAAAGAAGTGGGTGTACGGAATTTACTGAATGCCAAAGAAGTACAATAACATACAAAGGATATAAGCAAATCCCAGTGGCAAAATTTGCTGCCAATTCTTGCACATAATAGAGGTCCTAAAGGGACGGTCTATCTTTGACAAATGCATAATGATATCAATGCCAAGGGAAGGAACTAGCGTACTGAAAGGTGAATAAAAGAGTTGGGAACAATTCAGTGGACTTAACACATTTCCTTAGTGTGTTTTTATACAGTAAAGAAAGCAGATGACACACTTGCATTAGGTAATCGTTGGACAGGGCTTGCGAACTCACCAGCGGTTTTAATCCGACCTGGCTCTTTTGGGAACCAGCTCTAAAGATGAGAATAAAATGTGATTAGAAATCATTCATCTTCTGGAGAGATTAAAAAAAGAAACAAGTAAAGCAAAAATAGCTTTCTCGTTCTGTCTTGGATAGTTCCAGATTTTAAAGCCCATATGTTGTTTGCTATAACTTCTTCGCCTCCCAGGGCCAGTGCTTTCCCAATGCTTCAGCTCGTGCTCTGCACCCAGTAGTCTAGCAAGTTAGGGCTCATTTTATCCACAGTCTTTGTTCAAATATGGATTAATTTTGGCTAATTTCAGTGGGTGCTCATAAAGTAAAATGCACAGAACTGAAACCACAGAACTCAGGCCATCGTGTGATCATTTAAAAACCTACTTTTCAAGCTCATTTAAGTTTTATTTTTGAAATAAAAACAGTAAAACTACTGTAAAAAGTTTCCAAAAGCGTCGACATTATGAGCAATTGCTAACCAAGGCTATTCCCAGAATGATTGTGCAAATTTGGATATAGTTCTAGAAAAACTGGTTGCCCTGCAGTTCCAGAAATAAATATTTCATTCAGAAGGTGACTTAAGAAGGGTCCTGTGGCACATAGCTTTTGCTTCCAGGGCCGGGTAGATGCAGATTGTACTGCTGTCACTGGGCCAGCAATAAAGGGCAAAGGCTGATTTTTGCCCTTAAAGTACAATCCTTTCCTTGGAGAGATGAGTGTGTAAGTCTTCTGCAGGCAGCTTTAAAAAACCAGACCGAGTGTGGATGTTTTGAGGAAGAAATCTCCAAAATGCCACAGTATGTGGAAATAGCCTACAGGGTTCACGAGTACAGTCTGGTAATGAATGGAATACGAGAAAGACCAAGCAAGATATGTGAGTTTATTTGAAACTGTTCTCTGCTGAGCAAGAAATTGTGCCAGTTGCAGATAGAGCCATCGTTTCTGTTTTTCACATTAGGCAATCAGAGCAGATTAGCCTGTGTACACCCAAACCATTTCCAGCGCTGCCCCACAGTCCTTCAGTGCTTCTTACAAATTTCTTTTAAAGCCTTGCACTTCAAAAATAATAAAGCTCATGGAAGAATCATTCTCTGTTTATTGTGCATGTTTAAGTAAATGCAATGATTTTCATTATTTCAAACTCTGTAATGAAATGACTGAGTGCCCACCAACATTAGAAAAAGGACAAACAAGTATTCAAATGGCTGGATGAACCACGGCTTTTTGGCATTAAAAGTGCAATATTTATGAGTTAATTTGATCATAGAAGAAAATATTGAGTAGGTGACTGAGTAAAATGATGACTGTGTATTATGTCTTTGCCATGCAGCTGGATAAACATATTCAATGACAGACCTTGGCAAGAACTGCAAAGATGCTCTTGACAATACTATGAATAAATATTAGGTGCTGCCTAGAATTCACTGCATTTGAGGTCTTGAGCAAAGCCAGATGAGTTTTAGCAGGAAAATGTAGCAGAAACCACGTATGCACTCTGGGATTATGTAAACATTGGAGTCTTTCTCTGCTGCCCAGGAATTGCTCTAACATTCATTTTCATCTACATCATTGACAGATTTTTTTTAAACTCAGTATCTTTGCATTTCTAGTAATGTACTTTACCATTAAGACCCAGAATGGGAGAAGTTCATGGTAAATTTTTCAATAATATGGACTTGGAGAGAAAAGAAATACTTCACCTAGGCTACAGAGAACTGATGATAAAGATTGTATTTTGTAGTGACCTAATCCAATCTATTTAAAATGGTAAATTAAAAAATTCCTTTAGATTAGTTCTTGAACTTCTTTAGAATATTTGGTTTCTTGTTTCGAGAAGGACCATGTGGGAGAAAACAATAGGTAGATATTTTAAAGAGAGGAGATTGGCCATATGAAGTCATTTACTGAAGCATTTGCATCCAATGTAAAAAGAACCATTGTGCAAGAGAGTATTACAGAAATATGCCATTGTGGGGTTCCCCCCCCCCTGCAAGACTGTCATTTTACCAATTAAGAAAATACTTTTTATTCCCCAGCTTTATTGAGATATAATTAACATATGACATTGTGTAAGTTTAAGGTGTACACGTTGATTTGATACACTTATATATTGGGAAATGCTCACCACACAGTGTTAGTTAATACCTCAATCACTTTACACAGTTGCAATTTCTTTTTTGTGGTGAGAAAATGTAGGATCTCCTCTCTAGAGCAACTTTCAAATACATAACCGTTTCAACTGTAATCACCATGCTGAATATTAGATCCCTACACCTGTTCATCTTATAACTGAAAGTTTATATTCTTTGACCAACAGCTCCCCATTTACCCCACTCTCCAGCCCCTGGTAACCACCATTTTACTCTCCTTCTATGAGTTTAACTTTTTGTTTTTTGTTTTTTAGATTCCACATATTAATGATACCATGCAGCATTTGACTTTCTCCGCCTGACTTATCTCACCTAGCATAATGCCCTCCAATTCCATCCACATTGTTGTAAATGGCAGAATTTCCTTCCTTCTCTATTATCTTTTGATGGAAACAGATGGTTTCCATGTCTTCGCTATTGTGAATAATGCTATAAGCATGGGGGTACAGATATCTCTTTGAGATCCAATTTCATTTCCTTTGGATATATACCTAGAATTGGGAATGTTGGATCATGTGGTAGTTCTATTTTAAATTTTTTGAGAAACCTCTATACTATTTTCCATAGTGGCTATACACATTGCATGCCCACAACAATGCAAAAGTTCCTCTTTTTTCACATTCGTGCAAACACTTGTCTTTTGTCTTTTGATAATAGCCATCCTAACAGTTGTGAGATGATATCTCATTGTGGTTTTGATTTGCATTTCACTCATAACTAGTGATATTGGACGTCTTTTCATGTACCTGTTTTCCATCTGTCTATTTTCTTCAGAAAAAATGATGTCTATTCAGTTCCTCTGTTTTTTGCTATTGAGTTGTATGAGTTCTTCAGGTATTTTGGACATTAACCCCTTATCAAATACACAACTTGTGAATATTCTCTCCCATTCCGGGTTGTCTTCCATGTTGTTAATTGTTCTCTTTTGCTGTTCAGAAGCCTTTTATTTTGATATAGTCCCACTTATTAATGTTTGCGTTTGTTGCTTGTGCTTTTTGGTGTCATATCCAAAAAATTATTGCCAAGACCGATATAAAAAAGATTGTCCTTTTGCTTTCTTCTAGGAGTTTCATGGTTTTAGATCTTATATTTAAGTATTTAATCCGATCTGAATTAATATTTGTGTATTTTATAAGATAAGGCCCAATTTCATTCTTCCTTATGTAGGTATCCAGTTTTCCTAACACTATTTATTAAAGAAGCTATCTTTTCCTCATTGACTATTCTCGACTCCCTTGTCAAATATTAGTTGACTGTATATGCAAATTTTTATTTCTAGGCTTCTGTTCTATTCTATTGATCCATGTATCTGTTTTTATGTCAGGACCATACTGTTTTGATTACTATAGCTTTGTAATATAGTTTGAAATCAGACAGTGTGATGCCTCTTCAGCTTTGATCTTTTTCAACACTGCTTTGGCTATTCATGATCTTTTGTGGTGCCCCATGAATATTAGGATTAAAAAAAATTTTTCAAACAATGCCAATGGAATTTTGATAGAGATTGCTTTGTATCTATAGATGGCTGGGTAGTATGAACATTGTTTCTTTAGGCAGCATATAGTTGGGTCTTTTTTTTTTTTAAATCTATTCATTTACTCTATGCCTTTTGAATGGAAAATTTAATTCATTTACATTAGAGTAATTATTGAGAGGTAAGAACTTGCTGATGCCATCTTGTTTTCTGGCCCCTTAGAGTCCTGCTGTTCCTTTCTTCTCCTCTTTGCGAACTAACGATTTTTTTTTGTAGTGAAATGCTTTGATTCCTTGTCCTTATTTTTTTGTGAATCTACTGTAAGTTTTCACTTTGTGTTTACCACAAGGCTTATTTAAAACACTGTATAGACATAACGGTCTATTTATGCTGATAACAACTTCTATTACATTTGAAAACTTGACCCTTTTATCCCTCCTATTTATGTTTTTGATGTCACAGGTTACTTCTTTTTATATCATGTATTCTTTAACAAGTTATTTTAGCTTTAGTTATTTTTAATACTCTTGTCCTTTAAGAACATTCATACTTACACTTTTGGTTTTCTGGTGCACACACACTCATGGTCTCTAGAACAACAACAGAAAAAGAACTATAGTCTCTGAGCCATAGTGTATGTACCATCGGCTTCCGCTAAATCAGTGAATTTCTTAGATTGCTTTTTATTGTGTTGTTTTAGCATTAAAATATGAGGACAGAATGCAGCAGAGACTTAGCAGAGCCTACTTGGAAAAGACATCTATGTGGGTGTGGGTATTCTGGATTCTAGTCTTAGTTGTGTGACCCTGGGCATGTCACTTTGCCTCTCTGTACCTATTTTCGACCTGTAAAATTATAATTTGTTTGCCTATCTTTCTAGAGTCTGATTGTGAGAGGAAAACTAAATAACTTATCTAATGCATTATTTTGTTATTAAACCACAATGGATTTATTTTTTATTGTTATAATTATTTTTAGGCGAGGCAACTTTTGGTTGATCTCATAGATTGCAGCTTACAATCCCTTATTTATTATTATTATTATTATTATTTTATTTTTTTTACATTTACAGCACCTGGTCTTCCTAGGTGGTCTCCCATCCAAGTACTAACCAGGCCCGATCCTGCTTAGCTTCTTAGATCAGACAGGATTGGGCTTGTAGAGGGTGGTATGGCTGTAGACTAAACCACAATGGATTTAAATTCTGCTTTTTTCCCACAAAGGACTTCAGCTGCCATTAGAGAAGTTAAAATCCAAATTTAAGCTCTTACTATGACTACAACTAACATTGCCTAATATATCCAAGCAAATAAGGTCACACACGAGCTTAATTTTTGCTTATTTTTCTTTGAAGAAACCTTTCAAAATTTTATTTTTAAAAGGAAATGTGGCTTACCTCCCTTTCCTCTTGGTATCATTCTTAAATGGATGCATTCTACTTCAACATGCTTTTAATAAATAAATGCCTGGAGTGCTTGAAGCCAGGCAGTGGAGCTAAAAGTAGCAAAACTTGAATTCGGGAACATGAAACAGAACAAGGTGTCAAAGATTACGCTCGCACTTCTTGTACAGAGGATGGAAGAAAGAAAAGATTTGGAGAAATAATCATAAATTCAGTTCTGGATTTATTTGATTTGAAACACAGAAAAGAAACAAATTCAGTAAAAGACCATAAAGACAGCTACAGTGGTAAAAGAGCACTGGGCTCAAAGGCAAAGAACTTTAATTAAGGTTCTGCCTCGGCTCCAACATATATGAACATGTGAGCAAGTACTTATTCTTCCCGAGTCTTGGTTTCCTCACCTGTACAATGGAGATATTAACATCTATCTCATCACTTTGTGGGGAAAGTAAAATGATAATTTTTTAAAGTTATTCTATAAGGAACTACTCTGCTTCTCATTATTGTAGAAACATAAGGAATGACACGAACAAATGAGTTGGTGTGTTCCTTTCTGGGAACATCCCCACTAACTAACAGATGTCTTCCTCTTGTCTTTTCACAACTCACCTGTGTAATTGGCTGAGTTACTCTGGCTTCCTGTTTCTCCACCTTCACGAGGAAGGCTACAACTGTGACCTCATCCAGAAGGGCATGCAGAGCGAAAGTGGAGAAGATTCTCTTGAGACCCATGGTTAATAAGGGGTAGGAATCATGGTTCTGGAACGTTATCAGCTTCCAATGAATATTAATTGATTGGGCTGTAACATTAACATTTGATTACTAGGGTTTAAATTGGTGAAAAGGAGAAAATATTTTAGTTAATTGGGAAAAAATATCTCCCTGCCTGTTCATGTAAGTTTGGAGTCACCTATGACCACCACAGACTTGAGCACAGGCTTGTCCCCAGAACATGAGGAGGGACAAAAGCCATGGAAAGATGAGGGAGGGGATAATTCATCCTCCCCATTTATGTTCCCTCTGGGTTGAACTCCTTCATCCCTCCCAACCATTATATACTAAAAACCTGTGTGCCATTAACCTTTTTGACCACTACAAAACCAGGTAGGCAACCTGGCTGCCAACAGCAGTGGGGTAGCTCTGGTTGTGCGAATCATGAGAGGGGGCAGAGTCTAAGAAGGATTCTCAGAGGAATAGGGTAAATAAACTCTGTAAAATACAGAATTCGTAAAATTCAAGTATTTATTAAACCCCAGTTTGGGGTAAGGAGTACCAAACCATCTGAAAATGCACCTCAGTCTTACAATCTGTTTAGGGGGAGAAAATTAGTAGATGAAAGACTTGGTCTTGGATAATGTCTCTGTGCTGTGATGCAAGGTTTCTGTATTGCTTATTATCTTTGCTTCCTATTCATTTTTTTACATCTGGTTCATGTCTGAGAATTTCCAAATGCAACAACAGAAAATGAAAACGTAATTCAAATTATTTCCATATCTTCCCAAATTGGATGCTGTTTCTTTATCAAAATTTTTTCCAGCTAGGCTCTATGACCAACATCTGAACACAAAATGCTTATGTCCTAGGTATTACATTTCTATTCTTGAATTATTGTCTCTGGTATATTTGGTACAATGTCTTGAAATATCCAAATAAAGGGTCAGTTGCTAGCAAATTTCATGGCTATACAAGGAATCACTGTAAGCAGACTTGATACTACACTTCTTTGTATAGGTGTAGATATATATCACTTGAAATAGAGAAGAACCATTTGTTACGTTGTATAAGTAAAGCAGTTAGGACAGCATCTACATTATAGTAAATTCTATGAAAGTCTTAGCTGCTGCTTCTCCTACTACTGTTGAAAGGCCTAAAGGTTATACTGTGACCAGGAGTCAGCTAGGCTGTTTCTTTAGATCTACCGTCCCCTGGCATAGACCTAACACATTGCTTCTCACCTATGAGTGACCCTTTGACCCTTTGGGAAGATCAGCTTTGTAGGTCTACATTGTTGCTATTGGGTGCCCCTTGGGAACTGTCAGAGTTTCAAGGCAAATCCCTGAGATGTAGCAGGCATGAGAGTCATCGCTCTAAAGCAGTGCTTCTCAAACTCTGTGTGGCAAAGGATTAGTTCTTATTTCCAATCTGTCATATCCTTATACTTTGTAAAGTGCAATCAAAATAACTTAAAATGTAATAAAAAGCAATACACACAAAATTCAAGTCCCATTTTTTTTTTATTAGATTCAAGAGACATAAACTTATGTGGCCAAGTGGCTCTCAACAGTTATAAACGCTCCCTCTCAATTCTGTACTTGTCTCATTGCTGAACAGTCACCATCAGATTGCCAATGTGGGCCTCACTGTGAGTAGCAATCTCACAGAGGACAGTAAGGAACCCCAACAGTCACTTCCATACTATTTTCTTTCCAAAGAACTCAAAGGACTCTCATCAAAGTAGGGGGCTCTATGGGCCGGCAGGCCTCAGGCCTCAGCTTATGATGGTAGAACCGCCGGTGTGAAGTGGGTGTAGGGTGGGTAGCTGAGAGGCCACCAGGGAAAGCTACTTTGTACAGGCCGCTGGCCATTCCCTCAGCTGGGAATTTACACAGGGCTAAGTGGTAAGCTGTTTCGTGCAGATGCACAGGTGTGAAAACAGTTTGTGATAGGCAGGTTTATGGCAAATAAACACATTGTATGATATACTGTAATCAACTATATAAACAACTTTAAAATTGTCTATACTTCATATTTCTAGCATTTGGTTTTGTTAATCATATGTATCCCTGACAGCAATTAAATAATCTTGAGAGAAAATATACACCTGCTGCCTCCCCTGGGGAAACTACATCTCTTTTGTGAATGACATAAGTTCTCCATAAAACATAACTGAAGATAGAAGAATCGAATCTGGAGATATGTCTCCTTTCTCCTGTTTTATCTCTAGTTGAATTGGAGTGCAGGGTTTAATACAGCTAATTTTTTTCTGGATCCCTCCTCTGAGATTCTATGTAAAGCAAAATATTTCCCTGAGGGACACATTCAAGGCAATAGATAAATAAGGTTGTGATGAGTGTCACAAAAGTGAGGAAGGTCCCACACCCACCTCACATGGCCTGCACTTTTTCCCCTCCCCAACTTCTCACCCCAAACCTCTCAGTTCTTTCTGATTTCTACAGTAGATCTGATCTACTTTTGCAAACATCACAGTGGTCCTTTTCTTAAAACAAAACAAAACATGATAAATATTTGCTTTGCTTGAGCCAGGTTCCAAACAAGGTCCATTTGTTAGGACTGGTGAATTGGAAGTCTCTTTAAATTGACAGCTGTCACAGGAGACCTGCTGCTGCCGGGAGCAGCCCAGTGCACTGCTACACCTCAGACTTGCCGAGCCTCCCACAAGGCAAAGTTCAGGGTGTCAGTGTACTGGGGTGAGTGTCAGGGCCAGCCTGCAGCAGCAGGTAGTTCTAATGGCCCTGGAAGGGCAAGCTGCTGCCCCAGTCACCTGTGCTTTGTACCTGACAACTACCCACCTAGCTTTAACCATGACAACCTCTCCCACTCCCAAAAGTGGGACAACCATGGAGCCAGTATGTTCCTGCCAACAACTGTCTTGGAACTAGAATGCCGAGGACCTGTGACCTCATTGCGATTTGGTTGGTGTGTTGGAAACAACTATCTGGACGGGAAACATACACTTTGGCTTCAAAACACAGCATTTGTCAATGAGAAAACAATGACGGATCTATACAGTCTTGTTAACAGGTACAAACCTGACCTGATTTGGTCTCTTGATGGGTAGGGATGTCCTGATTTTATAGAACTCTACAAATTTTCTTTTTTGGCTCTACAGTGATAGCTATGTCAAGGATGAGGTGGTAGTAAATGACGGATGAAGCCAGAAATGCTCCTGTTTCCATGGAGGCGACTACAACCATCAGGGTAAATTCAAGCCAGAGAAGTTGCTGTACCACAAGTGGGAGATGTGCATCACCATTAACAAGACATCCCGGAGCTATCGTGGGGACATGATCATGTCTGACATTGGAGTGAATCTGAAATCATTTTGCTATTGGTTCAGATGATAAGTTTGAGAGGCAACTATCTTCTCAACATTGGACAAACTAAATATAGACTGATCATTCCTATCTTCCAAAAATGCCTTCTTGATGTTGGAAAGTGGCTGAGTAATGGCGGTGAGGCTATCTATGTATTTAAACCAGAGCGTGTGGTTGGAAAAGAACACAGTGTCTGTATGGTATACCTCAAAAGGATCAGGACTCTTAAACCTTTATGCCCCCATCACAACCTTAACTACAAAGGTAAAAATGCTGGGATTCTAAGATCAGAAGAGACCTGAAGATCCAGATAAAGGTCTTCTCATTTCTCTGCCCCAGTTACCACCCTCTGCTCTCCCAGTTGAGTTGGCTTAGACTGGAAAGCTGAGAGGAGTGGAGAGATCGTTGGGGTTCAAGAGGAAAGGGACACTGCCTACCATTTGCTGCTTTGATTTTCCTTGTATAGTACCATGGCTGTAATAAACTAACTTTTCCCCTCCTTCCAGAGATGGCTTTTCCAACACATTTAACTCAAGAGAACTGAGTGCATTATACCAATATCTCCATGGACCAAGTATCTCTCTGGTCAGCAAAAGAAGGGACTGAATAATTAAACTCTGAGTTCATCCAATCCTACCTTTGGAAATTATCTACCATGGAAGCTTCCCTCCATTCTCTGTGTTTGATAAGCCTACTTGCTTACTCAGAGACTGTAGCTAAAGAATAAGCCACGCCACCCTGTTGTCTATGGGCGGAAGTGGAGAGAGTTTGGCGAGCTCAGCTACATACTATTTATTTAGCATCAGTTGTCACCAGCTCTCCCCATCACCAACCTCCCCAAGTGCAAGAGAACCTGGAGGGGAAGAAAAAAGCATGGTAGGCTGCTAATGGTCAACTCTTCAGAAGTTTCCAAAGCAAACCGAGAGGTGTGAAATTTCGTCTGTTTACAGTGACACTATTAAGAAAATTGATGTGATTCTACCTTGCTTTTAAAAACATGATCAAATAAATGTTTGCATGTTACAAAAAAAAATTTATAGGTCTCCCTATCATCTCATTTTTTCCCCCTTGCACTCATTTTTGTCGTTGTCATTATTGTTGAAGAAACTGGTCATCCTGGGGTTTTTGACACTTCGGATTTTGCTGATTGTGTCCCTGCGATGTTGGTTAATGTGTTCCTCCTGCCACTGTAAGCTGCAAATTGGTAGTTAGATCTAGAGGCTTGATAAGATTCAGGTTCAATTATTTTGTCAAGCATATTTCATACGTAGTGTTTTGCACTTCTATTAGGTGGTATATAATGTTTGATTACTTCCTTGTGGTGATGTGAGCAGTCACTGGTGGTCATCACTTAGTCCATTAATTCATCAGGAGGTTGCAAAATGATGAGATCTTAATTCTATCATTTCTTGTTCATTATTAGGTGGAAAAATTCTATAAAGAGAAATTTCCCCTTGACTCTTCGGTTACTCTGAGACATTTTTTTTTTTTTTTAACACAATGAATTGGTTCCCTGGCATTCTTTAAAGGGGATTAATGAGTGGTTTTTGTTTCTCACTGAACTTAAAGATTTAAGTATACTTGATATGTTTTGATCTATTGATGTATCATCCTACAGATGCTCAAATTATCCCATTTTGGCAAGTTGTATACTCTTTAAGCTGTTACCCAAATTCTTTGGACAGAGCCCAAAGAGTTTTTCATAGTTTCCTTGCTATCTGGTATGACAAGATATTCCAGACTAACTTATTAAAATTTCACGTCAGACTTTGAATTAGCTGTCTTTCCTAGAGGAGTGTTTTTTTTTTTTTTTGGTGGAAATGATATTTAGAGACACAATCAGGGCTCCAGGGGTGCATATTGCTATTGGGTTAGCCATTGTTTCCAGGCCTTTTCAGTGGAGAGAACTAGAATATATACTTTTAAAGCATAAAACACATTATGAATTAGTATTGCTACCTCCGATTTATTTTCAGAATTACAGAATTTTTACTTAATCTCATAGATCTTATAATTGTGTCTGCTCTCACTCACACTGAAAAATCCCAGTTCTCAATAATACCAATATATATATACATTTTTGCTTTATTCTACACTACATACACAAGTTTTCGAATACCAATACCAATATTACCAAAATATGATTACTGAATCAATAGATACAAAAAAAAAATCAGTTATAAGAGTTAATGGAAGAAAAGACCACATGTCTAACAGCTAAAAATTAAATGAAATACCTCGGTATAGATTTAACAGGAAATGTTTAAAATCTATGTGAGGAAAATTGTAAACACTCATGAAGATATAAAATTAGACTTAAATCTTTGGAAAGATAAACTATGTTCATAGAAAAATTCAACATCTTAAAGATTTTAGTTCTTCCCATGTTTAAAATTTAATGCAATTCCAATAAAAATACCATTCGGTGGTTTTTTTTTTTTTTTTCAGAGCTAGACATAAAATGACTAAATAGTGTGGAAGAATAAACATGCAAGAAGATCCAGGAAACCCTTCAAAAAGAACAGAAATGGTATAATATTAAAGCATATCATAAACCTCTATAATTAAAATAGTTTGTCATTAATGCATGAACAGGCAAATGGAAAAAGTAGAAAATTCAGAAATAGACCCAACTGTATATAAAAAGGTAAAGTATAATAAAAATAGCATCCCTAATTAGTGAGGGAAAGACAGACTTTTTTAACAGGTGGTGTTAGGATAACTGGATAGCCACATGCAAAGAGATAAAACTGAAGCCATTCCTTGTACCGTATTCCAGGACAAATTTTAAATGGATGGGAAATTTACATTTAAAGATGACATACAAAAAATCAGCAGAAAAATCTGGGCGGATCGCTCTATACCTTGGCATGGGGACGATT
The DNA here is from genome assembly GCF_014176215.1 of Rousettus aegyptiacus. Lineage (NCBI taxonomy): Eukaryota > Metazoa > Chordata > Mammalia > Chiroptera > Pteropodidae > Rousettus > Rousettus aegyptiacus. The sequence goes on from NW_023416295.1 coordinate 43,963,437, forward strand.
CTGTAATTTACAACTCAAGATCAAAAAGCAATAAGAAGAGGACTGACATGTACTATTATTACATGAAAACAAGTGCTTTACATTTAATCTACATGAGTTACATCAGTCCCATTTTGCAAGTAAGAAAACTGAGACTTGGAGAAATTAAGTATCATGCAGAAGTTCACACAGTTAATGGCAGAGATGGCATTTGGACATAAAGAATTTGTATCTCATTGCAAACTGAGCCACCTAGACTTCCGTTCACTCCAAGCACCCTGAGAAAATAAGAAAATAAACATTTTCCAGATTCCACTCACAATTATGGAATAAAATCTTATTACTACTGCAAGGCCAATCCCATTGGTTTGATACAGACTTCATGTTGAGTTACAGAAGAGCTTTAAAAGGCATAGGAAGAAAGAAAGACTTTGGTGTATTTTGAGGATAAAATTTAAATGTAGTATTGCACTGAACATGGAAATTTATACCTCTTAGTTTGTATTCTTGATCAGAACATACTACTGCAGCACGCTCATCTTATTCTTTCTCATATCTCTATACAGTGAAACACTATATCAACCCTGAGAATCTTGTTTTAAATATATGAGAGTTGAAAGAATCTTTGGATTTTTTAGTTTATTACCAATAAAGACAGTGGCTTGGCTAAGTTATTTTAATGGAAACAGTTCAAGCTGGTTGTTGAGTTTATAAAGACAGAAGGTGCCAACTGATTGAAGGTTTCACTTCTCAGCTGGTATTTGATGTTTGTGCAATTAGTTAACAATCTTCATTCCTGCCCTGCCCTGGCATTTAATTTTCTCACATTTTAATTATTCATTTCTTTCCAATGCATCTCATGCCTAGCCAACAAATATTGAAATTCTTTTTCTGTGTCTTCAAGAAAAACTTTAAAACCAATTATGCTGTCTCTCTGCTCAGAGCAGCATGGTTATTTATAGGGGCTTGTGAGGGCAACGAAATTCATTCATTCATTTCATAAAGATTTATTAAGCCCCAATTAATGTGCCAGACATTTTTCTAGGTGTTGGAAATATAAGGAGGATGAGGCAGACAAGTTTCTGTTCTCAATAATCTTACCTTCTATAGGAGGAGATGGAGCAAAAACCATGAACAAACACAAAGCCAGGTAACATCAGAGAATGATTTGCTCTGTGAATAAAACATTAAACACAGTGATGTGATAGGGACTGGGGCAAGGAAATTCCTTAGCTGGATGGTCAGAGAAGTCCCTGTCGAAGATTTGAGCCACATAAAGATCCAGATAGAAAAATGTCTAGGTGGAAGGAACGAGTGCAAAGGCCCTGAGGAAGGAATGCACTTGTGTGTACAAAAAAGAGTACCTGTCGCTGGAGGGGAGTGAACTACACTGAGCTATTACTGACCTTCAAGTATTTAAGGATTTGCTTGTCTGTTTATTCATTTACACTGTACCTTGTCCCGAAAAGGATTTAAAATAGCTCTTTGAATGTTACGGTTCTCTAGAGTGCCTGTAGATTTGAGAAACATCAAATTGAATCCTTTAACAGGTAAAGTCCAACAGATAGATCTGAAACGGGGCATAAAAAACAACATTGATGCAGAATGTTTACTATTTTTTTTAAGGCTCACACACCTTGAAATGTCATTTAAGAAGTTATCTTTAAAGAAAATTGTTGCACTGAATTTAATTTCAAATCGACAGACCTATTATATTCTCTGATTAATCACGGCACATGCTATTTACCAAACTCCTGTAAAAAACAAATTTCTTTTGTACACACTACAAAGAAATGTTACATAAAATTAGGCACCAAGTAATGACTGTAATTTGTGGTGAGTTAATAATACACAGATGATCACGAGGCTGTAAAGGAAACCGCTTGAGACATTAACAGATACGCTGTCGCAGAGGAACTGGAACCAGGCAGACTGTGAGCTCTGGGTGGGGAATAGAGAGGACTCAAGAAAGAATGAACATTAGATGTTTTGACTTCCAGTAATGGGCTGAAACCTGCTCAAGGTCTTTGCCCAGAGGAGCCTGTCCGAACGACTTCTGGGTTTCCTCATTGGTTTTCAAATTATTATTTTTTACTCCTTGCAAAGCAAAAAAGTTTTAACACTTAATAGAATTTTCATTTAACATGAATTTTGCTGAACGGTCTTGACTCAAAAGTTCTTTGCAGCTTTGCAAGAAGCTGTAATTTTCCTAGGTTCTATGAGCCACTTTATGGGGCTAATTTCTTGGTGCTTTAACGGTCTTAAGCTGAGATACTCAGACTTTACATTTTTGGAAAGGAAAATAAAAATAAAGCCCTAATATATTTTTTTATATTTCAATCTTTTTTATTTAATTTAATTTTTTAATTTAATTTTTTAATTTTTTAAAATTAAGTTTATTGGGGGTAACATTGGTTAATACAATTATATAATTTTCAGGTATACACTATAATTTGACAACTGTATATTCTATTGTGTGTTTACCACCAAAGTCCAGTTTCCTTCAGCTACCATATATTTAACCCCCTTGATCCACTTCACCCTCCGCCTACCCCTCTATATTTAACCCCTTTGACCCCATCTACCTCCTCCCTCCCCCTCCTCCATAACCACTAGTCTATAGTCCATGTCCATGAGCCTCAGTTTGTTTGTCTTGCTCATTTGTTACTTTTAGGTTTATATTCCACATATAAGTGATATCATGTGATTTTCAACTTTTTCTGTCCGGCTCATTTCACTTAGCATGATTATCTCGAGGTCCATCCATGTTGTTGCAAATGGCAGTATTTCATCTCTTCTTATGGCCAAGTAACATTCTATTGTATATAAGCATCACAGCTTCTTTAGCCAATCATCTGTCATAGGACATTTTGGTTGCTTCCATGTCCTGGCCCCTATGAATAATGCTTCTATGAACATTTTCGGATATGGGTTTTCAAGTGTTTGGGGGTAAATACCGAGCAGAAGGATTGCTGGATCATTAGGTAGATAATTATTAGTTTTTTGAGGAACCTCCATACCGTTTTCCATAGTGGCTGTACCAATTTTCAGTCCCATCAGCAGTGTATGAGGGTTCCTTTTTCTCCACATCTTCTCCAGCATTTGTTATTACTTGTCCTGTTAATTATAGCTATTTTAACAGGTGCAAGATGGTATCTCATTGTGGTTTTGATTTGCATTTCCCTAATAGCTAGCGATGTTGAGCATCTTTTCAAATATTTGCTGGCCATTTGTATATCCTCTGGGGAGAAGTGTCTGTTCAGGTCCACTGCCCATTTTTTGATTGGATCATTTTGTTGTGGTGGTTGTTGTTATTGTGTTGTATGAGTTCTTTGTATATTTTGGATATCAGGCCTTTATCGAAGGTGTTGCTTGCAAATATATTCGAAGGAAACAAATGTTATATTTCTCCCAAATCTGTAGAAATCAAAAATAGAAATCAAAAATAGAAAAGTTATGTTTTTAGATATAAAACATGACTGTTTTAAACAAAAATAAAAATTCTCTATCCCACGTGTAGTGGATAGGTTGGAAAGTCAATGGCCCAGGGGATTTGTGATACAATTTGTTTAAACTTCCAGAAAGGAAGAATGGAAAATTGTTAGGAGATTAAAAATAACTCACCTTCTCTTATAGAACAACTTTTCTGATATCTTCTCAATTCCACTTCTTGCTCTGATCTAAAAGCCATTTAAAAGGGGGTTTACACAATGAAAGATTCATAGTGCCAAGTCTCAAGAGAAGATTTCAGGGCTTTGAAAAGCAAAGACTCCTAAAGTCCATTCAGGGCTTTCATCAATTCACAGTGTGACTCTTACCTGTCATTCATCTGTCCACCTGCCTCCTTGGCTTTGTATGTGAAATGGGTATCAAAGAATACTTCATGATGATAAGTTAGCTTTCCAAACAAATGACAAACATCCCTGTCATCTAGGTTGGAGATTATATCATTGCTTGTCTTGGGCATCTCTGACTGGTCTGTTTTCCAAGGATGCTAAGTTAAGTCATTCTTATCATTCTTATTTATTATGGAACCAAATGGGAAGGAGGGATGTATAATTTAATCTGGAAAAAGTACTCCACCATAGTCCTTACCAGGCTTTGGGGAAATATGATAACGCACCCAAACAAACAGGCACACACTCCATTACGGGACTAATGATGAGCTGAAAATAAAAAGGAAATTTAAAGAAGAGAAGCGTCCAAAAGGGATTAATCAACAACTCTAAGGCAATATCATGCTGTGCTTATGTTTTCTACAAATATTGACTTTGAAGAATTGAACATGTGACTAAACACAATGTCATTGTCCCTGAGAAAGAAAGTTTCCATGTGACTATTTAAGACCAAAGGCAATGTAGAAAAACGGAGGCAAGAGGGGCCCAAGCACTATGCTGTAGCCTTCTTCCCCTGCAGGGAGGGGCAAGTGCCATGTATTTGGTTGCTGTTTCTGTGTATTTAGCCTCTGCTCCATCACTAGTGATAAGAATGTGATGTGTCACAAACACACTATACACACACACACACACACACACACACACACACATTTATGTAATCTGAGCTGGAAGAAGGAGAAAGCATTAGGAGAGGACCTCTATTTCTTCTTTCTTTAACCTTGCAAAGCCATCACAGACTTCTTCAGAAGTAATCTGGGACAGGGAAAGAAATCTGAACACAGGGGAGTTGGAAATGGTATAGGATAGGGAGAGAGGAAGTAAACAGAAGGTTCCGTAGCCCAGACAATCCAACAGCATGAATTACAAGTCAGAGAAAGGAGTGATTTCTTTAAAGACAAGGCTGCACTAGTTCTGGAAACCAGGGTCCCTCAGGGGGCAAGTCGTGACAATTTCAAACAAGATAAGCTGGGAGCTGACCAAGAAGCCAATGGTAATGCTTTGATGTGAAATATTTGTACAATATGAGACACGGATGTATTCTTTCACATAAATTCCTTAGAGCAAATTGTCTCAGGAGAAATCTTGATTACATCCTGATGACATGTTTACTGACCCTGTACATTTGGGTATGGGTGTGTGGTAGATTAGATGATTATTTAGCAGATATTCACTCCAACCCCCAACTCCTGCCTCTCCATGGCTTCATGAAAAGGTGTGCTTTCCTGCTCAGTGATGTTGGACCTGGCCATGTGACTCGTTTTGCCAAATGGGATATTAGCAGACGTGACAGAGCAGGGATTGGAAATGGGCTTGTGCAGTTGAACTGACCCTTCCTATGCTTCTGCCATGAGAAAAAATGCCAAGGTTGGCCTGGCAGTCTAAAGAAGATGAAAAAAAAAACATAGAGCAAATCTTGACTCAGTCTCTAGCTGGAAATCAAGGCCAGCTGAGCTGAGCTTGGACCAGCCAAACCCAAATGCATGAGTGAGGATAAATGATTGTTCTTTTAAACTACTGAGATTGGGGGTAGTTTGTTGTACAACATTTTGAGGCTGTAGCTAACTGATACAAGCAGAACTACTGAATGAGCAAGTAAAGGAGGCAAAGGATGTGTATCGTGCAGTGAGCACAATGGTGGCATCCACAGCAGGGTCATGCAGAGACGTGAGTGATGGTGGCTACTGCGGAGAGAACACCCTTGGTGCACAGTAGCATGACGCTCTTGCTGAACACAGATCAAGAATCAAAATTTGGCTGCTTGTGAAACAGGGGAGACTATTCTAAGTCCCTTAGTCTACGCATATACCTGTAAATACCAGTGACTCTTCTGGGTACAACTTTGTATGAGTCGGTATCCATGAGAGCTCTTGTTTTTGGAGCAGGGAAAGGGAGTGTATTAGTGTTGTTAGTGATGCCTTGTTTATTTGTTTGTTTTGTTTTGTTTTGTTTTGCTTTGAATGGCTTTGAGAGAGGCACATTGACTTGGAGAATTAAAGATATGGCCTAGACTCTGCTATAACTGCTTCCCCAGACTGAGTCACCACCTGATGCAGAGAAGATGAAGGAGCTATTTGCATGAGAGACTTTGTCATCTGGATGCCAAAGTGACTCCTCTTGTGCACACCAGAGTATGGAATAGAACTGGGGTGAGGTCCATTCACCCTTTCTCCTTTTAGAACCCCATGGAGCTCTGGTTCCGTGGGGATTGGCAGGCTGGGGAGATGTCACCTGTGTTACCCACACCGTGTTGGCACCACGGACATCATCCATTGTTGCAATGGTGAGGTTTCCTCCAGCTGTGTCATGAGTGGAAGGCCCAGAGCAGGAGCAGAAGGTGTTGGGCTGTTTGGGGATTTGAATGACAGATGTGTGAGCTAAATGAGACATTCCTTGGGAACTCTCGGGCATATATTAGGAAGACTTGGTTGGAACAGGGTGGGGGCAAGAAAAATAAATTTGAGATGATGATGATAATGAGACCTCATTTGAATGTACATGCTGATGAAGCCACTGAGACATTTCAGTTACTTTATACATGTGGTTGAAAGGTCTATTTGGCCCAACCCCTGCTATCAATACCCACAAAACTATCTTGATGATGCTGGGGTCTCTTTTCAATTGAATATTTGTCCAGACAGAAGACCTGGCCCTACTGGAAGGAGAGTATCACTAAGATATTGCCTCTGTGGAATTCCCACTGCATCACTTTAGGATGATAACACAATGAAAAATGTAGGAGAGAAATCAAAAGATGAGTTAAGCAAGAGTGGTATGGACAGTGGATCAGTATATCTGGCAGGAATCTCAGCATCCATTCAGGTGAGAATCTACCAAGCTCTAACATAGGAAGTAGTTCAAGACTACACTTGAGAAAAGAGCTTTTTTTCCTCACGTGTAGCCCCCCCTGAATTTTCTGTATTACTGTGTCTACATCTCAAATTCCCAATAGGGTTATCATATTTAGGAGATTACAGATGTGCTTAAGCATGTGAACATTGAATCCCAGCTCTGTCACTCACTAGCTCTATGACCTTGGGTAAGACACTTAAATTTTTCCTCTCATTTTCATTCATTCATTCATCCTTCCATCAAACACTTACTGAAATCATATTGCATGTCCAGCTACTCTGTCAGGCAGTGAAACAAGATGCATAACCTGTAGCCTCATGGAGCATAACATATTAGTGAGGGAGATGGCCAAAAAAATTCCAATAAAGGAACAAATAAATAAAGTATAAGAAGTATTATGGAGAAAACAAGGAGCTGAGATGGAGAAAAAGGCACTTGTATCAAATAAGGTAATTAAGGAGAACCTTTTTATAGAGGTGCTGTAATCTTGGGAGTAATAATATGCTTATGCATAAAATTGGGTTAATAAAGTTTTCATTGGCTCATGGAGAGGCCTAATTAGATAATGCATGTTTAACACAGTTGATTTAGTGACTGGCAAATAAAAAATATTCAACAAATATTTACTATTATTTCTTCTATCCTGGAGTTAGCACATACACTTAGTACATAGTATTTCGTACATAAACTTAGCAGATAGAACTTAACACACAGTTTTGTACATAGTAGGGACTCAATAAATGTGTGTTGCTGACAGGTTATGACAAAAACGTCGTGGCATGGTGCCACTCCTCCACTTCATCACTGTCCACAGTTTCCAGCAGCATCAAAACTGCTCTCTTAGGCACATACATATGACCACAAGGGATAACCAGCCTCTGGACCCCCAGAGTGGGTCCCTGCAGGATAATGTTATTTCAGACAGACATCAAGAGAAACTTGGTGCCGATTAGTGCTGTAGTTGTTCACAATAAAAATGGGCCAGGGCTGTCCACTCTTGCCAGGCATAGACAAAAATATTTCCTTGTTTTAAAGAAAGATGAAAGAAAGATATATTTAATGCAGGTTGCAGCTCTTTATGATATAAATGGCTCAGACCAGGGGAACTTAACTGGATGAAGAATGTGCAAAGTTAAATAATGAATGGAGTTTAGGTGAAAAAAATGATTTGAAAAATTGCTCGATTTTATTTTCCTATCTGCGATGACGTTGGTTTTAAAAGTGGTCAGTGATTCAGGTCTCCTTGACATTGTGCATCTAGAGAAGAGAGCAGCAGTACCTCTGTGATCCCAAGTGAAAATAATTGAATTTAATATTATTAATTTATTTGTAAGAAAAAAATTCAATTGGATACTTATCACATGAATTTTTAACTTCCATTTATTAGACACCAGAAGTAAAACTACCACATTTGCTGATCTACCTGTAGAACTAAGGAGATATTACCTTAATCCTGGAGTGTGGTGTGTTGGCCAGATTATTAATAGAGATGTACCTTGAAAAGGAGTGCAAACATAGACCGAATAGTGGACAATCCCATTCTGATCTTGGCTTGTCACTTTGTGACCTGAGCCAGTCCTTTGTATCTCCCTGGGCTTCCTGATTGGTGTGCTTGAAGAAATTATAAGGATGTTGTGAACTAGAGAACCTTCAGTGCCCAAGGCTGGGGGTAAGCGAGGTCCCTAACTGGTTGTGAGTCCAGATCTCATTAAGAGAGCAGCCTGAGGGGCTCTGACAGTGTGCCCCACAGTCTCACAGATGGCCAATACTAGGACCCTCTCTGCCATGCATTGAACACCGCCAAGAAGGTACTCTTCACTCTCTTACAACAGTCTGCTGCAGAGCACACTGCTGCCCACTGTGGGCAAAAGAGCTGCAGAGATGCTAGAGGCTTCTTATTCCAGAGGTCCAGAGAGCATGATGATCTGAGGCCCAAGCCTGGGCTGAGAGCGGGAGATTGCAGAGGCAGGTAGGCCAGATGAGACGCCTGCAAGGCATAGCTCAGAAGGCAGCCCTGCACCTCTTTCTTCACATGGACTGCAAATTTGTGACCTTTTGCATAGGTGTGCCCTTTTAATGGAGTCCACACAAGTGGCAGGGCAAGGGCTCTAATACTATGTGCATATCCAGTGTGTTCCAGCATCTTTCTCTTGAAATACTTGGAATGAAAGATTTTGACTGGATTGGAAACCCATTTCCATTATCAAGAGAAATTTCAACATTTACATCGGTCAAAGAAAATTAAAAAGAAGAGCTCGTAGATTCTTTAAAGATAATTTCAACTGTTGTAAATTTTTGAATGGTCATAAAAAATGGCTTTAAATTTTTTATCACCTACTTGTGAGAACAAAGTTTCTCATCCATGGTGACTATCAAGAATTTGAAGAGATCATTAAAAATACTTGATCAGGACTTGCTTGTAGCCATTTCAAACATAAAACCAGGTATAAAATAGTTATGTGCCTAGAAGCAAGCTCAATTTTCTCATTAAAATTTTTTTAGAAAAGATTTTATTTTGAGCTTTTACACAAATTCAATATTTAATATCCATCTTTAATGCTCTGTATTTTTTTTATTATCAGTAATAAAGTCTAAAGAAAATGTGATAAATGTTTTGCCTAGCCTGTGTAGATGTCCCCAAGTGCCCTCCAATTTATTCCAGTGTGGTGTGCAAATATTGTTATATCATGACTTCAAGTAGACATCGGAATACCCAGGTTTGCTGCTAACTTTGACCAAATCACACAAGCAACTTGGGCCTTAGTTCTCCCATCTGTAAAATGACTGGATTAGATTAAATTATTTCTAAGGTTTACTCCAATTGTCAAGTTATTTTTAAAAGTCTGTTTACTTCTATGGTCATGACAGATTTATTTTTATAGGCTACATTTTAGTAATTAATTGGTGATTTTTCAATAACTTTAATACAAAATGGTCTTGCCACAAACTAAAGAATCTTGTATGCATTACACAGATAAGGGAATCGAATACGACTTTGTGACCAAAGCATTTAGCCAGTTCCTTGACTCCAGAGAACTTAAAGTGCTAATGCCACAAGTCTATTTGTTTAAGTTAAAATGTCTCAAACATTTCTCTCATTCCTTTAAATTTGGGAACACAGATCAATTGGAAGGAAGCCATGGTATGATACCTTTTCCTCCTGCACTCAGAAGGCACTACTGGTGCAAATTGTGCTCATGCCATAATCAGTTTTACATCCTAAGGGTCTTGCCCATTGATTCTAGCTATCTCTCTTCACCCTTGAAAATAACGATCTCAACTCAAGTGAGGCTAAGGATTTGAAAGGCAGTCATTGTTTTTTAATCAACTTGTTTTTAGCCAGAATCCTCCCTTAGCTTCCTTCTCCTCACTAGCTCTCAGACCCTCTATGAGCAGAAACAGAATTTCAAAAATAATAAATGAGCCAGATACATTCAACAGCTCAGAGCAGAAAAAAAGCTCTACTGCAGACCCTAAAATCGACATACTTTAGGAAGAGGCCTGGAAAAGTACACCTCTGAATGTCGGAAAACTTTGAAGCATGAAAGCACTCATTTCAAAGGAAAGGATTCAGAATGATTGACATGGCCAGCTTTGGCACAGGCCATTGATTAGGTAAGTGCCTGACTTCTAACTGCTTATAGGCACTACTAAAATTAGAAATCTGTGCAGCCTAGAGAAGTCTGAGTAGGAGAAAAAGTTGTAGGTATGTCTCATGATGCCTTATATTCCCATCTGGGAGATGTAGCCAGGCTTTCTAGAAAGATTAAACATCAAAAGCTATATGAAGAAATAATCTAACATTCTCAGCTCATTTGTTCTAAAGATTAGTGTCAACATCACACAAAACAGGCAGTATACAGTGGAAGCAGAGTGCAGAGTTTGGTCTATGGGTGAAGAAGGTGAAGCAAAAGTCAGGAATTAATAAGGACTTAAAAACAATGGGGTCTCTTGGGTTCCAGCAGCAACTCAAGTTGCATAAATGGGGCATTTAATAAAGATGAAAGACACCATAGAAAATTGTAACATTGAAGAGCCATAGGAAGGAAATGACATTTATTAAGCACCATATGTAGGGCACTGTGTTTTCATATCCTTCGAGCTAAGTATAACCATAGCATCATTTCTATTTCTAATCGGTGAAAAAACTAGGACTAATAAAAAAGTTATGAGATTTGTCACGGGTCAGATAGCTGGTAGGTGATCAAAACCTGCTAAGCTCAGACATATTGTTGACTTTAGCCATACATGTGATGGTGTGTCTATTTATTGGCATAATTGAGGAGAAATTCTCCAACTCTCAATATCTTCCCCACAGATTCCATGGTTCCTACAGCTGCAGCTGTGCTCCTTAAAATTTTGAATATTTTTCACCCAAGGTATGGGGCAGTTTAAGTAGTTCCTGGATGTTTATTTGAAAGGGGAGCATTTCTTAATGAGCTCTACCAGGAAGCTAAGAGCAAATCTCCATAGAGTTGGGGGTATCTCAGGGATGGTGGTGTCTCCTCTGGGTTCTAGGGCCGCTGAGGGGGCCATACCACTACACCGCTTTTTTTTCCCTACACCTTTTTTGGCTGAATGCATTTTGATTGATTCTTTATATGACAATTTTGTACTGTTTACTATAGAGAGCATATAAAAATAATTCAGTCTGTCTTCTAACAGGTTAGAAGATAGGTTAGAAAATTTCCTTTGAGCTTCAAAACTTATTGTAAATGCCCTATTGGTGAATTTCCACTGCAGTTACATTCCAAGAACAGGAAATGCTCCAAGAAGAAAGTAAGGTCCTGAAAATGAGCTTTCTATTTCAGAATGGTGCCAGGGCCAACAAGAGGTGGAGTCACGGTGTAGCTGGAGAGCCTGAAAATTCAAGGTCTTTACCAAGGCTCAGGTGTTGCCCACAGGAGAGGGCAGTCACCTGAGCCATGAGACAAAAAGCGCTGCCTCAGCCTAGGGCATCACCGCTCTTGCCCCAGGAGGTCTTAGAGCTGCTGGCTGAGCTGGCAGGCTGAGCACAATCCTTCCATCTGCCCGGCCCCTAAAGACAGCTTCTTCTGGTTGGCAGCCTTGAGCATCCTGCCCCATTATTGCCTTCAATGAAAAGTCTTCGAACCAGGCACTGCTCATTACCACTTTAACCTGGGCTTCATGGCCACCTGGCATCTCGACTCCTTTCCCTAGGTCAGGCCTGATGAGAAAGGAAGAAGTAAGGACCTGGGACTGGGTGTCAGGGAGAGGAAGGGGTTCCCCAGCTCAGTCAGAGGCAACAGTCCTCAAAAGCTTTAGCCTCTGTTAGGAAATGCCTCTTAAGTGAGAAACTTCTGAGGAAATTACAGATGTGGCATTGCCAATACAAAAGCTGAAGTGGAAAGTCACTTTTTGAAATCATCAGTAATAAACACATTTTCATCAACCATGCCTAGAAGACTGAATTACTTGTCTATCCTTATTCTAGGAAAGATTACAAAATCATTATCATAGAATGAGGCAATCGAAGACCATAAGGCAAAAAAATATAGGGAAATCAACATTATAGAACTATATCAGACAATTAAAAAAATATAGTTATTATTTCTAGATTTTTTTTGAAATTTGTGATATTTGTTAGTTTTATAACATTGCTGATTTGATGCACTTTCTTTACTCATTTAAATTAATTTTCCTGCTTATACCTGATTGTGCAGACATTTTTTTGAATTCTTTTTCTTAAAGAGTACCCCATAAGTTGAAGCTTCAGGTACCACAAACCGAGATCTGTTCCTGGAATTTCTTCTGGGACATAAGAGGTCTTGCCCAGCATCCACAGATTCTTAGGGCTGGTGTCTCTGCCAATAGGGATGTTAGGAATTGGTGCCTGACTCACTTTCATGGAAAGAACAATGCACTGGAATGGGACTTCAATTCTATTTCTGGATTAACCTTGTCCTGATTACGTGCCCCTGGGCAGGACACTGTAATACTCTGTGATGGCATTTTTGTGTCAGTAAAATGGGATTCTAAATAAGAGTCCCCCATCCCCACCTTACAGGGATGTTCTACATGTAGTATTACATATAGATGTTAGAACCTTCATAGAGGTAGACAGTTGGCAAAAAAGCAAAGCCATCACTATAACTTCTTGAATTTTTCTCTGGCTAGCAGCGAACTGAGGTTACTGGTAGTATCTTGGTAAAGCTATACCACCTTAATATGCTGTTCCCACACCACCTTTGAGGCCAGTTGAAAATTGTTAGATGTCCCTTTCTAAATTGCCCCAAAGCATTGGTGGTAAGCTTCTGTTCTTTCTTTTTTCTTTTTTTCTTTTCTTTCCTTTTCTTATCTTTTTTCTTTCCTTTTCTTTTCTTTTGTTTTCTCTTCTCTTTTTCTTTCTTTCTTTCTTTCTTTCTTTCTTTCTTTCTTTCTTTCTTTCTTTCTTTCTTTCTTATATAGAATAAGTGAAAAAATTTATTTCCCCCATTTCCATTTCTCTATCTTTTTACCTGACTCAACCTTTCCTCCTTCATATTGTCATTAGCCTCCTACCCCATCAGTAGCCCAATGCTACTGCCCTCTACTTCCTGTCAGATTCTGACCTGGCCATTACCCTCTTCCAACTCTTCCTGCAGCTTGTGAAGTGTCCTAGAATTGAGCTGATGTTCCATCCCCCCAGTCTGAGCAAGAGATGATGGAAGACTGACAGAGAGTCAGCCTCATTCTGATTTGGAGAGGGTCTGCTAGTGATGGAGCCAACAGTGCTTTTTGCTCCTCGCTTGTCACCTGGTGGGATCCCTTGTGCTCCTCTGGTACCTGAAGAAGAAATCCCTGACCTGTATCCTCTTCTTGCCACATCTTCACCCCACCCCAAGCTACTTTTGACTTCTGAAATGTGTAGAACATGAACAAATGAAAATGGTGGAAATAATTCATAAACTCAATAGCTAATCAGCCACACTTAAATATCAAAGAAAGGAGAATAGCACCCTCAGAGGTGTCATCAACCGAGGAGGAAAGCAATGAGTTGGTTCCCTTTGGAAATTTTGTGTCTCTATAAATTTGTTTCTCAAGGTAAATCACCAGTCTGTCTAGCCACGTTTGTTAACAGTGCGTGTAACTCTTAACGGCATCTCAAAAGCATACTTATTCTCAATTTCGCTTCTCATTCGTTTTTATGATGCTAGAGAAATTCAGATTATATAGGCTATCTTTGCACTGAGATAGTAATTTTATACCACTGTAGATTAATAGCATTTTTAGTGATATTTGGTATCACTCATTTGTCTCCTGTGGTCGTAAAGATATATATATTTTCTAATTTGGCTTTGCCAACAAATAAAAAATAAGAGTCTTTTTCTGTGGAATGAGCGAAAAAGTCATTCTGATCATGAAGAATTATTCCGTTTTAACATATTCACAATCCACCATCTAATTGTTTTTGTTATTGCAGCAATACAGTTTCTACAAGAATGTGTGTGTGTGTGCCCACATGCATGCACACAATTTGGCCTGCGAAAGAATCTCTCCTTATTGGTACTTGATCTTCACTTCGAGTTCTGATTACTAAGCCTCCAGCTTATCTGTTTAGAGTCTGTTCATCCAGGCATTTCTGCTTAGGAAGACTGAAACCTCCCATTTCTTTCCTCTGCTCTTCCCTGATCCTAGAGTCTTGCAGATATCTTTACTTGGTGAGCATATAGATATGTCTGGAATTCTATTCTAAGAACTGGTCCTGCAGTGCTCACTTGGAGCAAGTACCCATTCCAGAAATGGTTATTATGGAACAGAAAGGCAGTCAAACTCGGTTTAGCTATCAGCTTTTAAGAGCTTCCTCCATCTGCTGAAATGTGCACTGCAAAGTTGCACATAAAATGCTGATGAGTACCTCAGTGTGGATTCATATAATGATCTACTCTCTCTCTTGGTTTACACCACACTCTCCTAAGTACCTATTCACCTGTTCTATTGGAAAATTTTAATCATCTCTCTGACATTAGCTTGGCAATTTCAGCGGCCACTTCACAATCTTTCAAAGTCTTTCTGCTTCATTTCATTTCTATTTCTTTTCTGCTTGTGTTAATTATTTTTGCAGCCAGCATACGTGTTTGTCAATAATGCATTACATTTTCCATGTGTCAGTTCCTCAGCCCATCAAAGAACCCTGCTTTTTACATTCTGAATCTATTTTCCCCTTTCCCGACTCAGCTCATTTTGCTCTGGGCCTGCCGCTACTCCTCATTCCAAATCCGTCGGAAGTTGCATGAAACTTGGCACTTGCAAAGCAGTCCCCAGTTTAATTGGATCTAGTTCTCCATGGAGCATTAAGTTAGGCTTGCAAGCTGTCTGAAAGCCCCAGAACTTCTCTGATACCCGAGATGCCTTAAAATTTAAGGCTTAAATGCCCTCGCCTTCTGGGATGTCCACTTCTGGAATGTGCACAAGACAGTTCTCCTGTCTTGATTCAAATACCAAGACATAAATCCTCCATTAAGCTTGAGGATCATGAAAATCACATCTGACTCCACTACCTCCATTCCCAATGTGAAGCCTTTGCTAAATGAAAAAAAGTCTTCTCTTAATGGCCACATGTAGCATAGTGCTGGGCACGCACCAAAGTTCTGTAAATACTTATACAACCAAATGTGTTCTAAAGGGCTTAAGCCCCATAGGCAGCATTTTGGGGAGTCCAGAGGGGAATTGTATTACTTTTAAAAAAAATCACTACCATTCTCCCTTCTGTCCTGGTATAACCTCTTCTTGGGAATTTTCTAATGGTTACCATTTCCTCTTTCATGATTAATATCAAGGGTTCTAACAAATTATCATAATCCCAAGACTCTTTTATCATTATTTCTGAGAATTCGCTGACTAGTTCCCTCTCACAGGCCAAGAAACGCCATTTTAAGAGAACTCTCTCTGCTTCTCAGAATGAATGCCCTTTGGTGAAGGGCACATGAGGGGAAGTTTCTTTTCTTGTTTTGCTTTTGTTTCAGATGCCCCAGGGGTTACACACATCCTCTCTCAATTCCCCAGGTCCTTGGGGAAGCGCTCAGCCTGTGATGGGAAGAGAAGGGATGTGGGCCCTGAGCCCCACGGACAGGGAGGAGGTGAACTGAGGCTCCTCTGTGTCTGGGCTGCCCGCTTTGTTTTCTCTTCTGCGGCGCACATCACTCGTGGGCACTGGAATCCCTCAAGGGCCACGTACTGACCCTTGGTAAGGTTCCATTTCTTGCTTCCCTTCACCATGACCTGCCTTTGCCAGCTCCTTCTGATATTTTCACTGCCTTCTTTCACCTGGGAGCCCTCCATTTCCATGCTGCATGAGAATGCTGGGAGGCTGGGCTGAGAAAACAGAAGTATGGGAAATGGGAGTGCTAGGAAGGGTGGGAATAAAACCCAGACTGAGAAACAATAAGCTCCTGCATGATTCAGGATTTGGGGTGATTAGAAATTTCTTTCATCATCAGTCCTTTTCTGATAATCGTAACAAACGATTGTTTTCTGCTGATTGTCCCACAAAGAACATTGCTTTTTAAATGTTCTTCTGTGTATACCTGGCCATTGTTATAATGAGCAAAGATGTCGATATAAATTGACTAAGGGAGGAGACAGGAACAATTAAGTCATGTTTCCTTCATCATTCCAGTATCCACCTGATCATTTGACTACTTGTATAGACATAGAGGCCTTCTCCTCTGCAGAGATGTCATCTCTCTTTATCCTTGGATATTCTTGGAAAGCCTTTCTTGAACCTCAAGACCTCCTCCATATATTATTTTCTAGGATGAAAAACTTCTGGAGTCTTTAATTCACAATAACAAGAAAATGAAACATTATTGTGTCACCTCTAAACTCAGTGATCTTGTATTTGAAGTTAGCACAGGATTAGTGCTGGGTGGCTTACCTTTTCCTCTCCATATTAAGTTCTAATATCTAAGTCGGGCTAAGAAACCGCCTCCCCAGTCACTCTCTACTTCACCTACATAAATAAATATGATTTTTTGTGTGTTTTTTAGTTTACTAATTCTGTTGATCAGGGTAAACTAAATAAAAATACAAATATAAGAGAAAATGTGGACAAATTCTCTGTACTTATTTATAGTCAATAACGAAAAATTAACCATGCTTTAAGAAAATATTTCCTTGGAATAGTCATAGCAAAAGATTTTGTTAAAAAAATGAGACTTGGAGTCTTCTATATCATCTGCTGAATAAAAAAAGAAAGAAAAAATGAAAGAAAGAAAAAGAAAAGAAGGAAGGAAGGAAGGAAGGAAGGAAGGAAGGAAGGAAGGAAGGAAGGGTGCTTCCATAAGATTCAGTAACTTTAGCCAGTGATAATTCCATCCAGTTTCCACATGTTTAAAATGGGGACTCTAACATTACCTGTCGCATAGGCTTCTTGGAACTACTTCATATAATTTTTAGAAGAGTTCTTGGTACATTGTAAGTATTCTATAAATGTTAGCAATTATTACCATTATCAACTAATAAAATTCCCAGTTGCTCTTATACCATATGATCCATTAGGGAGAGTTTGCAAACTAATAGCCCATAAATTGGATGCAGTCTGCCTGAACAGTTTTAGAAATTTTTGCTTTAGTTGCTACATTTAAAACTGAGAGATTTAAACACACACACACACACACACACACACACACACACACACACAGAAAATCTATTTCCAATTTTGCTTTGAAATGGAAAGACCTGTGAGGTAGGGCCTACATTCCTTCAAGGCAACACTGGACTAGAACTGAAGGGCCCTTTCGGAGGGTTCCCTCCTGCCGTCCATGCATGCCACTCAGCTCACTGAGCCGTTTGCATTTCCCTCTCCTGTCTTATACTCTCCAAAGCGCTTTCAAATAGGCTCTTCACTTTTGTTTTAAACAAACTATAAGAAAATTAGGCAATACTATTCACATTTTACAGATAAAGAAAATAATAAAAGTGTTGATTAAGTGATGTGGAAAATGTTGCATCATGAATGTCTTGGGACTGGGACTAAAATCCAGACCACTTTTTTCTTCTCCAACCCTGTGAACAAACTCCTTCCTCCGATTTCATCAGAAGCTTTGTCCTCTGTCAATTGCAAGAGTATTTTTATTGCTGTGATTTTAAGTAGCAGGGCAACTTGATGTGCCAGCATCAAATGGTAAGTTAAAATGTGACTTAAGGCATCTGAGGGATGTCCTCTCCACTCTGCTAGTATACAGGGTGGTCTTCAATTATTTTCATGGAGTTTGGCTCCCAAGATAATTCGGTGTCCGTGTGGCTCCATTTCACCTCTACTTATTCCCATTACCTTGCAGATTAGCTCTGTCAAGTTGATGGCCTGCTGTTCCCCAGGGTGGCTATTATAAATACTGATGCTACAGTGAAATGACTCCAGTCTTCTGGAACCTCATTTGAACCAAGCAAGTTCTCCATAATGATCATTAATGATGTATTGCTTGCATATAAATGTTGGATATTAATCTTTTGTTTACTTTCTCTATGCATCAGACTTTTTCTAGGTTCTTTGTAATGCACTCTTAACTGATGATCATGAGTAGCTTCCCTGTTTGAGATGGAGTGATTTTTTTTTAGCTGACAATTCACTGTGGCCGGTGAAGGCTTGATTTTGGGGCCCTGGCTGATAGACCATTTTCCTTGGCAGATATAGCTGTCTAATGCTCTTGGAGATTATACATAATTAGTGCTTAGGTATAAAACCTCACTTGAGCCTTTTTGTCTACTGGCTCATAAGTTTTATGAACTGGGACAGGAACATGTACATGTCAAGATGACTGGGATTGGTCTAGTCACCAACCCTGGAACGAGGGACATCATAGGTGCTGGATATCTTTTGTTCCTTTCTCACAGGACCTGGATTGGGCCCACTCTGTAGTGGGTCTGAGGGGTCATTTGATCTGAATCCTTCAATAAATCCCCTTCTACCAAGACTAGATCCCAAGTGCTGGATTGAACCTGAGTCCCTCGTGACTTGGGACAGACTCTTCTTCCTATATTGAATTAGACTGGAAGAAATACCTGAAGTTTGGTTTAGTCTGACTTTATATTATGGGTTGTATCAGAAATAGATTAGCATCGGTGCAGGCAATGAAAGGTGCCAATGTTCTTCACCACATAACAT
This sequence comes from Rousettus aegyptiacus, assembly GCF_014176215.1. Lineage (NCBI taxonomy): Eukaryota > Metazoa > Chordata > Mammalia > Chiroptera > Pteropodidae > Rousettus > Rousettus aegyptiacus. Next base: position 43,982,268 of record NW_023416295.1, read on the forward strand.
TACCAAGCTTGAGCTCAGGAATGAGACAGAGCTGGATTTGACCCCCCGCTTTACCATCTACCACCTATGAAACTTTCTTTAAGAAGGTTTCTCTTTCTCTCTCTCTCTCTCTCTCTCTCTCTCTCTCTCTCTCTCTCTCTCTCTGTGTGTGTGTGTGGTAGACCGTGTGCTTTTTTCTAGTATTATTGTGATATAATTAACATATGGCGCTATAAGTTCAAGGTGTATTTAAGAAGGTTTTTAAGACGCTAAGCCTTGGTTTTCTCTTTGTTTAATAGGAATACTAATAGTACCCACTTCATAGGACTGTAGCAAGAATTAAATGACAAAAAATATATATAAAATGCAGCTCAGACTTTAGTGCAAAGCAGTGCTCAGTACAAAGTACAAAGCTGTAATAATCATTTTTTTATTATTATTATTATTCTGTGAGTCCACACTTGTCTCAGCTATAGGGTCCCCTCCTGACCTTACTCAGCCTGAAAGAGAGAGGCTGTTTGCTGGGTTGTCACCATGTTCCTATCTCCACACAGCCTGTTTTTGTGATCAGAAGTTAAATGTGATAATGGGGTATAGTAATGAGCAGGATGAGGAAATGGCTCTGTGCCCAAACTATAAATTTACCACGAGTCTCTTATCGTAAGGAATGCACATTAAAAACTATTAGAGACAGACATGCGTATGGCTTGTAGACTCATGTCTGAGGATGGCGTGGAGGATCCGGTGGGAGAAAGTGGGCACAGACACCGAGGCCACTGAGGTGGGCATGGTCTGGGGCCATGTGCGGGATTGTTAGGCCCGTGGTCACCCTTGATGACAGCAACTCTGGCCATGGGAGGGCCAATGTAATTGCCACTGTCTTCCTTCAAATTCTCATCATCTCTCACTTGAAACATATGAGAAGCTATGGCTATGTTCTTTGCTCTTATCCTCTTCCTGCTCTAATTCATTTTCCCATGGCGTGGCCAGAAGGATCTTTCTAGAACACAGCTTTCTAGTCATACTCCTTCTATGCTCAGTGGCCTTGGCTGGTGCTCATTGCTTACTTACCCAAGCAAGTCCAGTGGCCAGAAACAAAAGAATGATCGCTGTGACCTATACACATCATTGCCAATTCCTTGAGCCCTGAATCCAGATGAAGTTAGTGGTCCCGCTAAGAGAGGATGGAAAACTCAAGGGAGGCTTTGTATCACTCCCTCTAAGCATCCACCCAGTGGTCTGGGTTGGAGAAAGCTTAAGGGAAGACACACATGAGTTTCCTCTCTTGCCTAGAGATTAAAATGTCTTTACAACTAAAAATAAATAAATGTTTATAGCTTCATATACCTAAAAAGCTGTTCGGTCCCTAAAGTTGATTGTGGAGTCTCCCTGAGAAGCCACTAGAGAGGCCTCCAGACTCGGTATTTTTGTTTGTTTGTTCATTTTTTCAATTGATTCTCTTTTCCCTTTAGAACCAAGTCTTTGTTTCTGCTGCTCCAACACCCTTAACATACCAGCCTTCTAGTCTTCGTTAAATGCATGCTTGTAGTATCTGGTTAGAATTCTGTGTGATTATTCAGGGAGCTTCCATTACATATGGCTTTTTAGTGTTCTCTGAATAGTCACTTAAATTATGCGTAAATAATAATTTGTTATGTAAATAATGTGTAAATAATCTGAGGCTACTCACCTTAAGCTTTTTTTTTATTTTTAGAAAAACTGAGTTTTTCCCTGACAAGTAAAGCAATGATTCCTTCTTCAAACCTAAGAAGGCTTGACTTAAAGGCAAGACAGGTCACTTTGGCAGAGGTAGAAGGTACAACCCCTCCCGTACTTCCCTGCCTTTTCTCAATTTCCTAGTGCTCACATCAGCAAGCTGGAGAACTAACTCTGCTTCTATGGGGATTTAGGAGATTGCCTGGAAGGGTGCAGTGGTGGCTGCAGCAGCCTTCCTTAGGCCCTCCGACTTTGCTCCACATGGGCCACCATTACATGACATGTTCCCATTTCCGTACTCAAAACCAAAAGGGAACTATTACATCCAGCTCTTCCTCGATATTTATCTCACAAAAAGTATAGATTGAGAAAGCTTTTTTTTTTTTTTTTTTTTTTTTTGAGAAATAATCCCTGTGGACCCAGATTTACCTGCTTGACACAAATCAGAAAACTTTCAGTCTCTGGTGTTGAGTTGAGTCAAAGAGTGCACAGAAGACTAGGGGAGACCAAACTTCCTCAGACAGAGTTGACTATTCTAGTACCAGCTATTTGTCAAAAAGCTTTATTTACCACAACTTATTTAATAAATATTTTGTTTCAAACACTGAATGGAAAGGGGTACTTTAAATCCACATCATGACCAGCATTTCATGAAGATACAGAGAATAAGCTTTAACTTTCTCATCAAAAAAGAGAGCTTATGAGATGGCAAAAGTTCTTCGACTACTCATTGGGAATGAGAAAACTCGATAATCCTACAGGCAAGATTTAAATTTACCTAGTCATTAGCTTATAAGTAGTATCATTTAAGAGTCTAGCAAAATGACTGGTTCTTAAGATTATTGACCTATGTCCCAAATCGGTTTTTTTAAATGTGAGACTATTTTGCTTCCATCACCTCTGTTTGTCGCTAGAGAAATACCTGTTATAAAACCATTTACTGAACAGCATATTTCTTAAGTTAGCAGAGTACAAAACAAAAATAGAAGTTAGTGATTTCTTACAGCCCCCAAATTGCTTTGTTCTTCCAACAGAAGTGCTGCAACACATTACCCCAAAATCTAAACTAGGACCCTTGGGTATTTTACAAGTGAACAATGACTAAGTCATTTAATTTAAGAAACACAGCTAACCAAGCACTCATTTACTTGTGCAAAAAATTCAGAGGGCTTTTATCATGCTTGTACAAGATCCAGATATCTGAAGACTCTGTAAGTCCATAAATACCCTCTGACATGATAGGCTATTACAGCTCTTAAAGACTCATTGCTGTCTGTTAGATCAAATTTGTGCTTCATGTTGAAGCCTGGAAAGAAGATTTATATTCCGACCATTCCAAATCATATCTCTATTATTTAAAACTCACTCTCTTGGGAAACTCACTCTTAAACTATTTTCGCCTGCTGGTATGAAGCATCAAGTTCCCCAGCCAAGAGAGTTTCAGGAACATTGCAATTCTCTAGGCTCACATCTGTACACACCTGCAACCAAATCTCTTCTCTGTTTTTTTTTCTCCCTGGGGGATGGAACTCAGCTTGGTAGATATGTCTTATGGTCTCAGACCCACCACTTAACTTAAACTTGACCCTAGTCATATAAACCACTTAATCTTTTAGAAAGATGAGTGTTAGAATGAAGAGCTGAATTTCTTACAAAAGGTCATTTTATTAAGTATTTGGTCATGACCAGAAGGAAAAACAGAGTAGTGTTGCCTGTTCAAAAAAAAAAAAAAAAAAAAAAAAAAAAACAGAAAAAAGCCTCAAGAAGCCACATGTAGTAAGCAATATCATGTGGGAGAGAAAGGTTAAAGAAAATGAGAACTCCAAAAAAATCTTGGGTTCTGTAAAGGTTCTGGTACTCAAATTCTTTCAAAGTGAGTAGGGGTGGTTTCCACACAGAGCCACACAATTTTCAGGACACCAAGTGTGTGTCCAAGAATTCAACTCAAGTAGAACACGATCTACCTGGAGATAGTGTCAGATTCTACTCGTGGCGTTCACTCCCATAGACTGCCTCCCCTCTCCCTTTTGATGTTTGTTGCCAGCCACAAGCCCAGTTTATCATCAGTGCTTCTGACAGACTGGCCGTAGATCAGAGGTTGCAACGACCCTCTCCTTAGGTTTGATTAATTTGCTATGGTGGCTCACAGAACTCAGGAAAACACTTACTCACAATTAACAGTTTATTTAAGGATATGATAAAGGACATAGATAAACAGCCAGAAGAGATACATAGGGCAAGATCTGGGAGGCTCCTAAGCGCAGAGGTGTCTGTCCCCATGGGGTTAAGGTACATCACTCTCCCGGTGTGCTCCCCACTATTGAAATTTTATGGCAGCTTCCTCATATAGGCACAATCAATTATTAACCTCAGTTTCAGCCCCTCTCCTCTCTTTGAAAGATGACGGGTAGGGCTGGAAATCCTAAGCTTCTAATCATGGCTTGGTCTTTCTAGTGACTCTTCATCCGTTAGGCCACCCAGAGTCACCTTATTAGAACAAGAGATGCTCCTTGTGTTCTTATCACTTAGGAAATTACAAGGGTTTTAGAAGTTCTGTGCCAGGAACCCGGGGGCAGAGAGCAGCATATATATTTTTTATTATTTCACAGGTTCCAACTTCTCTCTCACTCCCTTCCAACACGTCATTTGGTCTTGTTGATTCTAGCTCCACAGTTTCTCTCAAACTCAGCTCCTCCATTCCACACTTCCTGCTACAGCTTCCCTTCTAGCCATCATCATTTCTCCCCAGGACTATCTGCTTCTCTGCTTTCTCCACGTGCTAAGAGCAATATCTTTGTAATACGTAGAACCGATCATATGGCAAACTGGGCCTTCCGCAGCTGGAAAGTGTTTTTTCCACTTTCCTGACCTTCCCACTACTTGTCATTCTCTGAAATCATCTTGGCTCATTCCTGTCTCTCTGCTTAGAACATCCTCTCACATTCTTGCTCTCATCGTTGAAATCATAAACTTGCATGAAGCCCCTTCAGTCCACTCAATGAGAATTCATAGCTCCTGCCCCAGATGCCTATCCTCAAAGCACTCTTCTTTATAGAACTCATCATGTTGATCTTCTGTCTTCTTCTATAATTCTTAATATGTACAGCTGCTTTTTGCCCAAATTGTAAACTCTATAAGGACAGGAATCATACCACCCAATATCTAGTGCAGGGCCCTGCATGTAGCTGATGCTTAGTAAATATGCCTGAATAAATGAGTATATGTACACAGGTATGTGGATTTGGCAATTGATCTTTAAAGATAAGAGTTAATAGGGTCAAAGAGACAAAACTCATAATTCAAGACAGTGAATTGGGAAAGGATGGTGAGAAAATAGAGGTGTTCTGTCAATGAACTTAAAAAAATATGATATGCATATAGAAATTTTCATCTATGGAGGTTCTCATGTACTACTAGCCTCTCTCTTCCTGTTTCTCTTCTGTCTATAGCCTAGAGAAATTCCATTTCTTATCATTCTCTTATCCAGCACTGAAAAGTTAGCTATATATAGCAAGGTCTTCAATGACTCTTACAAATCTCAGATTTATTTAGGGATTGGCATCAAAATATTTCTGCAGTCTGGTTTTATTCTGCTTCATCCAGTGGTACTGCTGGTGTATTCTGACACATCAGCTATTTTTAAATCCTTTTTATCTTCAGAAAATTTTGGAATTATCTTTAAGTCAATTCAAGTCTCATATTTTCACATTTCTTATTTTCATTGCAAATTAAAATGTATTTTACTCTGTCACCCTAAAAAATGAATGCCAGCCTCTGATGCCATTTATATTCATATGGGCTTTTCTGAATAGATTCCTTCTGTTCCTTAAAGTCATCCTTTTCCTACAAACACAGAACCTTTCCATTTGCACCTTCATCCACATGTTGAGACTCTGCAGATCCTCTGGTCTCTAAGGACCTTCAAATGGCATTGAAAACATCTCTGTGATGACAATCTGGAGTCGTACTCATTTTTTTTTTAACAGTTAACATTTACCCTAGGGATCCACCTTTCGCATTTCCCCTGGCTTTATACCCACATGTACCACGATAGCTATGACCAAACTCTCACCACACCCAACAGTTATTGGGTAAGTTCCCATGCAATTCTCATTATTTACTGTCACCAAACCAGCTTCCAGAATGGTTTCTGATTTTTTTCATACCTGTCACTTCTGTTTATCGCAAAGGATTCTCATTCCTTGTATGATACCCATTGATGATAGAGAACTTTGCACCATCAGGGGTAGAGTGGGTCCAATCCAATTCTATTACTCCCCATTTGCATGTCCTCCACCCCACTGTGCCATCCTCCAAGTCTTTTCTCTCTTGTATGTCTTCTGATGCTTTTCTATAATGCCCCCCTAAAGAAAGCCTCGTTTCTCTCTCCTTTCTAAACCTCTAATTAATTTATCCTGTCTACAGTTCCTATTTGTAAGAAGAGCTAAAAATTGTTGACTTCTTACTATGAGCCAGGCAAGGTACTCTGCATTTTATTTGGAATGTATTCTTTATTCCTTATTATAGTTTTATGAGGAAAATATTACATTTCCATGCCCACTTTATCGAGTGGAGAACTGAGGTTTAAAGAGGTAAAATAACTTGTCTAAGTTTACTCAACTAGAGAAAAGCAGCTGCAGGTATTAGACTCCTTCACTCTCATTTTCTCCATCACACTGGAATGACTTGCTCTGTGAAGCTGGTGTGATTCACTGATCGCTTGTGGAACAGTGCAGGATGAGGATGCTGACATCTTGCATCAGGTCCACTAAGACCCATACAGCCTCCCTGTCAGAATGCCTAGTGATGGCTGCCTAGGAAACAACTGGTCTCCACATCTGCATAGGCTACTTCCATGGGTGGGGGGTGGGGGAGGGTGGGATACCCTGCAACCTTGGTTAATTCTGGTAAGATACCTTCTTCAGCTCCTCTTCAGCTAACCATGCTCCCTAGGCAGGTGACACACCAATGGGCATTGGGCAGCAAGCAGCCACCTGTGGCCCAATTTGCCCTTGGAGAAACAGCGTTGAAACAAATTCACACACTTCATAAAAGAACCCCTGCCTCCATACACATTTCCCTCATAACTTCCTAGAAATGTATAGCCATCCACATCACACCCCTCCCCCACATCCTTGCCTGCAACTTAACTATACTGTTTATCAGGAACTGATAAAAAATCTGAATAAAGTAAAAATTGAATCCAGACACAAAAGATTCTCTACAAATTCCTTCCCGTCATCTTTTCTTACCCTTCACTTAACTAAACTATTCTCTTAAATGCATTACTTTTATTTGCCCTAATGGAATCTTTGAAATCAACTGAAGTATTTGAGAGTAAATAATACTTTTATTATTATTATTATTATTAACATCATCTTGATCAATTCTGCATATGATATAATGAGCCAGTAGCAGATTGGTTTGAGCCCCACTTAACTGCTAAACTTCAAAATTTAGGATGTTTCCTCTTTTTAAACCTCGGTTGCCACCACCAATCCACCCACCTCTGAGAATGTTATTTGAAGAGCAAACGTTACTTGATTCTAATTTTTTTCAGGTATCATAATCCTGAATTTTTAAAACAACTTAACCATTGATGTCTTCAGAAATTCTTGAAGTTTATGTAAAGCTTTAGAAGCTAAATTTTTCTGAATATTTTATGATTTTTCCACCAACATCACATTATCATTGGCATAGCCTTCCTTAATAGAACTCAGCACCTAAAACCATGTTACCTGTAGATTTAGCACCACTGCTTTTGTATTTACAAGTCATTTTTCTCTCATCACCTTTCACCTGATATACAAGTACCCGGGTATTGAATGCCACCATGTGCTTGGGTGGGAATGGGACAGAGATGGCTGAGTTTTGACAGTAGAGGCAGAGGGGTGAGCAGGGAAGAGCATGTCTGGGTATTTGGGGGCGGCATGATGGAACAGCTGGCCTAGGAGGAAGGGACAGAGTGGATGAAAGGGAGCAGCAGTTCTGAAGAAAGTGACGGTGGTGGAAGACGAGGTGGATGCCTTCGGGATTCCCCTCTCCCCAGCGTCCAGGGTCCAGCTTCTCCTCACCCACAGCTAGGCCCACCACAGTTCTGCTTTCGGTTCTCTTTCTCCCCCTAGTAATCAATTCCCTGCCTCTCACCATTGCTAAGGCTGAACAAAATCTCTCCTCCTTTTTCTCCTCCCACGCCTCAGCTTCAGCCATGCCAATGGTACCATTTTGTCCTTGCTGCTAGCTCCAGGGCCTTAGGCATGACTGTTCCCGAAGCTGTTGGCTTGGGGGATTGCGATCGAACTCCTATTTTGTTAAGGAAGGAATAGGAGGTTAGCATGTCACTAGTGGGCTAGAGCCTGAAATGTGAACTAGTGTGCATTTATTATACATGTGAACAATGTGGTGCCCTGGGTCCCTTAGTTGCCCTTCAGAATTGAGAGTCTTTGCTCTGGTATACCAGAGGGCTTGACTTGTAGGAGGGCTCTGGAAGGTTGACTTATGCATGTTGGCTTGTGGAGCAAATGAAGAGTGGAAGGCAAGCTCTGTGCTACAGCCATCTTGTCGATGCTGGGTGCCCCTTCATCCCCAGCATCGGCGCCAAGCACAGGCCTAATTAGAAGTTACTGAACACAATGAATGAAGCAAGGAAGTGCTATCTGGAAACAAAGCACTGGAATGTGGAAGTAAAGGATTGCTTGTCCGAAACCAAACAGGCAGTGAGCGCACCAGTTTCCTTGGCTTCTGAAGCTCATGCCAGGCACTCGAGGAAGCCACACTAATAGTGTTGGCTCTTGGGAGCTAGGACACTGCACGAAGGTATAAAAGCATACAAATAGGCTGCACTGCTCCATGGCTTAAGATAAATATTCATATTTAATGCTGGTTCTAGGGTATGAATTTTTAGACTATAATTCTTTAAAATTTATTATAGTTTTAAACTTAATTAGGTAAAAATATTTATTGTTGGGGGAGGGGATGCAATTACCCAATTATCAAAGCTAGAATGAGTCCTGGGAGGGAGACTATAACTACCTTTAAGTACTGAGAGGATTTTATTACAGCAGCTCTTAAAACAATAATGAGTGTTACATGTTCCTCAGTCTTTTTTCACCATAGAAAAGGAACACACAGTTTTCAAACAGAAAGCAGATTTGCATTTGTGGAGAAAGAAATAAGAAAGGGCTTCATGCCAGCAAATTCTCCTGACAAACCCCACCACCTAAAAGGGCCTTTTCCTTGAACATTAAGAAAAAGGGGTGGGGTTTGGAGGGGAGGGAAGCTCTGGTGAGGTTACAGACAATGAAATGGAGACATGGAAAGTAGCCTTAAAAATAAGTTTGCATTTTTTTCAAACAGGGGGTGCTGACAAGTATAATCCTATTACTAACATTACATCAGCAATGAAATAAATGTAATAACATGATCTCGTGCAACCAGAGTGGTTATTTGTCCACAAAATCTCATTGCATTGTGTCAATCTCCCCTGCCCTCCCCACCATCCCCGCCTCCCCCCAAAATGATACATAGTAGAAAACAATGTTAAGGAGGCTTTTAAAACACATCATTGAGATTACGGCACCTTTTAAAATAAATAGCACTGAATACCAACACAGGTAAAATGTCATTGTGAGATGGAGATCCAATATTCAATGGTGTGCTTTATGGCTTTCTGGTGTGTGATAAAATCTGTTCACCAGATGTACTATTTGTCTCCTGTGTAGCATACTTGAGCATCCTGTAGGCCTGAGGCCCATTTATTTCATGTAATTGCCTTTCCTGTGCACACCTTAGGGCACCCTAATTCTCCATTTTATTTCAGGCACTGTACAGGGTACCATCTGGTACTTTAAAACTCATCCCGTTTTATTGCACTACTGCAGTGGCTGTATTCAGCTATATTGCTGGCTTTCAGTGGAGACAGACTTCTTACTACTAGCTATTTCTTTTTGCCTGAAATAAAGTAGACTTGAACTATCAACATATAGGATTCACACGTAGATCATCACTGGTCCATACAAGCCTGTCAGAGGTTTCTGGGCAACCTGCAGAAAAGAAGCAGTTTTGAATTGCTTCATGCACAGCTGTTAACTTACAGAATTGGGATTCTAAATTCTTTGCCTACTTCTGCACGTAATGATATCTTTTTAGTATCTCATTTGTATTATTTCAGTTCAGATGAGCACAAAAATAAATGTATTCCATCACATCTGGAAAAGTACCGCAGAGAAATCGCTTAATATACAAAGCTGCACACCTCATTACGAGGTTCGTCACTCATTTCAAACCCAACCTTACCTCTGTCCCTCATCAACACAGCTTTTGTTTCACTGTTGTTTTCATTAAGCTGTTAAATCATTTTTCAAGGGAATTTGCAAGATCTTGAAAAGGCAAGTTTGGAAATAATATACTTGGCAGAAGGAAAATAAATCTCGGAACCACACGGCTTTTCTGCAGTCGGTCCCCAGTGAGAGCGCCCTCCCTCAACTTATGCACAAATTAGATGGGAAATAACTCTACTTTCTGTGAGAATTCATCTTCTGTCTCAGACCAGTCCCCCAATGATGTGCCCACACAGCTGGGCACGCCACTTTAACAAAGGGTCCCTGATATGCAGATAACACACACCCAGCTGCAGGTTTCCAAATGAGTCATTGTTCACCTGCTGGTTCCTGCCTTGCCAAATCCCTCTTGCTGCAAGTGTTATGCGTTCCCCCTGCTCCTCTCCCTTCACTCCCAGTCTAACCCTGAAGGATGCCGGTTTCTGGAATGGCAACGAAAAGGCTATAACGAGAGGGGGCCAGGAGGGGCGGTGGGACAAGGTGAGTGATGAGTTGGCTTACCAGCCACTGCTGCCTCTTGACATGTGTTATCTCCGTATTGCCCAGGGAGATTACCAGTCTTTGGCCTGAGGTACAGAGAAACTTCTAGTGTACAATCTGCTACCTGGCAGTAAAAACCTGTGTAAATAAACAAACCAGTCAGGAGATGCTGCCATTGTTATAGGCACCTCAGTCTTTCCTTAAGGTGCTGGGTGACGGGTTCAACAATGATCAGAGATGGAAGAATATCTGAGGTGGGGAAAGGCTAGAGAAAGATCTTTGTGCGGCAGATTCTTTACATGTTTTGCATTTGTGGCAATGACAAATATAGTTAAATGCACCTGGTTGTAGCTGTCTGCTGTGATCTAAAGCCTGTTTGTATGAAAAGAATAACACCCTCTGTTATTTATTGTTGGAAGCAGGGTTTACTTTGCTGTCTTTAACCTCAACAGAAATCAGAAATGCCAGTTTGAGAGCACACTGATGAGTTCTGGGTAACAGAGTGAAGAGTCGTTGGTTGGCATCTTGTAAATCATTAAAAGGAGACCAGTGACCAAATAGATTCATATTTATTTTCCTGAAGTTTCCCTCTTCTTTGACTCTCAGGCAAATGCTGGTCTGAATATGAAAGGCAATTCCTCCCCCCACCCACCACCCCCACAGCTCTGTCAAACATATCTTCCCAATAATTAAACATGCATCCTTGGGCTCTAAGAGCATTCTTGTTGAACAAAGCAACCACAAATCCAACTAACCTTTGAAGAATAAGGGTGTCAAAGTATAAGCAGATGTTTTAATTTGTACAATGCTGGCATTTTTTGGATACCAAATGTTCCTAAAATAGTTACTATATCTAGACAGAAAAAGAAAGATACACTCAGAAATAACCTATGAGCCTCTCAGTTACAGTGACATTGTCTCCTTCAGCAGAAATGATACGGGAAGTGTTAAGAAAGCTATATGTTAACCAGCATCTAACAAGAGAGTATCATAATTCTATGATTATAATGTATGAGAAGAATAAAACAAGAGAGCATGGCAAAATTTTAAAATACACACATAGTTTCTACAAAGTCCATAGCTAAGTAAATACAAGGTAAAATAAAAACACTCATGCTATCTCTCATGTATGAATTAAAGGTTTCTAAAATAATTTAGGAGATGTAGGCTATTAAAAAATGAGGATACATACTATAGCCTCAAAATTACGGCATCATGCTGTCTAGTGAGTTGAACTTGTATTGCTTTGAGGAAATATGAGTGCACGTTTTCCACGAGTGGATATATGTAGAAAATATTTATATTAGACATTAGAAAAATGTCCTGACTTTCAGAAGAGTTGTGAGAAATCCAAATAGTTTACCGAAGAAAGCTGTGGAATTTACCTCTTGCAGATTTTTAGCAGCAGACAGGAGACCTAGTTCCAGCTGCCATGTACCAAAACAAGCCTCTGTCTACCCCTCCTCTGAATCCATCTTCTCTCACTTCCCAGTCATTGCTTACCAGAACCTCAAGGTTAAGCTGAGGAACTCTAGTGAATTACTGGTGGTGGGTTGAAGGAGGGTGTGTGTGTAAATGGGTCCAATCTCTAGGATGGACAATTTTTCAGAAATGAGAGACTCCTGCAAGTGTTTGACCTCTCTAGACTGTTTAATCATAAGGGATATATATCTACCTCATTGAATTATTATGGGGGTTCTTCTTTCTTTGACTTTTTTAAAAAAAATTTTAGTTGACATACAATATTATCTTGGTTTTAGGTGTACAACACAGTGACTAGACATTTATATAACTTATGAAGTGACCACCCCAATAAATCCAGTACCCATCTGATAACATACATAGTTATTACATTTCTGCCTATATTTCTCATACTATATAGTCTACACCCCCTGACTGTTTTGTAACTACCAATTTGTACCACTTAATCCCCTTCCTCTTCACCCATCCTGCATCCTCAATTTGAAAACCATCAAAATGCTCTCTATATCTATGAACTTGTTTCTGTTGTTTATTTCATTCTCTAAATCCCACATATGACATTTGTTGTTCTCTATATGACTTACTGCACTCAGCACTATATCCTCTAGGTCCATCTATGTTGTCGCGGATGACAAGATTTCATTCTTTTTTATTGCTGAGTAATATTCCATTGTCTACATGTACTACCTCTTCTTTATCCATTTATCCATTCATGGATACCAGGATGTTTCCATATCTTGGCTACCATGAATAATGCACAAAGTCTACTTTGTCTGGTATAAGTATTGCTACCTTAGCTTTTTTGTTTGTTTCCATTTCCATGAAGCATACTTTTTCTTCCCTTCACTTTCAATCTATGTATGTCTTTCGATCTGAAGCGAGTCTCTTGTAAGGGTCTTTTTTCTTATCCATTCGGCCACTCTATCTTTTGATTGCAGCACTTAATTTATTTACATTTAAAGTAATTATTGCTAGATATGTAGTTATTGCTATTTTATTATTCATATTTTTTATCTTTTTTTCTTTTTTCTTTTTTTTTTTAAAGAAGTCCTTCTAACATTTCCTGTAATACTGGCTTGGTGATGATGAACTCCTTTAGCTTTTTCTTGTCTTGGAAACTCTTTAGCTCTCCTTTAATTCTAAATGATAGCTTTGTTGAGTAGGGTAATCTTGGTTGTAGGTCCTGGCTTTTCATCACTTGGAATATTTCCTGCCAATTCCTTTTGGCCTGCAAAGTTCCTCTTGAGAAAACAGCTAACAGTCTAATGGAAGCTCCCTTATCGGTAACTAACTGCTTTTCTCTTGCTGCTTTTAAGAGTTTCTCTTTGTCTTTGTCTTTAATCTTTGGCATTTTAGTTATAATGTGTTTTGGTATGGGCCTCTTTGGGTTCATCTTGTTTGGGACTCTGCACTTCCTGGATTTGTATGTCTATTTCTTTCACTAGTTCAGGAAAGTTTTCCGTCATTATTTCTTGAAATATTTTTTTATTTCCTTGCTCTCTTTCTTCTCTGGTACCCCTACGATGCAAATGTTAGTACACTTGATGCTGTCCCAGAGGTCCCTTAAACTATAATCATTTTTAAATTTTTCTCCTTGTTCTTGTTCTGACTGGATGTTTTCCGCAGCCTTCTAAATTGCTGATTCAGTCTTTTACTTCATCTAATCTACTGTTAATTTCTTCTAAGGTAGTGTTCATTTCAGTTATTGTATTCTTCATTTTTCACTGGTTCTTTTTTATGTTTTCTAACTCCACTTTTATGTTTTCTATCTCTTTGTTAAAGTGCTTGCTGAAGTCAGCTACTCTTCCCTTGAGTTCATTAAGCATCCTTATAACCAGTGTTTTGAATTCTGCATCTGGTAGATTGCTTATTTTCATTTTGCTTTGTTCTTTTTCTGGAGCCTTATCTGTTTTTTCATTGGGACATGTTTTCCTTCCCGTTTTGGCTGCCTACCTGTGTTTGTTTCTGCGTATTAGGTAGGGCTGCTATGTCTCCCATTCTTCGTAGAGTGGCTCTATGTAGTAGGCGTGCTGTGGGGCCTAGTGGTGTAGTCTTCCCTGGTCACCTTAGCTGAGTGCTCCTGCTACGCTCCTTGTCTAGGTGGTGTGTGCCCTCCTACAGTAGTTGAGACTTGGTTGCTGTTTGCTCATCAGTGAGAGGGCTTGGCCCTCAGGTTGATTGGTTGTGATGACAGGCTGCGATCAGTGGAGGAGCTGTTGTGCAGGGTCAGGATTTTCTTTAGCAGAGCTCTGGCTCCTTCCCAGTCTGCCTTTTAGGTATGTCATTCTCAAGTGTGACCCTGGGTGGTGCTCCAGCTTCGATGGAAGCTAGCCACCAGGTGTGCAGGCCAGGGCATCCTGGGAGGGGCTCTGCCATAGGCCAAGTTCAGCCGCAGCCTATGCCCTGCCCAGGGCCACCTGGTATGAGCCACCAAGCAATCTGCAAATGGCTGTCACCCATGCTGGCCTTGGAAGTGCCTCAAAGGCCAAGCTGCAAACCAAGGTTGGCTGCCACTAGTGCTGGGCTTGGGGCTGCTCAAGGAGAGGTACAGGCCTTGCTGAGGCCAGATGCTGCTTTTTTAAGTTTTATGAACCTTTGAGAGATTTTAGGAAAGTCAGCAGCATTAGCCAAGATAGGCTGTTTGTATGCAAAAGCCACTGGAAGTAGCTTGGGTGGGCCTGCACTTGGGAGGGGTGGGGTCTCAGGGAGTCACCTGGTGGAGTGACCTATGTTAGTTACATTACCAGGGACTCAGATATGACGGCTGCCTGGGTCTGCAAGCTGGGTGGGGAAGGGCTCAACAAAGGAACAATACCTTCTGCCAGCACTTATGTCTGGGAGAAAGCTGCTCTTCCAGCCCTTGCCCTGAAGCCAGATGACTCGGTTGCTCCCCATATGTCCCTGGTACCTTTTGAGCTATTGCCCAGTGCTGGAATTTAGAGCGAGCAAGTGCGTCAGCAGGTAAGTCCATGCGTGGGCCCCTTAAGAGGAAAGTCTGTAACTTCATCAGCGCTCTGTCCCACTCAGCTACAATCTCTGTTTGTTTTTAAGCCAGAGGTTGTAGGGACTTCTCTTCCTGGCACTGGAACCCTGAAGTGGGGAGCCTGGCATGAGGCCAGACCCCTCACTCTTAGAGGGAGACCTGTGTAGCCAAAACATATCTCTTGATTCTCAACCGCCACACGCAGGTATGGGACCCACCTATTTCTCATCTCCATCCCTTCTGCCAGACTTGAGGTGGCCTCTTCTCTGTGTCCCCAGTTGTACGACCTCTGTTTAGCTAGACCAAAGGTGACTCTCAAAGAAGACTATCCTGCAGTTTAGTTGTAATTTTGATGTGGCCATCAAAGGAAGCGAGCACAGCATTTACCTACTCTGTCACCTTTGAGCGTTCTTTGCTTAATCGAGTCTACCACAGTACTGAGCACAGAGATAACACTCAAGAAACAGTGGCCAATGGTATTCTCTGCTCAAGTACTTGCTACCTCAGCCACTTTGATTCTTTTCCAGAAAGCTTTACTGACTAGGAAGAGACCCTCTGGTGGGGTCATCAGAGAGAGCCTCATTCTATCGCTGACACAAGGCAAATAAGTCAGAGATACTCCTCAACCTAATCTAAAAAGTCAAGACAACAGTCCACAAAGGGCCAGAAGACAGCAATTTAACACATTAGGTATTTTCTTTACCTAAAAATATTCTATTTAAAAGAGGGAGAGTTAAGTTCCAGGCTCCTACTCCTGAGATTTTTATTTAAAGAATACCCCATCTTAACTTGCAGCTGAGAGGCTGAAGATTAAAAATTAGCCAATGTATAGTAGCTGAGCAGTAACAATTTTTCATAAAGGTTTTTACTACACATTTGGGATTATAATTTCAATATTATGCAAATGCATTTTATGGATCTGTAATACAGAATGTGTACTGGCGTTAATGTGCATTAGCAGGCGAGCATGAAAAGGCTCCAAATGAGCCATTTTGGTGTCTGCTTTCAACATGTATTATGAATAATAAGTAAAATGTTTTGGTTTAGAACAAATAATATAAAATCTGAATTCCTCTTGATGTACATCAGTGATATAGCCCTAAGCAACTACCAAAGAATTCTTCCATTGGACACAATTAAAAACTGGCTCTTAACCGATATAGTCCTGTTAATGGCTTCTCTTCTTGAATGAGATGTGAAAGTACAACCAATATGTTTAATATAAATAGTTTTCTCCTTTTGATCAAAATCAGGCATTAACCACATGAGCGAATTAAAAAGGTTGTGGCCCCTTTGTGTCAAGACAGTGGCCCAGGCTACTTCTATTTTAAATACTCTGTGTGTTAAAAAGTAAAAAAACATCTAAAGAGATTTGCAAAATGTTTGGCATATTTTCAGTTAATAAAATTGACACAAAATTTTTTTGAACAAAATAATTGTGTTGTTTGTTATATGTAAATAATATTTCTTAACAGTGTGCTGCAAGCCTTGTCATCTAATATGGTGATCCAGGTTGAAATTTTATCAATATTTTCCTTCAAATCTGTCTTAATAGTTACAGATTAGAAAAAAATGCTCAAAAACTAATTTGAGGCTCTTCTTGAATCCAGAGTCCTGAGCCAAACTTCTCTTTAGGTTTCTCTGAGACAGAGCCTAAAAAATGTCTTTCTTTTTAATTTTAAAAATATCTCCACATTCCAGTTTTGCTCGATAGGAAAGCAAGACTAAGCAATATCACATGTACTGTAGGTGGTAGCTGATTATTTACAAGTAATGGAAAATTTCCATTTGCATTGATTTAGTTAGGACCCTGGGCCTATTGACCTTGTTTCTTGCCTGTGTGCTTAACACCTGCCTCTTCTTTTGTCATTCTGGAGGAAGGCAAGATTGTGCCTTGAATGATTATGGGCTGGGCATTCAGTAGAGTATGAATAATTTAAAATTCTCTCTCAAACAGGCATCCTTAACATATTTTAAAAAGCCACAGAATCTGTAGCTTATCTTCAAAATGATAATAAAAATATCCCTGCATTGAGTTCTTACTGTGTTAAGCATTTTATAGGCATTATCTCAATTGACCCAAAAAGCAATCTCCCAGAGTAGTTTTTACAGTCCACGTGAAATGGTTAAAGAATCTGGAGTTTAAAAGATTAAGTAATTTGTACACGATCACATGGCCGTAGAGGTCTAATTTTGCAACCCAAATTCTTAACTGTATACCCTTGGGACAACTATTAATAAGGTAGTCTTGGTTTTGGTTATCATGTAAGTTATAGCAATGGTATTTGGTCCTTCAATCTGACACAGACAGTACAATTAATACTAACATTTGATCCCATTTCGATCAATCACTACATCACTGTTGTCTACATTCTGCAGCTGGTTACTGTTTTCCAGTACCCCTGACATCTCTCCATTCTAGATGAAGGTCTGCGAAAGAAAAAATGGATACAGTAAGACTGTTTATACAAGAAGTCAGTAAATACGTGTTGAACAAATAAATTAGATTTTTAAAGTTCTCCAATTCAAATTTAACAAAAAGTCTCTGACTACCTGCAGAATGTAAGTAATGGTTTCTGTCCTTGAGTCCTTAAAAATTCAGAGCAGCTCTTCCAAGTGTTAATTTGCAATCAATTTTGAATGGAGCTGACTATATTTTGTCTAATTTGAAACAAGCTATTAGGCATGTATAGATAAGGCTCCTACTCTACGGTATCTTCCCAACAGGGGAAATACGAAATGCTGGATCATAAAACTTGAAGTTCCATGGAGCAGGCCTCAGAGAACAAGTTGCACATCCTCTGGAAATAATATTGCTAACACCATTTGCTGAGCCTTTTCTGTGCAGCTGGCCCTTTGCACAATTTCAAAGTTCTATAACCCTGTGGCAAGTCTTGCCTTTTTTTTTTAATGGACCTTATTATAGTCTGCTTTGTTATTCCTTGCTTTATTATTTAATTAGTATACTTAATTACAAGCTATTCTATTTGAGAGAAAGGAGTGTGCAAAAATCATTTTTGCATTCTTCACAGGGCCTTCTTCAGTGCCTAGCACAAAGTAGATATTCAATAGGTGTTTGACTTATTCCTTGTATACTTACAGAGTGTTTACTCTGTAGCCCAGTCCAATAGAGAAGACAAGTCATGCCCTCCAGGAACTTCCAGCCAGTGAAGGTAAAGATCCGAGACTCTCACTGGGTCTGGAAGTGCTGTGATAGGGGAAACAGGGGCAGCTGACAGCTCAGGGGCTCGGCTAAGGCTTCTTGGAGATGTCATCTGAACCCCTCCACCCTAGCATCAGTGACTGCTAAGCGAAGAGAGTGGGCATCACAAGCAGAGGGAATAGGGATGTGCAAAGGGCCTCCTATTAGAGATAAGCGCATGGCCTGCTCCAAGGCCTACGAGTTGTCTAAAGCTTATAGTTCATGTGTAGGGTGAGGGGCTGCTGTATGAGAAAAGGGAAGGGGGAGAGCGGACCAGCAGGAGGGGTGCTGGAGAGGTATTGAGTGTGAGGTTCAGAAGGGCCAAGTGCGCCACGCCAAAGTGTTTATGCTTTACCCTGACTCTTCCAGGGGTGGTTTTCAGTAGGAGGGAAGAAAGACAAGCAGTTCGGAAAAATGCTCAGCTATATTGTGGAGGACAGACTGGTGGCAAGAAGCAGGAAAGAAAACCAAGGAAATAATTGCAATAGCCAGTGAGAGGGAGGGTCATGCCTTCTGCAGGAGGGAAGGCCATTTTTTTATATAATTTGGAAGGACATAACAATATATTATTATTTTTGGAGCCCCCCCCCAAATCTTCGTTCTCTCATTATTAATTTATGGGAGCCACCTGGATTAAAATATTGAAGGAATCTTTACTTCGAATGTCCTTGTGTTTAGACATCCCAGTGTAGTTCTCAGAGATTTAATTAGAGCTGTGTTGAGGCACTTTTTATCTTAACAATCTCTGTGGGCAGAGGTAACAGAATAACAGGAATCAATATAAACAACCTAAGAGAAATACCTCAGAAAGAAATATTATTTTTGCTGATGTATATTCTTTATTTTGAAAAATCATGAAGATGTCCATTAAGAAATCATTCTTCCCTAGCATTGTGTTGCCTGCTCAACAAATAGAAAGTAAATATGCTAAAATTGGTGTCTTTTCATGAAATCACATAACTATAAAGCTCTTTGTTTTCACCCAACTGCCGAAAACATTTGTGTAGGCAATTTCAGTAAACATTTGGAGAATTGGAAGTGCTCTCTCCTACACATATGGTTCTTTATGAAGAGGTAATTTTTATCTATGTTCTACTCAATTGAATATTTATAAGTCTGTTTGGCCTCAAAGGTACCTGATCTCCCCCCAAAATACAATTGCCCTGTAAAGCTAAAGTGAGATTTATTCAGTTACCCTTTAAGAACTTTGTGAGTTATTTTCATTTGCTTCCTATGAATTCATTCCCTGTACAATCCTAAATTTGTCTAATTTGCTGTGTTATTGCAATTAGTCAATTCCCCCTTAGTTACACAAATAATAGCCTTATAAGTTTGAGGCTGTAAATCATTCATCCATTAAAAATGCCATTTCCTTGTACTGCAAATTCGATTCATTTAGAAGAGAAAAACCATAGCAAGGAACAGAATTATGCAATGTCATGGACACATTAACATTTGGATCAAAATTTTACATTGTGTCAGCCAGTAAGCAGTATAAATGATTCAGATTTGCAATAAATAATTGTCTATTAATACTCAGGCATGCTGTAGCAAATTACAGTCTCACTTCAGTAGGCACAGCTGTAGGTAGGTGCCAGGGAAGCAAGTGCCACAATTGGTTTGAGAGGAAAGAGCCTTTCATGCAGGGATACAGGGCAGCTCTTCAGCAATGGGAGGCCCGGCTGTAGATTAAATGCCTGAGTTTGTAAATG
Source organism: Rousettus aegyptiacus (assembly GCF_014176215.1). Taxonomy (NCBI): domain Eukaryota; kingdom Metazoa; phylum Chordata; class Mammalia; order Chiroptera; family Pteropodidae; genus Rousettus; species Rousettus aegyptiacus. Next base: position 44,002,161 of record NW_023416295.1, read on the forward strand.
CAGGAAGGCATCCACTGGGCCGTTATTGTAGCAGGAACAGAGATGCCAGGATGCAGCCCTTTGCTATAAAGCCTATGGGAAACATAGACGCTGAACCCAATGAAGGCATCTCATGTTTGCTGGATGTGAAAGGGATGACAGCAGATTTTATTAACCAGAAAAGTGCTCCTGGTGTGTAGGACCGACATCAGCCTGGAAACTGGCCTATCACTGCAGCAGCCACAACATCCCAGTATGATTATGGAGCCATTAAGGAACCACCAGGAAGTCAGGCTCTCCCCAGAGTCTGCTCTGTGTGTGTGTGTGTGTGTGTGTGTGTGTGTGTGTGTGTGTGTGTGTAGGCATGATTTAGGCCCTCCTTCCATCTTTCCCCTTCAGAATCTTCCCCACTAGCCAATTGAAGAATCTAAAATTAATATTATTTTCACCGTTTGGCTTAAGGCTTTTAAAATGCAAACAACATGTCTGGAAAGAATGGTAAATAGATACATTAACATTCATTAACATTTAGGCAAGCAACAAGTTATCAACATGGCCAAAATTAGGGCACTGGATGGAATGAGTTGGGATTCAGCACAAGTAAACTTTAATATGGGTTAGGGAAGAATGGAGTGTTACCCAGAAGATATCATGAAGGCAATGGCACTACAGGGTGCAGGATGCACAGAGAGAACTAGGAATCAATGACAAGAGTAACATTTGTATAGCTTATCTTTGAATACAAGTACTGCTATTATCATCCCCATTTCCCAGGTGAGAAAACTGAGGCCCAGAGATGTTAAGGAACCTGCTCATCAAGTTTACCCAGTCAGTGTGACAATATATACTGAAGAATCAGATATCTCTAAAAGCTCATTTATCTTAGTACATAATTTAGCCTAAGTATCTCTAGGAATAATAGATTTTACTTAAGGTGATATGATTTGACTAATTCAAATTGTGACCCTTAGCAAATACTGACGTTTTATAGCATTATGTATAACAATGATTCTAGTTTCAATTCAAAACACTAAATTTATCCCTTTATTCCTACTACTATCATATTCAATGTCACTCAGCTCATAAAGGAAAAGAACAACCCTCTATTGGCCCACAAATTTAGAATTTATTTACTCTAGGTCTCTACATTTAAAATATATAACATTAAACCAGCCTTATAAATCAATGTTTAACATAAGTATTGACATCTGAAAAAGCTGGATAGATATATAGAGGAATATAATTTTTTTTATTGAATTGGATAATATTTTCATCGCAATTACAAGACAAATTTATTGAGCACCTATTAAGTATAGGGCATTGTCCCAGATTTTAGATGACTGCCTAATTTTGCTTTTCATGTCTGCCGAAAGCCGAGTTTAATTTGGAGTTATTGCTCAAGAAGGGGGAGCAGCTGTGACTGATTTATTTAAATACTTTAGAACATCTGAAAATTGTTTTTCTAATTCACCAGGGAATTATTAAATCCTTGTGGCTGTATACTGCTTTCTTTAGCAGTATTAGTTTCTCCCTCATGCTCGGACAATTGCTGTGGTCTCATAACTGTGTCTTTGCCAATAAGAGCTACTTTTTCATGCACACCACTAGATTAAACCTCATAAAAAGTCATCTTTAGTCATAAAGATGTTCTCCTACTCAAAACTTTCATTTGTTCTTCCAAATAAACTCGTGAGCTTGCATCCAAGAACTCCATCATCTGGGTACTGTCTACCATTCAGTACATATTTCCCATTGTTTCTTTATGCGAACCTTCTGTGCCTGACACACTCTAACCCCTAGGATGCTGCACCCTGCATTCGCCACACTTCCTTCCCCCTCCACCATTCCATCGGCCTTGAATGTCTCTGCCATTCTCTCCAGAACCTCTCCCACACATACCCCACATCTTCTCTGAACTCTTTTTTGATCATTCTAGCTCTCTTTCTCTCTAAAATTCATGATTTGGTGCTTACCACAGAAACGTAAAAAGTTAGAACTGGCAGAGACATGAGTAGGGCCATTTGTTATTCTTTTATATAGCTTCTTTCAATCGTTACTTAGTAGGATTGTAGTGGACTAGGAATAAGAAGCCCTGACTCTACCATTTTCTCAACAGATGGTCGTGGGCCAGCCACATGAGCTCTTTGAGATTCAGTTACCATATCTATAAAATGGAAATACTTGGCCTACCTACAAGTTTGTTTTGAACATCAAATGCAATAATGTATAAGAAAGTGATTCATAAATTCTAAAATACTAAATGTTTTTACTATCTATCAGATGTCCCCAAACACAGTTCTATTGCCTGTTCCCCCACCCCCCACCCCCCACCTGTGCTCTATCCACCGAGTGCTAACCAGCACTATATTAGGGTAGAGCAGACAGGATTTAACAAGAAAATGATGTTCCAGAATTTAATGGTATATGTCTCTGTATTTAGGAGAATTGGGCGCAGATAGTTCATTTTATTGACTTCAGATGGCTTTTTTGGGTTGTAGAGATTTCTACCATCTCTTTCTGCCATAGTGAAACTGTCAAGGTTTCTGTGATCATTGGGTTCTTTTTTTTTTTTTTAAGTTTATTGGAAAAGATCAAACACATATCCAGCCACTACGACCACTTCTCTTACTACGAAATACCCAAACAGCAGGCATAATTATTCCTTATTTTTTATAAAAATTTCTTCAATTTGATTTTGCTGCCATGGTTTCTATTTTGCCAAGAAATGTAGAAAAACTACTTGATATGACTCATAACTTTTAAAAAATTTATAAAGCTTCATTTTTGTCTCCAAGATAATACATTTGAGAGAGGTTGCTAAAAATAACCAGACTGGTCTGAGATCCTGGGCAGCTATTTCCCATGAGCGTTCCTTGGTGTTGGTCAGGCCATAGCTCGGCTCCATTTCCCATTCACCTCACCTGCCCTGCAGAACACAAAGTGATGGGTCTAGGACGGGGCTGAGGGGCAGCAAAGATGACCTGACAGGTCCCTGCAGCCAAGCTCTGTGGGCCTTCAGCTTATAAATTTAGGTCCCACTTCATGGGTAGGTGGATGGCAGAGATCTCATGTGGCTTGGAGAAAATCTTTATGTCTCAAGGGAAGTAAAAATAAAATTGGAATGAGAGTGGTTACTGTGGTGTGTTTGAGTCACTTTAGAGGCATAACCTAAATTGTTAGCTATCTACTTCCCATAGAAAGTGGTCAAGAAATCTTTATTTGGCAAAATAAATGAATATTCATTTCTTATCTTTTGGTGAGAATGCGATAACTTTTGGTTCTCGATGTTTATACTTCCAAGCAAACTTGCTCATGTAATTTCAACCACATTTCTCAAACAACTTTCTAATTGTTCCAAACATCTAAATATCTGTACAGGTCTGGAAGCCACTAACCATTAATACTTTTTACATTTACCTGCCGAATGGATGTTTTCAACCTACTTAAAAAGACAATCCTCTGATAGAGGCCCATTGGCCCTCAAAATGTCTTCATCTTTTAGTGCAGAAACAACAATAATGATTTGCTTCATTCGTGCACTACACACCAATGACACGAGCTAATTACGTATCTGCTCTGAAATAATGTCTGTTATTACATGGATAACTACACATTAACTCCATTGGAAATGCTGGTAATTACACAGTATGTTACGTTAATGCACCTGTGTAATCTTCTGATTGCCATATCATTAATTCAAGTGACCGCTATAAATCTGTTTTCCACCATTATTTCTTTATTCTGGGCCTCCAAAACACTTTGCATACTGTTAGGAAAACAATTAGTTAATCCATTAAATTATGTAATTAAAACTATTGTTAAAAAGAGTATCTGAAATGTGATCCTATGATTGCATGCTTGTTTGTTTTTCATCACTTCTCCTTTGCTGAACATGCATAAACGGCTTTAGAGCTACATTCTAGTTTCTTTTCTTTCTTTCTTTTTTTTTTATTTTTGTGAAATTAGAACGATTTTCACTTTGGAGAGAGTTGCGGCAAGGGTTTGATTTAACTTTTTTAAACCTATCTGGTTCGCAAACAGAATCACAGCTTAAAAGGGTCTACGTTCATCCGAAAAAATGTCAGTCAAGTTTTCATGGCACCAACGCTCACGAAAGTTCACATTTGTGGTTAATGCCTGAGTTGACCCTCAGTCGCACTGCATTGGGTTATACCAAACTTGACTTTTCCAGTCAGTCTAGCCTTGACTATCCCCTCCTTACAGGCCTCCATTCGGCCGCGAAGCAACTCCAGCCCCAAAGATGAAAACCCTGTCAGCATTTTCATAGTTTATGACAGGGCTACAAAACAGATAATAACAGCAGGAATCTGAAGCCAGTGCTTTTATTGGACTAACTAACGATATAAATAAAATGGTCCCTGACTGAGCTTCAGAGAATCACTGTCTCTTTATCAGGCCATAGAAAACAGATCCAGGAGGGCAATAAATACGACACATAACAGAGTGGAATTAAATGATTAGGCCTGAATTAACACCCTGTTTCTAAGCCTCACTTAGTGTTCCATGGCCCCAATGAAACACTGCAATTCACAAATGCTCAAAGCCCATTTAATTTTTATTTCAAGCTAGTTCAGAAGAAGGGATTACCTATAACTATTCCATTGTATGACTCTTGAAGTAACAACACTGATCCTGTGTAGATAACTGTTAGGAAAATAGACTGTGCTATAAGAATTGCAGAATCTATCCAAAATCCTGCCTCTAAGAAGCCACAGTAATTAAAAGAGACCAAATTCCTGTCCCCAGAAAGTGACAAGTCTGCCCGTGATGGGAAAATAATGAATTAGTTAAACCAATTTGATTATTTTCCATGGTATTAACACTAGAATTCAGCAACCATTAGTCCAAATTTTTTACTTTTGAACTATGACTTTAGATTGACTAAGATCTTCTGTTATAAATGCAAAATAGAATTTAATATCACCTTGGAGGGTAGTATGTCATAGTCCCATTCCCCATTGTGCCACATGCTAGATTATAAGGTGAGTGAGTTCAACTTAAACCCTATTCGAGGGAAGTTAATGCTGTTCTACACTTTTCCATTTATACAATTGCTCTAGAACAAGAAATCCAAGGCTGATGTTAGACGATTTCATTATATCAGTGAAGTACTTAGAAATTTCAGAGGAAATATGCAGCCAGATGAAACTGAGACACTATTCCACTTTGTATATCTGTAACTCGAAATGATGTATGAGATCGAGGTAATTTATAAGGCAAAGTCCTTAAGAGTTAAGAGGTAAGAGAGATTGCAGTTTTGAGCACTTACTCGATGCTTAGTGCTGGGCTGTTTTGTTATTTAATCCTCACAACGTCCTATAAAATGGGCATGATCATTCTCATTTTACAAATAAGGAAATCAAAGCTCAAAGAATAGTGTGTTAACTGCCCAGTTTCACACAGAAAATGGTAAGGCTGATATTCAAATCCAATTCTAGCTGATACCAAAACTAAACCTTTCTGTCAGCACTATGATATTGTCCCAGGAGATCCAGACATTCAACTAACTGAGAAGCTCTCCTCTGGAGTATAGATGACCCTGCCTCTCCAAGATGGCTTCAGAGCATGAGTCATGGTATATGCAGAGTCCCGAATCTATAACCTCCTGAAGGAGCCCCATGAATCTTGACTGGAATAGAGTGGGAGGATTCTTTCACATTCTCAAGAATACGGGGTCTGCTCATACCCAAGTTTCCCCTAACAGCTTAATATAGTATATAGTTGTGCACATGATAGTTAAGAAAAGACATCTATTAAACCGAACCTTCTCCTGGTCAATATTTTTGGACAATAAAATTACTATAATCCTAACTCAAATATATGCTTGAACACCTTCAACAAAATGCACACTAACACACACACAATTCTCTCATAAAGCAATCACACTTAACTGACCTAGGCGTTAAAGACTACATTGTGGAGAAATTAGAATAATGAATTTTTTTTAAAGATGATCACTAGTAATTTTACTAGTGATAGATACACTTCGGCTTAAGAGAGTTGACTTTCGTTGTTGAATTATGACTAGGCACTCAATAGGCAGGAATATGCTTAATTTTATGTTTTATTAAATAACCTCATATATTATTAGTACCCAATAAATTAAAGTGGCTTTGACAATTAATGTTATCTGGTAATAATAGCATCTATTCCTCGATAAATGATAAATCCCTTGAAATTTTTTTCTTTGTTTTGAGAAAAGAGCTTTGTTTATCAAAAGGGGATATTAATATGATTTTAGTGAGTTTAACTCAAATTATTATTATTTTTTATTTCTATGGCCAGTAGTTCTTAAGCAAAAATCTAGATTTTATTGTTCACACATGAACCTCGGCTTTAGCGATTGTTCTTGGCTATAGTTTTCAAGAGTAACGAGGCCCCGATGTCTTCTGGTCTATACTTAGACACAATCTCAAGTGTCCCCTTGACCTTCACTTTCAGTATTAATTTAAGTGAAGTAAAACCTTTCTCCACTGTGTCAACAATAAAAGCAAGACTATGTCTTTGAACTTGAGTTTTTGTCTACTTCTCACATGGCTTCAAATAGCTTGTTTGGTAGATAGGACCAATCTGAACATTTTCCCACCAATCTGGTTATTTAGGTGGTTATTTTTTGCAGTTTTAAGACATAATTTCTGTTTTAAAAATCCACACAAACAATGGATAAAAATAGGAACAAAATAATAGGCTACCAATAGTTTTCATTTTCAACTGACTATAGGGGCAGTGTGAAATATAATTACAAAGAATGCTTCCTTTAATATTGTGATGCATCTGTTTTTATAAGTGAATGCCTAGTCATGGCAGAGAAACAATGTCACCATTTTTAAGCTGTATGACTTTTCTGTGACTTAGTTTCTTCATCTAACATGAAGACTGTACTATCTTATGGGATTGTCATGGAACTCTAAAGACATAAAAATTGTGAATTATACTCTTAAAAAACATAAAGTGGCATGCAAGTATGAGGTAATATTATTAACAATTCTCAATAAAGACAGATGAGAATTCTAAGTTATTATTCTTGCTGCGTCACTTTTTATTACCCATTGAGAAAAACCCTGCCCCTCTGGGCCTTATTTCAGACCTTGTAAACTTGAACATTCTTAATAACAGTTAATCACTAATCAAGTAAAGTTCAAAATCACAATGCCAAACCATAAAGACATTTCTGGAACCATATAGACTGACCACTTGCTCTCTTCGATTTCCATCACTTGGTCTAAACCTTTTCACTTGAGTTTGACAACATATTTTTCTTTTGACCTGGATTTCGTGGAAGTAAAATTACCCAGGAAATTGTTTTGCCAGATCCTCTACTTTTCTGATTTGACATTAGAAAAGGTTATCTTCCCAGGCAAGCATGTAAACTCAGCACCTCAAGCAAGTCTCAGCTCAAACTCCCCCTTTATTACAAGGGACTTGTGCCCCCCTACAGTGTTTATTTACCTGTTTATCATCTATCTTCCTCCTCTGATATGTCTGTCCCCGATGAGAAAGAGCTGGGCTTGTCTTTTTCACCACTGTCCCCTGGGCCTGGAAGACTTCTTGGAACATAGTAGAAGCCAAAGAAATTGTTAAATGACCAGACGACTGGCTACTGACAGAAAAGGCCACATTGGATATCACTGAAGCATTTAGGTCTGAGTGCCATGTTTTTTTCCTTTCCCAAATGAAGACTTAACATTTTTCTAATCTCTCACAATAAAAATTTCACCAGCTAGATTCTGAGCAATATTAATTCCTTACTCCTTTCACTGTTTTTCTCAGGGCCTGAGGTTGGGCCAAACACGACTGAGGTTTTCAAAAAATATATTTTTAATATAATTTTAAAATATGCTCACTAGGGGAAGGCTCATAAAATTCAGCTTCAGCCACAATCTGGACTATGGGCTGCCAAGTGCTGCATAAATAAATCATCTAGTCATTTTAGCATCCTGTGGGCCAGAGGAATATCTTCCTCAGTAGATTTAAAGAGACATGTTTCTGAAAGAAACAGGAACAAAGTGAATGATTACATATATACTCTCACAGTCTTCTGGAGTTTAGACAGGTTTCTTGAAATGGTAATTGTCTATTTTATCAAAGGCAAATTCTTTTTTTCTCTCTCTTTTCTTAAAAACCACTGTGTAGTTGAAAGAATTCTTTCTAATAACTATAACAAATGCCCTGTACTCACTTTACAACTGAAAAATACAACATGGTAGTCAGAAGAGCTTGTGACCCTGTATGTAAAGCATGGATTCACATAAGTCAGAGGCCAAGCTTAGTGAGGCAAAAGAAACCACCAGTGGAGGGTGCTATGTGTGATATAGGAGTCTGGAGGGGCTGCTTGATGGATAGATTCTGCATCAATGGTAGATGTCCAGCCTAGAGCTCACCTGTGCATCTCTCTCTCTCTCTCTCTCTCTCTCTCATACACACACACACACACACACACACACACATTGTGACCATCTGCTTCCCAGTCAAGTCTCCCCGGCTAATCCAATCCAGGCCGTTCAACTTCTCTACGGCCTTCAGAAACTTGCCAGAATGAACAACATTGAATTTTTAAAAAATGTGATGTATCCACTTCCTGTGGATTCAGAAACCTAGAGTTTGAATCCTTCCCCTGACCCCAATAAAACAAAAGCAAAAGCAGCTGCAAAGTTTGCAGAAAGCTCTTTTTCAAACTGTTCATAACAAGAGACTGTGTAATAGTCAATCAGGGCCTGTGGAGGCAAACACTGTAGCTTGTCTTTCAGAATAATTGATTAAAATATGGTGCCATAGATGTAGGAACGTACGAAACCCAACTCATTCAGAGCAATGACTCAAGATTTGATGTATGAGGTACCTGTGGGAACACACATCGAGACAGAATTATTGGGCAGGCCCACTGGTACCCCCGTATTTGAACACACACTTGCACACATGTACACACACTCAAAGCAATCCCCTTCTTGATAAAAATCCCCCTTTTTGCTACCTTGTCTTAAATGTAACCAGGACTAAAAATTAAAAATTGTATACAGTTCCTTTTGTGCTTTGCTTTTACTAAAACCTGGGCCAGTTTGGCTTTTAATTTCAGGAAGAAATTTCTTATCTGACTACTGTCTGTATCTGTCTTAGTCAGTATTTGATAGACCTTCCTTGGGTTATTAACCAGTTATTTTCTCCAAGAAAAGAGGTCATTAGCTTCAAACATTACTCAGGGTGTCAAGACATGCAGGTACCAGATCCTCTTATTCTGGTTTATCTTTAATTTAATCTTCAGATTTTTCAGTTCCAGCTGTCAGCTGGCTTACATTTAATAACATTTTTATCTGTTGGTGGTGGTGGCGTTTCTTATTTTTTTGTTTTTTTGAACAACTCAATAATCAATATAATAATGACAGAACTGACAAATTCCACATTAATGGATTTCCTTCCTGCATCTAGGCTCCAAGCTGCCAAAAGCTAGAAATGACCAAATAGATTCCAGGCAGTTACAGGTTAAGGATCATTTGCATAAATTAGCAAATTTTGCAAATGAATTCATCTAGTGAGAAGTAAGACACGGGACACTGCATTTTAATAATTGACATTCCACATGAAATGCAATGTTCTCGTGGAGGAAATTGAGCTCCAGGTTGCTATTAGAACCAGCAGAGCAGCACGAGTGGAAAGAAATGCCATCCCCCATTATGTGAGCTACCGCTCCTGCATAACAACTACCCGCATTCTGATGGACTTCTTTTAATAAAAGTACTGATGCTCGCTCACGGAGAGGGAGAATCGACAGGAATCTACTCATCAGCAGTATTGAACAGGAAATGAAAATAAAGAGTTCTTCAGGCTGTGGACTTAACATGCAGCCAATAACTCTTTACATTTTCTTTCTAAAGAAATCTTTCCTTTTCCATTTGATTTGGCAGTGGGTTCCCTCCACCTACTTCCCTTTCAATTTTATGAAACACTTAGGAGATTATTTAAAATATACAAAGTGTGAGTAAAAAAATGTTAATTTTCCAATTTGGAGGTTGCCTCTGATAATATTGCTTAAATTACAAATAAAGATAAGTGGGCCATTTTGCTGCCTCTTCCCAGCACAATTTGTTTAAGAACGTGCCTCATCCCAAATATCCGTATGGATGCCAAATTAATGCCTTTCCTAAGGTGTCAGCCAGTCAGTCAAATTTGGGGTTTCCAGGGTGTTGGAAGTACGAACGGCTCGCACATGGAGTCCAAGAGCTGGAAACAAGTCCACCCATAATAGCATTTCCTGGCATAATTTATAATTAACATAAAATGAATTAAATCACTCCTTAGACTTTTTTCCGAGTTCATGTAGAGTAAGTGTGTCATATCAATTAATTCTCAATGAACTGCAGCAGCCAATAAAATTTCTTCCAGACACTGGTAATAATCCAAGATATTGATGGAAGCAGTATCATCATTAATATGAGTATATGCCTCAGATAGGAACCACAGATACAATTTCTTCCTTGGAAGGGGAACATGATTATGGCTAGTCGCCTGTTGTTCTTTTCAATCTGTTAAGCTTTTCTGTCTGCTCTCACTTTTCAGACTAATAACCTTTTAATTTTGCCTACAAAAATATGAACAAATTAAACATTCAGATAGAAAGGATGGATTATATTGCCCATGAAATTAATACATTTTCAATGACTTTTCTACATGTTCATAACCTCAAATAGTTGATATTTGAAAATTAATGCAACTAGATCTTTGGTCTGTAGAACTCAAACAGGTATCTTAACTGATATTTTGGGAGATATTCTTTTCAACTGAATTAACCAGTTGATTTTGGTTTTATGTAAACAAAGCCCCAAAGCCCACATTTCTCTGCTAATATATGATTATTCAACCAAGGCACCAATAGACCATTTGATTTGCCACTTCCGAGCTTGTGTTAAATAATACTTCGCTGATTCACCTGGCATTTCCTAAACAATAATATCTATTAACTAGGAATCTTATCATTTTATACACATTTTTCTTTCACTTAGGGAATAGTCTGAGAGGACAACCTTTTATCTAAGTCTTCATCTGCATGCTCAGGACAACATCAGATGAAGGAATCTTGCCCAGTTGTTGGTATGCATAATGAGTTGCAGTGGCTCTTCTCCTAATAAAGGGTGTGTTCAGACTTTGCTTATTTATAGACCAATAAAGAGAGATTTTTCCACTGTTCTCTTCAGCAGGCTGAGGATAAATAGCTCTTCCGCTTCTAACATTTAATGTTCACAGACACAAACAAAAACAACTGCTCTGAATATTAAACCAACGTTTGTATTTTTTTCCTGTGAGGGGGAGAAATCTTTGAATATGAAACAATGGGTTCAGATACAATCTTTCCCATTTTAGAACTGTTTTATTGCACCTGTTTTCCTTAACAAAGAGACACTCTAGGTTTAATTTGGTTACTGGATGAAGCATCGACTCTGGGGCTTTGACAATTTTCTCAGTGACCTGAGAGCGTAAGGGCTCCATGGAATGAAATCTCTGTTCCTGAATGAAATCTCGTTCCTGAAGGGAATGCAGCCACAGCACCAAATACCCTCTGACAAGGCAGTTAATGCTGGGTTGAGCTGTTCTTCCTGAGTTTGTGTACAGCAAATGCTTTCTATTTTCACATTCTAGAGCAAAGAGCATAAATTATCCCTAATTCTTGATTCTGTGATGAAGTAGCCATCTGGTCTGATAGTACGGTGACAATGATATAGGAGTAAACACTCTCTGCTTGGTCTACTGCACAGAAAAGGACAATAGGACATATTTTAAAATGTCAGGATCCATCAGAACCATATTCAGGATAGTCTGCATTTATGAAAATAGATAGTATTGAAGATACATTATGATGCAAATCTAATCATGGCTGCTGGGCAGCTGAATTAAATTAAGAGTAAATCTGAGTGTTTCCAATTAAAAACATGTTATTTCTTTTTCCTGCTGTGTTTTCCATTTCTGTAAAAAGATGCTTTATTATGCTTCTTTTGGGAAGTTGTACCACAAGGGCTATTGACCTGCCTGCTCCTCTCCCTTGACACATTATGTGGAACTCTTCGGGTGTGTGTGTGTGTGTGTGTGTGTGTGTGTGTGTGTGTGTGGAGAGAGAGAGAGAGAGAGAGAGAGAGAGAGAGAGAGAGAGAGAGAGTTGGCTATTTCCTGCCAGTTATTAGTGAAAATTGTGTTTACCACTAAATTTATGTTCACCAGAGAAGGTGTATGTATTATTGGTGTGGGGGTTATTGAGAAATCACAGGTATGTGAGCATAAGGTGTATTGACAGAGTAGCAAGAGTTTTATTTTTCTAACAACTTCTCATTTAATTTATTTATTATCCATTTATTCACTTAACAAACATTGATTGCATACTTTTCATGTATTAAGCACTGAATTATGTATTTTATTGAAGTTTGGGGGAGGAGAACGATAACCCATTTTGAGAGTCCTAACATAGCCGATGAACATTACTTCAGTAGGAGTGATTTACAACAACACAGTGATTGCCTATAAATGCTCAGAGGCAAGGTCTGTATCATTGCTATAGGAAGTCAGTCAAGTAACTATTGAGACTGCAAGATCTTGGCTGGAGACAGATGAGAAGCTGGCTGAGGTTAGCTAGAAGACCTTCTCATTAGATGGATGTTATGGGTGTTAAAGCCATCTTGTAGATGCTGGTGTAGGCATAGAGTCCAGAGAATCTAGCAAACTTGGCCATGATTCCTGAAGTCAGACCAGGAGATTTAACCCAAAGGGCAGAATACTGCATCAAGATTTGAGTAATATTGAGTGACTCCAACTCTTAGTGGAGGACAACTTTGAATAAAAATCGAGCTTTTATTATCTTAATTTCTAATAGATACATGACACTATCAGAAGACCTTAGTACTCTTTCTATGTGAGGACCAGATGTTAGGAAATAGTCATTACATTTTTTCTAAAGGAGTAAGGAATTCACATATTCAAAGAATGATTATTGAATATCTATTCCATGGCACAATTAACTTAAACACACCATGCACAGAGCTGTCCCATTATCTTCTCCACACGCAGTCAGCTTCTGCTCTCTCCCAGTGAATGTGGCTCCATTATCTCCCAGTTTCCCAAGCCTAAAACTTGGAAGTTATCATGATTCACTTACAGCCCTTCCCCTCCCTGTCATCAATAGCTTGCCAAGTCCTGTAGAGCCTGTCACAAAATATTTTACCTCTATACTCACCACTGCCATAATTTCCCAAATAGACCTACCATAGCATCACAGCTGATGTTTCAAAGATGACAGTCTAGTCACATATTTTCCTGATATGAATTCCACGATGACTACTTTGACTCCGGAAACATAACTATGATCTGACCACTGTCTGTTTTTCAAACTCATCTCCCACTCCCCTCTTTTCCCCTGGTGTATCAGATATTACAGCCATGCTCAACAGCTGGCATTCTACCTTTGTCTCCCAGAATATAGCCTTCCATTGGGGTTTTAGTACTTGCTTTATTACAATCTCCAGCTAAATTAAAAAGATTTTCTGCTTATTTTCTAAAAGTTGGTCCAAAGATAAACCATCCCTTTAGTTTCCCCCAAGAGTTCTGAGACTGACTTCACCAAGTCCTGAGGTAGTGAGCAAGGTCCCGGATCCTATGCAGCCCTCCTTTTATGTTCTTGTTCTGAAAGGTCAGTATGCCCTAATAGTCCCTTGCCTAGGAACCTTGCTCCCCAGGCATTAGTTTGCTTGTTGTTGTCCTTCCTCCCAACACACAGGAGATGGTCTCTTGATAGTCTCACCCACTTTGAGAAGAGCATTCTCACTCTACTGCTTTCCTGAACAATGCCTCTCAACCCTGAATTCCCTTTGGAGGGGATATGTTTGCTTCTTCCTAAGAAGATTGCTAGAATTCTGCTGCCTGGCACCATGAATAGCCTCTTACTGTAGTTAAACCTCACTTCCTACCTATATGGTATGTCTCTGACCCTTATCACCCAAATAATAAAACAATACTTTTACCAAAAATATGATCTTAAATTCACACGAGAATCACTTGTAAAAAGCAAAGGGAAAGGTTATTTTATGAAACAAAGTCATATTCTGCTTTTATATGTATATTTACAAGCGTGGATGATATGTATTCATTCAAATATCTATCATTGACAAGACCTTATTTAACAACAATGACATTGATAGAACCTGCACTTTAACAGAATCAGATGCAACAAATTTGCACAATCCCTCAGAATGACGAAAACTACTTGAATCACAGGTTTGTGCTATTCACTGAATATCCATGAGCTCCCAGGTGATTAGATCTGGCCAATGAGCCATGAACAAGAGTCACTCCTGGGTTTAAGATTCAAGAGTAAGTATGCAGCTCTCTACCTCTCTTTTCTCCTGCCATGAGACAAAGAAGAGAACGTTTTGAGATGGTGAAACTATAAGATACAAATAGTCTGGATCTCTGTGTTACAGCATGGAGGACAGCTACCTTAAAGAGTTACCTGACTCACATTGGGACTTAGCATGAATAAGAAATAAACCTTTATTGTGTTAAGTAATGGGGACTCCAGGGTTATATTTTTACACATCAGAGCCCTTCCTCTCTTGACATATGTGTTTCATTATCTCAGCTTCCAACATACACAGGATATGAAAGGACATTTTAAAATTGATTGAGATATTGATATAGGGAATCATAACAATTGATGTCAGTTTTTATAAAAAGTCTGTTCATCTTACCTAAATATGCTGAAGACATGGAGAATATTGATAACTAGCATGAGAGCATTCGGTGCTAGCATATTACTTAAGTTAATTAGAACTTTTATCACTGAAACTCTAGATAAGTAAAGAATTTAGACTCACACCAAAAGCACATGCACTGCAGCAAATCATTATGAAGACTCAACAGAGTTTTAAATATGGGTTATGTAAAATGAAACCTTTAATATCTAAATTTGATTTAAGCCCAGGAGTTCAAAGAAGACTTAGGACACAATTTTTCTGATGAAACTGCTTGAGGTGTGGATCTCTTTAGTTTTGGAAAATGGATTCCATATTAAAGAGACTGTTTTCCTTTCTATGGTGAATATATAATCCATACTCGGGCACTTATCATCAAATTTTTGGTCTTGGAAATGTGTTGACCTTGAACTTCTCTTCATTTGACACTTATTAAGTACTTATAATTAACCTGCATCTCCTATATCAGCCTTAAAATATTGAACCAACAGGACAGAAATAGTTACGGTTTTCAGGAAGTTTCTTGGTCTTCTGTTTTTCACCAGGGTAAATTCTTAAAAATATATATTTTTTAATTATGTAGTTGTGTGTTAAGGAGACAGAATGAATATGGGGTAAAAAAGAAAGAGTGACTTTATCATAATCTGAGCTAAGAATTATTATAATTAAACATTAAATTTAGCTCTGAGTTTCCTAATAGTCAAGGCAAGAGGGCAACCTGGGAAGTTTTATAGTTTTGTTTCAATTTTGACAAAAATAATGCTAACAATAAGGGTTACTGGTTGACTCTTCAGATTATTAAAAAAATTATTTTAATGTTCTGATTTTGAACAACACTGCATCCTTCCTAGCTGGAGGAGTTTACTATAAAGCTTATCTTCATGAAACTAAATTAGTTTACTGGTTGAAATTATTTCATACTGTAAACTCTTTTCGAATGCCGAAGTGATGAAATTATATCTGAGAAGTAGAGAAACCAATTTAGCAGGATAGAGATCCACTGTTCATGATGATATTTAAAGATTTTCCTCATACAGTCTTTTCCCATTCAAGTCCATCAGTCATTTCCATTAGCGTAGATGGTGGTTAGCAGAGCCCATCTAGTGGGAGTTCTCAGGGGTCTGCAAAATGTGGAGCAATCATTGTAGTACTGGGGGAAATAACTCACTCTAATGTTAAAGAAAATGCGCCCTGACTAAATCTAGAAATCTTTACCGACCAGGTAGTCCTGCTGCAATCTGCTCCAGTATAGTTTTTATAAAGAGGGTTGTTACAAACAGATAGTGCATTTCTTTGTAGTGTCCTCGAGGCCATCTTATCCTTTTAACTTTATCAGCTTTTGCGGGCTTCATGGTAAGTGTTTGCAAATCCAAGAAAGGATGCTAAGTTACCCAGTCACCACACCCAGGGCAGGAAGGGTCTACAGTCATGTGCCATGACATTTCAATCAAATATGGACCACATCTACAACAGTGGTACACCATCTAGCCTAGGTGTGTAGTAGACTATATTGTCTAGGTTTGTGTAAGTGCACTCTACGATATTCCCATGAGGACTTTGCCTAACAATGCATTTTTCGAAATGCATCCTGGTGGTTAAAATCCATGACTATATTTCAATTCCATGATTGCTTGTATGTGATTAATGGGAAAGCCCAGCCTAAAAGATGGCATTGGATCCCAGAGGGTCCTTTACAGAGTCTTTGCTCCATTCTAAACTAGAGAACCCTGCTGTATCACTGCTATTACAGTTTGCCACCACTACAGGAAATTCTCAACTCTGACTTACCAGTGTACCTACAACTTCCGAACTCCAAAACTCAGTCAGCCCTGGAGCTTGAGTTGACACCAGTGCTCACTTTATCCGCATCCCATAGCTCCGTTGTCAGTGAGATGCTAACAAGCAGCACAGTTATTCTCTGTGATATTCAGCTTGGGATGCTTTTCTTTTTGTAGCTCACCTGGGGCAGAATGGTAGAGTGGAGGCCATAGGAAATGTAGGTCACACACAGGTCTAGTTCTCCAGTAAAGAGACCCTGAGACAAACGTTTACATGGAGGGCAGTCAAGGGTGAATTATTTAAAGAGCAACACCCGTAAGGAAGTGAGGGCAGGAAAGCTGGGCAGAGGGGGAGTTGAACTGTCATGAGGTTGTAACAGGAGTCTCAGATGATTCTACAGAGAGGTCGGGAGCTGGGATGGCTTTTCAGAGATGCCTCTGAATTGGAGTAAAGGTGCTGGGCTTTGTACTCATTTATAGTCCAGGCATTAGATGTGGGCTGTCCCTGAGGGAGGCAGGCAACCTTGGGCACAGCAGCTTTCTTTGGTCAAGAGCAATTCCTGAGAAGTTGAGCTTCCGGCAGATAATACTTCCAGCCACTGGAAATCTGGGTGGTATACCACAGCATCTACTATGCCCTCCTAGCTGATATTTCTATCTTAATATCTTCGTGTGCAGAATTAGCTTTAGAAATATTAAAGGAAATTATATATTTAAGGGGAGAAATGATCACATAACTCTTGATCCAAACTGTTTTGAGGGTACATGTAAAGTGTTCATTATTAAATAAGCAATAAAACGACACTTTACTAGAGAAGTAAATAAAATGACTGCATGATTCCCATAAGCTATTCAAGCAACTTTTTAAAAGTGGTGTTGATAAGGAGGCAGGAGTAGTTTTTGCTTACATGACCTAGTAATAATCAAGCCATCCAAGGTCCATTCACTAGAATCTTTCCAGCTTGGAGCGGATCCCTGAATCGGTTATCTTTCAGATCAACTTGACCTTTGAGGTCTCTGTGGGAGGCACACTATCACCTCATGATCATCAGACTCCCAGCAACAGCCTCATAGCTCCAGCTTTCAGAAGACTACCTGGCTTAAACTTCCCTTGTCAAGAGACATTACACGAATATAGCCTACAGGAGTCCTTGCCATTAATAATGTCAACCTGAATGACTTCTCAATGTCATTTCAAGTTCTATACTACATTTAAATAAATACATATACTTATACATTTTCAAAAATTCAGAAAATACAGAATGATTAAATGAAGAAGCGAAAATTACCTTAATCCCACCACTGCTAACAGAATGGTATATGAGCATCCTTTCAGTCTTTTTGTTTCCTACCCATATGCAAGTCCTATTTTTTCAAAAAAAAATATTTTACTGTGGAGACGTACAGCTCTGGATTCAAATCCTAATTCCATCAATTATTCATGGTGTGACCTCAAGTAATTTACTCTTGATTTGTTTGTTCATATATACGGTGGGAATAATTACCCTTGCCTCATGGAATTTCATTAGGTTTTAAAACAAGCCGATATATGTAAACCATCTATTCCATTGCCCGATACAAAGCAATCATTCAATAAATATCTTACCCTTTACTTCCCTACCCAAGGGGCTAAATTGGAAAAACCACAAAGGACCCAACTTTAAGAACTCAATTATCATCTGTGGAAAAGCTCCTTAAAAAGACCTCAAGCTTCATTGCTGAAATTAATTTCAAACTTTTTCAAGCTATTAAGAGGCAATGCACAATTTGATTCACATATGTAACATGAGGCTATGTAATTAAACATATATATATCCTAAAATTAATTTTATATTCACTTTTATATTACAGTACACTTATATAGGATAACACATGGCTCTTGATTAAACAGCAGACTGCCGTTCAATCTAAACAGCTCAGGATAGATCATAAAACATGAAAATGCAGCATCAGCACCAAAATATTGTTATGGGATTTTAATAGTCACTTTCACACTCTTGCCTAGGTAGCATAAAAATGGATGTTTCAGAAAGAAAATGTTAAGCATTAGATATATTACCTTTCTACTTAAATGCTATTTGGTCAGCTAGATATATTGTAAATAAGAGAAGAGAAACTTAGAGATTTGTCTTTCGAAGTAAATTGGAAGCAATCTAATTTTGGTTTAAAACTTTCAATTATGGAAATAAAAACTTTTAAAAGCATTTGAGTTTATTATTTTCTGTATTTCTTATTTTATTTTCAAAATAAAATCTACTGACTGTGCACATATTATGATGGAAATATTTCCTAAAAATCAACTCTCAATAATCCAAACTCTTGCAGAGCTGGGGGAGTAGGGAAAAGGATAAATGAAATTCACAAATGATTCTTTAAATCTTGTTTCAGTCTTTAATGCAATTTTCTTCCATTCTACAAATTTTTATCTGAGCAGTAAAAACGATGGTAAAATTGGCCACCTGAGTTTCATTTTATTCACCTTCCCATGTTGGAACACCTTTTACGTAGACAAAATCCTGTAATCTACTCAAACTCAACTGTTCACTTTTCCTTACAAAAAGTCACTTTCCCTCCATCTGATCATGCCCAAGTAAGACCTAGCTAAAATACTACATAATTTTACATTTAAACTTCTATTGAAATATGCCATGTTGTGAGATAATCCTCCAAGAGTGCCTCACATTTCTGCATGTCTTATGAACAGAAAAGTACTGATAACTTTTGTTTTTGACCATTTTTTTTCAAGAATGATAATGTAGGGAAGAACCTTGGAACATAGTGTTTTCCTCTCAAGCAGAGAACAAGTTTGTCTGCTGTGCAGTATGACAAAGATATTATCTCCCTCTGTGGCAAAGGTAGGCCAAGTTTGCTTGTGTCGCATTATGAAAGACCTAGGTTCTCTAAGCTTGGGATTCCTCAGTTTTCACCAACCCATTGCATGCGTAGCATCCGCCTGAGCCTCCTCAGTAACTCTGAGGAAGTGGAGCAAGGGGAACCAGAGCAAAGAGAAAGTTCATGCTGCTCTCCTTGCTATGAGCAATCAACGTTTTTATCTCTTACCCAGGAGTATCACGTCTTCTGCCAGCATCCATAAAACTGTGGCAGGCTTGCAAGTTGGGTAAATTTCAGACCTTTTGCAGTTCTCGAAACAACACATTAAAAAAGTACACAAATTCAAGGTGTACAGATAGGTGAATTTTTACAAAGTGAACACACTGACATAAGCAAAACCCAAGAAACAGAATGTAATCAGAACCTCGAATCCTTCTCATGCTCCCTACCAGTCACAAATGCCCAACACAGAATAATAAATCACTTCCTTGATTTAAATGCCATAGATTAGTTTTGTCTTTCTTGAACTTTATACAAATGGAATCATACAGTTTTTATGGCTTATTTTACTTATTATGTTTGTGGAATTTGTTCATAATGTTGCATATTATTTTAGTTTCTTCATTTTCATTACTGAATGGTATTCCATCATGTGGATATACCACATTTCCTGAACTCCCTATCCTCTTTTGAACTCCCACAATCCTTTATTAGTAATTTTCTTGTACAACTCATCAGTTTTTACTTTGTATTTTAGTTATTAAAGTATATGTGTTATTTTCTATAGTAGGTTAGTCGCTCTTTGAAGACTTAAGCCTCAAGAGAACCTGAGTAGTATATTTATCTATTCATTCACTCGATTATTCTACATTCGTAGAGAAGCACTTATGTCTACAGTACATTAGATGGCAGCATTGTGTTCAACCACATAATACATACTAGAAAATATTTGGTGAATTATCGAGTAGTTAATAAGTAGAAAGTAAAGGGAAAGAAGGCCATAAGAAAATGGCTTAAGAAATTTACCAAAGAGAGAATGTGTCTTGACTAATGTAGAGTTGATTGTATTTCATAAGGAATAAGATTAACTTTTAACAAAGATTCAAGGACTTGTTGGGCCAACTGTTCAGTAAAATCTTCACATGATTATCTTATAGGCATCTTTCAAACTTTAACGAAAGAAAACTTGTAATTTACGTATCCTTAAATTTGCTCCTCCACATATCTTTTTCATCCCATTAAAATGCACCACAACCCATTCAGCTGCTTAAGCCAAATACACTAGTATCATTTTCTCTTTCCCTGCTCCCTACATCCAGTGCATTAAGTCCTGTAGAGATTCCATCTCTAAAGCACATCCCAGATCTGTACTTGTGTCCATCTCCGCCACTATCAATACAGTCTTGATAGTTTCTCTTCTTCTAGTCTGCTCCTGCCACATAGCAACCACAGTTATCTTTTGAAACATAAATCAGGTCATGTTACATCCTTGCTTTAAAACCTCTGATAGTATCTCTTGCTCTCAGAACAAAACAAAACTTTTTACTCCAGTTTTTAAAGCACATTCTTAACTCTGACTTTATCTCATCCTCACCACTAAGTCTCAGCCAGTTGGCCTTTTATTTGCTAAGCTTGCCTTGTCTAATTGCCTTTGCACTTTCTCATGCCCTGTCCTGGATGCTTTTCTTCCTTATCTTCATATGGCTAACTCTTTCTTTTTAATCAGATCTCAGCCTAAATGTCATCACTGAAAAGGAGCTTTCCCTGACTTCCAGCCAAAAGTCGCCATCTAGTTACTTTCTATCACATCACAATAGTTTAACGTTTGCATTAGCACTGTCTTTATCTGATACTTTGTTTCTCATTTTTGTGTTTATTGTCTGTCTTCCTCAATTGAAAAATAAGTCCCGTGAGGGCAGGGACCTAGTCTGTCTTGCTCACCGAGAAAGAAGTAGGATAAGATTATGTAAAGATATGTGGGGACTTTAACTGACAATGTCCTGCTTCTTAAACTGAAAGGTACAGCAATATTCATTTTATTATTATTTCTGCCTTGCACATACATTATATGTATTCTTTTATGTGTTAACTATTTTGTAAGAAAGTTACTACTTACTTATAACTAAAACTTCCACATTCCATATTATAGTTTTGGTATATATTTTGTCTGATATGTAACCTAATAGCTGTAGTACTATGAGCCCTGATGTTTTCTACTTGGATGTTGTTATTTGTTGAAATGTGTTCCTCCAAAAAGGGACATTGAAGTCCTAACCCCCTGCATCTCAGAATGTGAACTTATTTGGAAATAGGGTCATTGTGGATGTAATTCTTTAAGTTAAGATGAGGTCATACTTGAGTAGCGTGGGCCCCTAATGTAATACGACTGGTGTCCTTATAAGAAAATGGCCACATGGAGAAAGAGACACAGGAGGATTGGAGTAATACCTCTGCAGGCCAAGGAAAGCCAGGGGATACCGCATGCTAGGAGAGAGGCCTAGAACTGATTCTGTCCTATAGCTGTCAGAAGGAATCAATCCTACCAACATCCTGATTTTGGACTTCTGGACTCCAGAAATATAGGACAATGAATTACTGTTGCTTGAAGCCACCCGGTTTACAGAACTTTGTTATGGTAGCCCTAGAAAGGTAATACAGATATGTTTAAAGGGAAGAGATAAAACATGCACATAGCTGATTTAGAGTTGTTCTGTGACAGAAGAGTTTACAGTTTCTTTTCCTTCTGCAGGCTCCAGTAGTGCATGTAGCGATAACACAATGAGACCAAGAGCCAATCCCAATGTAAATTTGCTTTAGAACCTACTAGGGTATATGAGAAAATTAAATAGCTTGTTTTCCCCAGGACCCGCATTGTCATTGGTTGAATCAATCATTGAGCTGCATTTATAGCTATTATTCATAGCATGTCTGGTACTATTATGACCTCTCAGATCTTATTAGTTTAGTTTCAGTTGGTAGAATTTACATTGATTTCTAAAGAGCACTATGTTTGAGAGCATGCTTGGGTGGTGTTTTCCTAACAAGGTTGATGGGGTAAACATAGATAAAGAGTTAGAATGCTCGATAGCTGGCCAGATGATAAAGCCAAGTCTTATTTAAGAATAATTGGATTTATGTTACTCATTAATATGATGTAGCAGAGAAATCCTCCTTTATAGCTAACCAGGGTATGGATAGGGTTAGAGTAAGAGTAATATCTAATCTAATATCAGGATCACTGCTTAACCATGGGGAATAGTTCCTGTTTTGTTTCCAGTAGAGAAACCCTGAGAAATACTAGTGCACGTCTGTGACGCATCCTATGCTTAACTCACAATAGACATTCAATAGGTTTTAAATAATATCACTTGGACAGAAATCTCTGATAATTTGGGAAGGCAATCCATTAATGCTCACTATTATAAGATTTTATCTCTACATGAGAAATCTTGATTAGGTCCAAAGATTTTACTTGGTTGGCGGTTTGGACTGGTGATGACACAAATGATACACTCTTAGATCTGAGTGGCTTCTGAATACACATGGCCAGGTAACCTCTTTACAAAAAGCTGATGGACTAGTGGCTAAGGGCCCAAGAGTAGTAGGCAACTATACCTGAGTTTAAATCTCAACTCCATTTTTTACTGGCAGTTAGATAAATTAATTTCACTGCATTTCAGATTCCTCACCTGTAAAATGGAAATTAATGATAATATCTACTTTTCAGAGCTCTTGTGAGGATTAAGTGGGATGAGGCATGTAGAGCTGAAAGGATTACTGCTGCTATGGGTGCTACCTCTACCCGCCCCACTAGATTGACTGCAAGCTAGACTGACTGACACAAGAGTTTCCTGTAAGCAAGCTTTGCCAGCCTCTGAGTCTCCATGATTAGCATCAGCAGGTGGTCACTTGCCCTGGCATCTGTTCTGGACCACTGGACATGTTTGAGGTCAGATCCAGGCCAGTCTCACCTCAGCTGTATCTCTTTGAGCAACTTGTCCTTCCCTTCCTTTCTCTTCTGTGCCCTTTTTCCTCCCCTCTCTTTCACTCCTGGATCAGTGGTGGGTTACTAGGAAAATGACAAGAAGGCCAGAGGAATTTTTAGGTGAAACAGTATCTCAATGGTACAATAACGGCTGCAGTGAACCCCTCTTCCTGGTTCTGTTTTCTTTCCTACTGCTCTGATCTCTTGAATGTTCATTTCTTTTTACCTCCCTCCAGCAGCTTCTGAGTTAACCTCTTTCCATGGCATGTTCTCCTATCATTTGCAGAAGCCCTATACCATAACTCAAATGCACAAGGCTCTCAAATAGAAATAATATTATAATCAACTGGTTCTGGCCAATGATAAGGGACTCTAGCAGAGGTAGCCCTGGGGCAGAATCCAGAGACTCTCTGAAGTATCAAGAGTCACCCCTTCATTTGCTGGGCTCTGGGCAGAAATCCTGGAGGGGCCCCTGGGGAGCGGACAGAGCAATCAGATGGCAGAGGCAGCCAGCCTGGCAATGTCGCACTGAAGGGCCTAAAGGCAATGGCTATTGGCATGTAAATACTTTAGCAATTAGGTTGTATTTGTGCATACCAGTTAAATAGCAGCCCTGGTCCCAGTCTTCTCCATTTTTATCAAAAGTTACCATTTAAAAATATTTTAAATTAGAAAAACCATTTTTATTAAGGTGCAATTAGCTTCAGGTGTACAACTTAATGATTCGACATTTGTATATATTGCAGAATGATCGCCACAATAAGTCTATTTAATATCTGTCACCATACATAGTTACAACATTCATTCTTTTTTGGCAAAAACTTTTAAGATCTACTTTCTTAGCAACTTTCAAATATATAATACAGTATTACAGATACCCTTTAATTTTTCTTCTTCCCTTTCTGTCACTTCTCTTCTTGTCTCTTGTCCACTCTTTTATCCGGCAAATATCAAATAACACACACAGTGGGCAAAATATCTGTTCCTTCTTACAGAGAAGTCAGTGGAGCCTGAGCTCGGGATATCCGAGGTGGGCCTGTATTAGTTTGCTGGGGCTGCCATTACAAAGTACCACAACTGGGTGGCTTAGCACAACACAAATTTGTTGTCTCATAGTTCTGGAAGCTGGAAGTCTGAGATAAAAAGTGTTGGCAGGACCACTTGCCCTCTGAAACCTGTAGGAGAAAGATTTTTGCCAGTCTCGCCTAGCTTCTGGTAGCCCCAGCTGTTCTTTGTCTTGCAGAAGCATAATCTCTGCTTCCATCTTCATATAGCATTCTCTCTTTGTCTCTTCACATATCTTCTATCTATATCTGTCCTGTCCGAATTTCCCCGTTGTATAAGGACACTAGGAATATTGGGTTAGGGCACATCCTCATGACCTCATCTTAACCTGATTTCCAAATAAGGTGACATTCCTCAGAATGGGAGTGAGAACTTCGACATATCTTTTTTTTTTTTTTTTTGGTGGGGACACAATTCAACCTATAACAAGAATCCTTCCCTACTAGGTAGTCCCTGGGTGAAAAATTCATGGGGTTGTCTGTCCTCGTGCCAACACCAAAGCCATGATTTAAAAACTAAGAGCCTTTGTGTCTACGGGCATGCTACCCTGAACAAACCTGATCCTTTCTGATCTCGGAAGTTAAGTAGGGTCGAGCCTGGTTAGTACTTGGATGAGAAACCACCTAGGAAGACCAAGTCTGTAGGCATAAAAAAATAAGGGATTGTAAGCTGGCAAGGTGCTTGCAATCTGTGAGGTCAACCAAGGGTTGCCTTGCCTAAAAAAAAGTAAAAATAAATAAAAATAAATAAATTAAAAGAGCCTTTCTTTCTACTCAAGCACAAAGCATGCTGTGCGGAGGATGTGTGGTCAATTTCAGAGGGCTCCAATGCTCACCAAGCTTCAGTGCTAGAAGGCACTTCAGAGATGTCTATGTGTAACCTACCCACTTTAGAGATGAAGAAACTGAGGGCCAGAGACAAGATTTACTTAACATCTCAGTACCTGTAAGAGTCACGGCCAAAAGCAGAACCCATGTCTCTTTATTCCCCTTTCACTGTTTCACTCACAGGAAAGATATTGGTTGAATAAACATTCCATTTGCCTTATTTGGGCGGGGGTGAGGAGAGGCTGTTTTAATCCATCCCTTCACTTTACCTCATCTTTATATGCAAGATAAGCCCTAAAGAAATAATTCTCAGAGATACCAGTGTACCCAATGAGTCCCTAAGAGTAATAATGAGAATCAGTGGGTAAGACATTCTAACAATCCCCAAATGTGTTGTTAACACTGTTATTGTTGTTTTAACATTGAATACACTTAACCAGGAAATCCAAACTTCTTTCTGAAGCATTCCAACTGTTGTGTTTATACCCAGTTGCCACACAACATTTGCTCCTACTGTGTTTTAGTTGGCAGGGGCTAGAGGAAGGGTTTTTGGAGCCAAGTAGCCTCAGATAGGGAATCTTTCCAATCCCCGGGGACCTGGCATAGCCCCAGAATCAATAGTCACAGGGACAGATGCCAACACTCATCTCATCCAGCACTCTAGCTAACCTTGGACCAATCCCTTACTTAGGCCCTGAACCTGGATAGGAAAAACCAGCTGAAAAAATAGAGCCCTGCAAAGGTTATAGATAAATAAGTAAAAACCACATTTTTTTCCATCAGGAAAAAAAGGGGGAATCCTGCAGAGGATATATTACATTTTCACTCCCCACTGCTAAAAAACAAAAACAAAAACAAAACCCCTCAAATACAGCCATGTTGCCAGTCTTCTGAATTAATAATGGATAAACATAGTCAATGTTTTACCATCGTTTCACATTTTCCAGACTACAGAATACAGAATTCTGTCACCATCACAGTCTTTCCTACTTTCATTACACAATTTGGAGACTGTGAAATGAAAATATACATGATTTAAATGGCAGCGTATAAATATGACATCTTTCTCCTTAAGATATATTATTTATTTATTCAGAAAACTTTGACCGATCACCTACTATATTACATACCAGCGTTGTGCTATGCTCTGCAGTCCTTAGATGAATGAATGTGGACTCCACACTTGCTTACAGATCGTCAAGGAAAAGGTTGTTAGTCAATAAAGCCAATATAATATAATACAACACTGAGACCATACAATAAAGGCATATGGACAGTGTTATAGGGACATATATAAATAATTCTGCCTTAGAGGGAGAAGTGAAAGTCGAGGGACATGTGACAAGAAAGGTTTGGTCTATTTGGTGCTTTAGAACAAGGATCCCCAACCCCCGGGCAGTGGACTGGTACAGGTCCGTGGCCTGTTAGAAACAGCAGGAGGTGAGCAGTGGGTGACTAGCAAAGGTTCGTCTGTATTTGCAGCCGCTCCCCAGCGCTAGCATCACTGCCTCAGCTCCACCTCAGGCATTAGATTCTCATAGGAGCACTGGTCCCTGGTGCCAAAAGGTTGCGACCCAGTGGTTTAGAGAGATGACCACCGCGACAGTGCAGAGTCGGGCAAGCAGCACATACATTCTGTGTACCTACCCTGGTCCAGTCATTTCACATGAATATTAAATATATCTTCAGTGTCTTTCTCAGAATGTAGATGGATATGAAGAAGTTCTTTGCGACCATTCCAACACATTCTGTCAGGCAAGCTTCACTTTCGGCCAATGGACCTGGTGCAGGGTGGGAGGGAGGATTTCTGGTGATCCCTGGCCTAACCTCTGGTCCAGGGAAAAGCTGTGTTTGTTGACTTTTCTAACCCTGCACCGGAGTATACCCTCCCATTGAGGATGTACCTGGAACTGCAGTTATCCTAGAGGTGGGGAGCGGGTGTGTGGGTAGTAAATGGGTGAGGAGAATTGGAAGGGGCCAGTGGGGAGAGCAGGACCAGAGGAGGGGAGGCTACGGGTATGGAACTCACCTGTGTTTATCTGAATATTGCTCTCCTGGACTTCAAATGGGAAATAGAACTGAACATCCATGATTAAAAAATGCAATACATACTAAGAAAGTCTAAAGTAATTTACACCAGGCATTAAAGTGTTTTGCATGAGAATATAGTATGATGTAGACACGCAAGAATTATGTCTTTCATTAAAAGGTTTGCAACTCAGTGTGCCGTGATGTAACTATAGCAGTTTTTCTGTCTTGGTGATGATTTTTTATTTTAAATACTGTCTTAAAAGCCAAGGAATGCAAATGCATGGAGAACACTCGGCTTCTGGGTTTTAACTTATTGTCACCTCTTTCTAATCACTTCCCTTTAGTACTTTACCTGCTTGTGCCAAGGTGAAAGGTGAATAGTTATACTGCCATTGCCCCTCAAACCCACATATCCTGAACCCAGCTATAAAGTAAGCTGTCATTTATTTCTTCATTATTCAAAGTTAGTGTTTGCTAGTTCAAAGCCCATTTGAGATTATGCATCAAGAATGATATACATTAAGGTTGGGATTAAAGGAAAATCAGTTACATGAAAGAAAGGTGTTTTTGCCACAAATCTTGTGTGTATGTGTCAAGAAGTATTTTCACTGCCTAATTTAAAAAGAAACCAGGACAACTCCCAGAGATATATACCTGCATCTGGCCAGTCTTTCAATAAGGGCACTTTCTGTTTGAAGTTTGACTGTAAAGTTAGAGGAAAAACATCTCTCCCTAGCTAGCACATACAGCTTATTTTTAAAAATAAATAAACAATATTGGTATAATGCTGATGTAAGGCACTCATGAAGAGTAAAATCGCAAATTTATTCATCTTGAACATGCTTAGACAGGGCAAGAAAACTGGGCTTACAAGTAAGGCTGAGAGATTTAGGTTAGCTACAAGGAGAGACTGGATGAACTTTCAAAATCCCTTCCAACTCAGGGATTCTATAATATTATTATTTCCTACACGTATTCATGATGTCACTGTCCTGTTTGGAGCAACAATTTGCTCATATGATTCAAATCTTAATTATGCCCAATATGAATTGAGGGACCCACAATAGGCCAGGCTCTGAATTAGGTGCTTTTCATGAATCATTTCATTTATTCCGCCAATCAGTCCTTGGATTCAGATATTATGAATTTCTGCTATGTATCATCCTCCCAGCATGATTTATTGCATATCTTAGGCCATTTTTAAATTGGGCAACTGAGGTCCCAGATCTGAGCCAATACTGAATTTAAAACTACTGTGATTATGTTCTACATAGTCTTAGAACACTGTGAGCTCATGCACGTAAAACAACAAATAATAATAATGCTTAGATTGTCGTTGGACCAGCTGTGCAACATATAAAGAGACCATAATGTGCAAATCAAATGAGTGAATGTGATTATCAAGATGCTGGTCCTCTGAAGAAATTCTGGCTCAAGAGGCTAAGTGCCTTCTGGTCTCTGTGATGTTCCTAATTCCACCCCAGCTCCCGGCATATCTGGCATTAGGGACAGGTTTGATAAATGTGTGTGGAACTGAACTTAGGCACACTAACTCTTTTCCAGGCCCCTCCTAAAGTGCCCCGAGTCCTCTTGTTTCCAAATATTATGGAGAGAAGGTCAGGGGAGTGAGACCTTTCCATGTGTTTCTGGCATCCTCTCTGATCAAGGCTTGATAAGCAGAAGTGTTATCTGAGGCCTCCAAAGCAGATGCTCAGAAGCCATTTTTCCTTTTAACTCAAAGTCGGATTTCACTAAAGGACTTTTGGGGTCTGGATAGGAGCCCTGTGATCTGAGACTTTGAGTAAAAGCACTCTTCTGTAACTCCGGGAAGGTGAAGAATATTTCTGTGAGTAAAATCTACTGGAAAACATACCTCTGTATCACCCAGCTTAGCCATTTCATCGCTTCCATCTGGCTTTGCTCTTTTATAACAAAAACATCAAAGTAGGCTTGGCAAGGATCATCCCCCAAATATGCTTTCATTGTCTATGTTAGTGAATCTCTGTCCAGTCAATAAAGGAGAATTTTTCATTATGGGTAATGCCACTTGCTTCATGGAAAAAAACAACTTAGCAACTGCACGTAACCCTGACAATATCTGATGGTTTTATAATTAATGAGAAGGCATTTATTGAGTTCCTTAATTTGGGCCAGGCATTTTATCTAACACAACTCTGTTTTCAACTATCTATCTTACCGGTGAGGAAACTGAGGCTCAGAAAGATGGCGCAATTTGCTCATTATCGTGTAATGCATTAGTGGAATTAGTGACTTGAGTTAGGATTTGCACTCAAGTCCATTTAAGAAGTTAGCCCAGCTTTTTCTACTAGACTCTAAGATCATTATTAGATCAACAGAGACACAGAAGTACTGAACCCTAACTGCCTCTGTATCCCGATGTGGTATGAGTTACTCAGGGCTGTCTCTCTATCCTAAGGACACATGAAGTGCTGTGTAGGTTTGATGCCCACCTCTGTGAACGATGGCCGCTGGGTGTGCAGGACGATTTGACAAGGACTGAGGCAGGCACCATGGGCCAACTCAGCAACGCCGAAGAGCCTGGGTGGTTGTTGCCACTAGAGTTTCCATCCAACGCAATGTCAGCAAAGACTTCGAGGCTCAAGATAAACATGACTTTGTTAATCAGACTGAGGGAAACTGGGGTGCCGATGAGCATTTTGCAGCAGCCGCACTGGTGGGCAATCACATTTCACAAATGAATAACTCCCATTTTTGCCAATAAATTATTCCTTAAACACTGAAAAGTTATACAATTTTTTTTTTTTTTTTAGGCAAGGAAACCCTTGGTTGACCTCACAGATTGCAAGGACCTTGTCAGTTTAAAACCCTTTATTTTTTATTTATTTTTTTACACCTACAGCACCTGGTCTTCCTAGGTGGTCTCCCATCCAAGTACTAACCAGGCCCAACCCTGCTTAGTTTCCAAGATCAGATGGGATTGGGCTTGCACAGGGTAGCATAGCCATAGACTATACAAAATTTTAATTCCAAAGCACAAGGCTGACGATTATTTTAAGGTTATCCACTGTACACAGTACTATCTTTAAATAAAGATAAGTATCTACACCAATGAACTCACACATGTTTGTAAACAGTCCACTCTCTTGCTTGTGGAACCAAGTTAAGGGTAAAATGAACATAATTAGCATGTTTTTCTTCTCTGTTGGAATACATTTTAATCAGCTAGGATGAGGAGATATGTATTTCACAGGCTGATTAAAAATGCTACACAGTTAAAATGTATATATAACTGAATTACTTAGCACCCGATTGGCAGAAGAGTGATTAGTTATCATTTTTATTAATTATTTCCCAGGAAGAAAACATAAGCAAGCTTGAGTTTGTTTTCTGACATGATGAAGAAGCTACAGCACAGAGAGGTCAACCATCTGCTCCAGAGTACACAGCAGGTGATAAATTCTAACATACGCTCTGGATTTCCAACCAGAGCTACCTTGCTAAAATAACCAGTACGGTGCTTGTAGGTGGAGACACAAAAATAATAATGTAGCACTTTGAAAGGTTTTTTGAGTAATCATGCCTATTATTAGATGAATTCTTGAATTACAGTTTGGAGCAAAACACATAGCTAACAACTCTGTGTTATACAAACTTCTTAATTTGCTCTCATTTAATAGCATCTTGATAAAGGTTTTCTACCTGTGGAAATATTTCAGTTTGGTACCTCTAGATATTTTTCCTTTCTATCAGTGTCGACATTTAGTAAAGATTTTTCTTTGTGGCACTTTACTTAATTGTTGCTCACAGCCACCCTATAAGAAATAGAAGTGAAGTTCAAGAAGGTAAGTAGTTTGGCTAAAGCCCCACGGTCAGCAAGTGGTAGAGCCAGCACTGGGCCTTGGGTCTCTGACCCAAAACGCATGCTCCTCCCAAGACCCTGCCCAGAACCTATTCAGTTAGGCTTTCCAGAGGGTCCTCTACTCATACAGCTTAGAAAGGGCATGGAAACCAGGAAGAAGATTCCATTTAGACTATTGCAGAACTTACAAGCCCAAGGTTGAACCATAATGAAATTGCAAAATGTGCAGTGGGTGGTTCCACTGATGGTGTGGCCTTCCCCATCCCTAGGGTCATTTGGACTCCATCGTTATCACCAGCAGCCCTGAATCTCATTTCTGTCCTGTTGACTTATTTAATCTAGATCTTCAAAATTTCCCCCCTTTAAAAGTACCTATTGCTACCAATAGGTGAATTAGTAGTATATCTGGTAATCCAAGACCATTTTTGATCATGACCCTGTGGAAAAATTCTTACCATAGGCATGGCTACTACAGGGGAAAATTCAGATACGTCAGCAGATTAATGATGAGTTCTTATAGGAGGATCGAGGATCTTACAGAACCCCAAAAACTCCCTGCTACCCTAGGTTGGACATGGCTGGCCCTAGACCACAAATGGGTATTATGCCCTCGTCTCAGACTCATCAAACGTTATATTATGGAGTAGTTTGGAGGATACATTTTGGTTATAAACAATGGAAACTGACTTAAACAAGCCTAAGGGGAAAAAAGTGAGAACTCAAAGGTAACCAAGGAAAAGATGAAGAATCAGGTGTCAGAAAGAGGCAGAACACGGGCCGCTCTCAGGACGCAGGCATAGGATTTTTTAAAACTTTCTCTTGCTATTAATGTGACTTGGTTACCAATACCTAACTGACTCTCAGCCCCAAGTTTTAAAAACAGAAGAGCTAGAATGATCCAGTCTGAGCCAGGTGACCACTTTGATCCAATCAGCTCTAACCTGTGAGGCGTAGTTGTGAAGTCAAAACATGGTGTGGGAACAGAAGAGAGTTTCCAAAGAGAGGTGTCCACTAGGAGGTGATAGTATTATAGTAACCACACTTTCATCAATTCTCTTCATTTTATAGAATGAAGACAGGGACCCAGAAAGGTAAAGTGACCATTCCAAGGCCAAGTAGCTGGGAGTTGAAAGAGCTGGACTAAAATATAGGCCTCTTGCTGGTTCCTGGGACAGAGCTCTTTGATCTGTCCTCCTGCTTTTGTTACTTGAATGTTTATGGCTTCAGCCTATCTTTCCTCCCACCCACTCTCCCTGCTGCCCCGCAGCAGTCTACCAAAATCCCAAATCTGGTCATGATACTGCTATGCTAAGTAGCCATCTATCACTTCTGGTCTAAACTCCTTAGCACTGCAAACAAAGGCCCTTTTAATCCTGCCTCGTGGAGTGTACTGGTCTTCTCAGCCTGGCATGATAAAGCAGAAATTAATTTTCTTACATTTCTGGTTGTTGGGAAGTTCAAGATCAAAATGATGGCAATTCTGAAGCCTATTCTCTTAGTTAATAGGCGGTGAGCATCTCACTGTGTGCTCACTTGACTTCTTTGTGCACTTGAGGAGAGAGAGAACTCTGCTATTTCTTCCTCTTCTTTTAAGGACACCAGCCCTATTGGATAAGGACCCCATTTTTATGACCTCATTTAACCTTAATTACCTACATAAAGGCCCTGTCTCTAAATATAGTCACATCGAGAGTTGGGGCTTCAACATGTGAATTTGGGCGGGGGGGGGGGCACAATTCAATCCATAACATGAATCTTTTCTCATTCTTCAACACAGTCTCTCTCTTCCCCATTCCCTTTATATTGGATCACTGGGCCTACCTCACCCCAAACCCGCAAGCCATTTCTTTTAGGTTCTCTCCCCTTGGAATGTTCTTTGTTCTCTTCTCATGTTTTAAGTCCCAACTCAGTGGCTGTTACACCACAAAGCCTCATGGGCAGACATCCTTTGAGTTAGATGCTCCATGCACTTCTTTAGCATTGTCATGTGTGTGTATCGAGTGTGTGCCATGTGTGTGCCCTGTATATGAGATATGTGTAAATATCATTGCCAAATTCTATTTTAATTACTTTGTTTATGCATTGGTCTCACCAAATAGAATGTGAATTCCTAGAGGGCAGGAACTATCGTTGATTTTGATCTTCTCTCCCTGTTGCCTACCCAGCATTTGGCACACGGTAGGTAATCAATAAGTGTTTGTTGAATAAGTAGGCAGAATGATTATAGAAAGGAAAGACTGGTTACCATATTCTTTGTCTCCATTTCATCACCATCAATTTTGTCTCCATTTCATGAACCATAGAAGTATATGTATATCAGAAATTAGAGGGGAAAGTAAAGAGTAAAAATTAGAAAATTTTTCTAAAATGATAAGGAAAACAGAACTTTGCTTATTCACTAATGACAATGGGGAGACCCACTTCAGATTACAAGATTTTGCACAGTGGATCGCTGGTGCATAAACAAGGGATGTATTTATCATACTCTTTCATACTGTTCTCTAATATTGCTACCAGGCTATGCTGAAACTGCAGTGGGAGACCCCATGATACACCCCGATAGGCAGATGAGGAACAAACATGATAAAATACAAGTACTACACCATAAGACTCACTTTTTCATTTATTTTGACAAGGGTAATGTAGTTTTAATTACTCATGATAATATATATTGCCTACTAGTAAATGGCTTGTGGTGTATTTTTTAAACCTTTCATCTTAAAGTACCACAGTACTCTTGAATTTGTTCATTAAATCTTTGTTATAAACCAAGAGGTTATTGGCTGTCAGGGGAGATAAGAGAGTCTGTGAATTAGCAAAAAGTCATTAATAGCCTCCTACTGTAGCAACTATATACTTTGAAAATTGGAGAGCAAGATGCAGTGGTCTTTTCAAATATTTTTATTTAATTAGAATGTTATAATTTCAAAATTAAATAATTAAATAAAAGCCATACTTAAATCTGTTTCAAAATGATTGAATAAGTGATTAAAACCTATTTTAATTTTCAAGCCCAAAGAAATAGTGTATAAAATGTGTTTGCCAGATCAGCTACCTGAGATAGACAATTGTTTTCTTTTGTTTATGTTTGTAATTTGTAGTACTCAATGCTCCTATTGATGAGTGCTGTCCTCATAACAAATCGTGCACTATTATCAATAAGAATTCAAAGAATGTAGCGAAGGTGTGAAATTATACAAATCATTCCACTGAAAAGAAAAGGCCCTGGAGGTGAACAGTATTATTGAATTTTTCAAAAGAAAATTATGTGTGTGTGAGTGTGTATCATTTGATGAAGTGATTGTCATGGAAAATTAAATTTCACCTTGAAAGAAATGAGTAAGAATGAGAAAAATCACCATAAATCCTTTCTGTATAAGGAAATTGTACTTTTTCTTACAAAGGAATTTTTCTCTAAGCCTCTAATCATAGTATATCATACCTGTCAACTACATATATATATGTGCACATATGGATTGATATAAATACACTTTTACTCATTCTATATTCTTTGGGTCTAATTGAGACTCATGTAAAGAGGAAAGAAAGAACTTCAATATCATCTAATCCTGTGTTTCTCAATGTGTAACCCATGAACTGCCTATGTTAGAACACCCTGAGATACTTATTTAAAATACAGCTTCCCAGGTTGTAACGAAAACTTGATGAATTAGAATCTAAGAAGCAAATTTTATAATGAGGCAAGTTAAGGAAATTTACACAAAACTTATTTCCAAACCATCCAATGGCTTTAATATATTAGAAAAATGACATTGGAGGCACCTTGACAAAGGCTTGAAAAGGCTTTTTGTCAAAAGGCCTTTGTGACTTGGAAAAACCTTCAATTATAGAATTCTTTCAAAGTGACGGTGTTTAAATATTTTTAAGTGCTGTATATATTATAAATGAAGACATAAATGAGTCTTAATTCTCCTGGCATTGCCCTCAGTTAAAAGAGTCACCTCGTCCAAGGTCACATCTCCTCTCTGGAGCACCTTGCATGAATGACTAGTCTATGAAGCTAAGGAGGGGGCAGATCGAAAAGTTTGACTCCCTTTTACCAACCTGGGACAACTCTGAAGGGTCATGCCAGTCTAGAGCTCTCAGTGGGAACCACTGAGGGCTTTTAGTGACTGCATTGCTATTCATCTTCTCCCTCTACCCAATGCTGCTGCTCTTGCTCCTTCGCAGGTGTTGATCTAATGGCACACCCCAATAAACTTCCTTCATGCAAATCAACATCTGTGAGTCTGTTTCCAGGACAACCAACCAAAGACACCTGGCCCCTTCTTATAGAGCTAGGATCAGGTATAGCTAGTCCCATAAGAAAGAGGGTGCCGTGTCCGCCACTCTGCAATGACCCAATGCAACAGGACACCATCAATTCATTGCCATTTCAATCTCCCTGATAAGAATTTTGTATTTTTTCAACTCAGCTTCCAGGGGACCCTACTGGAGATATTCTGAGCGCACCCCTTCTTTGCCAACATTAGTTGCCAATCCCTGTGCTATTGGTGAGAAATGGTCAATTGTGGCCATTAACTCCACTCAAAGGTTAGAACTTCTTTTTTTTCCCACCACTGGGTCTTCAGAAGATCCAAAGCATCCAAAACCTTTTTTCTTGTATTTTTTTTTCCACTCACCATATTTGCATCCTTGTGTATAGGCCAACGCATTTAGAGGAAAATGATCTGTTTTTAATGTTATGTCTGAACTAAAAATTAGTCCTTAGTCCCACTAAGATGGATGCCAACCTGAAAACCTGGCCACATAGACTGCTTGGGCATAAGATCTGCCCTGGGCAGTGTAGCAAGGCTTTCCTCGCCCCTCCTTTGAGATCCCTGGAATGGAAAGCAGTCCAAACACTTCACATGCCAGGCTATGGCATCCACAACCCTCCACCATCTATCCCTGACCTACATCTCCACCTTCTTTCTCAACTGCAAACACTTCCATTCCACAACACTCAGCTGCTCACCACTCCCTAATCTCAACCATGGCTTTTGGTCTACAAGCCTTGGTTCATATCTCTCACCACGTGAACATATCTCTCACCCCATTCTCCACAAGCTTCATTCACTCAAACTGAAAAGGCAAATTCAAGTGCCATTTCCTCTGCGCAGCCTTCTCGGATTCCCACGTAAGTGACATCTGCCAGCTCTGGGCACCTGCCAGCTCTCACACAGCATCATCACACTCTGCCTTGGGGCCGATCTTACACAACTTCTCTCTTCAGCTAAATTACAAGTTTCCCGAGGCCTGGGGTCATGTCTTGGACAACTTTGTGTGGCCACTATAAGGCCTAGTACAAGTGCTTTCACATAATGCAAAGAAGATCCCAAACATTTGGCATACTGTTGTCACAGATACAGAGTAAAATCAGTGTATTGTTACCCCTGAGGCATTTTTATAGACACTGTTCTGTTCTTCTCCAAAAGAAACATAAGCATTAAAATTCAATGAAAACTGTATTTCTAAGTACCTATGCCCAGGGTGAGCACATGTACAGTTTTGTCCCCTGGGACAGTCCCAATTTACTCCTGCTGCTCTGGTATAATTATTAATACTGTCCACTTTCACTCTCAAAAGCGTCCCAGATTGGCTAATAAAGTTTACAGTCACTGTACTTATGTAACTCAAACTATCAGCTAACAGTGTGCTCTTCTTACCTCCTGTAGGAAAACCACAGGGTAAGAATTTCTTGCCCTGGTCTAGCACACGCCTCTTCTTGTGTTCATAAACTGGATATTTTACTAAGGACCAGTGCATAGAGTTATTTCACAACAGGGTTATTTCACAACTAGGGACAGTCTCCATCAGATGAACATTGGTGCACGCCAGGTCAGGTCCTCTACTTAGGGTTTAGGGACTTGTCTTGTCCTGTGTGCCAATGATAGAATGTGGAAGCCATTTGAGGGTCCCTGGTTTCTCTGATTCAGTTTAACAAAAGTGAAATGATTTCTGCTTGAGAGCAGATATATCACCTCCAAGGCTTTCCAGCAAAAGTATGCCGATTAGAACATGAAGATCAGGGGTGGATTGTGGCCATGGTTTCTCTGCTCTCAAGATGCAAACAGCTGCTGCCAACAGGAAATGTTCCAACCTCACTGAAATGGTGAGAGGGACCTTAACATATCTTTCTTTATATTTCTTCAGTTAATCATTGAGTAAGTAGATAATAATAACTCATAAATGCATGCTTCATCTTATGCTCACAATAGCCCTACTGGTTGCTATTGAAATTGCTAGTCTATACATTTTTATATTTATAGTTAATATTATTCATAGCTCCCATTTCTTAGTGTTTACCCTGTATCTGGCATTGCATAAGTAATTTATAGATATTAGCTTGTTTCATCCTCACCACACTAGCTGAACGCAGGTATATTTATTGATTATTACCCACCATACCCCCTTAAATACAAGCTTCATAAGGGCGGGCCCTTGTCTTCTTCACAGCTGCATCTCCTGTAAACACACTGAGAATTGTGTTTGGCACAGCGTAGGTTCTCAGTAAATACTTTTTGAATAAATAAATGAATGACTGCGTCAACGAGCCTGTAAGAAAGGTGTGCTCATCTATGTCTCATAGATGGGAAACCAAGGCTTGAAAAGGGTAAAGAATTTGTCAAGATCTTGTAGATCACAGACGAGGCATTGTGAAGTTCCGAAGTTTTAAGCATAACAATACAATCTTGCCCTTCATTTTCCCAATGAGAAAATTATGGTCCAGGAAGTGATCTGCTCAGGGTCAGCTAAGCATTAAGTTATTAGGACTCAGGCCCAGGAACTCTGAGTCTGACCAGCACTATTTTCTCCTTGTCATGCTGAGAGGAGGCAAGGTAAATCCCATGTACTCAGCATGTACAGCCACACACACAGTGTCCTCTTCAGAAGAAAAGGGTGGGAAGTATCCCCAAGTAAAATTGAAATCCTTCTTTCAGGAGAAAGGTTAGTCATAATCTCCTGACTTATTCCTGGGCATTAGTGTTCAGCCAACTGAGAATGAAATAGTGGCCCAAGTTTATTACCCAGGCTGGCATAATGCTCACACAAACCTGTAGAGTACTCTATATAAAAAGGCATATTGTTGACTAGGAATCTAGTCCAAATATTCAATTGCCCTTAATTAAAACTTCAGTGGTTTAACACAACAGCTACTTATTTCTTAATCATAAAACATATAAAACATATAAAACATACGAGATGAGCATCTTGGTGAGTAGACAGCTTCAGAACCCCAGACTCCCTCCACATTGTGACTCTAGCATCCTAAGGGTTCGAGTCCTCTGCTTTCAGTGGCAGAAGTGGAAAGAGAGAACATGAAGGTTTCTTAAATTCTTTGGCCAAGAATGGGCACACCTCATTTTTCACAGACCTTTGATAAGAAAGACTCCATGGCTCTGCCTAGATATAGGTGGGGCGGGAAACAGATGTTTTTCAGGGCACCATGGAATGGCAAGCACAAATTTTTTGTGAGCAGCTGACCATCACAGTCATTATGACAAAAGAAGGAGCCATAGAAGAGCTTGGAGATAGGAATATGGGCTGCAATTTACGGAAAGACAGAAATTAGAAAAAAGCAATGGGAAGAGGGCAGCAAATGCCAACCTTGCCAGCCTTAGCGGGTTTTGCAGACTTTTCCTCTTTTTTAGTGATGGAGGTGGAACAAACATGTTTTTGCTGCCAGTCCGTTTCACACTTGAAGAAGAGCTTGGACCTTCTCGTCTTAATTATTATCAAGCCTGTGCTCACAAAAGTACTACCCAAGAGGTTTGTAATTTCCACTCATGCTCATCCCTGCCTTCTCTGTTTGAGTTGCAAGTTATGAATCACGCAAAATTGGACAAGATCATAAAAGCCACAAGATGTATCAAGTACCACAGCCTTCAGTTATCTTAGCTCATTAAACAGAAAAATAAGTGTACTTTTTTTTTCTTTGTAGCAAAACAGTATCAGGTAATGTCACATAATATTTCAAAATAGAATTTGTCTTTGTCACCTAAGTACTGAATAACAAGGAAAC
This sequence comes from Rousettus aegyptiacus, assembly GCF_014176215.1. NCBI lineage: Eukaryota > Metazoa > Chordata > Mammalia > Chiroptera > Pteropodidae > Rousettus > Rousettus aegyptiacus. Next base: position 44,041,269 of record NW_023416295.1, read on the forward strand.
ACTGAATGTTCTTTTTAAGAAATGATTTGAAATTAATTTTAATCCATTCTGATGGTTTGGTAAAAAGAGAAATATAGACTTTGGTAGGTCTCTTAATGCAGATTGCTATAGTAATTTAAAAACAGCAAATAATAATAAAGTAATGATTCTATCATGCTGCCTGTGTGCTTGACAGCAAATAGTATATTTAAAAAAAATAAATTTACCACTGCAATATATGTCAATGACTAGACTCTAGGCATTGCCTTCAGAGTAGAAGATTCATAGGATCATATTTATGTATTTTAGAAAGTTATTTACTTTGAAAGAGATAAAAAAAAATATTAAAAGTATAATTATTCACAGTCTTTCTCCCCTTCCTGTCTCCCAAGGGGGATGCTTTTGTACTAAGAGTAATAGATAGGGTGGGATGAGGGGTAGAGACAGACCTGGAGATGCTGAGAGGCTTCCTGGTTCTACATATGCAGGAACATGAAGCTGCCTGGGGGGGTGGGGAGCGGGGGAAGGATGGAGACTGGAGAGGAGGCAAGAGGACCCTGGCCACAAAGGAAAGAACCAAGAACTTTTTGGAAGCTGAAGTGAGCAACTGCTATGAGGAGGGGACTGTGGGAAGAGAGTTCAGGTAGAAAGGAGCATTCAGAAGCCTCACTTTGTGCTCTGCATAGTAGCCATTGTAACTGTCATTGCTGAAGAAGACCCTTCCTCAGCTTCCTCCATAGCTGTCTTCTACTTCAGAGAACAGTGCCTAGCAAATTGAGATAATAATAATGACAACTAATGCTTACATAAAACACACTTCCTGTGGGACGACTACCAAGCTAAGCTTATGATCTACATTAACTCTTTAAATCCTTACAACTTTATGAGATTACACTATTATTAATGCTCCTTTACAGATGAGAAAACTGAGGCACAGAAAGGCTACCTAACTTTCCAATGATGCACCAGCTAATAAGGAGTAGAGCTGGAATTCAGGCCCAGGCAGTCTGGTTCTAGAATCTATGGTGGGAACTACAAGACTCTATCATCTCTCAGGCTGTTGAAGCGTCAGTCTAGTAACACATATGTGATAAGCACAATTGGAAATCTGGACTAAACTCCCAGTCAACATTGTGCCCTTTCACAGACAATGGTCTATAGGTGAACACCTCTTTAGAGGAAGAGCATGTAATTATAGGTGCTGAAGTGTCAAGTTGTTCGTGTACTCATAATATTAAAAGTTCATTATTTGCTAAACTTCAGGAAATAAGACTAAGAAAAATGAAGATATAAGGAATTACTCTTTTTCCAAATAGTCTCTGGCCTATTTTCTATGGTTATATGCATTTGGTAATAACCAAGTAATACTGCAAAAGATCTTAGAAACATTCAAACAGTCTCTTCACTTAAAGGGCTCCATTTTGATTGGTATTGGAACTAATTCATAGGAAACCAGACACTCTTATTTGTCTAGTTACTGGTCTCTTCAGGTCTTTTTGTTGTTGTTGATGTTTTGTCTTATTTTTATTTTATTTTTATTTTTTGTTTTTGTTGTTTTTTAAAGGGTAGCTTTACCCACCATGTCTGCTGGGTCAACCTGAGAACAAATATCAGGGAGAAGGTACATTTCATAAATAGCCTGGGGTAGTTATTGAAGTTAGGACCACAGATTCTTGCACCCAATTAAGAATTGATAATTCTCAAGTTGATTCTAGAGCCAAGTCATTCTCCCAGAGCTCATAATGGAATAAATAAATGACACAGAACCAAGATGAATAAGATGGGAATCGGGGGAGCTACATAAAAGGGTGGGTTCTTCCAATCCAAAGAGATTGGGTGCTCTGGGAAATACTAATCTAACTGATGATGAGCTCTGGGAGAATGAATTGAGTTGAGAATAAAAGTAATCCTTAGCTCTATTCCAAATGGAATATATGGCTAGGAAATGGCCCATATATCCTAGATCTATTTTTTTCACATCATGTATCATCACCAAGAAGTAAACTACAGTTTACTCACTAGCTAAACTCCTAAGTGGTCATGACCTGCAGGATGTGACTTTCATGGATTTAGAAAGGGATAAAGACTCTACCCTTGCTCTTTTCCAAAAGTGTGAAGAGGACAGAATTCTACCTTTCCTAGTTTGAGAGACAGTGGTGCTTTGTTCCGTAAAACTAGATTGGAAAATTAAGCTTCATCCATTAGGTTATCTTCCCTGGGTTGACAGTAAATGTAAATTAAACCATACTGGGAGTGAACTGACCAGTGAGACACTGACTTAAGAAACGATTTTTAGTCTTGAGAGCGAAGAGGCCTGGACGACCAACAGCAGCAAACTAAGATAGCTGCAACTTGGTCACTCTGCTCCGGAGTCAGGGCTGCTGCTTCCAGCTTATGATAAATTGCATTGATCATGCAGGTTACAGAACCCCTATCAGTATCAAAGAAAAGACATTGCATTTTGACATTGTCAATTTCTGGAAGTGTCCCACAGCGCTACAGGGGATGGCTCATTTAATTTCAGTTTATAAATTAAACAAAGCAGAAAACCAAGATGATAGATTCAAAATGTTCCAAATATTTAAACTTGAAATATATCAACTTAATAGAATTGAGGCCAAAATTTATGCTGCCAAAACTTCAGCAAGACCACCTTCAGGGGAAAAAAAAGAAGTCAGAAAGTTCGTCATACTCGTCAATGAAGGAGCTAGAATCTGGCCTCCTTTTTGGTTTTTTTTTTTTTTTTTTTTTTTTCCCCTGAGCGGGAGTGGAGGGGAGTTGGTAGGAGTACAAGAACAATAGGTAATTTTTCATTATTTTAGCTTATTTTGTCCTACTGAGGCTTAATTTCATTTTCAGCTCTTCATTTTGCAATTCATATCTTCTTTTCAAAACTTCAGAAACAAATGTAACGTTTTGAGACTAATGTGTTCTTCAGGCCTTTTGGATGGAAGGCAGGAGGAGCCCCAGAAACACGGCTCTGGGTGTCTTCGCCTGTTTTCACGAGGCGTGTCACACATCTGCGAGCCCACACGCAGCCTCAGGCCTCACCTCTGCGCTCTCCTCACAGCAGCCTGGTGGAGCTTCATTTATCTTAGGAGGGGACATGGTGGCATGGGGCCCACCGGATTCTGGACCTGTGCTTCCAAGGTGGAGAGAGTCCAGGATTGTCGTTCAGTCCATTAAGCAATCCCTTGTAGCTGAAGGGGTTCATCCATCAATCTCGCTTTTCAGCCGGTAACCTGCTTATTTAGAGGTTTAATTACATTTTCAGGTCACCCAAGTGCTTCTCCTAAATATTTAATAAAATGAGGCCTTATTTTATTTATCACGTGATTTATTTTACGTGAGCTATCTAAGACTGGGATGGAGTGAAGTGGGGGCAATTACATATAAAAAGGTAAACAAGTGAGATGTCCACTTTCAAAAGTGTCCAGAGTTAACGGAGGAATTATTTGGGTCTCAGGGCACAATGACTATAGCAGATTGATCTAAAACTGCATGTAGCAGCCACCATTCCCAAAACAGAAAGTCAAATATTGATTTCCCAGAGCTTTTATGACCCATTTAACAACAGGCATTTTGGATTGGTTATTTCTTAGGACGGGAGAGAATTTTCCAGCCAGCCTCCTTTTGAGCTTCCTCTTAATTATCTTCTCTGTGAGAGAGGTAAATATTGTTCAGCCCTGGCCCTAAACACACACACAAATGCACACACATACACGCATCCCCCCCATTAAGGAGGCTGACACAACTCGTGGCACCTAACACTATCTAAGTTAGTTTGAATGAAAGGTAGTTAGATATTTTCTACAAAAACCACCAAATTGGGTGAGGAGAAGGTCCCATTGGGTATGTCTGCTAACAAATTCTCACTAATTGACATCAAGCCAGTTAATTTCTATGTAATAAGTGTTGAGTGATTCAAGGGCCAGCCAGACCAGCCGAGGCTGGGTCTATACAAAGACTTCTACCTGTTTGGCTCTGAGAATGGAACATTTACTGTTTTGCCAAATTTTCAAAAATCCTCCTAGTAGAAAGAGCGTTTTTAATCTTTTGCTCTTTGGGCTACTAATTATGTAGCAAGGGGTATAAAGAGGGCTTTACAAATCATTATTTCCATTAGGAAGGTGTTAGAATCAATCCCATGGAGGGCTCCCCTCCTATTTGGGCAGCTGCTATTCCCAGGGGTGGCGGCCACTGTGGTGCTGGTTGAAGCGGGGCTTCTGTTCTGTTTCCCCAGCACTTGGAAGAAAAACAAAACAGGCCTAATGAAAAACACACATGGGAAATGCTTTATTCTTTCATCATCCTCACCTACTGCGCTCTGGCACTGCTCTGTGCTGAGGAAGGACCTCTCCCTCACGCCGGCTTGCTCCCTCTCTCAGCGTTGGCCAGTGGGGTGGTATGAGGCCGATACTGTGTCATTTCCTGTCAGATCGTTTCAGAGGAATTTGCTCTTATTTCCTCTCGGCCACTTTCCCCTCCCCCACAACCCACCTTCACCCCTCCCTCCCAGGCTCAGCATTGGCCACATGCCCCCTGGTAAAGTTGTATTAACTTCCAAATGCAGTGTTTTAGGGTCATGGGAGTTCTCGAAACTCTGGGCACCAAACGCAATCAACCTGTAGCCTCTGAAAGCTAAGCAATGGGTCAGAACGACTAAGTAGACCCTAACCTCCTGAGAAGGCCAAGGAGCGCCACTTCACTGGGAAACCAGCGGCGTGAGGGCCGGGTGCTGAAGTGAGTCCGAATATTAATTCATACCGTAATCTTCCCACGTGCATTCTCTTGACTTTTCATTAGAAAGGAGAGCCAGAAAGCAGACATTCCCCAAATCTCATTGGACCATTAGTGAGTGAATAACTCCTTTCATAAAAAATGTCTCCATTTCTTTATTCCACACAGAGTTAAACCTGGATATAATAGACAATGCATTTATTCACATGGTACTCAGCAACCCAGGCACGGTCAAGCAGGTATGGCTGCCCAGGAAATTGGAATGCTTTAGGCTGGATCTCAGTGAGGCCGCCAATGCCTGTCTGTGCTAATGCGTCAGTATGGCTCTTTTCTGTTGAGTTCGGCAACTTGGAGTGGTAGGTACCATGACTTCTACATAAGAAATGCTTAATAACTACTTGGTAGGTTTTCAATAAATATCTGATAAATTGAATTGGGACTATACGTCAGAGGGTTGAAGGCCAAGCCACCACCCCAGTTTGTGGCAATGAAAAGTGGGTGCCTTCATGCAGTGCCTCCATACATTGCCACACCCACGAAGGTCAATACTACATACTACCATCACTAAATAATAAGAATTCTTCCTTGATGAAATTTCTACCAAACTGGCTTATAATGGGTGGTCGTTTTTTGATATCTGTTTAACTAGTCAATGGCATGAGTAATATAGTAATTATTACTTTATATTTAATTCAATGTGTGGTATCTTCTCAATGAATATTTGTTAAATACATCAAAGGGAGAATGATATTGGCATAAATACCTATTGAGTTTGTGTGGGGGCTTTCGGGTGAGAAATGGTCTATGTGAGTAGGCCTGCCTAAGTGTATGATAGTCCTACCTAAATTTAATTCCCAATAGAAATGTACAAACAAATCATGTAAAGTAGCTTGTCTACTGGAAAAATTTAGAGATGAGAATGAAATGATCCCCAAAGCAGAAACAGGTCAACATCTCTGCCACTGTAGGTGGCAGGAAAGATTATGTCTGGTGTGTCTGTACTTCATTTTGAGGGGTTTGACAAATATTATTAATCCGTCACAATTTATACCCACAAAAACACTGAGAATTGTAAAGGTGTTAAGTGTACGATTATGTGGAAACGATAAACTTTTTTTAAAAGCAAAAGGGCTAAAAAATAGTGAAAGCGCTGAGGAAAAACAAACCTTGCTCATAAATGTGGAATGAAACATTGACAAGAAGAATAATTCAGAAGGACAAAGAGTACTAATCTTCCAATGTGTAGAAGGTATGTGCCTAGGCAACAGACGATAGATGCCCAGGGACTGATGAATTGGGAGTCATTTTTGGATGGGCTGTCGCTGAGCTTTTCAATCCTCACTGCGCATTTGAATCACCCGGGAGCTTTTAGAAAACACAGATTCTGGGGCCATCCTGCAGACCAATTAAATCAGAACTTCTAGTGGTGGAGCACAGGCATCAGGAATTTTTAAAGCTCTCCAAGCGATTCCAGCGTGTCATCAGGGCGGGCCACGACAGTGGTGCTCAGATTTTAGTACAAGAATCACCTTGAGGCCTTATGAAACCACATTTGCTGGGCCCAACCTGCAGAGTTTCTGGTTCAACAGGTTTGGTACAAGCCTAAGAATTTTTCATTTCTAACAAATTTCCAGCTGCTGTTGCCGTCTGGGGGTTACACTTTGAGACCCACTTGACTATAGGCTCAGCCTCGACACTTGGATCCTATTTACCTGATATTAATTCAGAAGAAACCTTATGGTATATTCCTGACTTTAAGATGCTAATGCTCCTGAGAGAAAAAAATTTTTTTTCTTTTACCACCTTTGGTTGGTTCTTTAGTTTTGAAGGTCATGAGAATCTACACGTGATAACAAATAAGTGCTGAGGCAGAGTGTGAGATTCTGCAGCTGCTAAGTTGTTTCCTACGCACTTGGATAAATAAATCATTGAGGAATGCGACCAGCCTCAATGTGGAAAGAACTGGTCTGTTTCAGAAGAAGGCACCAAATAAAACATGTATCAGCGAGGTGAAAAGAAAGGCTGGGTTTAAAGCATGGCAGACATTCCTTTGGAATTGCAAATTCATACCCTTCCTTCACTAGGTTTTCCCAATAAATGAATTTATAACCACTCATTTATATTAGCAAATGCAAATTTGCTACCTTTGTAATACTAACATTATGAGAAGCGCTATAAATAAAAACAATAAAAAAAATTCAAAATTACTTGAGAAAAAAAATCAGACTTTAAGAATTCGGCTTTATGGGCAGTGAACACACAATGTAAATACGTATATGCCTTACTGTTAAAATGTAGAGCCGAAACATCGGATTTCGTTAACCAATGTCACCATAAAAAATAAATTAATTAAGAAAAAGAATTTGGCTTTGAAGAGTTAGAAAGTCAGAGAAAGGCTATGAATCGATTACCATATCAATTACTGTTGATTCCTAGCTAAAAACTATTTTAAGGGAGAACTCAGTTTCCACCGCCATCTCCGTCTCTCCCTGGCCGCGTGCCCATCATCTCACTGACACCTGGAGCAAACAGAGCATGTGGAGCCATCACACCGCTGTGGCGGGAGTGACCATCTCTGGTGCTCCAGTGGCGGTGGCCACTGTCACTTTTCCCCTCACACTTTCCATTTACTCATAGTCATCTCTAGGTTCCCGTAATTCCATAGCAGTTCTAACCTCATTTTTTAAAAAATACAAACTCTCCGACAAAGTTACACAGGCTACCACATCTAACGCTCTACATTAAGAAATGCAACCATGTCTTCATGTCTTGTCTTTTGAAAATATTTTGTAATGAATAGTGAAAACGGTGTAGTAGCCAGGCAAGCTGAAGAGAGAGTGAAAGCCCATTTGTGATTTGCTTGGGTGTCCATGGGCCGATCTCTCATAGCTTCACATCCAAAGCAGCTTTATCTAGTCTTCCTGTCTTCCCATTAAAATCTGATCATGGGATACTTGTTTTCCATTTTCAGTGATAAGTGGTGAGCATATTGAGCCTTTTAACTTGTTTAAAGAACTTCTGGTACCTATCTATATGCTTTGGATTCATTTTGTATTTTGGAAGTTTGCTGGCTTTGTGTGGAAAAACCTTTCAATGCTTTAAGCCATAAAGCATTAAAACTCCAATTAAAGGTAAAATGAAGGGTTGTGACTGCTTCATAGAGGGAAGATTGGACCACATGTGTGAGTGAAGGTCACAAAGGAAAAATATGCATTTTGATGGGTAGATATTGTAGCATATGTTTAGAATATGTACTCAAATATTTTTGATGTGATTAAGAAAATCAGAATATTTGAAAATAAGATTCTGATTAATATTTCTTTTAACTGAGTATTGATCAGAATTTGGGGCGGGATGGAGAGAAGAAATCTTTATTTAAAAATTTTTCTAAGAGAAAAAATTATAATCATCCAATATCTTAGTAAATAGGGTTTGTAAAAATAAAATGTATTTTTTTTTTTTTTACTATTGTAAACCTTGTCTTCTGGTTAGTTAAGACCTACTAAATATGGAGTTCAATTTAGTCGTTACTTATGTAGTTTGATTTTCGGTGTCAGGTTAACCTAATTACCAAGTAATGACTTCAATTTTGCAGGCATAACAAAGGTGAAAAGGAAATGTCCCAACAACCTTAGTAATACATAAAAGGTTCATGGATCCTTTTTACTGTTTAAAATGTTAGCTATTCATAACGTAAAAGTATCCTGTTGCTGTCAGTTTTGCTTGAACACATTTTTCTTTTAAAAGTGTCTTTTTCAGTAAAGCTATGGGAGATTTTTCTTTTCTGGTATTTAAAGTTAGATAAAGTTTAGCTGATTTCTTTCCCTGACTATCCCCTTCCCCCTCTAAAGTCTTAATAACCACAACCCTAAGATTTATGGCGAGTGAAAAAGAAAAATAAGTAAATTATCTGACTGAGGAGACATTCTTCCTCCCTCTGTCCATACAGACTATTTTAAATGCTGCTAGCAGCAGTCTAATTAAAATAATTTCTGTCAGAAGTCTGTGAAATATGCAGCCACAGCCCAGCTCAATGTTCTTGAGGAGGAATGACAAATCTCTGCTTAATTGGTACTTAATATGGTAGTGCAGGATTAGTAATTCTCCAGGATAAAAGGAGATAACAAATAGAAATCTCTTGCTCAGGGCAGGAAGACTTGGAAGATGAACAGACCAAATGGTGTTTACCCCCAAACTGTTCCTATCAAGGGTTGTTATTTTGGCCATCATTTATGAAATAACAGACAATTAATGCTAGCTTTATGGCCAGTTCTAAGTCCTAATTAAATACAACTATGTACAAAGAATGTGAACGGCATGACTTACAGAAACCAAAATAAATACTGGCAGAATGATGGTGACCGCTGCAGCCTTAGCTCATCTTATTATCCTATCTTGGGGATAAGCACCTTGGCAGAGGCATTAGCTATCTCTGAGGCACAATCATTAAGCTGAGATTCATAGTGAATGTCAGAAAATTTGGGAAACGTAGAAAAGTAGACGAGGGAAAATCATCCATAGTCCCAGTGCTGATAAGTCAGGGCCACTACAAATAAGCTAAAGTATTTCCTTTTTGTATTTTCTTTTCCAGTGCATAGTTTTTATATTTTACTTAATTGTTGCAGGCTATTTTCTGCTTTGCTTTTTTCACTTCATATTAAATAGTAACATATATGTATATAACAAATACTTAGTACAAATATCACTTTCAATGTTTATACAGTATTCTGTCAAGTAGATAATATAGATCTTGTACTGACTGTGTGCCAGGTGCTATTATAAGGGCTTTGCGTGTTTTAAGTAATTAAATCAACAATAGCCCTATGAGTTAGGTACTTTCATCTTCTGCATTTTATAGATATGGATACTGATGCACAGAAAGATTATGTTAATTTGTCTCAGGCTATAGAAAGTGGTTAATAGAGACAGAGTTTGAACAAGGGCAATCTGATGACAAAAACTAATCATTTTACTATATCATCTACTATATCATCTCTTGACACACCACCTTGACTTAACCAGATAATGCTCTAGATCAGTGTCAGTAAACTTGCTCTGTAAAGGGTTAAATTGTAAATATTCTAGGCTTTGTGGGCCACATGCAGTTCTGTGGCATATTCTCCTTCCTCTTTTTTTTTTCTTTTAAAAAAAACCAACATTTAAAAAAAACGTAAAAACTATTCTTAGCTTACTGGCCATGCAAAAAGACGACACAGGAGCGGATTTGGCCCATAAGCCAACTTCTGCTTTAGATTAAAAGTGAGTTAAACCTAATTGTGTAAATAGCAATTAAGATAATTAATTTGTAAAAGTTTTTGACACTGGAGAAACCAAATAATTGATTTGATTAAATGAATTATTATAAATTTCAACTCGTAATATTAGTATTATGAATATATTGCATATGCATTTGTGTGTATACATAGTTATAATCACAATTGAACTGACTGAAAATATTTAAGCTTTCACCAAAACTTAAAATTTAAATTATGATAAGAAGTCAACTCAAGACCTAAATGAATTTGTGCTTGGCAAATCTCACAAAGTCCATAGAAAGTCACAAATTTCAATTAAGTCATCGATTTATGCCTTTTCATAGGCCACATGAAATTCTGGTGTGCTCTGTTCATTCTTTCATCATAGCAGTTTTCACAGAGCAGTTCTGACACCAGTGACATTGGGACCATCTTGTTAGAAATGCAAATTTTGGGGCCCCATCCCAGAAATACCAAATGAAAAATTCTGGAGATGGAACATATTAAAGTTTGAGAACCACTGTTTTGGAGGAATCTAGTTCCAAACAAATTATTTTTCATAACAAAGCTCTGTGTGTGTATGTGTGTGCACGTACCACAAACACAAAGATTATTTGTAAACTAAAAATACCTCACATTATGAGACTATATTATGATACATTACAGAACCACCATGTAGACAAGCCAGAAGAATCAAAATTAACAAATTTTAAGGTTACATATGTATCTTATACATGTATATGAATAAATCTCTACTGCCATGCTTACCCTTATTATCAACACTGTATTGATTTTGCCACAAGTATTTCCTAGTTCATCACCTAAGCATGCCATTCTTTATAATGTTAGGGATTTTAAATTTTAATATCTTTAAACTTCTTTTTAAATCAAATATCCTCAATTACCGATGGCACTATAACTGAAAATTTAATTGACAAGTTTATTATAACAAAATGTGTTATTTTAAAATGTCACTCTCAAGATTCAGTTTCTGGGTAAGATAGTGAAAACACACTCCTTGTTCTTCACCTGCATGCAGCTATAAAACCTGGACAGAATGTGTAGGTCAATTATTCAAAGACTTTGAAAAGAAAATAATAAATAGTAAATTGAGGAGGAGGAGGACCAAAATTCAAAGTGCCACTGAACTAGTGTGAGTTGGCTATTATTTTCTCCTTGTCACCTGGCCCTGGAGGTAGGCACAGCTGCAGAAATGCAGAGCAGAGCCCCAACTTTCTGATTTGAGGCTCCCAAAGGGCAGTCCCAGGAAACAAGAAAGCACTGGTGAGATGGTGAAGATGGAGTTCATGAAAACAAGCCCATAAAGTTATTTACTAACTCAGAGACTCCCAGATTTGCACATGAATGAATCTCGTCCTAATCATCATATACAAGACTTAGAAAAGTGAACAGATGACCTCTCCCCCCGCCCCCCGCAGTTTCAGATTTACCATTGAGTGGTATACCCATGGCACATTCTGAATAGTACTGGGCGTTAAAACTTGTAGCCCGAACATAATCAGGTCGATTGCCTGCTGGAATAAGAATATCAATATTCTCCACAGGATTTAAACAAGACCCAGAGTCTCATAATATAATATTCAAAATTTCCAGGCTAAAACTTTAAATTACTTGGCATATGACAAACCAGTAAAATTTAACTCAGATGGGAAAAGACAATCAACAAACATCAATGGCAAGAAGACATGGATGTTTAAATTATCTAATAGAATTCAAAGCAGCTATTATAAAAATGCTCCAACAAGCAATGACAAACTCTCTTAAAACAAAGAGAAAAATAGAAAATCTTAGAAAAACAGAAAATATAAAGAAGCACCTAATGGAAATTTTAGCACTAAAAATATTATAACTGAAATAAAAAATTATGGATGGGCCCAATAGCTGAATGGAGATGATGGTAGAAAGGGTCTGTTAATGTAAAGATTGACCAATGGAAATTAGGCAAACCAAATAACAAAAAGAAAATAAGACTTACAAAATTAACAGAGGCTCAGATATCAGTGGGATAACAGTAAAAGTCCTAATATTCATGTCAGTTGAGTCTCAGAAGAACAGAATATTGTGGTGTTAAAAAAAAAGGAAAAATAATGGAAAACTTCCCAAATTTGGTGAAAGACATAAACCTAAAGACTCAGGAAGCTCAGGGAACCTGCAATAGGGCAAACTCAAAGAAATCCATGCCTAGACACATAATAATCAAAGTGCTATAACTAAAGGCAAAGAAAAAATCTTGAAAGCAGCTAGAGAAAAACAGTATATTATCTATAGGAGAATAAGGATTCTAATAACTGCAGATTTCTCATCAGAAGCCACAGAGACCAGTTGTAAGTGTCTCAATAGTTTTCAAGTGCTGAAAGGGAAGAACTAGTAACAAAGAATTTTAAATCTAGAGAAAATATCCTTTAGGAATGAGGGTGAAATAAACCCTGTTAGATGAAGAAAAACTAAGATAATTTATTGCTAAAGGGAGTTTTTAAGAAGAAGGAAAATTATATTAGAATGAAACATGGAACATCAGGAACCAAAGAAATGCATCAGAAATGGTCAATATCTGGGTAAATATACTATTCTCCTCTTGAATTCTTTAGAAAAATGTTTGATGGTTAAAAATTCAAAATCATAGAATAGTCTGATAGGTTTTGTTCCTGTGTTTCTACTATGTTTTATTTTTTTAATTAAATTTTTTGGGATGCTATTGATTAATAAAATTATATAGATTTCAAGTGTACAATTCAATAATCAGCTGCATATTGCATTGTGTGTTCACTACCCAAAGTCTAATCTCCCATCTCCATATGTTTGGGGTTAAATATATGATAGGGTTATCAGTGTGTTTAGATATAATATATGACAATTATGACATCTAGGGAGGGACATATAAAAGGATAAATATGATGGTAAGGTTTTCACATTCCACTTAAAATAATAAAGTACTGAGTCTGAGTAGATTATGAAAAGTTAAGTGTATACACTGCAATCCTTAGAGCAACCACTAAAAACCTATGCAGAGAGATAGAATCAAAAACACAAGATCAAATACGAAAAAAAATGGTTCAAATAATCCAAAAGACGGCAGGAAATCGAGAACAGATGAATGAAGAACAGAAAATAAAAAATAAAACAATAGACCTAAATCTAAACATACCAACAATTACAGTAAATGTAAATGGTCTATACACATCAATCAAAAAAGAGACATTATCAAAATGGATTTTAAAAAGCCATGCCTTCCTTCACCATGTGCTTTCCACGAGAAACTCACTTCATGTACAATGATGTAGTTAGGTTAAAGGTAATAGGATATGCCACATATAAATAATAAATAGAAAAAATATGCCACAAAAATGCAAATTAAACTGTCATTTCTATCTGCTTTCCCTGGGTAAATATTTGCCACTCAAGAACCCTGACACTACAGTATGGAATAAACTCATTTGATTACTTAAGTGAAACAGTTTTGAGTGATCGTCAGCTCTGCTTAAGTTGTTTCTTATTTTCAAGCTTAATTAGTTAACAAATTAACCTTTCTTCTGTCATTTCAAAGGGAGCCTCATACTTCCACGGATGTTTTTGTGTAGTGACAACAGAATACAAAGATTGATTTTAATTCTAAGGCAAAAATCAACCTGAATATTTACATATAACCTTTTAAATGAGAGAAACACGTAGTCCCCAAGCTTACATGTGCCTCTAAGTGTTTATTAAACACCATAAATATATCAGACCTGTACATGAGCCCACAAATAGACATGCACATGGAGGCAAGTCACAGCTCCTTGGAAAACCACCCATGTTCTCTTCCTTAGCTATAGTATACAACACATATGGTTCCTGTCAGTAGCACTCATTTAGAGAGATAAAAATCCTGCAACAGCTAAGTTCGGCCTCTCTCCGGTGGCCCTTTCCTTTGATTTCCAAGATATCAAGTGACTATTCACTAAACCCTATAATTGCCAACCTTACCCAGTTCCACCTCTAAAAGAAGAGGAAAGAAATGACCTATTTAAACAATCTTTTTTCCAGTACATTGCACAATTAATCTTTCTTCATTCTTTCTGGTAGTAGCTTTATTTGTTAATTTTTGAAAGAAAGAAGGCTATTGAAAGATGCATGCGTTGATTAAAGGCAAGTGAAAATTTGAAAAATAATTTTGGGACATATAGAATAATTTTCATTGCTAATATACATTATTAAATATATTTGGTAGCACAATAACTAATGATAGTCATGGGCATGGGGAAGTTTCCTTCTCAAAAATTTTTACAGATATGAAACTAGCATTGTTTTCTTCAAACCTGGCTTGAATTCAAGTTGATACATTGTTTTTCTTCTTTTTTGCTTTTCCTGTCCTTAACTTTTCTTCTGCAATGTGAAAATACAAGGCAGATGTCTTCATCTCACTGGAATGCTTTTAACCTTAATGAAGGGTTGTAATAAATCAGTACTTTTCAACCTGCTTTCTATCATCAACACATCCATACTTTTGAGATGTTAGCCTCCAAGAAGATTATTAGAAATAATTAGGACAAGTTAGAACTTACAGTTATTAGTTTTTTAATGGACATGTAGTTGCTATTTGTTAACTATCTTTAATATGTAGAAAGTTATCTTGCTCATATGTCTAAAAACTAGTTATTGGACAAGTTCTTTTGTTTTAAATCCACAGATAATTCATTTTATGCTAGAATATGTGTGGAATGTTTATATATTTATATGCACAGAGATACACACAGATATAAAGGATTATTAAAGTATAATTGGATGATTTTTTGAAAGATACATGTATAGATTATATCAATTTACAAATAAATTAGGAAATGAAGAATATTTTTCACTTTAAGATTTTCTTGATTCATATTATAAAATTAGAATTTACCTTTTCTTAGCCAGACAAGGTGCTTCATTATTTCACATTTTATTTTTTTAATTTACTCAGGATTCACAGATGCCAATTTCTTCAATAAACAAAATTGAGTACTCTGAACTCCTCTCATTAATACACAGAAGAAAAATAACCTGCAAAACTGCAGCTCCCAAAGAGGGAGGTGGTATAAATAACCTCATAAAATGTGACATCTTGGTGACCTATTTTAAATGGATGAAACTTGGTGATAGCAAAACAAATCGCTACTTTCCAGGATCACATGAATTAAGATGGAGGTAGGATTAATGCTAAAACCCTCAACTAACAATGACTGAATCTGAAAATGTAATGGATTTGAATAGGTACTAAGCGAAGATAAATTTTTCTGATGATGACATCTTTAAGAAAATTTTATAAGGCAGACTACCTATCTTGATACTCAAATGTTTAAAAAAGCCGTTCTGACTTCCAAAGAATCAAACCTACTCATTTGCCTTTCAAGAGGCCATAAAGTTTCATGCCTGAAACTCTGGATTGGAAATTACAAGATTTAGGTTATGGGCCTCCTTCTCAAGAGAGAACTAGGTCACCTCAATTATTTGGAATCTTTCTGCCACTTTATGCTTCCCTTCCATCTAGAAGACCAGGTTATAAAAACTTTATATATTTGAGTCCACAGGGTGATGGAGTCCAAAGGCTCAGTTTCTAATGTCAGCTCTGCTATTTGAGTGCCATTAAGAAAATTAATGGCCTTGCCAAACCTCAGCTTTGTTATTTATAAAATGGGCTGAAAGTATACTGAGAAGGTGTGTGAAATGGCTTATGAACAGAGATATTCAGCTTCTCAGGCTGGCTGTGCTAGATATTGTACATGCTTTTAGTGGCTTAACCTTTAATGACCTGTCTGACCTTCAGCATTTGTAACTTGCTCTTTCCCTTTCCAACTTCTTTCCAACACAACAATCATTTTTCTGACCATAATTTCAGGTAGAGTTGGATAGGATCTCAAAACTGATCAGTTTGAGAAAGAGACCCAGAGAAGAATCCAAGCTCCCTCAAGGAATCAAGATTTGAATCTTTAAACCGCTGGTACAACACTCTTCTCTCTCTCTCTCTCTCTCTCTCTCTGTTTTATTTGCTAATTCATTCATTCCATAAACATTTATTGGACATCTATTTTATAGTCTGTGAAAATATTAGAATATCTTTCAATGCTGGTGTCTATGGCCAAGTTAACATTCTGATCATAATTTAATCATTACTAGTCAACAATTTTACAGCTATACTGGTCTTTCCCATTATTGTTATTGCTTTCACTGTTATTATTTTAAGAAAGTCTTCCCTTAAGTAGACACAAAAGATGTCCAAGGTAGAGCTCTGGGTGAAGCAGGAGTACCTCTGCTCCAGACTTCTGAGGCACCTCAGCCTAACTCTTGGATTTTTAATGGTATCAGAATCTGAGAACTGTGGGTTTTCATGATTTTTTTCCTTGGGCTCAACTTAATTAGAGGTTTCATCTCTAGATAGTGTGTAGAAGTATCTACTATTATTTCAAGGAACCAAAGAAGCTTACTTAGTTCAGCCAATAAAAGGTCAAATCGCTTTCCCCACCCCTCATCATGGTGCTTACTTCCTTGAGGTATGATGGATGAGAACTTTGCATTTCCTTGTTTGGGGAGATGTTTCTTATGTGACTTTGGCTCTGACTGGCTATCATTCTCAAAACCACAGGCTTGTTAAGACTATTCTAACTCCAGATGCATGAGGTTGTTCCTGGGCTTGGTTATAGTCTGTAATTATGTTCCAGTGACATCAATAAACTCCTTGTCAGAGTGTATTTTTGCAGCTCCAAAGACTTTTCTCCCAGGAGTGTGGGTGGTGGGTTAGATGTCTTGACAAAGCTTTTCCATCACTAAAAATACACCATCAGTGAAGATAACTGAATTGGGAACACAAATAGGCTAATTATAGTGAACAAGTCAAAACTAAAATATATATATATCTATGTATATATATACACATATATATGTATGTGTGTGTATATATATGTGTAAGTATATATATGTAAGTATATATATATGTGTAAATATATATATATGTAAGGATATATATATATGTATACATTTCATGGAATCTAAAATAGTTGTATTTGTCCAGGTTAAGAAGAGGTATATGATATTTGATAAATTGACTATTTTGAGTTGAGGGTTGGGAGCAAAAGTTTACATTTAGGACACAGTATAATTTAGTTGCACCAATTTCTTTTATAGAGATTAGATGAATAGAAGAAAACCTTCCTTTGAGTAACTGAGTTTGGAATACCTATCAAGCCAATGCACTTTTTGCACATTTATATTCAATCCATAGGCTAAATGGCTTCTAGTTGTGTCTCTAGGATTAATGCATGATAACTCCAGTTTGCACATGCCTTGGACTAAGCCCATTCCTGTCGACTATTTTGTAGGCATATAGCCAGCATTTAGGTTCATGTTTGGGCTATGAAAGTATTTTTGCTATAACTGTACCCATTTGCTAGATGTTTTATTATCAGAGCTCCACTTTCTTCTTTGTTGTCAATGAACCATATCAACTTCAACTGATCTAATCCTCAGGATTTTCACACTAAATCACTTATTTTGCTTATTCACAAGAAGAAAAGAAAGGAAAACAATATTTTTGCTCCATATGACTTTACAAGTAAATTACACAGAATTAAAGCAGTTTGCCTTATGGTTTATTGCATAGACATAATAGGATAATGAAGAGCTGATGCTATAAAAAAATATTTTTAATCCAAAATAGACTCATCTTATTTGAATAAATGATTTTTTTTTGCTTTCAGCATATTTGAGATAGATCTCTATGAGTTTATGTTTTCCTATTTTAGTCATATGTAATGTATGTGGGGAAAAATAAGTGATCATTCCAAGTATTCTCTAAAACTAAAAAGCTGAATTTCATTTTTTTCACATTTCTGTTTAAAGATAGAATAGTCCCTAAGGAATCGAAGGCAAATATAATCCTTCCAGGAGTCCAGCCTGACTTCTAAAGACTTTCTCTGTGTTTTAAGGACCAGAGTCATTCTAGGTTACTAGAGTAAGCCACTATTGACCACAGATAAGAAGTAGAATCTTGCAGAGGTGGAAACCCAAGCCCCTGTGCAAAGGAACCATTGAGCAGGGCAGAATTATGAAACAACCCAACGGGATTTTTTAATTTGTTAGTTTCCCTTGACATCCTGTAATATAGTGTTTTGAATGTTAGTTACTATAGAAAATGAAGAAAAATAAGAAGTGTCATCTCCCCACCCCGATCATAAGTTTGTCACAAGGAAAGCACTATACCTGAAAATGTCTGGTATAGGATAGTATGTTTACTTCTTTTCTCACCTTGCTTCCTACCATTTCTCTATCCTTCATAACAACTGTACCAAAGTGCAGTAGAGCAAAATATACAGCCTGAGGTAGAGATAGAAGTGAGCGGAAAGGTGACCGGCCAACTAACTACCTCAGCTCATCCACCGTCTGCTGAACAGAGATGTAAAGAGGGGAGTTACTTTGCTGCTGTAGAAATAAGAACTCACCAAAACCACTCAAAAAAAATCAGAAATGCCATAATGTGTGAATGCAAACTGAAGCCTTTCTGGAGAAGCAGTTGGGCAGTATGTTTTCTAAATACTTGGTGTCAACGTATCCAGGTACAGGAATTTATCCTAAGAAAAATTATCATGAGTGTATACCAAGAGTTAGCTACAAATGTGTTCACTGCAGCATTGTTTATAACAGTATAAAACTGGAAACAATTTCAATTTTTAGCATTTGATTTGGTTAAGATATGATATAATCACCATTAAAAATGATGCTGTAAAAGAATATTTAATAAGATGGAAAGATTCTGTGATATATTGATAAGTGATGAGAACAGATTACATTAAAAACTGTGTGTATGGTATGTGTGTGTAATAAATATTGAAAGGGTCTATACTAAAATGTTAACAGTATATATCTCTGTGTTGTGATATTTTGGGTTATTCATGTATTTCTAGATGTTCTACAATAAATATGAATTACTTTAACAACAAGAAAATATGTTTTAAATATTGGAAAAAGAGAAGTGCCCTAAAAGAGATAAATGACATAGCTTTGTAGAAATTGACTGAATAATTAATTTTTTAGAAGTCTGCATTGTACCTTGGCATTTTAAGTGCAATCCGAAATAAAACATGAAAAGCTTAATTGTTTTTCAAGGAAAACTGTCTTCAACTTGGCAATTTAGTAGCCTATCCATTCACATATTTTACTTTTATTCTTTTTCTTCCCCCAAACAAAGTTCAGATTTATAGCACCTGCTGTCGCTTTTAACGTCGTAGTCGCACCTAATTTCTATAGCACAGTGAAATTCCACCACTTCTCATTCCACGTTTTGCCTTCAGCAACAAGCAGTCTGGGAGACATAAAGCCAGGATATTTTCTAAGGGCAGATAGCAGACACTTTTACTAAATACGAAATACCAGAGCCACCCTGGGCCAGAGGGCATTTACTAAAAAGGTTGCCAGTAAGCATCAGATAATTTTAAGCTACTCAAATCAGGCAACTTTTAAAGTTGGATGTAAGCCCCTTAAGTCAAAGAAGTCTTTGAAAAGAATCATGAACCATCCTCCCATAGAACCACGAAATGCCCATCTGGAAGGGTTGTGAATTTGACCTTTGAATAAACAGCATGAGATAAAAAAGGATAATACAGAATTTCATTTTCTCTGGCCAAAACCTAACAGGCATTATGAAAAGATGGTCAAGGGAATGGTCTATGGAGCTCCTGTCCGGATACAAGCTTTGTGAGCCTGGGAAAGTTCTTGATCTCTCCATATCTCAGTTCCCTCAACTGTTAAGGGGATATTAAAATGTGCCAATCTTGTAGGATCAAAATAAAAGTTAAATAAAACAATTTCTGTACTTTCATATGTTTGACAAATGGAAAACAATCTATAACTATTACTGTTTTATTTTTTAAATTATTTTATTTCATTATTTTCGTTTAGTTCAGTCCTATAACCAATAAAGGGGCTCATTCCAAAATTCTTCGGAAATGTTTAGAAAACAGAGGCTATTCCAAAATCTACTTCAGATTCATAGATATGAACCAAACTGGTTTTTGGCTGCAATTCACAGCTTCCATTCATAATTGTAATTCATAACTTTTCAACTGCTCTTTGCTTCAAATTACATTCTGACATAGCTCTCTATCCTGGAATGCATGTATACATTAGAAACAACCGACTGTCTCTTTAGAGTGGGATAATGTGGGACAGTCATAAGTCATGCTTAAAAAAACTGCCCTTTAAACAGAAAAGAGCCTGTGTGTTCCCCCATTTTTTACAATGATTTCTCCATTTCCTGTTACTCTCATTGTGGCCACAGGAATGAACATACTATTAGCAATTCTGAAAAGAGCCTCTATGTGCCAGAGAAATCGTACTTAATCTTAATACTATACTCATCTTTCCCAATACCTCATCCAATCGCCATCACCTAAAGGAACAATTAACACCTTAGGGTGTCCTGTGTTCTGCTCCACTGAGCACAGTATGAGCTGTTACCAATTTTGGTGTGCAAACTGAACCACACACTGTTAACTGTCCTTGTTGAGAGTTGAAAACAAAGGTACAATCTTTACATTTGTCCATCACTCATATTTAAACATGTAAGTCTGTGCCATAACCATGAGACTCCAAATACTATCATTAGCATACATTATAATAGCAAAAAGAAGCATCAGTGGGGCAAATGACACAATAAATGAATTCTATTTTTGAACAAGAAAAAAGTAAAAGACAATTTAGCACAAACAAAACTAGCCTCTGAAAAACATTAATGGGCCCATCAATCCATTAACTAATTGCTCAAGTATTAAGATACTCAGTTGTATTGAGATAATTCCAATTTTCTTCATTCAAAAAATTTTTTTAAAAAGCTTCCATTACACACTTTATTAAGAAAGGCCCTCCACTGCAAGGGCTCTAAAGAAAGAAATTATATCAGATTCTTAAAAGTAATTAACTTATGTTTGGCCTATATTTTAATGATGAGACATGTATAGTCAATATAGCATAAAACAATGCTAAAAGTAACTCTTACTGGCCACAAGAATGCAAAGAATTATTTGCCACTGTTCTCAAAACCTGGTAGTGAAACTCAGGGAAAGGAGGAAAGGACCAAGGTCCAAGAGTTTCAAAAAAAAGAAGTTCTTAGAATTAGGCTCCACGAGGGCAGGAGTATACGTGTTTTTTTTTCCTGCTGTGTCCCACAGTGGTACAGAGTAGGTATTCAATATTGGTCGAGTGGCTGGATGAATGAAGGGAAATAAGAGGATAGCACCATAAACACCCTGTGTATTACTCACAGCAGTGTGGTTGTGTGAGTATGATGCATTGGTCCAACAATCACAGGTGGAGATTGGCGCCTTGAGTAGGCAGTCTCGGAAAGCAAAACCGTTCGTGGGGTGGAACCCCAACCAGTCTTATTCCTGCCCGGTGCAATCATTAGCAACAGAAAGTAAGGAACTGCATATTCCTTGGCTTTGTTTCTTCTGGCACTTAGGCCGTCTTGGCCACGACCTAGGAATTACACAAAAAGTAAATTTCTGATGCCTAACCTAAGTTAACAATCAATTCATGTACACAGGGGAAAAAATATTATTATTTAAATAAATCACAAAATTGGACCAAGGCCATGAAAAGGTTAACGTTTTCGTGTAAATGGCAACTAGCCAAACAATTCTACATTCTGAACTTGAGAAAGATCTTTTGTGAAATGGACACTAGAGGACCGTAGCATCAAAAAGGGAATGAAAGAATTTTGGTGAAGTATCACCATTAAGCCCACAAAGTATGTGGGGTGCTTTCTTGTAAGCTGTTGACAAGACAATCACTATTTCTGTGATATATAAAAATATATGTGTATAAATATGTACATTGCTGTTGTATATCCTTGATGGCTCTGTTACTTCCTGGATCATAGTAAAGAGTATGACTGCAAACATGACTTACAGCTATGGTTTCATACATTCTTTTTGGCCTTGTGTCATTACCTGACACATAAATCAAAAACAGAATTCTAGATTGCATGCACTGTAACAGAACTGAAAGAAAACACCAGATTTTCAAAATCTGGATTATAGTGAGAGTCCTAATTTCACTCCGGGCAAGGTTTTGGGGTTTTTTTTGTTTGTTTGTCTCTTGTTTTCTTTTTCTTTGTTTGTTTTTGGCTACAGCGTTTCTGCTATGTAAAATATTTTTTTTTAATGTGATTTTATAGAATACCTCTATTGAAATAGCTCACTAGCCATCACTGGAATCAAAGCTTAATATTTTAAAGCTTCTCTATTTTAATTCTTTGGTACAGTTTTCAAGTATTTGCTACATGTCCCTCACTATGCTAGGTCCTATTAAAGACATAAAAGAAATATGTTATATAGCTCTTGCCTTCTGAAAGCTTACATCAGATGAAATAATTAGCATTATAAGACCAAGAATCAAGTGCTAAAATGCCTACTACAAGCTGTTCATGCCGTGGACAATCAGGTGTATGAGGGGCGTGTGGAGGATGAAGCAGGCAGCGATAGAGGGGGATGGGTGTAAGAGCGGGCCTGAAAGAGGAGGAGAGAGGAGGGTATCAGGGCACTGAACTGTATACACGAAAATGTGAAAGTGGGAAAATCAAGCAAAATAAAATAGAGTATAACTTTCTTTTCAGAAAGTCAAAAAGGATCTATTAGCTAACATTTACTGAATATTTACTAATTAAAGACCAGACTGACTTGACTTACATCATTTAACTTAAACATAAAAAAAAAAAAAAATGAGGTAAGCTATTATTATTGTCCTTATTTTCCAGATTAGGAACCTGAGATTTAGAGTATAAGTAACTGTTACACAGCTTGTCAGTAGTGAAATCAGAAGTGAACCTGGACAATGCAGCTCCCAAGCCACATTTATATATTACAGTGATTCATGAAGTTCTAAATGCAATATCACTGGTAAGGGAGACAGACAGGCTTAGCCTAACGTTAGTGATATGAACTTCACTGCGGGGAAACTATCTAGAAATTGGAAACAGAATTTCCAGGACTGCGAATTACTTAGGTCCAGAAGACCATCTTTAAATGAATTCCCCATTCTATAAAATGTGCACATGCTCATAAACGATGCAGTGCTGATATCTCTTTGATCATAGAATCTGCTGTTATCACGGAGCTCAAGAAAGACATCTAAATTCTACACAAGAAGTCAGCCAAAGAAGTTGAACTCTGGGCAAGTCACTTAACCTTTCTTGATCTCGGTTTCCCCATCTTAAATGAGGGGGAAGGGCTTTGTGATCTCGCGGGTCCATTTTAAAATTATGCGAGCATTTTATAAATGTCACTAACAATTTCAGACAAACTTTAGAATTCCAGAAATGGAAATGTCAGCTGAATAATGAGTAGCAGACACCATGTGGAAGTTCTGTCATGATCATTCTTGAAAAATAAGCCTTCTTTGTTTCATTAGTGACACAGGAAGGCAAGTACCCCAAAGACTTCCTTTAACAACTTAAAAGTCTTTATCTTAAGACAAATGCAAAAGAACTGAGGAGTATTGCATGAAAAATGGAAAATGTGTATTTAATATCAAATTTATTCATAAAAACACTGTAGTCTCATACCTAAATTAATCTAAATATTCAAGAGAACAAAATACATTTTACTGAAGTTGCTTGAGGCCGACAGTATCATTAACTAATTGATCTCTTGCTAAGACAAGTGATGAATCAACCTAAAATATCTATTGCCTGACTGTTTATGTTTGAACATCATTTCCTAAGGAGAGACTTGCAAATGAAGGACTTCCTCATTTAACAGGAACATTCTGAAAATAAGCCCTTAAAGAATTCTCAGAGAATTCCTAAGCATATCACATGATGATTTTAATTTCATAAGCCCCAGCATTTTCACATTCTATGATAAAAGTAAGAAGAGGTGAAAGGTTCATATTTTTTCATTTACCCTTTTTTTCATTGTCTTTAGACTATTTGCACAATTTTATCTTTGTTCATGATTGTTCTTGCAAAGTGAGCTTTTCCCCATGTATTTCTTTCAGATAGCTTTAAAATTTTTCTTATTTATTAAGCTATAATTTACAAACAATAAAATGCACAAATCTTAAGTATGTAGCCCAATGAAATTTTTACATATTATATACCATGTTAACCACTGTCCAGATTAGGATATAAAATATTTTCATCACCTAGAGAGTTCCCTGTTCACCTTTCTAGTCACTAACACGTCCTCTTGAAGTAGTTGATTTTCCGATTTCTATTTCCATAGAATAATTTTGCCTGTCCTTGAAATTCACATGAATGGAATCACATGTTATGGACTCTTTTGTGTCTGGCTTCTTTCACATAATGTAACATTTTTTTTTTTGTATTCATCTACGTTGCGTGGGTATCAGTAATTCATTTTCTTTTATTGCTGAATGCAGAGATATAGGACAGTTTGCTTATCCATTCACCTGTTGATGAATATTTGTGTTGTCTCCAGGACTGGGCTCTTATGAGTAAAGCTGTGATGAATATCCTTATACAAGTCTTTTTTTGGACATAATGCACTTGCTTATGTTAAGTATATTCCAAGGAGTGGATTTGATTTGTCATAGGGTAGGTATGTGTTTAACTTTCTATGTATTTTTATGAACACTGTCTGAGAGTTGCCATATTACACATCTGTTGTATAAGGATACATATTTTAGAGCTGCAGGTAGGAAAAAAGTGAAATTTCTGGACATGCTCATAGTAATCTCCCAGATCAAGGACTCAGTTACTAATTAGAAAATCCAGCAATTCTTCAGCAGTTACCTATTCACACAGGGAGGATAGATGCACCTTTCACATCCTTCTTGGGTGCTGGGGAAATCCTGCTCCTTTACCATCAGGGAGAGTATTCTCTGAAGACCAGGTGATATTTCAAAAGTCAGATTTCTTGGCAGGAAGTGCATCACAAACAAATCTTAGCATGTGAGAATCCTGGGAAAGGCTAACCTGACATCTCATTTGACTACTCAGACTTCTATGGAATTTGATAACATATCAGGTCTAAGACTTCCTCGTGTCCCTGAATCAAGCAGTAGACTTTAGCCTCAGGAAGTCTGTCATTTTAAAACCCATCTCCCTCTGTTCAGATAATCATCTTTCCTCTGATTTATAGTGGCTGGCCTGAAGGTGTTGAAAAGCTGGTCTTCATTTAGCCAGAGAGCAATAATCCCAGAAAGTATATTTCCACAGCTAGATCATCGTTCCCCCAATTACCCACCATCAAAGCCAGCCAGCTCTTTACTCCAGCTGTGAATCTATAATGTGCCTTGGGTCATATTTGTGTCATTGGTAACAAACTCTTATAATTCTACCCCCAAATCAGAAAGAGAAAAATGCCCACAGGGATCAAGGAGAGTGTCTCCTCACACAAATCTTTTTTCTGATAAGAGGTGACCCATAGCCAGAACCGGAGATTTATACATACATTTTGACATAAATCTGCATGTGTAATTATGAGTCATAATGATCTTTATAGGCTGCACTAAATTGGTGAAGAAGAGTTACTGTTATTGACAAAGCATTGACCTGAACATTAGTGGAGGGAGAGCTAATTATTTTTTTTTTCCTGAGGAGTGAGACTGTTTTTCTAGTTGTGAATCACTTTGAACTTGGGCCTTTGTTAAATATCTTTTCACAGCTGAAAATAAACATAACTGAGCCTCCCATACACTTCCTATATCTCTACATAGTTATAAGTGTATAAAAGTTTCGAACACATTCTAGAAGCTTTTTGATCATTTCCAAGACTCAGGGTTTGTGAGGTGACTGAGGAGGCCAATCTATATTTTGTGAGAGCAAGTTGTGAGATACTCTGCCATGTCTGAGAGACCAAAACCTATTTTTAGTGGGGACTGCCATGCAGGCAGCCCAGAAAATGTACCCTTTAGAGCAATGGAAGGTGAAAGTGAGCTTTAAATCACAGCCTTATCATACTTGCATGTTATTGGCAAGTCTGCCTAAAAATAGAATCTCATTACTTTAATTCTACAGTATTCTTAGGTGAGCCAACCTTTATTATTAATAACAGCATTTCACATTTATATAGCACTGTCTGCTTAAGAGAACTTCACAAATTATACACATAAAACTTTCTTACCTTAATGTAACAAGCTATGGGTTAGGAGGGCAGCAGCTAGGTGGTTAAGTAGTGCTTCCCACTCTTCATCTAGAGAGGAGGACTAAGGAAATATTGTCAGGTGGCCCTGAATGAAACCACTCTCTGAAGTTGGGCCATGTTAATTCTTTGAAAGTATGTTGTACTTTTCATTGATGATTTCCACGGACCTGGGGACAATCACAGTAACCTCTAGGCTGCCTCCATAATACATTTTGTGTGTATCTATTCAGGTTTTAGCTAAATTTGGGAATAACATGTGTAACAAAAATGCACACCTTTCCCCAGTCCCCAATCAATGAGGTGGTTCTGAAGAGCCTTTCTGTGGGCTCCCCAACCCAGCTTGGGAACCTAAACCTAGCTGTTTAGAATGGAAGAGGGATGGAACATGGTCATCCACATTTAAGCTTATACCAATTCCTTACCAAGGTTGTGTGGAATAGTTAGGAGAGTAAGTTAGTAGATTAAGTACTTATATTTTCTGGATAAAGGCAGTGTGGATGTTTAAAGAACACTTTCTGGGCATAGAGCAGTGTTGTAGGCAAAATTTAAGTTCAACAACATAGCTTAACAACCATGAGAGAGTGTGTACATTTGTGTGGTGGCAAAAGATATTCAGACAGCTTACTTTTCAGTGAGACAAACATAAGATTGGGATACTAATCTCTATGCAGGTAGCACATTTTAGCGTAAGCACATGTCATCTAAAGAAGTCCTGACTTCCACAAGAAGAAATATTTGTAAAATGCTTTCTCTGAGTCAAACACTGAATGTGCATGAAAACGCTGAATGAGACATCGTCTCTACCCTCCAGCAGCTTACAGGCTAGTGGGGAAACAGATAAGTAAAAGGGAATTTCAAACAGCAGGAAAGACACTTGGATAAGGATAGAGTACACGGGCATTTATAGGAGCCCAGAGGAGAGGAGCATACCCAGGTTCTGGGAGGTCAAGGAGTACTTCTTGGAAGAGGTAGCATTTAAGATAGCCAAGCCAGGGAAGAAGAGGAAGAAAGTCCCCAAAGGTAGAGAAATCAGCAGGTACAGAGACCTTGAGGCAAGTGAGCTATACAATTTTAGAACTGAAAATAGATCAGTAAGGCTGGAGTGCATCTCCTAAGGGGCAAATAGTGGCCCCTGGAGGAGTGAGGAGGATCCCCAAGGGCTGGGCGTGCCACGTTAAGGAGTTTGGGACTTTACAAAGTAGCATTTTAATGGGGTAGGACTGTTTCTATTTTGAAATGTGGCAGATAGGATATTTCAGCTCACTCTACCTCATATTTGTACTTGTAATGCTCCCTTTCTTTCCCTCTTAATTTCCCTTTTATAATCTCCATACAGACTGTCCCAGAAAAACAATATCTCATCACTGACTCAAAGCGAGCACACTGGGTCTTCTTGTGAACTTAGAAGTAAAATCAATGGAAAGACCTCCCCGCCCCCAGGACGCTGATTGGTACTGGGTCATATTCAGTACTTCCAGCTGCTTTTGTGACACCAGTCCCAGAGGTAAATCCTACAAAATGTCACCGAGTCTTGTGCTCTTTAGATGGACTAAGGCATGGGAAGAAGGACAAAAGGGAATTGCACAAAAAAGGGCATTTTTCATACATTGACCGTAATAAATATGCTTGTTCAGGAAAGAAAAGGTGAATTAGAAAGTTCAGCTGTCTGATCTGGACAGGAATGCACATGTGTTTGTGGTTCAGAGATGGAGACATTCTTCCTGAAAGGCCAGCCTATTGGTACTGTTAAGTCCTATCACAGTACCTGGCAAAAATTTGCAGAGTGTTGGCTGTTTCTATCTTGCAAAGCTTCAAGTGGACTTGTTGGCCCAAAGGATTACAGATCACGGTGGCATCAATGCCTCTAAAGGCTTCTGGGAAAGGAACAGCTCAATGGCTTGTCTTCTTTCTCTCTTTCTTGCTTAACCCTGTAGGAGATTTTTCCCTCACACCCACACTTCACGTGGCTCTTGGAAAAAAGAACTATGATTGCTACTTAAGATGCAAAACAGAAAAATTGGGCTTATTATCTTGGACTGCCTTTTCCCCTTCAAGAATTTTGCTTTCAGATGCTAGTAAAGTTTACTTGACTGTAAAATGGAGATTTGGGGAGGGTTTGATGAAACAATCTATGTAAAGTGCTGAGCACAGACCTGGCTTACAGTAAGACCTTAAATGTTAGCCACTTCTTGTCTTCTTAGAGTTCCTGAGAGCCAACCTGATTTTGCTATTCTTCATTATTCTTGTCTATAAGTCTTGTGTTCAACATGGCAATTCTGCCTTGTCTGCCAACTTCCAAGGACGCTTGGGAGTTTGAGTGCATATTTTATTATTGTATCCTCCAACGGGCGCTTAACTCATTCAATATAGTATTATATTTTTAGTGAATATTTTTGAATTGGAGATTTTCTGTAAGAAAAAAGAGCTCAAACTTATTCTAGAGATTGGTAAAACTTTATTCACACAATGCATTGTCAGAAATCAGGTTGGCAATATATATCCAGATGCATAAAAATGCTCACTTTCTTAACCCAGTCATCTGTCTTATTTCTGGGAATCGTTTCTGAGGGGATTATCCAGAATGTAGGGGGAAATATGATTATAAATGTATTAACCACAGTATTGTTTAAAGTATTTTAAACTTGACCATAACCTAAATATCTTTCCATTGAGTTATGATAAAATCCATACTGGTATATCCAATAAATGGAATATTAGCAACTCAACTCTGAGGACCCATTGGGAACTTTCAGGAGGATTCTGCAGCTGTATTCACCTGGGAGGAAGGTTTGAAAGAATGAACTTAATGGACTCTAATACAGCTTCCTCTGGAAAGCAGTTATTTTCAAAATGGTCAGCCAACTTTGCTCTTGAAACTTGAGCATAATAGATGGATGACTTTTTGAGTGTAGCTTCCAAACCTCAGTAGCACAGGAACAACGACTTTGTGTTTCCTGATAAATGGTTATAATAGCACCGTTTATTGAAGGCTGCAGGCTATGCTTTCACTCAATTTACATGAATGGCTTCATTTTATTCTCACAAAAATCCCATCAGGTATTATTACCCCATTTTACAGATAAGGAAACTAAGTTCCAACAGGAAGCATCTGCCTGACTTCAAAGCCAGTCAGACATTGTTCTGAGGAATAGATCGCATTGTGTGTATGAAGCCAGAGTAGCCTCTCAATAGGCAGCAGCTGTTAGTTTTATAAACCACTGTGTGACATTGCCTCTAGCAATGTAAATACTCCAATTTTAAAAAAGTAAAAGGTAGCTTTTTGTCTGAAACAGAAACCACTGACACTATGTGCACAAATTCCAGGAGGATAATTTGGCCAATGGCTTTAGCCAGTTTAGCTTTTTGGTAATTAAAGCCCCCCATTCCGTCTGTCACTTCAATGCCACTTTCTTGCCAAGCTAGAGATAAGGGCAAACAATGCTTTTGGTAAATGAGATTCTTCTCTACTGGTCATGGGAGAGCCCCCTGCAACAATGGACAACTAGAACAAGGTATCTTTGGGGACTTGTGCTATGACACTTTAGAAACAAAGAGAAAGGGAGGGAGGTTGAGAATATAGAGGAGCAGGAGTAAATTTTCTATGAGAAAGTATTCTCAACAAATGAATTCATCAGCACAGATGTATGAATTATCATTTGATGCAATTAAATGAGGCAAATACTTAATGGTCTTAGGTTGTAGCAATTCAATTAAATAATTGATTTCCTTATAATAAAAGGGTTGTTCTTAAAAACATAGTCTTTTCATACAACATATGGAACTATCCCTCGATGAACGTAATATTCACCTTTAATTATATTCAAAGCTTATTTTTAAAAAGCATGTTGAGCCAAATCCCTTTTTTCTACCTCGTATGCAATTATTGTTGTATTGTACCTTCAGGCAGGATTACCTGATCAGCCTGGCTTCCCATTAGATGTCCAAACAGCCTACTAGTTGTGTCAGACCGGAGAGGAAGGAGGGAGAGGCCGGCTGCCCCACGGTTCTGGAAGCAGCTCCCCCTGAACCAGTCTGCAGCAGCAAGCAAGCCGATACTCACTTCAAGAGAAAAACCCAGTATGAGAAAACCCTTGCTTTGTTTCTGACAATCATAAAGGCTTTAACTTCATTAAAGAGAGTATGTGCTTATGCCTTCCTGCACCATTCTTCTACTTCAATTTCCAGGATAGACTCCTCTTGCCTGAATTTGAAATCAGCATTATTTTGCCTATCCTCTTTATTTATCTTAGGTTGTTTTCTAAAATGAGAATTATGGCAGAGGGAGAGAGGAGAGAGAGAGGCCATTCAAGTGTTGTCTCTCTCTCTCTCTCTCTCTCTCTCTCTCTCTCTCTCTCTCTCTCTCTCTCATGCTAAAGCTTCTTTAGAAGAGGTGTTTAAAAAAACAGGTAAAGTTAAGCTTATTGGCCTCTCTAGTTTAGACTGTGAAAACTGTGGAAAAAAGACAAAATTCTAACTGATGCCTGAGAAAAATTGCATCTCTAAGTGCTTGGAAGAAAAGCCATGGGATGAAAGGCACAAAATAATTGCATAACATCTCAGAAATCTTGCTCTGAGAGGCTTGATGAGCTATTTGTGTCTCTTCGTGAATTTTTTTTTTTTTTTTTTTTAGAAAAATAAGATGAGACACTTTATTTTCCACCCCTTTTGCAATCTTAGAGGTTGTTTAATCTCAAGTGAACTTAATTCACATTCTCCTGGCAGTGTTAGCTATCAGCTCAAACCATTTTACTCATTGCATCATACTACCAGTCAGCAAGCAGAGACCTAATTAGTTCTTTGCTTTAATGGCAATAGTTAAATTTACATTATTAATTTAAATATTACAGGCTCTGTGGACTTGAGCACATAGCTGACATAAAGATGTAAAATGAATAATAAGGTGCTGAAAAACACCAGAGCCATTATTCCCATCATGTTCAAACTTTTAGTTATAATGATATCAATTAAAATTCCCATTCTAGCAAAAAGATTCACTGGTCCTCCTTTGTTATGAAAGCTGCAGTTATATATATATATATTCTGGGCTGAAGTATTCAAGTTACACTTTGCAAGATACAGTGGTCACATACATCAAGAGACATAATTACAGTGCTAATTATATTTTTGCTTTTAAAAAATACCTGAACAGTACAAATATAGCAAGTTCAAGTTCCTCAGTGTCCTGTAGGGTATCCCTGGCTCTTTCCACATCCCGAAGTGCTGCAATCACTCGGCGGTGTCAAAACCTGTTTGGGTGGCAAGATAGATGGGACTTTCAAAATGAAATGTACCTATGACTGTTTGCTACTATATATATAAAATGTCTCATTTAGTCTCATCTGTGATTTTCCAAAAGGAAAATGTTTCCAGGAGCAATTTATCTCAGTCCTACAGTTTTGTATCACTGAATGACCATCTGAAAAACAGG
This sequence comes from Rousettus aegyptiacus, assembly GCF_014176215.1. Lineage (NCBI taxonomy): Eukaryota > Metazoa > Chordata > Mammalia > Chiroptera > Pteropodidae > Rousettus > Rousettus aegyptiacus. Next base: position 44,072,801 of record NW_023416295.1, read on the forward strand.
AGCAGACTCTTTCCTTAAAGGCAAACTGCCTGTGTGTGTTGGAGATGTTTCAAAGCAGGAGTTGAACAGTATTAAAATGAATAAAATGCAAAATAGGAAATCGCTGAAAATAAGAACTTTGAATTTTTCATTTGGTCTGTGAACTCTCTCATTTGCATTCATAAAATATGTCATATTGTATGTGGGAATGAAACAACTGGTAGAAAAGATAAAATTAATAGACAAAAACATTTTTCGTTGTAGTGTCAAACTGAGCTTTTTAGCCTCCCAGTTATCTAACCAGCTCCTTCCTGAGAAAGCCAGACTGGCACTTCTTTGACGTGAGCTGCCTCTTCTGCCAAGGTGACTCTCTCATCCGACAGGGCTGAGAGCCCAGCTGCAAAGACCTCCTCATTCTCTGACGGCAACCCCTCTTTTACAGCTATTATTATTATTATTATTATTATTATTATTATTTTATCTTTGATTGAAGATTCTAATTTCCCCTTTCAAACAGATTTCTTAAAGTCTGGCTCTGTGTTCGATTATGCCTAGCATTTAGGAGAAGTTCCATGATATGAGCTGGAAATGATCTAGCTACAGAGTGATGAAACAATGTCTCACCTCCCAACTTTAAAGTCACTGTTCCTTCACAAAATTCATTATTCCAATTTAAAAAGACTAAGGATGATTTCATTATTTACTTGGATCAAAAGATTAATCTATACCTGATTTGCTCATAAGTGGAATGGCCCTGGCCTAGTCACGTGTTCTATCCAAGGTTCAGCTTCCTTAGCAGCAAAATGGAGATAATAGTGGCTTCCCAACTAGTATTATATAAATAAAAACCTGTGATCTTTTTAGTAAGACAAGGGGGTCTAAATAACAAAGTATGTAACACTCTTCTACAAATGAAAATTACAAGTAAAGTATATAAGGGTATGACTCCTAATAAATGCAGTTGCAACTGTGTTTGATTTGACACAGCATGTTGGCAAGGTGTAGGGACTAAGTCTTCAAAGAGGACAGGCTGCACTAGGGGAGTATCTAGTGTTTTTAAATAGGTCAGCAATCACTATTATCTTAGGATGGTCATTTAGGTTATTAGTTAAGGGTACAGACTCCAGAGCTAGAATCCTTGAGTTCAAAGTTTAGAATAATAATAATGTCTGCTCTTAGGGTCCTCGCAGGTATAATTTACAGAAAATCCTTAGCACTGTGCTTGGCCCTTGGTGAGCCTTCAATAATTGTTAGCAGTTCTTGAAGAGTCAGATGGTATAAAATTCAAAACTAGCTCATCAGTATGTACAGATATGCTTTACATTGTTTTTAAAGTAATTCCATGTATTTTCACTTTTTTAAAAGACAAGTATTCTTTTACCAGAAGGGAGGGGGTGGAGGGGAAGTAGATGGGGTAAAAGGGGTCAAATGTGTGGTGACAGAAAGAAATCTAACTATGGGAAGTGAACACACAATGTAAATATATATATATATATATATATATGCCTTACTGTTAAAGTGTACAGCTGAAACTTACCGAATTTTGTTAAGCAATGTCAGCATAAAAAATTTTTTAAATAAATTTAAAAAAAGATTTTTAACTAGGTAAAAAACAATAGACAAATACTCTTCGAAGGACTGGTCGGTATAAGCTTCTCTCAGAGGCCCTAACACAGTGCCCTCTGAATGAATGGGTGTATGAATCCAGGTTAGTATCCAAAAGAGGAGCTTCAAAATTAATGAAGAGGACGTGTCAGCAGGAGCCAGAAAAAAACGTCTGCAGTCCATGTTTACACGTTAGGTCGTTGAACCTACATCTACTGGACTCTCCCAGACCACCGAAAGCACCATCTCGAGCCGAGAAGAAACTTCAGGTAATGACCACAAGCACACGCATGCCATGGTGGTTTACAATGTACCAACCACCAAGCAAGGAGCCTTCCATGCATTATCATAGTTCGTCTTATCACGGCCCTCTAATTTGCTACTATTTTTATTCTCAGGTTCTAGGGGATGTCACTGAGACTCATAGAGGCGAAATTAATTTGACCAACATCAAACAGTGAACAATGGCGGCACCAGGACTTGAACTCAGATCCTTGGGCTCCCAAGGATATGTACACCTGATGTTATATAATACTGCCCCAAATCCTTGTGAAACAGGCTTCCACAGAAGTAAAAAGGTGACACAGTCCGATGAGGCAAAGGGCCCAACTCTTTTCCCTTGTCTTTGTCCTCTGCCACCTGTAGTATTTTCAATGTGTTAAACCTCATGGGACAGAGAATACTTAGCAAATTAATAGAAGAAAAATCCGGACTTGCCTAGCACATAAAAGGTTGATACCTTCTAGCCATGCTACTGAAAAGAATGAGATTTATGCTGCAACTTTCTTCCCAGATAGGAAAGTGCTTTACAAATAATGGAACTAATGCAATTCATCCGTAGTGAGTAAATTTGTCACCATGGATGTTGTAATAACTCTCTGAGGCCAATTCAATTGGGGATTCAATAAATAAGCTCTTTCAGGATACCACATGATGTCCACTAGTTAGAAAGAGTCATCGATAAATAGCAGTTTGAACCTTTGCCACCTCGAGTTCTTTAATCCTTGAAACATGCTTTTGAGAAATGTGGAAAGGATTGATGCTTCCATTTTCCCACTGGAGAAACTGAGGAACATGTGCAGTGAGGAATGACGTCAGGAAACCTCAGATCCTCTTCAATTCTATGACCATTTCAACTCCTCATTTCGTGACTATCTTTTAGGCTTATTCCTGGGTCATGTTTTAAAAGTGATCGGCAAGACTGTACCTGACAAAACTTCCCTGACTTAGTCACAGTTATTGCTGTCCCCTCAGGTGAATTTGAAATGACCTCCTTTGGGAATCTGCTCTCACGAGCTTCTGTTTTATTCTCACCCTTGGCCACTCTGAAGCGTTTCATTCTTTGAAGGGGCACCGCTCCGTGCATTACGTACTGTTAGCTTCCTTCATACTAAGTTGAAGGTCATTGTTTATTGAGGCAAAATTGGCACTGAGAATGGAAAGGAATAGGAAAAGGATGTGTATTTGAATTCACATCGTGTTATTTATGCCCATGAACCCATGGCATGGAGCACGTATAAGCGTTCTTTATTTATTTATTTATTTATTTATTTATTTATTTATTTATTTATTTGTCTGTCTATTTATTTACTTATTTTTAAGGAGCTCGAGTAGTCCTTCAAGAAATGAGTAAATATAGCATGGAATTGGATTTTGGGAAATGAAAGAACCTTGTATTAAGGGCAGCATGCGTCACCGTGCTGCAATATAATTCTCTAAACAGAATTCCTTTGGAAAGGTAAAACCGACACATCTGGCCTTAACAGACTGTTAAGAAGGGTTAAACGTTGACTGTGGGGGAAAAAACAAACTAGAGGGAAAACCGTTCCTTATAACTCAATGGATAGTAATTCTGTAGTCGTGCCATTCAAGAGTCCTTGTAATACTCTTTTATTCCGGTGTATCTCATGTAGGATTTAAAATGTCTTGAGGGATTTTACTAGAAGCATTGGTTTATTTTGTTTTAAATAAAGAAGACTGGTGAGAATTGATAGGGTATTTTTTTCACCTTAAATAGGAAGGACCATTTCTACAATGACCACTAATTAAGCTACTGTGTTTTCTTTATTAGTAGTATTGTTATTATTCACTGAGAATTTTATCCTCATGATGTCAGCTTACATAGCTCAGTATTTCTGAGCTTTTTTAGATTCTTCCCTGTGTGTAATTTACCTTCTTTGGATATTTGACATATGGCACTGTGTGAAAAAAATATTAACATACTCCGAAGAACAGTGTGTATATCTACTGTGAATTCTACATTAAAGCAATCTAGAAGCTTGTTACTAATACAGAGGTTTGGTTCATTTGCTTTTCTCAACTTTCCTTTTTCCATATTGAAAAACATGCTGAATGTACAGTTTGTCTTCATGTGGACTGTACTATTTACGAACAGTCTGCATGGAGGAAGAAAACATAGGCAGCATTGTTCAAAGAATCATTCAGGAGATACTATTTCAGATAATAATGTAATTAGACTCCTTTGGAGGGAAATGTAAGTATTTATATTTTCAGTTTTTATATAGGAATATAGCTATGGCTAATTAAGGGGAAAGTCAACTAATTTATAATATTTAAATTCAATGTTAAACCTGATAATATATCCGAAACTACAAAAACCAAAAAGACTCTAGTTCTGGCTCAAAAACAGTTCTTTAATTTGAGGTAAGATAATCACTGTTTATAGTAATCAAAATTCTAATTTTGTAGAGCTTTCTACATTCTAAAAAGAGGCAAAGGGAAGAGAAAATTCTCTACAAATCTGCCATGTTCAAAGTATTCACTTCGAAAAAGAACTTTTTTTTTTTTTATCTCCAATTTATCCTGACAAAAATTCTCTTGGGCTTTTATTTCAAAAGATGAAAAATGAGCCATGGCAGTCGACGGTGTATGGTGACTATTTATCTGTTTATACCTATCCATGTGGTTGCTAGAAAAACCAGATTAGATTTTGAATGTGATATAAAGAATGTACACTGTTCATAAGCTCATATTCCTCAGACGATAAATAGGTTAAACACTCAAAATTAAGTGTTAGGGGCCATGCATTTTACTTTAGGGAACAATAAATTTAAGACCCGACTTTTTTTTAGATAAAATACATGTGTCCAATTTTTAAATAAACAAATCATGAAGTAACTCAATGAATGGTTTCCAATTTCCCCCCCAAAAAAAAATTTATGAAAACAATTATTTAATAAAGTCCATGTTTTAATTTGTGACAAGTGTCGATCTGAAAAATACATATAAATCTACTTTTTTTAATAGAAGAATATCATAAATGCATTAGAGAAGGCTTTTGTTTATAAACTTCTGTGGCAAAAACCATTACAAAGCAAAGGGCAATTAATAATATTAATATTAGCCCTAAATCATTATCTTTTTTAGTTCTTGATTTTCATAGATTGGGCTTTTCTTAAGAGGGTGTGCACCTGTAGGAAATTTTATATAAAAGGCAGCTTCACTGCTGTAATCAAAAACCAAATTCATTTTCCGAGGAAAGTAGGAAATACACAATGGCGTACCTGCCTCTTTTACGGCCACATCTGCACAGCTCAGTGAAAAGTTTGCAGATATGTCTGCTGATCACAATACAAGGCTGCTAGGAGAGAATAAAGTTGAGCCTTTGATGGGCTATTGCAGCTGAGTTAGAAGTCCCAGTCATTAGAAGTTTTACGTGTCACAGAGTGGAGCAGATTGGAGACCCAGAATTCTGGTCATTTCCCTCAAATACCAGTGGACCCGATAAACAAATATGAAACTATCCCCACCCCCACCCCCATCCCCACCCCCACCCCACCCACACACATACACACGCATGCCAGCTATAAAGATGATTTTAGGTTATTTCTGACTTTTACCTCCGAGATAGAAAGTCCATTGTGTTCATATAGTGCCTACGGGACATCGGCTGAGAACAAAGCTGCTTTCAGAAGCAGTGAGTGACTTCATTCTATTAATATCCAGGTGATATGTGAAGCTCATTATCACATCACTAATGTGGCAGCAGACATTTCCCCACCAACCCAAGGTAGCTCAGATGTTTGTGAAATGTGAGACTGGAAAAGGTAATCTTTAGAAACCCTTTCTATTTTCTACTTAGTATTGCTGAATGCTAAACACAATCCAAAATCTGGTGTTTTAAGTTTCAAAAGAAGATTAAATTGAATACCACATGAGAGATCACAGGAAACATTTAACGAAGCAATTTACAGGATTTAATCGAAGGTTTTTTGTGAAGTGTTTGTGTTCCAGATGTAACGTGTGGCACGTTATCAGAGAAAGCCTGGAATATGAGCGGGGAAAGCTATCCACATAAAAAAAATGAGTAATTCCAGTTCACTGTCACAACACATAGAGTGAACAGGAATCATCCCTAACTGCCCACTGTTGTCCTGAGGACGTCTCATAACACGTTGGGGCCTGCCTTGGGGATCTCTCCCCAGGCAATGTGCCCTGTAAAATTAATGTAAGTTGTTAGGAGAATCAACTCCTGGACACATCAATTGTACTGAAATACAGAGTAAGTAGCCAGGCTAAAACCAGAAATCACAATATGATTAAAAAATAACCATTGCTACCTAATTTTGAAAAGATATTAGAAGATGATGTGCACATTCCTGTTAAACATTTTTTTCAACAATGCCAAATCCAGATTGACCAAAACTATTTCTTTTCTGAATAGATAACTTGCCTCAAATAAATGGAAATTTATCATTTTTCAGATGACAATGAAGGTCTACCCAATAGGTCTGATTTTTTTGATGAAATGTGGTACTTTAAAAACAGTTAAGATTTGAGTTTTAGGTAAAAAAAAATTAAATCTAAAATGAATACAGTAAAATCAATATTGATTATTAGGAGTGAAAGTGCTAATTGAGGCTGTAAAACCTTTTACGAACTAAAAGGAGAAAATTTCCAGTAAAACTACAATAAATAACTATTAAATAATCAGAATATTTACGTGATTTCACATCAGTACCTCAGCCTCCCTTTAATTTTTTTTTTTTTAAAGTAGTGTATTACTGATTCAGTCAAAAAGACCATTCCAGTTATATTACAAGAGCAGTGTCCCTTTGGCAAGTTACCTTTTCAACTTATATTTCATTATATTCTAAAGAAGCCTACTTTTTAGATTTCTCACACTTTTAAGAATTTATTTTTAATTATCGCTTGGTTTTTTGGCCCTCTGTTCTTTCAGAGTTTCACATATACTGTTCTCACACTAAAGCGAAAGCAAAACCATTTTATCGAGAGACACATTTTAATATTTAACACAGCATTCTGACAGCAGATATTCTTGATGACAAGTTTAAAAGGATGAAAAGAACTCTACTCTTTACTGTGTTCTTCTTGTAAGATATGACCAAAATTTTCAGCAAATTGCCTTGAATGGGCAAGTGTTGGCAAGGTCCAAACCCTCAGTAAAAGCTGTTTTAGTCAGGGTAGAGGCTGGTGCTGATTTCAGGTCAAAGAACCCAACATTAAATCTGTATGCTAGCATCTAAACACTCTATTTAAAAACTTTTCATTCCAGAAAACTCTGAAGGCCCCATCTAGGCTAAAATCCACTGTCTAGAGCAACATTTAAATGCCCTGTAACCCATTATTGTTCTCTTTAGAGGCAAAAGGAATTCTGTTCCTTCTCAACAGCTACTTCTCTTTTCCCCCTCTCACTCAATTCCATCTTTTCCATTTAATCTACTTCCTGTTCTCCTGAAAAAAAATCTGTAACTCTTTCACATTTCTGGCTTTCTAGCCATATTTAAAGTTTTAGCCATGTACCCAAAGAAAATGAGAGGGAAATGGAGACATTTTAAATTGGCCAACAATCATAATCTTTATCGATTGGGTCCCCTTCCTCTATCTTATGGGTGACATGGAGTGACAGCACTGTTCGAGATTCCTGAAGTCACTAGGAAATATTATGGGAAGTGCCCTCAGCTCACGTCAAGCAGAATGAAGAGTCCACCAAAACAATAGATTGAGCAAAGATTCATAAAAACCATATCTGGAATATCTCAAAGAATATATCTTTAAATAGGTCGCTTTACAGATGAAGAAACCGAGGGCCAGGAAAGTAAAGAGGTAATAGAGGATTGAGACTGGAGTTCTATCCCCTGATTTCCATCACAGAGGTATCTTTTCAGAACAAAGGCCACAGGCCACCTGATAGTTTTTATGGGCACAGGCAGTTTTGCTGATTGGTTACCTCTGAGGAGTCTTTTGGCGGAAACTCATTAAGGGATCCTTGGAGTTTAAGTATTATGGGTAGTCTGTAGGCCCAGAGCTCCAAAGCAGAGGTTCTTAACAGGCAGGGAGGTAAATTCCAGTTATATAAGGCAGATGCTTCGAACTTATTGGGATCTACAGAATCCATCAGTCATGCTGTCTGTACCTTACAACTCATAAATTGTCAATTTTTTTGCAATGAATATGTATTATTTTTAAGACAAAAAGAGCTACATTTTATAAAAGTATTACCACTGATAATAACATCTGTTTTGACATCACTTTATATTTAGTTTATAAAGATTTTTCAGGTTATCGTTCATCATATTCTCACAAAAACTGTAACATAGTGTTAGTATCCCTGTTTTCCAGATGAGGAAACTGAGGCTCAGAGGGATTAAACAATTTACTTAAAGATATTCAATTACTACTAGGTGGCAGAACATAAACACGAAACCCAAGTTCTCTGATTCTAAACCACAACTCGCCTTGATGCGAGCTTTAGAATGGCTTTCTTTATAAGTTTTCAAGAGTATCTTGACAAACTCAGGGGTCTAAAAAGCCCAAATGTTTTTTCCAACTACCTCCTGGCTTCGGTTTCTCTTTTTAGTCTCCCCTCTTTTAAATCTCTTGCATTTAATTTTGAGAGTATAAGATCCTGAAAAACCTGAGCATAGCCTGGGGATACCTCAGGATTGTCAACTAGGAGGCCAACACTCAGAGAACCTGTGGCAGGACTTACAAGGTTCATGCGCACACAGTTAGGAACCCATTTTCTCAGGGACTTAGGTACTTTCCATGCACCCATTTTTTTTTTTTAACCTTCCTGTGAACTAATTATAAACCTATTTGGTTGTATGTTTTACGAATAAAACTATCCAAGAAAACAAATAAATAAGAACAGCAAACACGACAACACCATCAACAAAACCAAACAAAGAATTCAGTAATTTACTCACTACTGCCTTAACAGTCATTATTCCTCATATATCACTATTGGTTCATACAGCTGGAATCCTCTTCTCCATAAGATGTCAGAACGAACAACAATTTATCACCAGGGCTGATGTCTGAGCTCTTGGGACAAAACTGAATGCTAGCCTGCCTGGAAATCTGAAGTGAGCTGCCGTTTGTTTGTTTGTTTGTTTGTTTGCTTGCTTGCTTGTTTGTTTTGCCTCTCATTTCTCAAGGAAGATTTTCTGTCAACCACAGCTTTAGCAAAGAAAGAGGGTTGCATGAAAGGATCAGTTTTGTGGTCCTTATATCACCTGGGAACATTGCTCACTACTGCTTTTACTGACATTCAGCTGGATCAAGGCCACGGCTTCAAGGAGGAAAAAATAAAAGATTCTGTTTCCAGCTGCGTGAATGGCTGCCATCTTGGCTACTGGTACTGAAGCTCTGGTGAAAATATTTGTGACTCCCTAGTTTTTCTCCTATATTTCTAGAAAGAATAGAAAAGTTACTAAATACATGCCTGTGCATATGTGTGCACACACATGTGACAGTAAACATTACTTAAAGATGAAAATCTAGTTTGGGGATTTTAAACCACGAATTTCCTTCCTAGCTTATTTTTATTTTGTTTTTTTTTAAGCTTTTTGTGTATGTTTTATTATTTCTGTTTTATTTTGTTTTTCTAATTATTCAAACTTCCTAGCACATTTCTACTATAGTTTTCACTTTACGCTAACACATACTCAGTGTCTTCAAAGCTTTAAAATAAAAAACAACATGCTGAATTAATTTCTTCAAGTGTTATTGTGAGGATAAATGTGAACATACTTTATAAATTGTAAAGCAATATACAAATGCAAGATGATATGATCACCTATTTAATTCACGAATTGAATTTGTGTATTTATTCATTAAACAAATATGTATTTAGTGTCCACATGCTGCAGTACAATGCCAAGTGTTTAATAATATCAGAGTTGCCAAAACACCCCTGTGATTTTTGGTGTGGAATTGTGGACAGTAACTTATCCAATGAGTAATATGCCTTTAAATTTTGTTCTAAATAAAAAGGATAACACACAAAGTCTTCCATTTTAAATTTGCAGACAATTGAATTTAACTGAGTAAGACTTTGAACATATACAATTCTATCCAAAGCAACAGTAGTTTCTTGGCCTCATCAGCTGCAAGAAATTTTACCTAGTACTCAAAGGCTGGGTCTACAAAGTACAGACATAGCTATTTGAGTTTACTTAATTTTGTCATTGCTTTCTTCAATGAAACTGAATAACTTATGCTTATAACTTCTTTCTCCTCTCCTTTTTATTTAGTGTTGTTAGTGGGTAGGGTACTTTAAGAGGAGCTGGATGCTAAATAATTATTTTGATAAAGTCCACTCATCAAATGAATAGATTCCATGGGCTGGGCTTGCTCTAAATATTCTTTGGTTTTTATTGGCTCTAATCACATTAGATTCTGTTATTTGACTTTCATTGTCAGGATTTTACCTAATTGAGTAACTTCTACCTAACTATCGAAAACTGGGTTTCTTAAATAGTATAGATGACAAAAGAGAGGCAGAGAGATGGTAAATAGAGAGAGAATTGTTCTCCAATAATCCTATATTTAGGATATATAGACGAATACTCATGTCACAATTTCTTCTTGTATTCTGTATAATGTGTCTTTTGTGGTTCATGACATAAAAATGGATACATATATTTTTACTAACAGACTCTTGAAAAGGAGTTTCAAGCTCTTTAAGGGTAGTGAGCTTATTTTATTTTATCTCTCTAGCACATGGCCTTGGTCTGTCCATGTTTGTTAAATAAAGAAATGAGTGAATGAATGAATGAATGAATGAACAAAGGAACTACAAATGAGAGAAGAATGACCTTCTGAACACAACCTAAAGAAAAATAATAATGTAGTATTTTTCTTGTGTCTTGAGACAGCACAGTGCTTGATCCATATCATACTTTCAATAAATATTTGGTGTATGATGGATTCCCCTGGCAAATGCCAGCAACCTTTGTAAGCAAAACAAAAACAAAAACAAACAAACAAAAAAACCTTCATTATTTAGTCACACACATTCACTCAATTTACAGATTAAGAACATCGAGACTCCTAAAGTACCCAATAAATTACAGTTTCCAGAATGTGGCTGGTGGTGTTGTCTCCATTTCACATGCCAGAAAATTGAGACCCAGAGAGTTTAAATGAGTTTCTCAGAATCAACTAGCTAGTTAGTGGCAGAACATCAGATACAGCCCAGGTCCCTAGTTCCTTGTAGAAAGCTTTTTGTGACACCTCAATATGCCAGCCTAGCTCTCAGCCTTTAGAAACTAAGGCCTTGTACACCTTGAATGGAAGGTGGGAGCTTCCGGAAACAGTGAGGCCATCCAGGATTCCACTTTTGAGATGTGAAATTGGGTGTCGAATCAGAAGCTGGGTCTTTCCAAGCATTACTCTGAAGAGTTGTATATATTTGTGAACAAAAGAATTATGGTAATACCTGCAGCATTCACCAAAACTAGTGAACATGGCTCTAGCCAGTACTAAGTGACATTCAACCAGAATTTTATAAAGAGCATCAAGCACATAGAAAGTTAGCCTGCACTAGGAACAAAGCTATGCTATGGTCATAAATATTTTTGTTACGTTGCTCAGAGTACAACAGTGATTTCTCAAAGGTAGATCTATGCAAATCCACAGCAAAATGAAAGAATTTTTTTTTTTAAGAAAGATAATGTAGGAACTTTTTTCTAAAATTAGGTTTAATTTGTTAGATTATTGTCTCTCATACTACGGTATTGAAAATTCCCTTTTTATATGAAACAAAGATACAAGGAGACTGAGTACGTTTAATGTCTTCACTGCACTGAGGGTGGGAAGGAGTTGGCAATTCTATGTTAGTCCTCAAATTATTTTTGGAAACTTTTAGCAAAGTTTCATTCAGTGCCAAGGTAAGGTAACTAATGGACCACAGAACTTCGCCTCTCTATCCACTCTTGTGGCAGTACACGGGTCCTGTGACCACAAGTCACAGTGACCTGCCATTACTCTCATGACTGCCTGCAACAAAAGTGGTAAAATCCAGACCATCCTCTCCTCCTGGTACCTGCCACTTTCCGTGTGTGTTTTGAAGTGATTTCAGAATCACTTGGTCCCCAAATTCAAACGGCGGTCTAATGTCCTGCGGTCAGGAGAAGCAGAAACCATGCTTGTTTCAAATGACAGCAAAGGTCTCAGCCAACGTCCCATACATGGTCCTACTTTTCACAATGGGATGCTGATTTCAAACCAGTCTAGTTAGTCAAGAAATGGAAACTTCCCATGTGATACCAGGGTTGTTTAAGATCACACAGTCTACTGTGATCACACACATATGGGGCTCTGAAGTCATTAAAGAAAAATCACACTGATTCTGGGCACCCCAGCTGTCTCAGAGTTCAAAAGCTTTGATTGTCATGTGCTTTTTGGTATTATTCATGCTGAGAAGATTGTTTCATCTTTTTTTTTAAGTTGGTTAGAGAAAAATGAGTGGTGCTTTTCTTTAAAATAACTTCAAGAAAAATTAGAAACAAGATAACATCTGTCACAAATGAAAACACTATATTGTTACTTGTTCACTAAAAACTCTCCCAGCGGTATCGGAAAACCCAGTCAGGCCTGGAAGGCAGCTTTTGTATCTGGGGAAATACCGTGAGGTTGGACGAATGATGAAGCTGGGCTTTAAGTCAATATACCCCTAACCCAACATAACATGTTGTTATACAGAAAAGTCAATGAGAACTTTGGTTTACCAGAGAAATCAGGTGATATAAGAGAGCTCCAGACTTGCTTAGCTGCATGTCTGAGAATGCTTAAAATGGTCCTTCCAAACCAGCTGATACAGATGTGCAATTCACTGACCTGATTTTCTTAGCCTAGAATAGTGGTAGATGGTGAAGATTTTTTCCCCAAACCTTCCACTTTAATATTCTATAACAGGGGTCCCCAACCCCCGGGCCGTGGACCAATACCGGTCCGTGGCCTATTAGGAACCAGGCCACACAGCAGGAGGTGAGTGGTGGGTGAGCAAAGCTTCATCTGTATTTGCAGCGGCTCCCCAGTGCAAATGGCCTCACCCACCGCCTCAGCTCCACCTCAGATCATCAGGCATAGATTCTCATAGGAGCACTGGTCCCTGGTGCCAAAAAGCTGGACACCGCTATTCAATAAGGAAATTAAAATCACATGTTCAAGAAAATGTAGAATTCCCAGATGTTATAAATTAAGTTCCAGAGCCACTGGCTGATATCAGAACACATCTGTGTCATCATAAGCTGCCACCAGTCTATGAATATACAGGGAAAGAACACAGGGCTGGTATCTCAAATGAACAAACCTAAGGAGGGACATATATACTGATGTTAACAGTTCTGGACCTGGAGTTAATGAAATGTGAATTCTGGTCCAAATTCTGTTATTAACTAGCAATGTGTCTCAGGCAAGTGATGTTGTTTCTTTGGGCCTTACTCTGTTTCATTATATGTAAAGCAGAGATTAGACGAGAACATCTCCAAGGTCCCAAGCATCTCTAATGTTTTCTAACTCAAGTTGTTGATCAAATATCAAGAGAGGATTGTTAAGGACCATTATGATTTTCAAGATAAATTTACATCATTATCCTCAATGCAAAACAATTATCTTCGGTGGTGGACCACAGCCCTAGGATCTGGGGGAAGTGGACCAAAAGGTTTAAATCCAGTCTCCACTTTGGAAGGGTCTGATACTCTGGTTCAAGAGATAAGGCACATGCATAAATTTCAATACTGAGCATGGCATGCTCAGTGCCAAATGCCCAGCACAGATACTGCATGAAATTCAAATGAAGCAAAGCTTCGCCAAGGTTGGGGGCAGAATGAATCATGTTCAAGGAAGAGGCAGAGTTTTCACTGAATCTTCTCTGAAGGTAAGAACTAGATTGGATAACTTCTCAGAATCCTTGGAATTCTAAAATTAGAATTTATTAACAACATTAACGTTAATGGTAAATGAAGGCTCCAACTTTAATGGGTATAATTATTAGTAGTATCATGAAAATTAGTAACATTTATAAAGAACTTGTTTTTCCAGTACAGATATTTCACAATAGTTAATTACAAATTCCTTTGACTAATCATATCATACAAGCTAACTACCTAATAATACGTGACTTAATAACTAATTCTAATTTACATAATTGTTTCAAAATAAATTGAAGATACCTGCTGAAAAGTATTGCTGCCAAACCACTAGGATTTCGTTCTGAAATGTCCAGTAACTACCTCCTCACTATTGGTAATTGTAGGGTGGAGCATAGGTAGTTAAAAATAATTAAAATAGATATTTGGCAACTATAAAAAATTCCTCTCTTGCCAAACCTTTTCATTTTCAAACCGATGGACAAGGAGAAGAGAGGAGGTTTAACAGTTCTGCCCTCATCACGCAGCTTTATTATTATGTTGGGTAACTTCACCTACGGCAGAAAGAAATTCAATAACGACAGAAACACAAGCTTCCCCATGGCAAGTGGCAAAGAGATGAGTGTAGTAAATTCTTCCTTTTGGTGTCCCTCAAATGCTGCAGTGCCCAGGAGAGAAGAGGATTCCCACTGGCTACATTCAGGGTAGAATTTAAAGTATATCGAATTTAGAATTAGAGACAGAGGCAAAAGGGTAATTTCACATAATTGGGCCATCCTGGGTTTGCAGCTCTGATAATGACTGAAAAGGGAAATATTTTTTAAAAAAAAAGAAAAGAAAAAGAAAGAAAAAGAAAGCAGAAGTAAAATGGGAAAATACTTATTTAAAATTGATGTCACGCCTCATTTTCAATTAGTCTCTCATGAACTTTGCCTCACTCCCACACCCCTGTTGTGTATGCTTAAACCTGTAGACAGCCATAAAATTAGTTTACATAAAAACAGTAATTAGCATATACCCTTGGGGCTAACAAACCAATCTTTTCATCTATTTTTAAATTCCTATTGTCAATCCTTAAAATATGCCTCATTTTAAAGCATCACTGACTCAATTTTAGAACATTGCCAGAACCTGCTTCGCTAATCTGCAAACTCGATAATTCTACCCCAAACCTCAGCACACTCAGCAACAATTTAATAGCAAATATCTCTAGTGGGACCTCACATTACTAAGATTCTATTACTTTTTATATTACAAAAAAAAAAAAAGTGCTAGTACGCTCTTAAGTATTATAAATAGTTCAGACCAAGCAATGTTTGTCAAAATATGTGAAAGTTTATTTTTTTTCACTCAGTAACCTGGGATTTTTATCTTGTGTATTTATAATCTATAATGTGCCTCCCTCTCATAATTAGTATAAAATGTAGATTACTAATCAACTTCCTAAAGTTTCTGGGCATTTCTTTTCTGTTAAAATGATTACTAAGGGTGATAAAGTGTATGGTTAATAACCCAATCCTGCCACTAAATGCAAATTCTAAACATATCTTAAAATAATTGCACAGATGCCTAAAATGGGCTTCTTTGATTATGTTCTTCTTAGACTGCTAAACGGCCCTTTTTTGATTGAAGGCATTTGTGTTTATGCTCTTTGAAGATTTTTAGTTTGCGGTTTAAGAGACAGGTATAAATCTAGATTTATTTAAAAGCTGTTGTGATACATTTCAAATGACATATAAGAAGTATACATCCCCTTGTAAACTAGCAAGGTCTCTCTAAAACTATTTAACTTTTGAAATGTTCCAAATTTTTTGTCATTAATATCAGTCCCACAAGAAGTATATGGAATTATATTAATATGTAAATACAGAGATAGTTCCAAATAGAAGAGACCTTACAATCCTCAATCAAGGTATCTTTTCAGCAATATCACGCTAGCGCAATTTTAAAATTGATCCTTACTCATTTATTTTGGTACCACTGTGTTATTTATTTGTAATGTATACTATTCACAGTGCAAATCAATCTTTAATAAACAATTCACAGCATTAGAGATAATTGCAAAATGCCACCTTAATTATAAAGCAAGTCTACTACCGACATTTGCACTGTATAGACTGACATGCCAGCAGCACAGACATAGAGGTAACCTCTAACCTATATTCTCATGCTCTACAAATGTCTCTAAGGGCCACGGAATGGCCCAACTCCCTGCTCCTCCCTTCACTGTTTCTCTAGTATGTTCTTTCCATTTAAATTCCCTCTGCCTATTAATACTGTCTACTCTCTTTAAAACATTTACCATGAGCTTAACTGTCACAGGAACCAAAATACTGCAGCTTATTCTCTCCCTGTAGGCAGATCTGACCAGCCAGCCAAGTCATAAGGAAAGGGCTACTTGATGAAGCCTGAATCAAACAAAGGCGGGCTAACTGGAAATCTCACGCTTAACACACAAAGTGCATCCTGAGCCATGGGGTTGCCTTGCTCACGGGAGTGAAATTTTCTACCTCCACAGTGAGGGAAGCATAAAACTGCTCTGGGTTCCCTTTGGCAAACATACAGCCCTACTCCCTTACCATTTCTGTGGTATAACCTGGACTGTGCTCCAGAGCGGGTCAAATTTCATGGCAAAGCCAGGATGGCACGCTTGTATGATCCACTCATCAGCTGCCTGGAAGTGACCAAGGTCAACACACCTTTTCGTGGATTGATGAGTAGAAGTCATCATATCTATCAACTTCTTATTCAAACAGTTTCTGACCAACTCAGAACCCACTACTGTTCCAAAAATACATTTTTGCTACAGGTGTGGTCGTCGATAAGCTTAATGCCCAGCTGCTTAGAATTACAGAAATTTCAAGTTCCTTCTTATACAGACACAGAAAACAAGTCCCAGAGAGGTTAAATGATTTTCCAAAATTATACAGCTGGCCAGAATGCTCCTGCTTTTCTTTATAGGTTTTGTTTTGTTCGTTTGTTTGTTTTTGCTGTGCTTTAGCATTGAGCACCAACTTTACTGATTTTACTTCTATTAAGTAAACTAGATCACGAGTGACGATTGCGATGAGGCAGGTGGGGGCAGAATGAGGTACGGTGTGTTCAGCTTGGATTTCAGATGTCATCAGTGGGGTATCTTTATATTCTTGTTAGTGAAAATATCTTCAGCTGAAATAAAAACTGTTCAACATAAGGCAAGTGAGGAGTTCTGAATTCTGACTCAAAAAAACAAGGACAACTCATCTAGATATAGACCATTATTTGTGGGGAAGAGTAAAGAGGTGGTACGTGGAATAATATACAACCTAACTCCCTCCAACTCCTCTCACCAGTTTGTTGCCTCAAAGACTCATAACCTATGACAGTTTCTCCAAATTTATTCCTTCCCCTCTAAAACACCTCTAGAACATTTATCCACTCTCCAGGGATGCAATTCTCTCCTCCTTAACCCTCTCTAAACATTTTTATTATATAAAATAAGCAGTTCTTTCCTGGGCTTCTTGAATCTGTATCTCTACTTTTACCTTTGTGTGTGTGTGTGTGTGTGTGTGTGTGTGTGTACGTGTGTGTGTGTATTCCTGCTATCTCTCTAATCTTGAATCTAAAGAATATTTTTAATATTTTCAAGATTTTATAACTGGAACGGATGTCAATTGTGGCAATAACTAGAACGAATGGGTTGGCTATGCCATAGACAGATTTTCAACATGACTAGAGAGCAATCTTTAGCTACCCTGGTTCTCAATGTCCTCTTCCCTTCCTCTCCACCCCCCAGCTAAACAAAGGGCATATTAAAGTTATTTCCTCACACAAGTAACATCAGGAATGGTAGAAGAAGTTCATGCAGCTCCTACAATGAAAGAGCTTAAATACTGTTCATGTCAGAGGATATTTATGAACTTAGAGTCCTACTAATTATTCTGTGTACACATTCTACATAAATGAACCAAGTTGTCAAAACCTGGGATGACAATATGACTGGACAACAAGCTGTTCACCTTTAAGTGCCTCTTCCTAACACTGGCAGTGACACCCAATTCTCTTTATTGCCCCCATCCCAAAAGCTTCACATGCGTCTGCCCTTTCGTGTTCTTTATGGTTAAACCGGTCAAATGTTAGACCAAGACCAGCCTGTGAGGAAGCTGCTCAGGAGCTCAATGTTCATGCCAGAAACAAAAAAAATAACGAAGACATTTTGGTTGTAAAAAGGCACTTGGTTTTCTGCCATTGACCAATTTCCCCATTCATTAGTGGCCTTTGAGCCTTCTTCATTTCTCTTCCTGTTGTTTTTTCACGTCTTCAGAAATTATATCACTTCTGACAAAAGAACCCAAAGGACAGTGGTCCGAAGGTTGTTTTAGGCCCTGAGGACATCGCCGATGGTATATAACTCAGCTGCAGGGGTGTGCTTATACATCTAATCCTGGCTCACCTAGGGGAGCGTTCCGTCTACACTGTTACCACAGCAGGTGAGTGGTAATACATTTCAGAAAGGCTTCATTATAAAATATTCAAAACCAAAGTAAATTTCCCAAATCTTAATTCTTTAGGAAATCTAAATCCAGAAATCCAAGTTTTATAAGTTCTGATAAGATCTTAGAGACCATCTCAAAAAGCTTTATTTTTCACCTTAGCAAAACGATAACCAAAAGGGCAAGAATCATTAGCTTTTTGATATTTTTAGAGACTAAAATGAGAAAGAGAAAAAATAATTGGTATTTTTAAAAAGTAAACTTTGTTCTGCATAGATCTTATATAAGTCTCTGGTTACTGTATAAATATTAATGCTATAGATCTATTCAGGAAAATAACCATGCAAAGTTTCAGAAAATATCTAATAATAGTGACTTTTCTTAAATACTAACCTGTCAGCTTTGAAGGACCAGGGTCTCTCATGACCCTGACAGAACAGAGAGGGCTGATGAGGCTATAGAGCTGCTGTTGTCTTCTCTAGGGTCCTTTCTAGAGGAAGCAGGAGAATTCTAGGAAATAAACAACATGGATTCTAGTCTTAGATCTGCCATTAAGGAGTTGTGTGATATTAGGCAAGACATCCAATCTCTCTATTTCTTGATTTTTCATCTGCAAATTAACTCCGGCTCCAAAGTTCTTTGAGTTCATTATGAAGACCCAAAAAGTGATCACACGATCTCCACACATGATCTCCACACATAATCTCCACACATGATCTCCACATGTGTGTTCAGGGCAGATGTGGGTCCAAATACTGAACTAACACAGAGTTAAATGGGCAGAAAAGGGTTAAAATTTTAAGCCTGTTGGAATAACGGCTGAACAAAGGAAGTTCCCAGCTTCTGCATAGCCCATATAGCCATTTTATTGATAGGACAGATTATAGAGAAAGGAGTGTTTTTTTTCCCAGAGAAAATCAAGAGAAACCAAAGTATCTTTCTGACTGAACAGTTCATGAGGATTGGAGAGGGGCGATGAGCAAGGTGAAGACTGCCGATATGAGACCAGACAAATACATAACTCAAAGGGCATGCAGGAATAAAAAGGTCATGCCAATAAGGTCATGCCTCTGTCACCTGTGACCAGCGTGGTCTGCAATGTTCAAATTTCTTTTAGCCTTGGAATCCTGTTGTGGCAGCCATATTGGTTACAAAAGCAAGAGTCATCCCCTTCATGTCACACTTCCTGCCTCTACATCTCCACATCTCAAGCAAGCATGAGCTCCAGGTGGACAGGGTTCCTGTTCAGCCCCAAAATTCAAAGTTGAAGAATCTCATTTAGGTGCTAAATACAGATGCCTGAACCAATACGCAGATGTTAATTTCAGTTTCCTGCCAGGGCCACAGCTAACGGGATACAGATTATACAACCATCCTTCCAAAGGGAGTAGCCCTGATTTAGGTGCCAGGTAAACCAATACTCCATTATTATATTTCTACTTGTTGTTTCAACATAGAAGTGTCAGATAATGAGAAAGTGAGATCCAACTGCAGTGGAGGAGGAAAGATGAAAATGTAGCTAATCATGCACTCCTACCTCATTCTTGAAAAGATGAGCCTAGGGTGGCAGATTCACGCCAGAGAGGAACTCAGCTGGACCACCTAGGTAGCAGTCAGGAGATAGCAGGACCAATTTGTTTATGTTTTTTGTTTGCTGGTTAACTTTTTAATGAAAAAAAGTTATATTTTTTGTTCTGTGTTTTCAAAGTTTTTCAACATTAAAAAATGTATTACTTCTCTTGTTAGGAAAATAAACTATGAATATTCATGCAAAGTAGGAGTTTGATAACTACTACTCCTATGAATACATGAAATCCTTTTAAAACATGATATATAAAGTAATATGTGTAGGTATGTGCATATATTTTTTAAAGGAATCAGTAATTAGTATAGTGATTCAGAAAAAAAGAATTGTGAATATTGATTTTTTTCCTAGTGAAGTATTACCTGTGAATCACAGCCAAGATAGGACTATTTAGACTATGTTATCATCAGTACCCTTCTCCTTATGTAAACTCACAGACATCAGATGATAAAATGTGCTTACTACATCACCTAAAGGACCTGAAGTCTAGCACAAGCCCTTATTTTGAAAATGAATGATTCTATCTCAATTCTAAAGTACTCCAAAAGTTCCTGGGACAGCCTATCCCCCAGTTCAGTCATATCGACAGATTATAAAGTCTTCTTGTGTCTAAAAATACACTCTTTCCTGATGCCATCTAGGAAACCAACTTTCTTTGGCTCTGTCCAGTGAGTTTGAGAAGGCCGATTGCTGTTCTCCACAGTTCCACCTCACTGCCCACAGGTGGTTAATTTTGTCTCCCTTCAGCCTTCTCTTCTCCAGGATAAATAACCCACCTCCTTTCCTTGTGCACACAGCTCCCGATCCTTATCATTGTTTTCCTCTTTCTGGACATGAATTCTATGCAATTTTCATACATATAATTTTAGGTACAGACCCAGAGTGTAAAATTCAAGTAAGAGTTGTACCTACAATGAATTTACACAAGGATGACTTCCTTGCTGCAAATGATACTCATCTTAATACAGCTCAGGATAATATTGCTTTCTTAGTGCCATCACTAGGTTAATGACTCGTATATTTTTAGAATGCCAGCTCTTCTCCAGCCAAATTTACGTCAAATTATACTCTCTATCTATCCACCACCAACTACTCCCTAAAGGAAGTCACTGTCAATAAATTTAGTTTTTAGTTCTTCCAGTGGTTTCTTTTTTAACTCTAAGTAAATAATATGTCTACATCTTTCTTTCTTGATTTCTCAACCTTAAGCAGTCAATAGTTATTGAATTCTCTACATGAAAGATGAAAATTTTCACTCATTTATATGCCTTCTTTCTCTATCTTTGCCTCAATTTAGGTTAATTCATGATTTTTTAGTTCTTTAGTTGGGTAGCTGTGTAACTTTTTGTTAATTCCCCCACCTCCCACTTCCACCCCTGACCTATGGATGTTGCCCTTTCCCCTTAAGAACTGGATCTCTGCAGGAGGGGTGTCTCCTCCCACATGCTCCCAGCATGCACCTGGAGTGCACCCAGAGCCTGGCCCACCAGGGGTATGGTCCATGGCTCCATCTGAGGCACAAACCCAGGACCAACTGCATGTAAAGCAACTGTGCTAACCACTACACTATGGAGCCACCTCTGTGTAACTTTAAATAATACAATTATCCCTCTATTTCTAGGTCTAGCGGTTTTAGAAAATATTTATTGACCTTAGCACCCTAGAATAAGAAAGGTAGCACCTTTTTCCACCTCCAGATTTCTGGTTGCAAGCAGTTAAAACTGATTAACTTAATTAATTTGCTGGAAAGATACGAGGTAATTCTCAAAATCAGAGGAAAAGACTAGGGATGAAACAACTACAAAATTTCAACAATAAAGAGAGCCCCATCATTCTTAGAACAGAGCACCCTATTGGCCTCCCTGAGATTAAGATCACATGCCAGGGGTGGAGAATACTGATTGACAGTCTCATCAAGGTTGCATACAATGGTGGAGCAAAGTTTTAAAAAACAAAATCAAGTTCTTGTCACCAGAACAAGAAAAAATAGAAGCAAGGTAAACAATGTAATAGCCTTTATCATGTACAATAGCATTTGTCACATCTTAATTAAAAATAATTTGGGTAGTTATCTGATATTGTCCTTTCTCATCAGATTTTATGTTCCACAAGGAGAAGCTACATCTATTATTTGTCCTCTTAATCCACAGGTGTAGCACAGTATTAAGTACATATAATCACTTACTAAATATTTGTTGTATGTTGTTGAAAAGAGAAAAACCACGGGTTTCTGGGTTATACTACATAGTATATTAGTTTATTAATATAATATTAATAAACTAAAGGGAGAAGATTTTATCTTCATATAAACTAATAAGGTAAAAAAAAAAGATATGAAAAGAAACAAAGAGGGAGGGAGGGAAGGAGGGAGAATGTGAGGGACAAAGGAAGGAGAGTTTTAGTTCTCTGAGCTGTAGAGAAATTTTATTTTTCGGTTGAACCCATTCATGGATTGACCAGAAGGTATATCTCTAAATCCGATAATGACAAAAGAAACAACTAAGAAATGCAGAAATTGTCCTCTCTAAAGTTTTCATTCTTTTATACCAATCAGGGAGAATTTAATGAAGAAGTTTCAGCAGGAGTCACTAATTCCTCACCAATGTCAGAAATTTAGTTTCACTTTTCAGAGGCTGTTTATGGCTACACTTGCGAAATCAAAACTGTAATTCATCTTTAGACAATAACTAATTATTACTGATTACTAAGAAATAAGTCAACAAAGATATTTTCCTGTTTACATTCTTATCAGACTGTATCAGAACCATCTGTTTTCAAGTTTATTGTTGCAGGGTTTTTTGTTTTGTTTTGTTTTTTTTAAATCCCAAGGGATAAATACTCCATATTGTTCTTGGAACACATGTATGTAAAACTACCTCTTGCTACACAGCTGCAATGTTCACTGACACATTTGGGTAGGGGAGAAACATATATTCTTCTGGGGAAAAAAGTGAAGAGAATTAGATACCTCACTGAATTTACTCTGTGTTCAAATGAAGAACATATTGGGGTCTGTCCCATCTCTAACTACCATCTCCATATTTGCATGGATGACTATTGATTTTGCTAAAAGTATATATGTGGAGCTTTATGACACTAACGTAGCTCCAACCTAGAAAACATAGTAGAAGACTGCTAATATGAGAAAGATTCTACAAGTTTAAAACAAATAACATGTGACCTCTTTGGTCCATTATACAGTCTCCTGTGATACAAACAGTACATTTTCCTTTTTTGAAAAGAAGCATAATTGTTCCACTGCCAAGGAAGCAGGAGTGGGAGAGTGAAATCCTGGTACTGGCGGAGTTGCTACATGGCTTTGGGCAAGTCATTAACCTTTGGTGTCTCAGTTACTTCATCTGTAAAATAGGGATAAGGGTTTTGCACAGGTGTGATGCCTGGACTAATTAGTATAATTATCATTATTGATGAGAAAATAATGTTGGTCACTGATTTCACATCTCATGTTAACACCCGGGAATCATTTTTATCTTTTCCACCTTGAATCATTTTTAGGAGTCTGTTAAAAAAAAAAAAAAAAATACCTCCACATATAGAATTTGGGACAATCGAGTTAAAATGGTTCATATCCACATAAGCACATATCCTTAATAAGTTATCTTTTAAATATTTGTATTTATTTTTTAAATGTTCTAAATTTAAACTGAATATGCAAACTACGAAAATAAAAGGAAACTTGTCAAGGCCCATAGTCAACTGATAAGCAGCACTGCATGCAGCAAAATGGTTTCCAGTCCATTGGTAGGTGACATCATATTATATATAGTAGTTTAGGCTTGAGCCATAGAATTTAGGGTAGTCAAGTCAAGGAGAAGTATTCACTTGATACAATGTTCATGGGACATCCAATACCCTCTACTTCCAAGTGCATATCTGCCCTGAAAGGATCTCAGCTCAGACAGCCAGGGACCAGTACTCAGGAGTCGATGAGAGAGCTGGAAGTTGAAGAAGACAAAAATGGGGATTCTCTCGGTTCTAATCTAGGACTCCTAAGTGTTCTTACTATGTTTCCTAAGTCAAGGTGAAATATCTGCTTTAAAAAATTGCCTTTACATGCTGGCAAAAATTGCAACTGGCCATAGAGGGAAACGTGAAAGAGAGAAAATGCTCCAAAGATCGGTACTTAACACCATCATAACCCCTGCATCCTTCCGTGTAGACACACGTTGTTTGCAGGTCCAGAACTTCTCTCCACAGCTTCTGATAGATACCAAGAGATTTCTTCATCACAGAGGGTTCTCTTTTCTTTAAACTAAGTAGACATCAAGCCTCATATCTCCAATGTCTCGGGAGAAATTAGCCTCTTGACAAGTCATTCGCACCAAGAACTCTATCCCTTTCCTCCACACTTGCCTCAAAATCACAGGCGCCAACTTGCAGATTGAAACACAGAAGCCGATGCCATTTCCATATTATCCTCACCTATCACACCAAACATAACAATTAGCTTTTTTAGCAGAATTGAAACTGCTAACACAACTTCTCTTTGTCTTACACCATTAAACTTGATTAGAAATCTCTTCACGATTAACATTCATCTCGCTGTATCACGCCTGAAGGTTAATAATATTCACCATCTCCTGTGAGAGGGGGAGGGGAGCATGTTTATTAAATGAATTTCAGCGAGAGGGAACTTCCCTTTCGGTCCACTAGAGGGTGGCTCGGCAGGACCTGCGGCAGGACAGCTGATAGAGAGGCACTGGGCCCCGTCTTTCTTGCCTGTGCTTCAGTTGGGAAGACGAAGCAACGTTAGTATTCGTCGTTTGCTATTCTTCACTCTTTGGGTGTTTTAATTTCTGATAAAGCCCCTTCACAAATGCCAGAAGTCAGTGTTGGCTGGGCAATAATAGCGTGGTGGGAAAAAAATATCAACCATAATATTAGACTGCTTAAAATAACATTCAATCCAATTCTTCTAAATCAGCACTGGGTGAGATAAATACATAACATGTACCAACAGATTCTAAGTTTAAAACCTTCATATATCATGGAGCAGTACGTGCGTGCTGCGGATGTGGATACAGAGTGAATCATGCATGTACGTTATAGGGAAAAGCACTTACATTACATACAACACATAGCCTTTTGCACAACTGCTATTTCTACTTATATCTATGAAATGCAGTAAAACATTTTATAATAAATATTCTACTTGATAAACCTTTTTAGTTCTAGCCACTCATGCAGATGCATGTATTTAAGAAGGAAATATAAATTTTAGAGATAAACCTTAAAATTTTTCCTCATCAAAATACATTGCATTCTAAGAAAGAAGGGGTAAGGAATGAATCTGTTGTGGCGGACCCAATATAGATGGTAAAGCAAAATATGATGCCTTTTTCTATCTGTAATATTGTTCAGTGTAGCAAACCCTTTTGCTTGTTACAGTATAGTAAATGGGGTGTTTAATTTGGGATTCAATGTAGTCTGGAGTCAAGGTGCAGCAGTTTTATTACAGAAATGCAATTTTATTGGAGGCTGAAGATTTAATTTCCACCTTACGTAGAGAGCCATAAACGGCATGCCTATTTTACATTTTGCATAGCATTTGATATATGTAATTCCTGGTCTAATTTTAGAGTTTGAAAAGGTGGAAGAGTCACAATATTCTTCAACATTTCAGCCACAAATGCCATTTAAAAATGAGGAATTTTCTGTTTCTTCGCCCTGAGTTTTAAACTATTTCTCCCCTTTCCTGATTAAGTTCTGCACCACATTCTTTCCAGTCCTTCCTAATTAGGTGAGCCACAGAGACTCCCAAAGAACACCCTTGTCTTGAAGCAAATGCTTTCTTTGTTTAAATTCGTCTACTTGATGGTATTGTACTTAAAAGTAAAGTGACCAAATGATATGGATAATTTGCTTTCTACTGTGCTTAATATTTGTTAGAGTCACATGTCAATGAATGATCCAGTGGATGTGTGTGGAAGAAAATAATTTGTAAATGTATTGGGAGAATTGAATTTGAGAGAAATGATCAAATGCTGACAGCTGTAAAGCTATGTCAACACTGATGTCCAAATTTGAGTGATTATGTCATTCTCTTTCCTTCAAATGTATTAATTACAAGACACACACACACACACACACACACACACACACACACACACACACACACACACACACACACACACACACACACACACTGCTGCCCTTCCATCTGTTTGCCTTTGCTGCTAGCTCTTCGTCAACATTTCATACCTTCTCTCTACCACCAGGTGGAGCCCTTTGTTTATGGACATCTGTCCATTTCCTCTTTCTCAAAGATGCTACCGGATAAATAGCTCCGGTACTAAAATACTGTTGCGAACACCAAAATTTAACACCCACAGATAAAAATAGTAAAGCTTTTTCAGGCATTGGTATAATAAACCTTGCTTTAAGAATCCTATTGCTCCTAGATTTAATAGCTTACACATTTTCTTATTTACAACTTCTGCACACCAAACAGCAGAAAATAATACTGCTGTGTGTGCCATAAACAGTGTTGCTGCAGGTCTATTTTATGTAACGCCATCGTTTTTATAATCTCAAATGTTTGGCAACTGCAGTCAAAAAAGAAAAAAAGATACTGTATGCTGTGAGCCTCAGTTTTCTAGTCTTAAAAATATACATCTCGCCGAGAAGAAAATGTTTTCCTTCAGACAAAAGAGAGTAGTAATTCAGCCGTAGGTAATAAAAGCAAACCTTAATTCCTCTTAGTCAAATTTATTTCTCCTTGATTTGAGAACGAGTTAAGGGTAAGTAAAAATCTACCTTACCTTTGGTTCTATTTAGGAGCTAATAAAAAAAAATACTATTAGTGAAGTTCAATTATTACATTGTTCAATTATTTTAATAATCTTATTTTTTATGAAATTAATCAAAAATATTCTCATGAACAAAAGGCAGTAACATAAGAAAAAATTAGAACCTTCATTTGCATGTGCAAATAACTGTGGAATGAGCTCACCTAAATACTAGCTTGCCAATGACCTCAACTTTGATCTGGAAAGATCGTTTATTCACAAGTAAAACATTCACATTCTCTACGCTAACTGTCTTGGATCTTTCTCAAGGTAGATTACTAACTGCAATGTTAGCGGGTCTATTAATAACATGTGCATTTATCGGGATCATGGAGTTACGTATTTAACTGAAGTATCATTTCAGTTGCATTTTAAATTTTAACCAGGATTTGCTCTCTTTGTATTACATGTCTAAATTTTTGCTTAAGCATCTGCAAAGCAGTGAGTGGAGGAAGATTTGTGTGTATGCCTTATTTAATCAGTCCCTGGGCCTGAGAAATCTGGCCTTTCTGTTGGTACACAAACTGGTTCTGTGATGCTGAGCGAAGGAGCCCTCGTGCAGCAAAATGCTGGAACCACCATTTTGCTGTCCTCTCGCACACAATAAAATGGTGGCACAGAACATAGTTAACACATTGCGCCCACGAGAGTTGTCTTTGAAATTATTCTGCTCTTTGATGAAAATATCAAGCTGCTTTTAAAAATATTGTTACCAAGGGGCTAAAGACATTCATTTTTTTAAAATATATAAAACCTCTGCGTGTGTGTGTGTGTGTGTGTGCATGTGTGTGTGTGTGTGTGTAAAATGCCGATGAAATAATCAGCTGTGTACATTCAACTCAAGGAAAGAAAGAAACTGGTCAAAATTAACATTCAAATTGAGAAGGAATGCAAACCTAATTTAAAAAGCACAGATCCTAAAAACTGCTTTTAATAATTCACAAAACCTGTATGGTAAATTTGGCTTTGGGATTCCTTTCATTTTAGCGTTCATTGTGTGCAACTTAGAGTTAGGACATTTAAAAGAGTTGGTGTTTTTCCTCTTTTTAAAAAAATGTCCTGTAAAAATTGAAAGCAAGCCCACATTTGACTCTCACCTGGAAACCCTACACTCTCATTTTTATTGGAGGGAAAAAAACCCCAGGACCCACTGCTCCTCCTCTTACATTTCGGCTCTTATTTTTAATCATTAAAAACGCTGCCTTGGCTCTGTTTAAGTGTGGAAATTCTCATTTTTCTGCAGTGCTTCAGACTCACGTAGACTCCTTAGGGATGTAGTGAGGAGCTAACCAACTGCACACGGGAAATGAGAATTTTCGTGGTTAGAAAAACTGCAGTGTTTGGTAATTTTCCACATGGAGTAGAAGTCATGAGTGACTATTTTTCTTTTAAACATAATGACTCTACTTGAGTACTTGATATAGAGTTGTAGGTTCAAATTTGAGCTTTTGAATGCATTAAAAGGTCTTACAAAATTAAATTTGACTTCTTCCTATAAACATTTTCACTATTTTCAAGTGCATAATAAATAGGTCAAAACAGAATACTCCCCTCTGCGCCACTGACAGAATTATAAAAGGCTACTGTCTGTAAATGAGAAATAGCCCTGGAGGACCCACCAGCAGGTTATGCAATATGTGCCATAGACCACCAGGGGCTGAACTGAAACCACTAATACTTTTTTCATAGGATCATTAGCTAGAGTTAAACAAGGTGTCAAAGTAAAAAGATGGGGCGCTTGACCTGGCTCGTTATATTTGCATGCCTTCACTTTAATTATTTTTCGCATTAAAATTAAACACCAATATTCAGTTTTATAATTTAAACAAATTATTACCCAAGTATAGTACATTACTTTTGACATTTGTAAAGGATTCATAATCTATTATTTTCGTGATTTTATTTACCATTGGTTTTCAATAAATACTAATACTCTAGTGCAAATTTAAATTTATGGCTAAGGAGAAGTTATTAGTTAAATTTTTTCCTGTTGTACTTTATGAGATAAAATTAATTGACTTGTTTTAAAATTTAGATCTTAAATTAAAATCAGCCTCCAACCAAGATGAGTAGGTCTGGAACCCATGGAGTAAGTTTACATGCGTTCCTGACCTTGTGCTGACAGTCGTCAGGAAGAATATGTTCTTTTTTATAATAGCTGCTTTACGATTTTGGAGACGCTGCTAGGCTTTTACATGCACTAATAGTTGTCCCATACCTTAAATAAATCCAGTTCAGTAAATTTAGGACTGTAGTTAAGAAATAAATGTCATGTCAGTAACCCTCAAGCAGATACCAGAAGAAGAAGGAGTATGTGATTGTTTAGTTCAAAAATTAAGTTTCATGTTTTTAATTGGTGTCATATCCTGTCTTAAGTCTATAGCGCTTAAATCAAAGGCGACCACATTAACCTGGAAAGGAAACATAATAACAACTCCTTTCATCCCCTGGCTCAAATGTTTTTCTGCTCAACCCTAATTTTTGCTAAAACACTTTCAGGCAAAGACAACAGGAAACAGTAAACATGGCAACACCATGAAAATAATTTTCTGATGCACTATTTCTCTCCACGTTCAAAGAGTGAGTTAGTTGTACAAGCTGCAGAGGAAATGCTGTATCATTAAACCCAATGCACACTAAAACAGCCCTCCCTTCGAGCAAAGTGGGTACCCCTCTTCATTTCATAAATCTTGTTTCCAACTAGACTAAAGCCAGGAATTGACTGTCTCTCACATCAATGGCCTGAAACTGGAGCATCACAATAGTACGTTCAAAGGGAATCAGAAGTATCCAACGACAACTTCAGGGGCAGATATGTGATTATAAGTGACAGCCAGATGCCTGGCCTGGCTGCTCTAATACTCAGCAAGACTGCAGATGGTCTTGAGACCTCTGCATCCAAACATCAAATTCCAGTGAATGATAAGACAGATAAACAACAACACCACAAACTGTCAACACAAACGGAAAAAGTTGCTGTGACCGATCAAGATTTCTGTGGTCAAGAGTTGCCAATGTTTCTCCCTCCTTCACCCCCTCCCAACTCCCCCTTTCTCAAACAAAAAGCTTGTTAGTGGTTGAGGGCCCAGCAGGAAATGTTTTTACACCCAGTGCCAAATGCCACTCCTTCACTGAAGCCATTAATATACTTAAATGTTTATATCACTGAAGCAAAAGGGATTCTAATAGAAATTACTTAACATGTAGAATATGAAGATTTAATAATTTGACTAAGTGTATATTACATTTAGTGGACTGCCTCCTCAATTAAGGATTACCTTAAAGGAGCACATTGAAA
Organism: Rousettus aegyptiacus; assembly: GCF_014176215.1. Lineage (NCBI taxonomy): Eukaryota > Metazoa > Chordata > Mammalia > Chiroptera > Pteropodidae > Rousettus > Rousettus aegyptiacus. The sequence goes on from NW_023416295.1 coordinate 44,102,689, forward strand.
TTCAAAGAGAAAGGGAATTTATTTTACTTATCGTTTAAGCAATAACCAGCATGAAACTTTTTGTTCCTTAAATATATGTTTGGCATTGGGGAAAATATGAGTAAATTCTCTTAGCAGGTTACATAACATTTCTTCACATATCTAGATGCAGATATAAGTATTTCTTCATTTCTTCATTTTCACAGATTCTACGTTGTATTATTCTTTGGATAACTGTATTTGACATGCATTTGTGATACATAAACTACTCCAAATATCAAGCCATTTTAATCCAAATATGGATAAAGGATTCTGGGAAAACTTCATACAATTATCTTATTTTGTAAAATTGTTCGAATTTTTAATTAACTTGATGGTACTAAATATTTGCAAAAATAATAGAACTATATTCGACATATTTATTATTTGAGTATCGGGGGATTTTTCAGTGTCATGGACTATTTTTCAGTTTTCATAGCATCTCTTAGAGTCACTAAAAGTTAGGTCTTTTCAAAAAAAATCATTCTTTTTATGAAGTTTTTTAAAGGTGTTTAGATTTAATATTTCATTCACATTTTCTTTTTGCAACATTTTTTTCTATGGATCCAGCGCACACTCCTGTCTGTAGCCATCTGTCCCAAATTCATTTTGAGGTCTCAGCATTCTCAACAAAAAAATGTCAAAACCAGAGGCCTGCCAAGGTAGCTGTTATGAACAAGGAGGCCCTCTCTGCACAGCCAGTCTGACAGTCTCTTCACCTCCATCAGAGACTTCTTCGTGTAGATACACATAGCAGTTCTCCAAACAGAGAAGCATCTTATGCCCTTTTCCGGAAACAACACTTCCAGAAAATATGCTGACCAAGAAGAAACAGCAGGGGTGAGAGAAAAGTGGCCAAAGCACTCGCAACATCTTAACAAGCACTAATTAAATGTCTTGCTTTAAAAATATGGCTTAAGAAAGCCAAATACAATAACTTCTTACAGATGGTTTTAGGAACTAACAAGACCTGGTAGGAAATGGTGAGGTCATTAAGATTAGTGTCCCCAAAGTCTCCCACAACCATTAGTGACTGGAAGTGCTGTGCACTTTAGGAAGAAATGATGAGAATGTGTCTGATGTGATGCTGTTTTTTTCCCCCTCATTTGTCTCTGAAGGTAACTTTGCATCCATTTTAGTTCATTATACAGTCAGTTATTGAAACAGCTAGTCACTCGAATGTAAAAAGGGTATTAGTAGCCTCGAAATGTATTTTTCTGGTGGGGCACAAAAACATCTTGAAAAAAGAATTGTGAACACCAAGAAGGCAGGAACTGTTGTGTTTTTTGGGGGGTTTTTTTGTTTGTTTGTTTGTTTTTGTTTTTTTCTGTCAATACCTCCAGTTCCAATACATTGTGGACATTTGATAACTGTTCATTTTTTGAACAAACATTCCTTCAGTGGTTACACTATGCCAGGCATGGGCTAAGTTTTGGAGATATAGTAAGTCAAAAGACAGACAAGGTACCTACTTTTTGGAATATATAGTCTGTGTGAAGACATTAGTTGAAGAGATGGACAGACGGATGAATGGATGGATGGATGGATGGATGGATGGATGGATGGATGGATGGATGGAAAAATTATTTTTTTTTAGTAACATGTTTCTCAGACACAAGTTTGATAATGTCTTTAAGATTAGACCCTTAGGCTGAGCTCATTCAAAGAAATGTAGAGACAGGTCCTCAGGTGAAACAACTCAAGACAAACCCAGTGGCAGTGACTGGCCCCAGCATGAGCCTGAAAATAGGTGCTGTCCTGACAATTTCAGGTTCAGATGAAAGATGCTAGAGTTAAATGAAGCTGTTAGATCTTAGAGCCTATTCAAGATTATTATTAGCACTAGCATTCTTGATAGAATCCGAAGAAGTGATTCTGTTGATAAAGAAAAATATAGGCCTAATACTTACAAAAAATGTTTTTACCTTCAACGTATAACTAAAAGACTAAACAGGTGTAAATATGTCTGATTCTATTATTAAGAAGAGATATCATGTTTCCAGTTATTTGTATAGTGCTTCTCAGGAAAATAATGTTGCGCTGGCCCCAAACTGCCTTTAATTCCGGCAGGATTCTTGATCTCTGCTGGGTTGTGTTTGTTTGTTTGTTTGTTTGTTTGTTTGTTAAATTGTATTTCCATTTGCCATGTATTCAACTGCTTAATGCTAGTGTCCTACACTTTGTCTGTACTCCTGATGCAAACTGGGGTTCAGCAGCAAAATGATGATTAGAACAAGATTCCATGGAGGGACTGGTGACTGTCACACCTACTTTTTCCAGAGCAGTTGGCTGACTGCTCTGGGGAGAAAAGGAGCATTGAGCTGTGGGCTCTGTCATAGAAGTGTCAGGTAAAGCTGCTCTGTGGGGAACAATGAGTCAATCTAGCCAGGCCATTAAGGAGGCGGGGGTGCAGGAGGGATTCAGGGGGAAAACTCCTGCCAACCTCGATGTTTTCCATAAAAGAATTAGTTGACTGAATTTTCCTTTTCAGGCTGGTTGCTTTGCAGTATAATGTAAAGGAATTTCTGAATGACTGGGTTGATGGGCTAGTGCCCGACCCTACAGAAACTCCTGTGCCATGTCACTCCTGTTTATCAACAACACTTACCAACCACCACCACCACCACTCACAGAAAAAGAATCCTCACCGGAATAAATGGAAGAAAATAAACTTCCTTTGGATGTTGTGTTATTCATTTCATACATGCGCTCAACAAACACTTAACTAAGAAGCTCTTCGGTCTCTTTTGCTGAATAATTCTATACGAGCAAGTTGGTAGGAAAAAAAAAACACTGCCAAAGGAGCTAGTAAGGGGTAAAAAAAGTTACATTAGCCTATAATCTTCAGCCTTGGCAGAGTCCACAGGCTAAAGAAAGCAAGGCTGTTTTTCTCTAATGCCATGGATTGGACAGAGTATTTTTGGTTATGTAGCTGATGAGGATGATGAGCTGATGATGATGGATGGTGGGGTGGTGGCTACCATTCACGCGGTAATCGCTCCCCATAAGACTGGCACTGCACTCAATCCTTTATACTCATTTAATTGCCACAACAAACCTGTTACATAGGATTCATTCCTATTTCACAAATGAAGAAACTGAGGTTCAAAGAGGCTAAGTAAATGCCGTACTGTGGATTCTAACTTTAGTTAACTGCCTCCAAAGCCCACAGAGCTATACTGCCTTTCTCATACGGTCTGGTTGCTTATATTTGAGGCCATGTAATATTCAAGTCAAAAATCTAAGTTATTTTCACTCATGTGTTGAGTATTGGGGTGAATATTTCCGAAACCAGGTCTGGAAGCCCATTAAGATGATCTTTACAAAACGTGCTTAAATGCAACATTCACATAGATGATCCTAATGTTAGTAATACTTTATGGGCTCTAAATCTCAATGTTTGAGTTCTCTTTAACATTGGACCTTTTCAAGAGGTTCCACAGATGTAATGTGCCCGGTCCAAATGGTGCTGTTCTTGAGGGCATTATGCTAAGTGAAAGGAGTCAGACAGAGAAAGGCAAAGACTGTATAATCTCACTTGTATGTGGAATCTAAAAACACTAACCTTATAATAACAGAGATCAGATTTATGGTTGCCAGACGTGGTGTTGGGCTGGCAGTGGGGAGAAGTAGGTGGAGATGGTCAAAAGGTACAAACTAGCAGTTATAAGTTGGGGGGAATGCGATGTACAGTGTTGTATATTTGAAAGTTGCTAAGAGAATAGATCTTAAAATTTCTCATCACAAGGGAAAAATTATAATTATGCCAGGTGAATATTAACTAATTTTATTGTGGCGATGACTTTGCAATACATATGTATATCAAATCATTATGTCGTATAATGACTTAAACGTATACAATGCTATACGTCAATTATATCTCAATAAACTGGGAGAAAAGATATTGCCCTTTTCTCCCAGACAGTACAATTTTGCCCCAGAGCTGGCCCTGTAGCAATCAAGGCAGTCAAGGAGCCCACATATGTGGTGCTTAGCAGTAATGTCCCTTCGAGGTCTGAGAGGCTGGCAGGGAAGAAGAAAGATGGGGAGGAAGGGCAAAGTTAGTGGAGCACAGGGAGAAGCAAGGGAGAAGGAGACAGAGGAAACTGCCTCTTGGTCTTCGTCTCCAGCCCCCGTAGCCAGCACAGTGGTAACCTCACAAAGAGCCATATGCCACCGCCTCCCAGCTGGCCTCTCCCACCACAGGCCAGCCTTGTCCCAGGTCCCTCGGCAGAAGGCTGCTTTCAGAAAGGCGCAGAAGACGCAGGAGCCTTGGTTTGTAGTCTAAAATGTATAAACTGGAGCAAGCCACGAGCCTCTCTAGGTCTCAGTTTCCTCATGTGTAAACATGTAATAATGATAAAGTGCATTTCAAATATTAAATAGCTAATGAAATCATGTATTTTCAATAGCTTTATTGACTTATAATTGACATATAATAAACTGCTCATATTTATGAGATGATGCATTGGAAAGAGCATTCGTAAACCATAAAACTTTCATCTCTACCAGGCTTGGAATTTCACAGTAACATCTCATTTTTAAAGCCATTTTCTGCTTAGTTTTTAAGAACCTTCATAACTGGACTGCACCTTCCCGGCCAACCTCATTTCTCACTGTCTGGAACAGACACTCTGCTACAATAATACCAGCCTTCTTTATTTAACATGCTTTCAACGGACTTTTCCCTGGAACATTAGCATCGACCTGCAAGCTCCTACCACTCATGTGCCAGCATCTTCCTTCTCCTGCGTCTGTTCAGCCCATGAACGCTGAGCATACACTGTCTGCCAAGCACTGTCCTAGGTGCTGGGATGCTTCTGTGAGCAAGAAAGACACGTTCTCTGCCCTCAGGGGTGCTCTGAGAGCTCTCTGCAGCCCAGCTGGTGTCCTCTTGCCACAGTCATCCCTCCCTGGGCAGGTCCTTTCACTCCAGTTCCCTCTCCTCTATGAAATCTCTTTTAATTCCTATTAACTAATTATCCTAGCCTTCTTTTTTTCCTACGGCACTTTTAAGTTGTTTCATATATTTTAGTGTGTAACTTTATTTTGTAAAATTCTCCCAGGTGTAAGCACTGCACAAGAAGCAATTTTTTCATATCCTCGCAATCCAGATTAGACGTACGAAATGCTTACTGATTTCAGAAGAGTGTATCAGGAAGTAGAGGCGTGTGTGAGAAACCTTCTGAGGGAACAGAAACCACCATTGCCTCTCTGTGTCACCTGCACTGTGGGCTGGCTGACCCTTTGGGGAGGGCAGCACTAGGGAGGACTGATTCATGACTTGTCCAAAGCCAACCACAAGGGAAGCCATGCTCAAGGACATCTTCCTGCCGACAGCAAAAGACAAGTGTCTCCTAGCAACCAGATTCCAGTGGCTTCCTGTCATGGAGAGCCTGCCCCTGCTCACTGCTTTGTTGCCTCACGTGGGTTTTGCATTTTGGCATTGCCGATCATTGCATTCATTTTAGATTCTGAAAATTCAGGAATAAGGTCTGATCTGCAGGCTAGCTGACTGCATTACTGCCGAGAATCATTTAATTCATAACATGCTTTCAGCAATCACTCATAACTTTCATGAAATAGAATGTTCGCTCTTAGCTTAAAAGGGTGAATACGGTTTTTTCAAGATCATATTTATATCAAACCAATTGGTCTGAAAGACACATAAAAAGGAAAAAGTATACATTTTTTCCATCAAATAATCAAAAAGTACTCAGAACTTTTCAAAAAAAAATATGTACTATCGTTCAAAACCTGTTAGAGCAATAAACTTTAACTTGGCAAATTTATAGATGTGGAAAGGAAGGCAAGTCAGATTTGAAGAAAATGACTCAAGATCCTTAAAGTTTTGATGGCCGAAGATTATTTCTGCTGCAATATGGCTTGGGCATCAGTTCTCTCAGTGCTCTTTCTAGAGATTTCCAACCCCAGACCTATTGTATATAGTTCTACACTTTTATTTTAGTGGGATTAAATTTAGCAGTTAATATTGCTTTTCAAAGTTTTCTCTTGTTCTTATCAAATATTCATCAAAACACAAAAGTTACTCATCTATTTAAAAACATTATTGGGACTTCATTGTGAAGAGCTCAAAATCACTTCTAAACACAGCTTTAATTCCAAAAACCTTATAAACGTGAGTTAAAATTCTGATTACTTTCCTTTTTCAAAAAGGAAAATCCAGAGAGAAAGGTAAATAGAGTGGCCTGAGTCACGTGCACAGAAGACCGGTGAAACCAGAACGAATCTCCAGCAAAACCACTGATGCCTGCTATTGCTCTTGACTCCTCAGCAGCAAACTGGGGCTGAGAGAATCCTCTGCTTCTTGATTCAAGCAGTGAGCTTGATCCCTATGGAGTCATGAGTCCCCTGGAAAGGTCACTCATTTCCCCCCTTTTTCCCTCCTCTTCTCCCAGCATTACAGTCACAAAGTCATGAGTCAAGGATTAATTTTAACTGTTTTGGTGTTGGTGGAGACTCACTAAGCCTAAAATTGAGCCTTTTCTTCTCAAGTCAAATATGGGGTTTACCAACTAGGTGCCATTGGCTTTCATATTTTTATTATGCAATTTTGACATTTGTCCTTGGGTGGATTTTTACTGAAGAGGTGTTGAATATTTCCCAGAAAAACTCATGGGCTCTTTGAAGTCCTACTTTGGGGTCTGTATATGTTTGTTTCAAGGGTGCAGAATTAATCATGTGGTTAATTTGCTTGCTCGTTACGTGAACTTTTATGTGTATCAAGGCTTTTCTTATTGTCTCCAGTTATTCTTTGTTCCCCTAAATGGTCAGGACACTCAGCGACTATCTTAAGAGAATGAATATCATTAAAGTCTGTAACAAACTTTTGGTGAAAAGGAAAAACTGCTCAGCCACACACTTGTCTGAATTGTTTTCCTAGTTTTCTTTGCCATGTAGCTCATTGACTTGTCTCAACATTAGTTCAAGTAAATTCAGCTTAATCTTAGTTTTACAAAGGGGCTAAAAATTAACCCTAATTTCTCTTCTGGCTCTTTTCAAATATCTACTTGTAGTTGTGGAATGAGTGGAGAATAGGCAAGGCCTTGGGAGGCAGGCCTTTGTCTCACTCCCCTGAGCCCAGGGTTCAAATCACTGCACAAGACACAGATGATTCAAGAATAATAGGCCTAGGTCCCAGTCTTAATTATTTCTATTTCCATCATGGTTTATCCAATAATTGTGAATCACCAAATTGATTAGGGGCTGTATAAAGCCAAATAAATTAACAGGCAGTATAGAATAGTGGTTGACTAACTATATGTTTTACATTTCCATAAAACTGGATTAAACTTCCAAACTGTCATTCACTATCTGTGTGACCTTGAGAAAGTCACTTGACTTCTCTGAGCCTCAGAATCCTTCCCTGTAAAACAGGAATTGTGATAACTACCTATATAAAGGTCAGTGTGAGAGAATGAAGTGAAACAATGTATAAATAATTTAGCTTCATGCCTGCAACTACTGTTTGTTGAATAATAGATTATAATATGGAGTGCTTTGATATGTGTTGGTATATTATTTTTTGGTGTGTTTCTATTCAGTAATTTTTTAATAATTATTTTTTAAATTTATTATGGTGACATCAATTAAAATCCAATAAGTTTCAAGCGTACAATTCAACAGTAAGTCACATATATATGGCATTGTGAGTTCGCCGCCCATAGTTAGATTTCTTTCTGTCACCACATATTTGACCCCTATGTTGGAATATTCGATTATCTCTTCAGTTATCTGTTATTTCTATACAAAGCACCGTGCTGAGTATGGGGAAATCCACCTCAAAATTTGAATTCTCTCTTTCCTCAAAAACTTTATAACCCAATTGCTAATTGAGAGACAACACGGAAACCCATAGAAAAGGTAAAAGAACAATTGGACACAACTTTTCCTGGAGCGCTGTCCTTTCTCACTCAAGTCCAGACCTGAGGCTGACACTAACTTAGGTACTGCCTGAACAACCAGGGCAGTCAATGAAATAGCATTTGACACTCATGCAACAAATATTTTAATATCTATTATGTGCCATTACCTGTGCTAGGTGATAGATATGTCAGAATGAAAATTACAAACATATTTCGATGCATTAAAAACATCTACCTTAGGGGAGGTTTACTTCATAATCTAACAAAACAGACATCTAACTTGAAGGCTGTTATAGCCTTTGAGGTATTATTTACATTGTCCTAGATACGAATTACTTACAAAATTAAAATGTCATTTTATAGCAGAATTAAAATTAATATGCTCATCTTCATCTCCATACTTGGGCATAAATTCCCTTATTTGAAATGCTCTGATATTTGGAGGTCTATAATCTGAACTGTCTTCTCTGCTCAGTCCTGTGTCTCTTGTGTTAAAAGGCAAAAAAAAAAAAAAATGAACCATCAATAACAACCAGAATGGAGGAATAATGTTTACTCAGAGCTTAATGTCATTTTCCACATTCTTCAGCTGTGTTAGGGAAATCAGAGAAAAAGAGAAAAAGTGCCTCATATTCTCAACTGAAAACACTGTAAAAAGAGAAAAATGTCTGCCCAAATAGTCACGGGACATACTTTTTTTTTTTTTTTTTTTTTTAAGGGATGAGTGCTATCCTTCACATTGTCTTTTTAGAACCTAGGCCATCCGGCACACGCAGTAGACTATTAGACCAGGCACTAAGTTTTGTCTGTGGTTAGCAATGACATACAAAGAACAAAATTGCTCCCTTGAAGTTAAAATCAAAGAGCCCTCATGAGCAGCCTTATGTACATCCGAACGGGAAAGTACACATATGTGTGTGGTGGAGGGAATCCAGAGAGAGGAGCATGCTTCCCAGGGGTTGTTTTAAACAATGACAGACTGCAAAATCCAAATGTGATGTGTTGGAACATGAAACACACACACACACACACACACACACACACACACACACACACACACGAGCTTGTGAAAAACATTGCCAAAGTCCCTCAAAGCCAAAGTTTAGAAGAACAGGTGCTCTGGAGGGAGCAACAGTAATTTTAAAACCACTCCATTTATGATTCCATTCCTCATCCATTTGATCACCTTGGCACACTATTTAGGAAATAACAGAAAAAGAAATATGATGTTGGAGAGAGAAAGTTCAATTAAAAAGCAAAGCCACCCACCTTCTTTCTGGGTCAGGAAGTACAATGGCCTTCTTTTGCAGCAAGAATAAACTTAACAACAATGTGTTAAATGATCACATGTATATTTAAAAGAAAAGGAAATGGTCCTTTAAAAAAAAAATGCTGCAATGGCTCAGTCCTCATAGCAAGTCTTACAAAAATAAAAATAAAAATAAAAGCAGCATACTGTGGTTCTTTGACACAAGGCAGATAGCAGAGTCCTCAAGTCACTATTTCCTCGTTTTGCGAAACAAAACAAAAAGCAAGAGCAAAAGGTGCTGTTTGGCAGGACAGGAAGGGCCTTAAAACACCTCGTTCCCTCCTGGGTCCCTCCCAGTTCCTTCTCTCGCTGTGGGCTGGAGAAGCCGTACTGATGAGCACCAATGTCACCATCCGCTGCTTAAATGCTCAAAAATACACTTAGAATGAGAAGAAAGTGACTGACACGGATAAGCTCAGCCAGCCCCACTGCCACTAGAACAGTCTTAAATGCCCACACAAGGAGAATAAAAAGAAAAGCACATTTTGCAATAGAATATTTTTTTTTTATTGATACCGCGGAAAGTCACATGACCCTGCATGTAGCCTTTTAGGAAAACAACCGAAATGGTAAAGAAAGAAGCGGGGGCTGCCTCCTTCCTCCCTCAGCCTCCCAGCCGGGACTGCCGCGTGTCCGCATTCTTCTGGGCGCATCTGTGGAGCTATTAAGTGGGATAATCCCTCTGGCCTTTGATACATTTCTGGACATGATTATTTCATTACTCGCAGTATATCAGTAGGATCATAATAAAAAGGACTTCTGACAACCTGCCAAGAGTTTTGTGGCCTTGTAAACACAAAAGTGCTCTAATAAAATTTTATTAAGTGTTAAAAAGTCATAAAAAGTGAAATAACATAAACTACAAAATTTACTGTCCTCAGCAAATGCTGAAAATATCGTCCACAGTAAAATTAAATTAGCATGTAATAGACAGAGAAGCAGTGTGGAGTGGATTTAAAAGAGGATCCAGGGAAAATGACACTGTAACCCAACCTGGGTCACGGGGATTTAATTCGGATTTTTCTCCCTAAATGGGAATAAATGTGCTGATTACAGACAAGAGCTCCGGGGTTACTGGAGTCTCACACATTGTCAATACTTTGGAAGAAATAATATATTGCAGATTGGAATGAGAGCTCCGGGAGAGGAGCGAGCCTGGCAGGGGAGCCGGCGAGCGGAAGGGCGCCCACTAGGGCGCGCTGCGAGACCGGGAATCCCCGCCCCGGCGCCCTCGCGGCCGCGCCGCTTACGCTTTGCCTTCGCCCCCCTCGAAATCATATTTACAGTTCTTTCTTTCCTCCCCCCACGCCCCCGCCCCCGCCCCCGCCGCGTGACATTTTCTCCAAGTCGGAAAATGTGTAAGTCGAGCTTTGCCGCAGGCGGAACCTCGGGCTCCGCTTTTGGAGACTCGGGGTCCCGGAGTGGGACGCGCTGCCCCCGGCGGTGTTAACCCCGGGGGACAGGGTGGGGTCCCCAGCCCAGCACAGCACCCGGGACCCCGCTGCTCGGCCGACGGAGGCCCAGGAGCGCGCAAGGCCTACGTCCCGCTCCTCCACGGGCGCGGTGCGCTCAGGGCGAGCGGGTCGCTGGCCTCGCCACGAGTTCAAGTGCATCCGCGGGGTTGGCGCCCGCGGCTGTGGGGGCGCGTTACCCCTGCTCCGCCCCTTCGCGGGGGTTCAGGGTGCCCTGCTGTTCCCAGGACCCCTCTCTCCAGCCTTCCTGGCCACGCTGGGCTGCCAGCCTGGGGCGCGAACCGGAGCGTACGGGCGTGGCTGGCTGCCGACTCGCGCCCCTGCGCCTCCCCGGCCCGGGCCCATGGTCTGCGGCCCCCCAAAGACCAACGTGGAGGCTCCGCCTGGAAAAGAAGTCCGACTTCCTCTCCACGCTGCTCCGAGTGGAATCTGGAATCGGCAGGAAATTGCTCAAACACGCAGCCTGAGCCTTTGCAGTCAGCCCTCGCTTTACTGAAGAGAAGCAGCTCCCACCAAAGTCTTGCCTCCCCCTCCCCCCGAAAGTCTCAGGTTTGTAAAGAGGGGTGCAGAGATCGGAAAAGCATTTTCTTCCAGGGAGAAGATGTCGGTGACGGTGCCCGATGAAAGATGGGTGCTTTTTAGCTAGAGGTAATTAGCGAGCCACGTCTTGTTTTGCAGTTCCAGGATGATGCAAATGCTGCAATCTGCGGAGTCGGTGTTAGAAGCGAATTAATTAGAAGTTAGTGAAATGGGCAGTGACACATTTCATGGTTTCATTTTTCCTCAGGGATGTCCAAAGTTTTAAACTGTATTTAAGAATTAGCTATGTTTTGCCAGAAAGTAAATATTTTTAAGTAAACCTGTTGCTAAAGCCCAGAAGAGGTAAATTAAAGTTACTACATAAGATCCTCCAGGTTACTAGGATGAGGATGCCTTATATTTTTCATTTTCCAGATGGCAAGAGCATGGTCAGGGCAAATGAAGCAGCCAAGGATGTTTTGATAAGCAATATTCACTTGGCACTTTTAGTCTAAAATAAATATAGTAGGAATTAATAGCCACATGATTTAGATCTTTTGTTACAAGTTATATTTTTAAAAAGTGTTCTTTAACTGTGTGTGTGTGTGTGTGTGTGTGTGTGTACGCGAGCGCGCATATACACACACACCCTGTTTAATTGTCACCTGCAAAGTACTGAATTTGAAATAGCTTGGCCTGGAGCATGAGAGTAAAAAAAGTAAACAAATCAGTTTAAATGTTGTTTGACATTTTCTATCAAAGGCTTTGATATCTAATAAAAACAGAATTAAAAGGAATGGATATAAATAATAAAATTTTCTTTTACTCAATTTGCCTGCCTAGGGAGAGGGTACAGATGACATGTCCATGACTCGTTTTTTGAGCCATTCCCTGAAGATAGCAATCGTGAATGCTGTGAGTCAGTGTTGCCTTTTAAAATGAAGAGCACGTATGTTTACAGAAATATAGAAACAAACATTTTGCTATATAGGATTTTCTCTCAAGTTTTGTATTTAAAATTTTATGATAAACATTTCTTTATTGATTTATGAAGTTCAAAAGGAAATTTTATACTTGTATTATTTTCTTCTGTGTTCACATTTCAGATTGAAGTTCATCGGTCCTTTAGAAAAAATATTTTCATAACTATTAAAAACATCATGACTAGTATTTTTAACTTTCTTCAGGAAGATATATCATGCTGTAAATAATTTCTAAAAAAAACTTAAACAAGATTAATACAACCTTATTCAAAGAGTTTAGTGATGTGGATTTCCAAACTTATACAGTATATATAAATTGTAGTATCAAAGGTTTTTGTAAAGAAACTTGGGAATTAATATATTTTAAATGAATAAAAAAACATGTTTTAAAAGGGATCTCTTACACTATTATTCTCTCCCTTAAAAAAAATCAAAGACTATTTTTCTTTCTATAAAAATGCTAGAAAATTATTACCATAATAACAGTCTGTCAAGATAGTGGATACTTTTGAACGTATTATAAAGAAAAAAATTTTCTCAGCCCTTTATATGTTTGAAGTACTTGAAAAGGCAAGAAGTTTGTAAAAACATTTTACTACTGAAATCTACAAGATCATTAAAATGTGCAAGTAATTTATTCTAAGTGACTGAAAAGTATTTTTTTCCAACTGTTTTTCACACTTTGACATTTTTATGTGTACTTTAATTAGTACCTTTCTTTTAAATGTTCCAGATATTTTGTTATATTAGCTATATGAGAAAAGCATTATTAGAATTTGTTGTGTTTTACTTTCTGCATAAACAGTTGAGATTTTGTTTTAATCTTTTATAGTTACATGGGATAAATTTGAACATGTTGGAATAAAAAACAATCCAAGTTCATTTTTCTTTCCAAAATTTGCCATTGATCCTGATCTTATAGTTTTTATGCACACAAACTGCTATTGAAATCAATTTGGACAGTTTAAGGGAAAATTAAAGACAGTGCAAGTTTTATATGGAAGAATATATATTAAGGTATAAAGTAGCTAATAGCCAAAATTAAATCAGAAGATGAACTTGTAGCACTCATTTGGATGACAATTTTAAAGTTAGTTTTGCAGTAAAGGAAGGATTTAATTGAGCTCTGTGTTTATGAATATCTAAACTATTCTACCCTGCAACTTAAAAACTCAATAACCAGATATCAAATTTATGTATTTTTAAGATGACTAAGAATAAGGATATGAGAAGCAGATTGGCTTCATGAAAGAAAGAAAGCATTTAAAATTGTATTTTAAAATACAAACTTAATTTCAGTTTCTGACAGAAATCTTGTGACCAGCTCATCAGTTTTCCAGATCAGTTTTAAAAAAGTATGTAAAAACTACTTTTTCCACATTAGAAGTTCATATTTAAGTTTCCTTAACTGCAAAATCACTCTAAAACAGAATGTTTTATGTTAAAGCCCATTTCATGTGTTGGTCCCATTGATTACATATGAATGTATAAAAATCTTGTTTAAAGACCAGTAAAAGTGAGGAAATTCCAAGTCAAGCTGGCTAATTCCATTCATAATTCATCCCGAGTGCCTGATTTAGGAAACTTGCAAACAGTTTATAGCTGTTCATACAAAACAAGTTGACTTACTTTGTAGAGCAGGGCAGCAGAGTTAACTTTGACCTTGCTCAGAGAGGCTCCAGTTGGTAAATCTATAGACTGTAGGATAAAGTTTTTGGTTCCTCAGGAATTTTCCAATTTCAATCCTTTTTTTTTTTTTTGGATTTTTGCTTTTTGAAAATGTAAACACGGAAGGACAACTTTTGTGTTCTGGAATAGAGTTGACTTTCACTCGCTCATTTCCTTCCTGTTGCACATTGTTCAGTAATTTTTCTGAATGCTGGGGATCAACAGAGGCCCCGCAGTGAGAAAATGGCATAAACCATATCTCTGTCCTCCTCAGCCATCCCTCTTGCCAGCCCTGCTTTTATTTTGAGCAAACTGAACAAGAATTTAGTACTTATACTCCCATGGTTGCAACATCTACAGCCCAATGTACTTTTGAGGATTGGCAAGAAATCCATCTAGACTTTGCATTCTAAGCTGGGGGGGTGGGGGCTGGGGAGGGAAATGATTGGGGAATCCTCTGCCTTGATTGGGAAGCATCCAGGCTGTCTTTCAAACCCAAAGCAATTCATCTGCTTATTTTCCAAGGCTGTGCTGCAGGCAGATGCCTTCCCTTAGTTTTGATATTCAGGAAAATATTAGAAAATTTTTATAGAGTTTTTAAAGCATTCCGCATAATTGTAATTTAAACCAGGCTAATTTTAAGGATGAAAACTAGCTCAGAGAGAGGCTGTACACAGTAACTGCAATCTGATTTGAACAGGAGTGACTTTTTGAAGTAAGATCTTAAAAACTTGGGTTTCCGGTGGAGAAAGCTGCCGTCTATTTAGAGTAGGAATCCTTAGAACCAGTTAATATCCACCCAACACGGTTCAATAAACTGGAACAAACATGACACTGAATTACTGGCTCCCCGTTTTCCTGAATGTAGGTCATTTTGTGTCCTTACAATTTAACGTTTGAAGGGATTTCCTGTCTTTGAAGTATAGCAGTTTGTCACCTGTTTGGATAGCCTCCTTAAAAGTTGGGGCTCTGCTCCTGCTTTGAAAGACTTAGTGACTCCATGTTCCCTGGCTCAGGTTTCCCAGCTCACTGATACCTGCAGCTGTGGAACTTTTCTTACAAGTCAGCGCCTGCAGATCCCATATTCCAGGCTTCATTCCTCTAGATCAGAGCCCACAAGAAAAGCCCGGAGCCACACACTCACCTAGGTAAAGCCATAAAGAGGTAAGCTTTCATAATGAGGAGCCCTATGTCAAAATTCATAGATTTTGAAAACTGGAGTAACTAGTGCTCAGGCATTAGTCTCATGCTGGTTCAAAAGACAACAGGTGCCAAATGTACCATAGTGGGAGAGACCCATTGAAGTAGTCACTCACATTTAAATGTGCTTTTAAAATGTGGTATTTCTTACTTAAGAATGCATACTATTTCATCACCTTTTACAATGTAGATCCTAAATATTTCTAGTAAAAAAATTACTCAATAAGAAAATGTCATTCGCAAATGAATAAAAAGACAATTGTGAATTCTTTTTAAGAGCTGTAAGTACAAATGTATTTTTACCAAATAATGCGCCATGTGCCAAACTTCTTTGTCAGCACGAACATACACTACAAATGAAAGCTCTTTGCATGTATATAAATGACTCTGTTTGTCTTTAGCACAATCACCCACTAATCACTGCAAAGATTCAACTTGTTCTCCTTTAAAGAGGTTCACTAATTGATTGAAAGCCTGGGCACAAATAAGCCATCTTCACAGTATCCCTCTCCAAGAGAGTTTTCACCTTAATATTAATATTAAGTAAACATTAAGAAGTTAGTGTAGGGGGAGGGGTTCTTTACAGAGAACTGGTCTCATGTGTTCATAAAATTAAGATATTCTGATAAGTGAGGGGGGAGGAAATTAAAATAGATTTCAATATCTATTTCGTTTATTTTTTTTATTATATCAAGTGATTTTATTTTTTTATTGTTTCAACATCTATTTTGAAATAATAGTTTCTGTTTTGGTTTAAGGTTACAATCAAATAAGATCATGATCAAAGGGGTTTAGAGCTAAATTCTGTATGTGATTCTTTCATAATGAATTAGAATGTGATTTTGATGACTCAGCATTTTCTTTTTGTAGCTATATTAATCACTTTGACCCATCTAATTTCTCTGGAAGAAATTGTAGCCATTGTGACTGAGCCTGCTCTCCTGGGTGGCTTTCTAGCTAGTAGTATAGGTATCATTTGAAAAAACAAAAAACAAAAAACCACATCACCTTCACAAAGCTTCCGTCCAAAGGGCACACATCTTGCATTGCTCACAAAGCTAGCAGCACTCTGTCTAGCCAAGAAGGGAGACTCAGATTAATGCATTTGTCTCAGGGTTTTAGTGATCTTCCTTGTCCTTGCTCTTGGCAACTATAAGCCAAGTATGTGACAGTAGCAGAACAGATTCTATAGTTACCAAGTGAAAATTCTTTAGTTACACACTCCTGCACCTTTTATATGGGTAAAATGTTCCAATTTTTCCTGGATTGCATCACAAATGATGTAAGAACAAGACAGTTGGAAACAGTACTGAACAGCTGAATCTCTCTGCAAACTCAGAGCTCTTAAAAACGCTTTGAAGTCACACAGCTGCTCTTTCTTTTTTTAATTGTCTTCAGTGAAACACCAAAACCTCCATAATGTCTACCTTAAAAGCATCAGGAGTATTTTAATTAGGTAGTAACTATCTATATTTTCCTTCTGATAAAAGGAATTAAGAATGAAATTTTATGATGATTATAAACTGTATTACCTACCTAAGGGACAAGAACAATTATGGAAAATATGTCCCTACATATTTGTCATGAATATGAATTTAGACTTTTAAACCATTCATCTTAAATGTTCGAGCAACTTATTGAAGTTCATAAAATAATATTCACATAATGATAACAGGGTAACTTATAATCATGATGGATATTATATCATCAATATTACAGCAGGCTCCTTGCCAAATAGTGAAGCTGACTTGGGCTTTGCCTATTGGGCTTATGATAAAAACAGATACACTATGAAAAAGATAAAAGATGGTAACAGATTTAGGGTATTTGAGTCTCTGAGATCCCTTTTTGGTCAATGATTGTTTTAAAAATGCCTTTAACATATATCCTCTCTTCCTCCTCCTGCTCCCTTTTCTTCCTCTTGTTTTTTTCTTTATTGTCTTCCTTTCTCCTCTAATTAAAGTTACAAATCATGAGAAAGAAAACTGATGTTTGAAAAACATGAGAAACTGGTGAATTGGACTTTGACTACTAAATATTAGGAGTAGATCTGATAGGAAGGAAGGAAGGAAGGAAGGAAGGAAGGAAGGAAGGAAGGAAGGAAGGAAGGAAGGAAGGAAGAAGGAAGGAAGAGAGAGAAGGAAAGAGAGGAAGGAAGGAAGGAAGGAAGGAGAGAGAAGACAAGAAATAAGAAGTAAGAAGAAAAGGAAGAAAGAAAGAAATACAAACGAAGAAAAGAAGAGAAACACGGATGCGAAAAAACAACCCGACAGACAAAAGAAACAGAACGAAGCACTAACCTTCAGAAAGTAAGTCTTATTGAAGGAGGAAAGAACAAAAAAGAAAAGAAAGAAGAAAGAAAAGAAAGAAAGAAAAGAAAAGAAAAAGAAAGAAACACACATTCATTAATGACTAGCAACTGTTTGAAGACAAGTTTAGCTTACGTGACTATTAATCCTCAGCCCAATTTCAGCAGGGTCCAGGATGCCGGTCCCCTTTGAAAACGAGATCACTGCCGGCTTTGAGTGGATGCCACCTTCCGGCCCTCAAGCTCACTTAACTGTCATACTAAACTTTGTTAATGAATTGAAGATGACTAGAGAAACTGCAGAATTTCCACGATGTGGGCAAAAACGGGCATGCTAAATGAAGGAGCTATGTTTCTACATTTTACTTAGGCCCAGCCCTGCAGAGTCCTAACAGTTGCCATTTGAATACTTACTGTATATAAGCAGAATAAAGCCACTTGGAGTCTATATAGTATTTAACTATAACTAGTTTGTTCCACTTAAGTATTGGTACTTTTTAGGAAGACTTGCCTCTGTTATTATTATATAGAATACCCAAAAATTTAACCTCTGCCCATGGGCCTGGGTTTTTGTTCTCACTTCTCTGTGTGATCTGTAGCAAGTTACTTAACTGGTCTGAGCCTTGGTTTCCTCATTCACAAAAGAATGGCAGTAACGCTTCTGCGCAGTGTGTATTGCTTGGCCTGATATTCAGAAAGCATGTGGAACACAGTTTGCAGTGAGTAAATGTTACTGGAGTTGCACGGGGGAAAAAAATTAAATTTTCGATCGCACAGTTTTTCATTACCTAAAATTTTAAAGATCTTCCAGAAAGAGAGAATATCTAAATGCACAGTTATAATACTGGCATCTCGTTTATTCTCAGAAATATAGCCCTGAACTTAAACCCAAGGTTCCAGTGTCAGCCAAGCTTCTCTCCTCCCATCACAACCTAACAAAATAGTTTTATGTAACACAAAGGAACTTAATTCTTTTTACTCTAAATGATAACTTTTACTTAGAGAAGTCGGGTTAAAAACTGACCCCGAGGCCATGAAGTCCACAATTTCCTTAAAGAAAGAAAGAAACAAAGCGAATAAGAGAAAAGGATTTACTAATTCGTGCTGGGGCCTGTGACTAACGTAAGAACGGCAAAGCATGTGCAACTATTTTCTAATTTGTGTTTTCTAAAAATTCTTCTGGGAAGTGGTTTTATGTGCCAAGATTCATTCCATGATTAGTTTATAAACTCTTAAATATAAGGACCCAGAATAGAAATGCTGACGTACCTGTAACTAGAACTGTGTGATTGGCATCCCTGTCATGCTGTAACTGATAAACAAAATAAACTTAGGCTAATTGCTGCATAGTTTAGGCAACAGAGAACCTGTGATAACGTTTACATGTGAACATATTAAAACAGTTTGACAAACTGTTTGATCTAGATCCGCACTGTGAAGCCCATTCATTGTTCTCTCTCAATGAGGCCTCAGTAAAACATCATCGAATCTTCACTAAGAGGTAGCTTACTGCAATATACTGAGATTTTTTGAACTGGAGTCAAGAGGTACCACACGATTTTCTGTTGGTCCATTCACTGGTACTTGAGAGCTGATGGGAAGACACTGCGAGAGCACATGAATGAAGTAATTAATGAACCTGTTCATATTATTCTCAAAACAACAACAGAAAGAAATGCTATGACATCTTACTCCAGTAATAGAGCTGTTCCTGCATATTTCGCTCCTTTATTTTGGACATTAATACTGACCATACTGAGGTTTGTGGTCATTTATAAGTCAGCCAAATTTCACTGAATTTTGGTTTTCAGGTCGTACTGGGTATTCTTGTGGTAATTGCCTAATCTGGGGCTATATTTGAAATTTGCCTTTAACTTGTGGATATTTTGCATTTGTTTTTTACAAGTGCCCAGCCATCTTAGAGGGCTTTCCAATCATTTTTTTTTCTTTTTATCATGAGTTCACTTGACTAAATTATAGTAACTCCAAAGCTTAGTTCTTCCCCCTGATTTTTCCTGCTGACCTACATATGAGTAGATGTCCTCATATAAAAAGTGTGACTCTTTAAACAGTCATTGGATGATTGCAGAATAGCAGTGTGTATTCAATAATCTGGGCCTAAATAAGTTGGTACATCTTGGAAGACTAGGGTCTTCTATATGTTCTCATCCTTTCTCTAAGTGGGTGAGAGAAGGAGGGTGGGATGCAGGGTCCTTGTTTAAGAGGAGAGGACATCCTACTTGGGGTGATAAGGTATTGAGTTATTCAAAAAAGTAGACCATTAAGAGCTAATGTGTGTGGTGTGTACCTTAGTGCTTTAGGAGATCAAAGGAAAGAGAGCTTAATGAGGACACAAAGCACATGAAAGTTTCTCCAGAAGAGGTGGGCTGCAGCTGTGTTTGGGAAGGGCAGATAGCCTTGGATGGGTGAAGAGAACGTTTCCAATAAGGGGAACATGGTGGGTGAAAATGCTGAAGCAGGAATGAGCTCGGTATGTTCCTAGAACTGTAAGGATCCCAAGAAATTGTTTCATTTGTACCCTCTGTGCTTACTATTTTTGTTTGTTCAGAGTCAGCAGTTCTCACAGACCGATTTGACAGTCTGTGCACTCTGAAGTCTGCTTCATTTCAGCTTTTCGTCTTCTGTCAAATCTGATTAAAATACTATTCTGGGTCATGTTGTTTCCCCACTTAAAACCCCTATGTGGCTCTCCATTGCTGAATCTGTAGATTACTTACCTTCAGAACAACCCCTGCCCCAGCTTCACTGCACCTGTGGACTGTTCTCATTTCTCACCACCCAGTTTCAGCCTCCTGGAACCCACCATGTTCTCTCTTGTCTCTGGCTTAAGACTCAGTTAAGCATCACTTCTGCAGAGACCAGGTCAGGCTCCTCTGCCACTCACTCTCACAGCTCCCTGCAGTAGCACATTTTGTTTTAATTACATACTTTATATCTGCCTTTTTCATGAGACCATAAAGTCTTGCAATGGGAAACCATTGGCTTGATCATGAGTAGCCAGCACAGAGCCTGGCCCCAATCATTCATTCATTCATTCATTCATTCAAAAATTCCTATTAAATACCATGTGTTAGGCCCTAATGCAACAGGGAGCAAAACAAACAACTCTCTTTCCTTACATTCTATTTATGGAGACAAACACTAAAACTAGCTAAAAATAAAATATATGTATATATGTATAGTCTAGCAATAAATGCTTGGGAGAAAAATAAAGCCTGGAAAGAAGACAGACAGTGCCTGATACAGGGGGAACTTTAGGCAGGATAGCCAGGCAAGGCCTTACTGAGATGGGGAAGTCTGAATGAAGACTTGGAGGAAGCAAAGGGATGAGCTATACAAATCTTGGGGAAGAGCAGCTGGACTTAGGAAACAGCAGGTGCACAGGTGTGGCGTGGTGTGCCCCAGGAGCCTACAGAGGTCAGTGGTCTAGAGTGTAGACAGCAAGGGGGAGAGGTAAGACCCGAGGTCAGAGCATGAGGAGAGCAGTGAGGGAAGAGCATTAATCATGCACATAAATAAATGGGTGTAGGACTGTTGTTTGCTATTATTTAATATGTGCATGTTAGAGGAGACCCAAAGAATCTTGCTGTGTCCTTTCTGTTTTAAAAACTATTTTAAATGATAATTTTAATGACTTAATACTAGTAATTCAAGCTCAGCTATCATAAGTTTGTTGAGTAAAAGGATACCAACACAATCAAACATCCCCAGGGGTCTTACACAAAATACAGTATGTGACATGATGAGCACATGGCCCCAACTCATGTCTTTGTGGGAGATTCATGTGTGGAGATGAAAACGCAAAAGTGGGTAACCAGTTACCAGAGAATCAGTTTCAGAATCCCCCTTAATAGAAGGCTGGAGAGTACATGATTATCTAATAATAACCACATAGAAAATAGTTGTCGTTCTGTTGTTTTGATTCAGTTCTTCAGCAGCCTTATTCTTTGGTTACCACTGGTATATTTAGCAATTAACTACTTAAGTAACTACTTCACCAGGTAACACTCAGCACCATAATTAATGAAATACATAGCTACTCCGTGCACAGGGAGTATTAGACATGCCAGAAAGGGGATGCAAATGGAAAGAGTTCCTTTTGGGAACCACCTTCCCAGAGTTCCTAACTTGTGTGGATCACACAGACCCCTGTGTACAGGACATTTGGGCCAGGCTAACGGTGCGGAATGTCACTCGGCACGCCTGACAGGCTCCCCTCACCCTGCGCTTCATCAGCACACACCACGCACCAGCTTTTCTTCTCTCTGCCAGCTGTTCAGACCCTAAGAATGGAGCCTCCTAAGAAAAAGGTACAGGAGAAGCAAGAAGTAAGGGCTGGATGTACACCACATCTTTCGAAACTGGTAAACTCACAGGAGAACAGCTTTCCAAGCCTAGGGCTTGGTTTCAACTCCACACAACAAAGACAGACAGTCTTCATAATGTTCGTCCAGCATGTAGGCCCTACCAAAATTTTCTGACTGCCGTAGCATATGACATGGCACAGAGAGTATAAAGTCCCTAGAGAAATAAATATCACTATGCACAAAGCTATGGATGCTCAAGAACTTCAGAAGAGGGAAAAATGAACAGACAGAATATCTGCGAGGTGAATATTCATGCCTCTGTTCTGACCGGAGGCTCAAAGTACAGTGTGTGAGGCACCGACTGCTTCTCAGCACAGTGTTATCTCCTCCGCACTTGATTGAAGTTTTGGGCCTTCTTTGCTTTTCTCTGATCTCCACCTTTTGTCATTGTTCATGAAGGCACTTGAGCTTCAGTTTGGTCTGAAATCCTATGGTACTTAGAGCTACATGATCAAAGTCTGTTGTAGGCATTTGGGCTGGTGCCAGCAGAGTTCAGGTTGTGCTTCAAACGGGGCTTCAAGTGCTTCTCAGCCATGGATAAGAGCTGGCTGGGTTTGATCTTGAACTACGTACATTTGGGGAGTCTCAGGTCCCTTGTTGATAAGCCCTGCTTGGCAGAGCTCTGCTTTAATTAACATGGCCCTCGGGTTGCTTCGATTTCCCATATTTCAGCACCTCACTGGGTGTGTAACCTTATCTTTCCACTTCATACACATGATGGATCTGAAACGGCACAGGTGAAGTTTGTCTTTGACTCGACAGCTGGATTACTTCCAAGATTCACAACTACGGAAGGAAAGTCCCAAATCCCAGCTCTTCTTATCATTTGACATTTTATGGAGCAGCCATAGTAGGTGAGATGCTAATATGGTTAGACACGCTTCCAGTAAAATGAACTTACTGCTTAAAAGTTTGTTCATTTACTAAGTGTAAGTGTTACAAGCAATGGAAATAAAATTTAAAAAATGATAGATGGTACTTGGAGTGACAGTGAAATGTCTCTCTAGAAGCTTGGAGAAAGGGCAAGTGGTTGACCTCTGAGCAATAAGCTACTTAAATGAATACATTATTGAAGGAGACAAAATGTTTTGTTACCTTTTGGGAAAAGTGGTTTCAGAGGAAATAGGAGGTTAACCCAGAGTCCTTAGGAGCACAAATACTGCAAAATAGTTTTTGAATCCGTCTGGAACAATCTTTGATAGCCATAGTGCACGTTTCACTTTGTTTATATCTGCATTTCTCTTAAACGCTTTTTTAAACCATTAAAGTTCATCACCAACCCCAGCTTATTTTTTTTTCTTTAAGTAATACTCATTAGCATCCTGAGGAGTTGATTTGTAAAACATACCTACTCTGGGAACACAGCATGGCCCAACCTAAAGAAAGAATGTGCCCTCAAAGGAGGTGCCCAGGACACAAAATAGATCATCAGAGAGGCAGCATTTGGTGATTTCTCTAGAACTGTCACTAGAGAGAGAGGAGGATGGGGGCGAGGAGGGGAATCACTCCAGTCATTAGAGATAGTGTGTGTGTGTGTGTGTGTGTGTGTGTGTGTGTGTGTGTGATTTGAAGTGTCATCTGTCCTTACCATGGTCTGCATGGACCATCTTTCAATACCATTCACTTTCTCTTTTCAGATTTCTGAATAATGACACAGCTTCTCAGATGATGTGATACCAGGAAGGCATTGCCATGGATAGGAGAAAAGGTATCCTGCACTCTGGAAAGCGATAGCCTCCATATGGATAGTCAGCGTTCTCACCTGTCAATTTCTTATGAGTTAACTAGGGGATGACCGTCTCTGAATATCCTAAAAAGACTTAGGTAAAAGATAAAAGACAAATCATAGCTTTGCTGCTTATTAAATGTATAATCGTAAGCCAGGCTCTATGCCCCTATTTCTTCATTTGTATATTGGGCTTACTAAAACATGGGATTGCTGTATTAAACCAAATAGCATATGCTTAGTTCTTGTAAAACCATAAGCATTCCATGAATGTATTTAATAATAAATTTCATTTCTATTATTAATCCTTATTTCAGAGATCAACAGACAACATGATTTTACAATGTGCTAGCGCTCTTTGAACATGTTCATCAAAAGACCATTGCTAACAAAATGCATGTTGCCGTCTTTCATTTACCATTGCAAAGACAGAGTCAAGGATTCATAGCTGTCACTCAGGCGTGACTCATCTTGCAAAACCCAGAGAATGTAAATTTAGTCCCTGCTTTAAGAAGTTTACTCCCTGTTTGTGGGTCTGTGATGGCAACATCGTTACCTGGTCAAAGAAGGCTGTAATGGATTTTTTTTTTTTCCTGAAAGGTGATTTTTAAATTTCTGGAAGAAAAGAGGAAGTCTGATGGCATAATCAAAGAAGTCTCATATAATGGGGGGAAGTCACTGAGCTGGGGTTGGTAAACTGAAGTCTGCTTACACATTCAAAAAAATATTCAGAGTTCTCATTTTCTTCTACCTCTCACTTTGGGTGACACCATGTATCTAAGTCATAGCTTCTCTTTTTTATTAAGCTATAATTGACATATAACATTATATTAGTTTCAGATCTACATCATAGTGATTTGGTATATGTATATATCGTTAATTTATCACCACAATAAATCTAGTTAACATCCCTCAGCACACATTTTTTTTTCTTGTGATAAGGACTTTTGAGATCTACTCTCAGCAGTTTTCAAATATACAACGCAGTATTATTAACTATAGTCACCATGCTGTACATTACATCCCCATGACTCATTTATTTTACATCTGGAAATTTGTACCTTTTGACCCCCTTCACCCATTTCACCCACTCGCTACCCCCATACCTTCCTATTCTTGAAAATGAGTGTAATAATGCTTTTTCTACCTCACATAATATTGTTAAGACAAAATGAGAGACATATGTAAAAACAAAAGAATGTCTATACATTGCAAGATTTCTACCCTTTCTCCTAGACCGTGAGTTCCTAGAGTGTCTCTTAGAGTAGGCAGGCACTCATGCTGAATGAATGGATATGCTAATTATCAGCTGGTTGGTTGGAAGTACTGAGTAGACCCAATAGCAGAAACTACACCCTGGAAGACAACACCAGCGTAGAGCACATAGGTAAGAAGTGGGCTCCTCAGAAGCTCTTCCTGTCTATGGCTATGGAGAAAAGGGAATTTAAACTGGGAGAAGAGGTCGCCTGAAGGATTCCTGTCCAGGTCTTTATTCTGACAAAAAAGACAGTGGGAAAAGGTCCCAGTTTTCTGATGCTGTGAATACTCATCTGAGTAAAGCAGGAAAGTCAGGTGAAATTGGTTAGGGTGTTCTGCTCAGTGTGGCTGAGTGTGATGGATGGTGTGGTGTGCTGTTTATCTAGCGCAGGTTGGTATTTCACCTCTGTTTTCATTAGACTGATGGTAAGGTAATAAGTCTTTCCTCTGGCTGGAAAATCTGTCTTCAGCCATTTGTTGATCTTGAATGGGCACTTCAGGTGCACAGATATCACCCTAAAGGAGATTTTGAATGAAAAATAATGCTGGTCGGTGTCCACCAAGCTCTCACTAGACTTGCTGCGGTTACTAGGTACACCGTCACATTTACCCAAAGAGAGCCCACCTAAGAGACGGTGAGAGGTAGCTATAGGCAGGAGACAGAGTGAACATCATACTTTGCTTCTTTAGGAAGACTCGAGCTTATCTTTAAATTAAATTAAAGCAGTGCAGTCTTCGTGGGGTGTTTCCATGAAGCAGTGTGTTGCAGTGGGAAGTGCCCCAGACTGGGCCTTGGAAATCTCCTCTGTGATTCTCGCGCTGGGCAGATCTCTAAAAATTGCTGAGCCTCAATTTCTTTATCTCTCAAAGGAAGATAGTAATTGTGTATGCGGTGGTTTTAATTGAAAGCACTTATAACATAGCTTTTAGTTTTTCTCCAAGGCTGGTAGGAACAAATTGAAAACAGTGACAAAGAGATACGAGATATTGACTAGAGCTCATCCCTGTTTCCAGCTTCTTTGACCAGGAGCATAGAAGGCACAAGGAAGTTGCTGGCTCCTTGAGCAGTTGTCAAGGAAGCCATCTCCCCACAACTAACAGGACAGCTCCTTCCAAGCAGTGTCCTGGGTTTGTGAGCTGAAGAGCAGGTGATAGGACTTCTGTTTCCATGCAGTTGCCCCATCTAGAGAAGGCCTGCCGAAAAGTTTCATCCACTCAAAACAGTGCTGTAGTTGGGCCATTGGGAGAGACAGTCAGAATCTTGGACTCCCGGCCTCACCTCTCGGCCCTTCCACTCAGAACGGGAGCCCCTTCTCTCCCATCAACATGTGGGGACAGCTCATTCATCATATCTGTACCATACACAGGTCACTTGAAAAATGGTTCTTATGTAATATAACTAAGGTGAATATATATCCTGATTTGTCCTTAGCAGGCCAGTTTATGTTTTGTGCCAGAATAAATATTATATCACTCCCATTAACTCTCAAATTGCTGAATTTGGATAATAAATTATATGATACCCCAAAAAACACAAAAGACTTGTTTTTCTGTGGGCACCTTCTCAACTCCCAATGCATACCTTATGCATATTGCTCATATCTTCTCTGCCATCAGCTTAGTAGAGTTATGATATACAAATAAACTGTAACTTTTTAATTTTCACACAGCAATCTGATTTTATCAATATTATCAGGGCACTCCTCACTTGAGAGGGGAGCCATTATGAAGAATTGTGGTTAATAAAGTGTGATGATTCTAGTGAGGAAGGATTTTCCCCCCAAATACTTCTGTGAGGATCAGCAAACATAACTTTTGTGAAGTGCCAATCAAATGTAAGCTACTATTTCCAATAATTCTAACATAACAATGTCAACTAATGAATTCTTTTTATTCGTTCTTCAATTAAGCAATTATTTAATAAATATTTGGGTAATGTTTCCAGAAACTATGCTAGATACTAGAAATATAAAAATGAAAGACAATCTCTGACCTTAATGAATGTACAGAAAAGGGGACAGAGACAAGCCAGTGATGACGGTCTGGCACAGAGGCACAGAGCAGGGGCACCTAACTCGTTCCCAGGCTACAGGGAGCGGGGAGGGAGGGCGGGCTTCCAAGGGCAGTGATGTGGAGTACGTCTTGAAGGACATGTAGGAGTTAGCCAAGGAGAGAGGTGTGAGAAGCTTTCTGTTCGGATCTGTTCTAATATTAGCAAATAAAATAATAAAAGCAAATTAGAAAGTCAAGACACATTCTTTTGCTCGAACATTGATATCTGCCTGTTGATTCTAAAGGAAGCTGTTGCTAACAGCAGAGAATTTGGGTGGTCTGGAGGACTCAGTGGTCAAATAAGCTTTCATACCTAGGAGACTCTTAAAAAGCTAGAATTCTGTAAAAGCACTTTCCATAGAACGTTGTGATCCACATATGGAATTTTAAATTTTCTAGTAACCACATTATAAAAGTAAATACAGGTGAAATTAAATTTTAATAATATGTTGTGTTTAATCCAGTATATCCAGAATATCAATATTTCAACATGTAATCAATATAAAAATGAGGTATTTTGCAATCTTGTTTTCACATTAAGATTTCAAAATCCAATGTGTATATTACACTTAGAACACATTTTAATCCGTAGTAGCCACGTGTGGCTCATGGCTCTCATATCGAATAGTGTAGTTTGATAATATCAAATCTCACTGTGGTCACAAATGAAAATGAACCCAAAGTGTCCTGGCTGGGCTTATTTATGATTATTAATTCCATCACTTATATAAATAGTATACCCAAGAAGGCAGAAACAAAGATTCTACCAAGATCTATGCTATGTCTCAGTTATTTCTCTCATGCTTGACAGCCAGCAGTTGATAATGACAGACCCTTACCTCATAACCAAACTATGATAGAATCTTCAAAATATAAATGTTTGAATTGTGGGTGCAGTCAGAGCGTCTGGGACCTCACAAGTTGCTTATAGATTTCATTACCACAGGGGCCAGTTTGTGATTTTTCATCTGTGATACAACTTGGAACCATTGATTCCATCACAAAAGGTGTGGTCCTGGCAAACCTTCACACGTAATTTCACTTATGACCTTTTTTTCTTATTGCAATAGTCTCAGTACTATTTGTATACAGTGTGTTATCATTGTGTGAGCCAAGACAAAAGAATGATATTAGAATGAAAGTCCTGCTAATGATTCATCCTTGGGAAGGCAGCAGGCTCTAGGTCTCAATTTCTTTCTCTATGCAATGGCAATAATAACTTTGGCCTCAAGGTCTTAGTTCCATGAAGATATAAACAAATCCTTCTCATCTTTCTGCTTCTCAGTTTAGCACAGTGCTGATGATTGCAAAAGATTTCTTCAGTCTCTAGAAGGTGATACAGGGCCATCCAGTGAGTTGCTTTTTCTCTATTCTCTTTAGTGGGTCACTCATGGTTTGTGACAAGAACGTTACTAATTGCATAGCCAGCGCCAAAGGCACTGTGGAGTCGTTGATGAAGTCACTATTAACTACAACCCATATAAAAACTGATTATTCCCGAAAGAGGCCACATGCCACCCTGAGAGAACGCAGGGCTGGTACCTCCAAGTTCTTCTGCAGACCAGACGCACAGCCTGGGGCCGACTAGCTTAACTGCAGCCTTCTCAGCTGTGAAAATGAGAACAGCAGTCCTTACTTCTTTAAAAGAGAGTCGTGTTTATTATTAGTTTGTATTTCAAAGTGCTTCACAACTGGAAAGTTTCACTATTGAATTAAGGAAAATTTCCTTTCATTTTATCCGCCACTACATTATGATGAAAAGAAACTGTGCTCACTGAGGCTGTGAGGAAAATGGAAGGGATTCAGGCAAAAAAAAAAAAAAAAAAAAAGCTAACAAACCTGACTTGCAAAGGTAGTGGCTCATTTCCCCAACTGTAAGATGGCACCCATTAAAGGGAGCTTTGTAAATTAGGTATCTCAAAGGGCAACCAAACCTGCTATCTGAAGAATTGTATTTGTTTTGGACTTAATTTTTATGATCCCTTCAAGAAAAAAAGAGGGGAAAAAGAAAATGAGACAAATTATACCGTGATGGGGGATGTGAGAATGATACCTTCCCCTTCCTCCTCAGGGAGGAGCATAAACGATATTGTGTTTTCTCATCTGAGAAACAGGGGCTTGGATCTGCTTGTAACCCAACCTTTAGATCTTCAAATGTCCTTGTGCCGTTTCCAGCTTATGCTGGAAAGTATTCCCACCAGACTTTTCCTACTAAGTGTTCCCTTATCATCTAAAGATTAATTTGTTCCAAAAAAAAAAAAAAAAAAAAAA
The DNA here is from genome assembly GCF_014176215.1 of Rousettus aegyptiacus. NCBI lineage: Eukaryota > Metazoa > Chordata > Mammalia > Chiroptera > Pteropodidae > Rousettus > Rousettus aegyptiacus. Next base: position 44,131,746 of record NW_023416295.1, read on the forward strand.
AAAGAGAGAGAGAGAGAGAGAATGAGAGACAGAAAGAATTCATTCATATTCTCCTTGTGGCTAACTGTCTGCTAACCTTTTTGTTTCCTCCCAAATGCAGTTGCCCTAGGTGGGACTGAACTTCCCAGTCTCCTTTGCCTCACTGGGGTCGTGTGACAAGTTTTCACCAGTGGAAAATGAGTAGGAGGAGGATTAGTAAGAAGCGGATATACCTTCTCCATTATCTCGGAAAGCTGGAATGTTTTGAAGACCTAGAGCAAGGTCGAGCCTCAAGATAGAAGCCTGAATCCTTTATCCCACAGATAAGGAACATCTGCTTTGGATTTTGATCTGAGTGGGAAATAAACTTTTATTATGTAAGCCAATTTTTTAAAAGTTTATTGTTACAGCAGTTGATGTTACCCTAGCACATACACTGCCAAAGCTGACACTCTTCCCCAAATTTTCCATTATACTTGTCTTTTCCTTGCCAGACCACAGAAATCCTTTAGGACTTTCGTGACACCAATATAGAGCAGAACACATAAGGTATTTAATATATGCACGTGGAAAGGAGGAAGAAAAGGAAGGAAGGAAAAAAATGGGTGATTGAATTAATGGATATGTATTTAAGGGGACTCATTTATTTTAAATGTTCTACCTCAACATGCCCCCTCCCCCTAATTAGTGGTAAAGAGGGAAAGTATTTCTCCTTTCTTCATGGTCTTCCAAAGGACGGACACAGACATGAGAGAAATCACTAGCTAGAAGAAAGCAATCCCTTAGAGAAAGCAATCCAAGTATCAACACCCTAGAGAGCTGGGCCCCCGCCAGCATCTCCATCAGCAACTTGGAAGAGTTGTCTGTCGTCCCAACACAATAAAACTGGAGACATGAGCATCCAGGGCTTCAGCCAGCACAATTATATGAAGCCAAAGCACATTATCACTTCTAGGTTGCAGGATTTATGACCACCTATGATGGAAAATAAAGACAGATACTTTGCTTGTCTGAATTCATCACTCACAAAAGGCAGTATGTTTTAATCATTGAGGAGTTGTATGTGTTGTACTTTTTCTAATGAAAACCTTAGCAAACAGAGCAGAAGCAGATGCCAGCATCTCAGAGAAAAAAGTAAAGTGAAAAAGATTGCTGCTTTGCTCCTGTTCAGAAAATATGTAATTGGTAACCTCTATTATTGAAAATCTCCTTTCAAATGCTTTGAGGCAAGTGGTTCTGTTTTGGTGGTTTCCTGAGTTTGGGAAACTGTTTCTAACTTCAGTGGAACAAAAGAGAAGGTTATATTCTATATCCGTGTCTGCTGATCCCAGTACTAAGAAGTGAAGCTAAAATCCTATTTCTAGGAAGCTCGTGATTTCCATTTGCCACGAAGATGTCACTTCCTGTGGCAGTACCCCTGCCATGAACTTCCCTGGAGCCCTGCTTTTCACCCTGCAGAGCAGGCTTAGGCTTTATTGCAGTTGCTCATTAATCATCTCAACTCTGGAACGGACACCCTTCGAGAGCAACACCCATGGTGTTGCTGGCACATGGAAAATATGGAAGAGCTCTGATGAGGCTATGATTTTGTGTTATTAAAGTTCTTTACACAGACATCTTGTTTTTACTATCGGTTCCCTCAGAGGCAATGAAGAGGCAAACCAGTGTGATTTTTGTCTACTGTTTTCAAATTTTGTATGATTTAATACATGGTGAAACCACTGTTTAACTTAATCAGAATCAACATACAGCTTCAAAATTTCTGCAAGATGGAAAAGATTGTTTGAGAAAGGAAGGTGCTACATAATCCGTAAATACAAGATTCATCCCTTAATTCTATTGGTGTTTCGAGCAGCTCCCCAAACCCTAAAAGCGAGTTTGTTTCCAGAACACCTGAAACAGAGACTACGTTTTTACGATGTTTGCCTTTCACAGTCAAGCTTACATTAGGGAGCTATATTTTCCCTAAATTTATTTTTAAGTCATTTGGGTTTTCTAATAAAATAACATTTTCGTTTTCTTCCCTCTTCCCAGTTGAACAGGTTTATTATAGTCATCCATGAAGTGTTCTACGTGGGGCTGCGGTTGGTGGTTAGGATGCTCTGGAACGGTGCACTTGGAAAAGAATGTGTTACTTGCATTTAAGGAAATGGTTGAATGTCTAGCCACTAAAATAATAACAGTTCATCAAAAACAGTGCTATCCCAGATATCCTCTCAAGAGGGGCAATCAGATTTCCTAAAAAGTCCAAAAAAAAAAAAGATAGGAATTGTGAGGAGGGGGAGACCAGAGGGAGAAACCATGTTTGGAAGCAGAAAGTAGGGCAAGGAATTAAGGATTTGAAATATAGGAAAAGAAAGGGAGGGAGCACATAGATATTTTCCCCTGTAGACACCCAGTTTGAAGCCAATCCAGGTTAGTGGGAAGTAAAGTCATTATCTGTTCTGTGGCTGCCTCAAAAATGCCTTGGTAGTTTCATCCAGTCTAGAGTCATTGAAAAACTACCGGTACCACTGACTAGGGCTGTGCAGCTGAGTTATGGCCCAAACTTGCTTGAAAGGCTCAGTGCCACTAATAGGATGCGGGTCAGGGTCAGAGAAGAGCAGCATGCTACTGAAGCTGGCCTCCAAGGGGAACCTGGGAGCATCTAGCCCTGAGTCCCTCATTCAGCTCCTCTCTGGAGCAATAAATGGAGAAGAGGCGAGAGACTAACCTCCTTGAGTTAGTCACTCTTGATATTCTAAGGGGACCATAGATTAGTGTTTTTTTATTCAATAATAACCATGTGCGAAAGAGAATATGCATATATGTGCAAATATATGTGTATGTGCATGTCTAGTATTTAAAAGACATTTTTAAAGAAGAATGTATTTATCCTTTTATTTTTCTAAAAAAAAATTCATCTACTGGGTTTTGTTATTATTATTGACTTCTTTTCTTTTATGCTTTTGTTTTAACTTCTTCAAGTCTTATTAGTCACAGGATACACTTCAGGGTTGCTAAATGCTGATTAATGAGTTATAGCTTTATTCCAATTTTACAGCTGCTCGTGTTAGGGGGTCAGCAAGAAAAATCACACCAAAAACTGATACTGACCCGGAGTGACTGTCTTCATGTGCTCCTGCACTCTCTCCCTCGCCCAGCCTCTGCCTCATCGCCACTGTGGTCGCAGGCATTACCATTTGAAAGACGATATTTTCAGGGTTACATTCTACTTCCACATTCTATGATGGGGATTAGATTGGTGGAAATTGTTGTGAATGTGAAAATCGATGGTTATTTTTTAACCAATCTTCAAAGCCAGTTCACTCACAATAATTCAGTCTTATAACATCTTGTATGCTGTATGTCCGCTGTTATGTTATAGGGTAATATTCTTCGGTTTCATAGGAACTATTCCTGTCCTTTTTATTGATGGGTTGGTAAGTCAAGTGAATAGCATAGAGCAGCGCTTCTCAAATTATTTATTGTGAAAGATCAAATTTTATAAAATTTCCAAGAGATTGGTAACTTTTGTAAAATCAATAAAAATAAATTTCCAGTAAAAGCAAAAACAAAAACAAAAAACTAAGACGTACAAAACACAAGCCCCCCCCCCTTTTTTGTTTGCTTTTGTTTTTATTTTTAAAATTGCACCTGTTCCTGCTCTCTTCTCTGCACTTGCTCACACACCTTCAGTTTCCCTCACATCCACCTCCTCACTGGTCCCTTTCAGACACTCACTGTCCCCACTGCTTTTACCAGGTCACTCCCACTCCAAAAAACCCTGCGAGCCCCTGTCTTCTGACCACCCTCAAGGCCTGTCCCTTGCCCTTGATTGAATAGACACTAGAATTTTTCTATATTAAATTGAATGGCATAATTTATATTAAATTGAACAGACATTAAATTACATTTCAGTAAGCTTAATCAAAACATAAGAAAAAAATTTAATTTTTAAAAACTAATTGTTTATTTAAAGCATCTATAGAGGTGAAAAGCAGAGAAAATTGCTGTTACACTCATAGTTTTTGTAATTCTGCAAAATTTTAAATGGAATAAATTCCCTTTTAAACACCTATATTTACACTTCAAATAAACGATTCATGTATCAATGTTTAATTTTAATGTGATGGATGAGTTTGTTTTTTACTTGTTAATTTATCTAATCTAGTTTAAATGGATGACAATACTACTCAGGAAAATGTATATCAACGACTGCTTCTATCTTTTAATACTACTTAAAAAAGAAACCAATCTTGCAGAAATGTATTCATGGGAATAAGGACAAAACGAGATGTTTATTTTTAATCTTTTCTGAATTGAAGCAAACGATACTCTATTTGCAATTTTTTTTCAATTCTTCATCAGTAACAAGTTCCAACTATTTATTCTGTAAAGTTATAGTTAAATTTAGCTTAACTTTTAATGAAAGACAGGGATTCTGTCTTTATATACTTTTGGATTACAGCTGACAAATTAACCTTAAAATATTACATTTTAACGTTGTCTATTGCTCACCATATAAGACTCATCTCATAAGTTCAGATCCCTGATCTGATCTATATGCTGTTCAATGAAATGAATCCACTGATCATGCATTTGGATGTCAAGGCAATGCCAAATTGCCATAAAAATTTGTACTCACTCACTCAATTTCTGTACATGTTTTATTGTGAACCAGTAATAGTTAGCTAGAAGAACAGCATTGGCCCATCAGCCACACTACTGCACAGATATAGCGTTCCTTTACTTTATCAAAGCAATGAAGTCATCTTTCGAGATGAACTCAAGCATAAAATGGGTGGCTGGACTTTAAAAAACAGATTTTATTATCTCACTGATGAATATCGAATGACAGGGAAGGTTCAGAAAAATTGTTGCTGGGTTCTTTGAAACTTTCCTATTCAATACTTTTACCAATTACTTAGATGAAGGAATGAAATTATACTCATCGGTCTCTAAAATACAGTTTAAATTTATTAAGCACTTGTCTTGTATGATGCAGGCACTGGGCTAATTGTTTCATAATGATTATTTAATTTAATCTTTAAAACAATAATTCTATGATGTAGGTCCTCTAATTATCCCCAATTTATAGATGGGAAAAGTTACTTTCCCTGAGGTCACAGTGCTACTTAGCTTTGGAGCTGAGATTTGGGTCCAAGCCAGCCATCTTCACATCCAAAGTTCTGAACCACCTACCGAGTCAGCCGAAACTGGCCAGGCTTGGCACGATTATAGGCAAAAGAAGCAGAACATTTAAAATATTCTTTAGGCAAAATTGTTGGGCACAAATTAATACTATGAAATTTAAAAGAATAAATCTATTAGATTAACATAAGTCAATTACATAACAGCAAGCTAAGAAAGACCTGGCATGTCAGAGTTCCTTGTGATTGCCTCGTATCCTACCGGCCTTTCCTCCAATACCAGCAAGTGAAGCAGCGTATGTGCTTAGCAGCTCTGCAGGCTTCTTCTGCTAAGAGCACCTTATTTAAAGAGCTCACCTTCCTGCCTTGAAATCTTTAGGAACCACAGTGGGAACAGATTGCTCAGGTCACTTGCAATTGCATCTGGATAAACCCTTAACCAACAGGGAGTGAGAAATGATGAATAAATGGGATTTGTCGTCAATGCTTTTTATTGTTAGTGATTCTGACAAGCATTCTATAGCCTGGGATGGTCCTGGTAAGATTCAGTCCCAGTTGCCTGCTTTGGGATCCAACTCCATAAGGCACCTTTAATTGTCTTTTCCTCTTTTTCCATTTCATGCTCCCTGGTTCTCACCCCTAATCCCTAGAATCAATCACCTCTAAAGATACTCCCTGCACACAAGTTATTGGCTCAGACTCTACTTTCTGGAAGTGTCTTAGTTCAGGCTGCTATAACAAAAATACCACAGACTGGGGAGCTTTAAACACAAACATTTATTTCTCATAGTTCCAGAGACTTGGAAGTCCACAACCACGACACTGGTAGATTGGTGTCTGGTGACAGCCCACTTCATAGAGGGCTGCTGTCTCACTGTAACCTCACACGATGGAAGGTATGAGGAGGCTCTCTGAGGTCTGTTTCATAGGACACGAATCCCATTCATGAAAGCTCTACCTTCATGTCCTAATCACCTTCCAAAGACTCCATCCCCAAATACCCTCACACTGGGGATTAAATTCCAACATAAAAATTGGGGGGAGACATAAACAGTCTATTGCACCAGGTAAAGACACTGACCTGGTAGAAAATCACATAAAAATTAGATCTTAATAGATGACAAATTCAGCTGAAGACAGGAATGTGATATAAATAAAAGGAAAGAAGGAGAGAGAAAAGGACAGGAGTGGAGAGTAAGAGAAAATATAGAGAAAGTAAACCAAGGAGGGAGAAATTGGCATAAAGGCATTACCATCCAAACGCCTGCAACAGTTCAGTTGGCAGTATCGCCTTGCAATTCTCAACATCCACAGAGACTTAGTCCTTCTCATGTTAGGGCTCTTTGAATCATTTTGTGGGTACCAGAAGGATTTGATTGACATCCCTTCCACAGACACGCATACACACAACTTCATGAACCCAGTGATTTGGTCCTCTTGCAATGCTGCTCATTAGCTTTGTCTTCAGCCCCCTGTAAGCCTTCACAAGAGCAGAGCTCCCACACCCATTAAAGAATGCTTAGCTAGTCATTCCTGGGTGTACTCAAGTGGTTTGCTGCTCACTTTGTTTGTCTTGTTTTTTAATTTGTTTTTACTTATTTGGCTTTTTATGAATTGCAGAAGCATGCTCAAAGAAAAAGGCCTGCTAGAATATGTAATGGGGATAATGTTAATAATACCTTGGGTGTAAATAGCAGTTCTCTTTCTAAATGCTTGATATGTGTTTACAGCTATGATCTCTTTTATCTTGATGACATCCCTATGAAATGGACCAATGCACACAGCACACAGGGCCAGGATCTAGCCCGTCAGGTTTCCAGTGTTTGCAGTAGAAAGCTTAAGATACATTCAACTGAGTCATAGGCTTTCAAAATCTTGCATCTTCTAGACTAAGAGATCATTTATCTAATTGTTTTCTTTGCTTTTGGGTTCTTTCCAAAGTTAATTACCAACCTAAATTAGTTCTAGTTATGAGATCTATAAGATTATATTCTTTGTAAACATACGCTATTTTATTAGTTAGGTCTAAATATTTATAAAATCTTTCAATCTAGTAGTTTGGCTTCTCTGATAACAGTTGTCTTTATTTCTTTGTAGAGAGAGAGAGAGAGAGAGAGAGAGAGAGAGAGAGAGAGAGAGAGAGAGAGAGAGAGAGACACCAGCCTAAGCCCAAAGCATGCAGGAAATGAAAGAGCTTTTGCTTTCTCTTAGTTTATCTTCTTTTATTCTTAATTAGACCCCGTGTGGGCAGAAGAGGTTGGAGCAGGGTGAAACAGATAAATTACCATGGTATTAGAGATGGTGAATATATCAAAGATAAGGAAAGGGTCAAACTGGTAAACATAGGTAAAGATCACACAAGTTTTCAACATTGATGCCTTCATGGCATCCAAGAACAAAACTTTTCAAGGTACCCCTAAATGACCTGCTCCTGTCTGAGTCTCTCCAGGGTGCTTTGACTGTGCCTACAAACTATACCACTCAACCAAGAATCCGAGCCATTTGTCTGAATCTGAAATTATTACTCCATAGATGCTTAGAGAAAACCCATGGGTATGTTCACATCAGTAAAAAAAAAAAAAATTGGTCTATAGCTTAACTGCTATTTCTTAGCTAAGGTCTTTGGATAAACTCCAAAGCAATAAATCATTGCATGTGCCAGGAGAGAAATTTTTTTGATACTCAGATCTGCCTGTATGACCCTCATATGTACATGGAGTAACAATAATGGACACCTTATATTTGTATACCATTGTATACACATTACTCATTGCAAAGCACTTTCCCACTTTATAACAAATGTCTCAGTAGAGGTACCTTGGACTGACCTATTAGGTAGTGTGGTATGGGAAAGTTCTGTCTTAAGAATGTAAATGGAGATGCACAGATCAAATGAGGATTACCAGTAAAAGCTCAAAAAAAAAAAAAAGTTGCAGAGCACATTATTTGGATGAAGATTAAGGGCATGAGGAGTTATAGAAAATCAAAGTTAAAGTTAAGAGATAGTAAAAATTATGAATAAGCAGAAGTACAGTAAATATATACAGAGTACAGTAGTCACGAACTCAAATGCGTTCATCTGAATAAAGTAAATGTGTAAATTCTCAACTATATGGAAAATAATACGTGCTTTGTCAAAAAAAAAAAACATTTGAATTCAATATTTGGTCTAAACACCAAGCTAGCCAAATGAAACACATCTTCAGGCTGGGTTTGACTTCTTGTCCCCTATTTTCTAAACCTTTTTCAATAGAGGAGGAAGAAGCCAGTCAATATGGAGAGAGCAGTGGAGATGCCAGAGGACAGAGAGGTCACAAAGAACAGATACCATGAGGTCAAGACCATGTCACTCATGTGTGAGAGACACAGAGCGAAATGCCCAGAAGGGACTAGATGGTGCCCTCTATTCATTTCCCCTCCCAATTCCAGTCCACATGTGATCTTGCAATAATGCCTTTTTCTGTTAAACAGTCAAAGTTTTTTCTTATAGTCAAAACGACCTAACAGAAGCCACCACAAATCTTTTCTGATTTTCTCAAACCCCCTACATAGTAGAGGGCTAGAAATTGGGGCTCCTGGAGTCTCATCTGGTGCTGTTTTCAATATGCCCCACAAGGTTTACCTTCAGTGACAAGCAAGTATAAATGTGTTCTCCTTATGCAGCATTATGTTCCAAACCTTCTTGGTTCACAGTGGCCATGAGATCATATCTTCTCAACCCCTTAGAGAAAATGTGCTCTGTACAGGGGAATTAATGGTGGTCTTAGCAGCACCAGGAGAGTTATCCTCTCAAACTCATCTCATTCTGTGTTCAAAAAAGCCACAAGGAGGATCTGAACACCTCGATACGTTATCATGTGAAGAATATAAAGTAAACACGTAAAAGAATACAGCCATACATTAACCTAAATAGTGCTAATAAGTTATGAGGCTTAGCAGGAAATGGAAAATAGCTAATGGAATAATGAAGAGTTTGTTTATTTCTGGAACAGGTGGCCATCATTCATCATGTTTCCAGTTGCCCTGCCAAAGGCAATAGTGACAGGCTTGCTTAGGGTGATGAGGCAAGCCCAGGAAACTCCTGTTTTTTAAATTCTAAAGGAACTGCAGTCGTCCCTCCAGGATGGAGCGAGGGAAGTGGCAGGGGCAGTAATCCAAGCAAGGGGCCTTCGTGGTGTGAACCTGTACTAGGCAGGCAGTTTTGGGGACCATGGTGTTTGGAGGCCATCAGATCTGGATCAATGAACAAATTTTTGGAGCAAGGGTGGGCACTTGACCTGAAGGAGATTAACTCACAGGCTTGCAACCAACCTATTGCGTGTGTAGCCTAAAAAGGAGACTTAGCCTGGCCAAGTTCCAGTCTCCTCTTTTGAAAAATGATAAAAAGTAACAATATCTAACTCAAAGAGCTATTGCAAATCCCAAATAGGACCCAGCAAATGAAGCGCCGAGCACAACACATAGGACATGGGACACACTCAACAATTGTTAGTTAGTTATTGTTAACAGTTGGCCAAAAAGGCAGCCACATAACCTGGAGGCCAAGATCCCAAGTCTTGAAGGCCAAACTAAGAGGGCAAAGTTTTCCAAGTTTCTATTTACTATCAGAGCGAAAGAGAAGTCTACTAGGTGAGCAGATCACAGTACCAGCTACAATGCACTTGTGCATTCATTTGAGAAACAAAATTCACTCTCAGGTTGAAGTAGAGCAAAAAAAACCCCCTAATTGTTGCCAGAAATGATCAAACTCCAGCTTGTGTTTTATTTTGTGACAAAAATTAGAGAAAGTAAATAATTTTTCTATTTGATTATGAAGAAAAATATCACCATCACAGGTCGACGATATAAGGCGAGCTACATAACCCACGCCGGCAACCTTGTGTTGATGGATAAGTCAGTGTAAGTCCACGCTGGTAATGCTGCCAGTGCATTGATGGCACTGTGAGAGACTGTAACTAAGCCCGTCATGAGTGACGGACACCTGTTCTCCCCGTTCCGTTCCTCCCTTCCAGCAGGATGACCTAGAGAGGAGCTAAAGACCAAAAGATTACGTAGAGGGCTACATAGTTTCATTATGATTTTTAATTTTGGGGTTCTTATAGGCAGGAATTGTATCTTTTTCATGTTCTCTCAGGTATATTTATGGTCATAAATTACCAAATTAAATAAAACTTGGAAATTAAAAAATATGTAGTTATTCATTGCAATAAGCTTCGTATGCAGGAGTTATTTTCTTTCTTCAAAGTGCTATGTGAACTTTACCCATGTGTTCTTACAGCCTAAGGTCAATTTGAGGGATGGGTTTTTCTCATGTTGCTAGTGGTAAGCAATTGCAAGTGAGGCAAAAAAAACTAGACTAGAAATATGCGATTCCAACACGTTGGTCTCCACATTCTCATCACTCTACACAGTAATGGAGGCAGGAAGACTGAAGAGGTCAGACTAAGGGAGAGGCTGGTCACCTTCAGACCTCACTGGAGGCCACTTCCTTTCCTCTCAGCCTGTTTGTCTTCTTCAGATTCTTAGAGCCATTGCTCTACTCCCACAAGAAAACAGCCCTCTAAAGCATTGGTTATCACCAGGTGCAATGGGGCTGAAGACATTTTCTCCCTTCTCATGGACACAAACAACAAATGGCTCTGCCAGGAGATAATACCCAATACCACGTCATTCCACCACATCATATCCTGAGTTCTTTTCTACATTTAACAAACACAGCAAGAACACATGGAAACTAAAATAAATGCTGCTAATTAACAAATGAAAATACATTTGAGTCAAAGTGAGCTCCATCAGCTGTTTAAGAAGTCTTCTTGTCCTCTGGGGCTGCCCATGATAGATCAAACCCTTTAAACACATTACAGCCACAACAGGGGTGGCCTTCTCAGACTCTTTCATCCACAGAATGGTTTTTTGGTTCAGAAGAATTTTTTTCCTACTTGTAATAAATGTGTTTAAGCCAGAATCCAATTTTGATACTTTAGGGAAAAAAAATCAGCCAGTACAATTGATAGCACCAGTTAAAGGAATGAAACACTTTTGCATAGAAACAATGATTCATGAACTGTTCTTCCCTACAGGAGATGAAACCATTTGGTCTTTCCTCAGAGATGCTTATATTAGTGGCAACGTTTAAAAAAACTTCATTATATAGAGAAAATTCCAGCCTTCTATTTTTCTTCTTGAGAGGGTTCAGTAGTTGCTTGGGTATATGTGTGTCTCTTGGTGAGTGTGTGTGTGTGCGCGTGCACACACAAGTGTGTTTCATAAAATTAGATTCTAGCAAAGGGAAAGTGCATTTATGCAAAAGCAATTCATCAACCACTTCTGCGCTCAGAATTCACCAAGGTAATTTAGATACTTTAATGGCAAGGTAGTTTGGGCGGGTAGGAGGTGATGTCCCCTCCCCCATTCATCAGCTATAGTAATAGAAAATGTGTGCTCTAAATGAATCTTTTCAGAAAAGTAATTCTCATTTTAATTATTTATCCTCTACCAAATATAAAATATAATTACACAGCCAATGTCCATGGGAGCAAAATTCACAGTGCAGCATAGAGTACAAGAGCTTTCTGCTTTTAGAAATTTTCCATTTAAAAAAGAACATATTCAAAAAATAAGATTAGCCAATTGAAGCTTTTAGGGCTAATCAGATTTTCATAATGTTAGTGTTTAGCAAGAGCCCTCCGCTTGCTCAAACACAATGGCTCCAGAATTTGCAGTGTTTTTACCATGGCTTTGACCTTTATGATGTCAGACATATATTACCCCTCTGCTATAATTTACTATTGACATCATGGATTAAATTTGTTGTTTCAGCTAATGTAACTGAGCAAGCAAGGTAGATTGTGAAACCAAAGTCAGCTACTGAAATACGAGGGTTGTCAAGTGTAAATTTACAAAAGATATTCAGACTGGGTGTGGAAGACAAAAATAAATGGACAAAGAAGCTGTTTTTGACAGACTGCACGGGGCTGGAGACTTCAACTTGAACATTGTAAATCCAAATGTCACAAAACACTGCTGCAGAGTGAGAGACGTGTCTATTGCTCAGGAATATAAATGGTGACAGGAAACCAAACTTTCAAGATGCTGTACATTTTTGAAAAGTATACCCCTGCTGCCCGATAATAGACTCCCTGATCTCTTTTTCCTCTCCCCGAACCCCAGCTTGAAAACATTGCAAGTCCCCACCCCAGACCGTAATGACCATAACTCCAGTGTTCTGCAACGCCGTTTGGACAAGGGGCTAAGAGACGTCAAGAAATACATTAAGACGCATTTTTTAAAGAAAAATAAATCACCTCGGTGACTGTATTCCCCAAACGTGCGCGTTCACGTCTCATACAAATAATGTTTTTAATACCAAAGCGTAAGTCGCTTAAGAGGGGAGATTGTAACGACTGAACAGGTGAAGGTGCTCCCATCACTCAGCATCTAACCCCTCGGAAAGTAAGTGAGCCACCTCCACGACTGGCGTCCTAGAACAACCGTCTGGCTGCAAGCAGTATGAGACTGCTAATTCAGAGACAGGCTTTCTTTGTAACCTTCCGAATGTTTTATTTCCCCAGATACGCTGCAAGCTAAAAGGATTTCAGAAACACCGAAATGAGAGCACGATAAACGTGGGCTACCTGGACCGGTTGATGGGTGTGGATCACACGAGAACAAGAAGCCTAGAAAGTGAAGATGATTTTCAAGGTTGTTTATAGGTGATGCCCATTTGGATTTCTCAATGTACTTCAGAGTTGGACTAGATCTCCTGGACGGTAGTCAGTGGTCATGCATTTGGGGCATTGTCAGGGGAATAGAGAGCCTGGGGTTCCTCTTGTCTCTATAAACTCACTTTATACAGCCTTTATACTCAGATAGAGTTCTCTTACCTTCTATAGAAAAGGCTGTATAACTCACTGTTATATAACAACCTTTTCTATAGAAGGTAAGAGAACTCCATCTGAGTCCATGAGTCAGATATACAATGATTATTTATGGAATAACACATAGTACTTATGCAGTACTGGGCCTTGAAATTACATAGTATTACAAATAGACTTTGCCCTCGAGTTTAAACCCGAATGTCCCTGTGTGTATATGTGTAAGAGAGAAAATGCATATGCTAAGAGCAACTCTAATGTAGGAAAATGAGGACATGAATACATTCTCTGCTTCTTGACCCAAATAGTGCCTTTGAATAAGCCGTCGAAAGACTCAATGGGGCCAGAAAGTATTTTCAGGTAGTTATGAAAAGAAATGACACAGAAAGCTCTCATTTACATCCATTTTGGTTAGTCACGGAGAGACCAAATTGAGAATGGGGTGACCAGTCTGGGTGAGAGAAGCCTGGCAGAAGTGCTGTGAATCTAAATTTTTTAAAAAAAAAAAAAGAACCAACATACCCTTGAACTGACTCCAGATGTAACCTTAGAGAGAGAGAGATTCACAACCTGCAAAGGAGGCTCTAACTTGCCTAAATTTCTTGACACCTCTTTAAGTTAATTTGCAGGTGATTGACTGCAGGTTAATTGGACACCCTCCAGAGCTCCCTCTCTTTTGTAATTTAAATGCCTACGGTCCCACATCTTTTTGATTTTTGAGCCCTCATAAATGAGAAATTTTATTTTAAAAGCTGATGGCTTAATTCCACCTGAGGAAAGTACTACATTTTTATTTAGAAAAATACCTCCTCTGTTTAGGAAAATCCTCAACTTTTAATTCCCTGACTCTAGCACTTAGTTAATATTCCATCTCATATTTTCACGAGCTGTTTACATTGGACTGTAGCCATTGTGTATTAATCTATCTCTATCTCCCTCCAGGCCGGTGGATTAGTTCGGATGTGTTCAGCTGCATTTAACAAAAATCCAAAGACAATGGCTTAACCAATATCTTCCTCACATGTCATAAAGTTCATGAGTAAGATGTGCAGCAGCTTTTAAACCATGAAGCATGAGGCTCCTTCCAGGTTCTTGCTCCACCATCTTAACCTGTGGCTTTCATCCTCATGGTTTCACGTAGAACAGGGAAAATGACAACGATGTAGAAAAAAGTGGGGTCTTTATGAGGAAAAGAAAACTTCCCCAGAAATCCTCAGCAAAATTCTACTTGGTTAAAACTAGGTTACTTTAAACTGCTGAAAAGACCGGGAAACAGAGGCGTCATCTGGGCACAGTGCCATCCTGAACAAAATAAGGCGTCTGTGGGCACCAAGAAAGGAAAAGAAGGGCGATTAGGTAGACAGCAGGGTGTGTCGCCACACCCGTATGCCTGGTGCCTCTGCAGTATGTACGTGTTGAAGTGAGTTACAGACTATGCAAAGACTTAAAGACTGCTGTCAAACTTTCTAACACACAACGAAAAGCATTCCATAGCAATACTTTTTTTCCGAAGACTGAGAAGATGATAAACTTTTCAGATGCTCTTATATATACAGTTATGAAAATCCCTCTGACATTTCCTTATTTGCAAAATGACAAGAACACTGGACCATGAGACCAAATAACCTGGGTCTGGAACCCATTTTGCTACCAACTATGTTGTTTTCTCTCTCCGGGCTCCAGGTTTTCTAGCTGGTCTTACTGCCTACACTCTGGGTACCTCTGCAAGTCCATTCTCCCCCAGCAGTTACATATCTCTCCACGGCTTAAAATCTTTCAGTGGCTTGGGTTGAAATCCAGAGTCCTTGGGATCCGGTCATCGTTTTTTTTGTTTGTTTGTTTCATTTTGGTTTTTGTTTTGTTTATTTGTTTTCGTTTTTGTTTTAGGTGAGGCAACATTTAGTTGACCTCACAGAGTGCAAGGACCTTATCATCTTACAATCCGTTATTTTTTTATTTTTTATGCCTACAGCACCTGGTCTTCTTAGGTATGGTCCCATCCAAGTACTAACCAGGCCTGACCCTGCTAGCTTCCGAGATCCTACAGGATCAGGCTTGCTCAGGGTGGCATGGCCGTAGACTGGCCATCGTTTATATGTCCTGCTCCATCAGATAACATTCCCCTTGCTGCTCACTTCTCTCTGCCATGCTAGCCTCCTTTGTCCCCTTAACCATGTCAAGCTCCCTGCTGGCCTTTGCACTTGCTTTTCTCTCTGTCTGGGATGCTCTGTCCCAAGGTCTTAAGTGACTGACTCCTTCTTATTATCTAAGCCTCAGTTCAAATGTCACCCCCAATGCTGACATCTAAAGTACGACCTTCCACCCAAATCCTCTCTATCACAGAACCCTGTGTACATCAGCACATACTACAATCTTTAATTATCTTGACAATTTATGTATTTGTTTATTGTCTGCTTCCCATAGAAAATGTAAATTTCTTGAAAACAGGAACCTCCTCTCTTTTATTCACCATAGGTAATTCTGGCATAGTTTCTATCAAGCACACATATGATATATATTTGTTGAATAAGTGAATGAAGAATGAGGTCCTTTAACTTAATTGCACAAGTTCCTTCCAACTCTAAAACCCTATGATTCTATCTCACAGGGTTACCATGAGCATGAAATGAGACGATGCATGTGAGTATATTTTCCAAACTGCTAAGCAGTGCACAAATGTTAAGGCTATTTTAAAAATAGTATGATTTAGGGCAAATTGTCAACTATTAAAACTTCGCTCTTTGGATATTGTTTACAAATCAAAGCCTGAAATGATAGAAATTAGATCCAGAGCAAATGAACCTTTTGAAATAAAGTATTTTCTAAAGAGGTGACCTTCTGGAAAACTGAGCAATTAATTATCCCCTCACTCAGCTCTGTAGAAGGTAATACTCTTCTCCTACTCTACAATATTTGAGGAACTTCTACTTGCAAGTCATTTCTAAAAGGCAGCAATTTATTTTGTATCAGTGACTCTGCGAACTGCAGGCCCCACTCAGTGAGATCATATATCTCTGAAACACCTACCAGGTATGAAATTGCATCAATGTAAGTTCAAGATGATGGAAGAAATACCTATTGGAAAACATTCATTGGCCCAATTTTGTTTCCAGATGGAGTACTGAACAAGAAATGAAACCTGAGAGTCAGCCTTGATGTTCTTTAGCTGTGTGCCAGACTTGGCTGGAGCCAGTCAATAGTTGGCTTTTAATGATAGAATAAGCATGTATGCCCAAATAGTGATTTGAAACAGACACCTCACCTCACATGGACATGTCACCTTAGTTATAGAAGTTTTGTTAGGAATACTGGGCCTTATGACACTTTTCTATGTCTGTCAGTGGCTCCCCAGTGTCCCCAAAGGTTAAGTCTGATCTTCCGGCATTCAAAACCTCACAACATAGCCCAGCCTAATTCTTAAGCACATAATCTCCTTGTTACTACATAGGTAACCTATGTTCCAGCCAAACTGAATTCTATGGAATTTTCAGAACATGACTGGTACTTTGTTACCTCTCTCGCTTTGCCTTGTTGTCCCCAACTCTTGAGGTCCCCCTTCCACAACCCCTCCTAACCCCATATGTGGAAAAAGTTTGCCCCCTTCTTAAATCCTGGAATCCCCCACCTGGGAGCAACCTCTCCGTGCTCTTTGTTTTTAATTACAATAATTATAATTACTGAGATCATGCACAAGACAACATACACAAAATATCATCTCGGTAGCTTGTGTGAGAGTATCTACACAGTGGAGATAAGCATGAGCTACAAAACAGCACAACCCTCACTTTGTTTCAGATTGCTAAACATTTACCAGTCTACCACGATCCGGAGTCCACCCTCTCAACCATTATATTACACTGCCTCCCCTATTTGTGTACTGAAGTATTACTCCCACTAGACAGCGAATTCCTTGAGGTAAAAAAAAAAAAAAAAAAAAAAAAAAACAATAACTATATCATACTCATTTATATCTCATGCTTTCTGGCACATTGCCTTCCTCGTACACAGTAAGTATGCAATACGCAGTAGGTATGCAATATGCAGTTAATGGAATGACTTTGTAATTAATTCCCAAAGTAGCTAATACTAATATTCTATTGTGAAATGGAAAAAGTAACAAATGCTCTTCTAGTTAAGCCAAAATATTTCTAACTCTTTAAATATTACACACTTGGAGATAATGCTGTCAGCATGAGCGAACAATGGAAAAGAGTCCCAGATGCTGAGCCCAGAGGGATCTTAGGCACCATCGAATGCAACTCCCATATTTGACCAAAACTGAGCCCTAGAATCTAGTGGTTGTCAGGCCCTTGACATTATTCATCTGTTGTTGCCCTGTTGCACGTAACACAGTACCAACCTCAAGGCAGGGATTATCTAACAATGAGAGAAATTCTAATGTATCAGGAGATAGTGTTCAGACAAAAAATTTAAGTGGGCGACAGCCTCTGTGGGGCATCCAGGAGAAGTGAGGAATTAACGGGACTTGACTGAGCGAAACATTTCCCTGAAACAGTAGGACATGGCATAATCTAGAGGATTGGCACTTTATTTAACAAATACTCGTAATAGTCACTAGGTGCCAGGCATGGCTTTAACACTTTTACAATAATAACCCATTGATTCTTGAGGAGAAAGAGAGGTTAAGTAACTTGTCTGAAGTCAAACAGCTGAGCTACACAGCCAAGCAGCCTTAACCAGGATGTGCTGCTGTTTGCATAGACCAGGCAGTTTTGACAAAAGCCTGCGGTCAGGCCAATAGGGCAAAAGCAAGTTTGGAGAACTACTTAAAGGCCAGGAGCCAGGGAGGCAGAGTGCTAGGGAAGCCTGGGAGACAGAGCTGTGATGGGGCAAAGAGGCCAGACTGTTCTCACCAGACGCAGGTGCAGCTGGGGCTGATGGGGCAGAACCAAAGGAAGCAGGTTTTCGATGTCAATCCCGTTCTCCCTCAAGAGTAAAGAGGTGATTGATCCATCCTTGGCAAGCAGTTTCGTGGCCAGGAGCAGGCTGTGGGGGCAGATCGCCTTGGATCTGAATCCCAGTCCCACCTCTGAACAGCTATTGACCTTGGACCCTTGGACAAATTGAGAAGGAGGCAGGTGTCAGATTCTATACACAGTAGAACATTGCTGAGGGATTTTACATAGAGGCAGTGATGGAATTTTATTTGTACTTTAGAAAGATGATTCTGGCAGTAATTTTAAAAACCAATTAATGTTATTGTCCTACCTTTAGTAAAAAGTTTAGTAATTTGCAAACATCAATCACATTTTTTTCCCTAACCATACCCCTGTAGTCTAAATTCCTTAATATTTTTATTTAAATTTTGAAACTGCCTATTTTCTTAAAATTATTCAAAAATAAACATTCCATCACAAGCATAAATGGAAAATCAGTGTCATTCGCTTTAAAAAGGGACACAGTGGAAGCAATTATTTAAAAACGAACACAATGAAAGTAGTGTTAACAAAACGGTATTATAGAATTCAATCCAGATACTTTTAAAATCAAAAGCGTTGATCTGAGGACTGCTTTAATTTTGTTAAAAACAATGACAAGAAGCAGTTTAGCAAGCGTCAGATGGGTGTTAAGGGTATGTTAGCCCCAACCTGAGACTTTCTTCATTTCTTAATTAGATAGATTGGATACAGAACAGAAAAGGTAATGACTTTCTCATCACCTCATCTAGTGTTCTGAGCCCAAATTGCCTGGAAGCATCTTATACTTTAGGAAACATGAAATAGGGGAGGACTTACATTTTACATCCAGAACCAATAAGAGTAAGAGTATGCAGGCATGCACATGCACATTGGCATGCACGCACACACGTACACACACACACACACACACACACACACACACACAGAGATACAAAGAGTTCCAGGCAGTGATACTCACCCTTACTCTGTGCAATGGGCTGCAATATGCTTTATCTCATTCTTTCTCTTTCTTCTGAAAAACATTTATCAGGAATCCTGAATTGATTTTACCACCCACTAATTATTGTGAAATCTCATACTTTGAAAAACTCTGAATTAAGGGAGACTAGACTGGCAGTAAGACAACAACAGAAGAGGCTTTGCTAATAGTCTAGAAAAGAAATGATGGATCCTAATGGATTTTAGTGGCAACAGGAGGTAAAATTGACAGAAAGTGATTATCATACTTACCTTTAAAAACGTTCCGTGTTTCACATAGGAAGGTGGCATTTATAAATCCATTTCTTGTGAGTTTGTTTAATATGAATCAAGCTCCCTAATAACTGATCAACTTCGGGATGCCTTTCGATGGGAAAGAACTGCTTCCTGGAAAGCTAGCTACTGGCGTCAAATTTTCAAGGCAACACATTCAATGAGCATCAAATCTGACCATGTTATTTTTTTCACACTGGAAAGCATCTACTTTGCAAATTCCATTCATGTTATGCTTTTCAATAAATCTTCACGGACACACTTGGGTTTTTTAACGCCATACAGCAATTGTTGTCTTGGATGATAGCTTGTTTTGTAACCCTCTGGTACCCAAATAAGTGTGATGGTAATGGAATTAAAATCGTAATTACATTGCGCTCATATAGTTTGTTCAAGTGAGACTTAATGATTGGGTTCCACTGAGCAAATGCAAAATATGAAAACGTCTCAAGTCTATAGGACAAGGAAAAAATACATTTTCTTGAACAGCTCTGGAAAGGCCACCTCTGTTTACAAGCGAGCTGCAAAACAAACAAGCTTTATCTTTAATTTACCTTTGCTACCACACCAAGATGCTTAGATGTTAGGAGAGGACTGTATGTGATGCATTTGCCAGACAAAAAGCTTTCCCTGTTATTAATGACTGGTGGCGCCCCAGTGTAATCAAAGGGCACAGCTGCAGTGACATACGGCAGTGACAAACTTGGGATCTTTCCTTCTCAGTGCTAACCTAACTGCGAGCAGCCAAGAACTTCCAACACTGTATATCTGCAAGATAAATAGCACAAGATATGAATATACGTATTGCTTACAGTCTTGAAAAGTATCGTTATATCCTTCCTCCACAGTCATTCTAAATATGACGCCAGAGCATTTTTCACCATTTCAGTACAATTCTTGTGTGTAAATGGCAACAGTTTTCTAGTGGAGATTTAAAACCCTGCAAGTGTACCAGTTGCTGCAGTCTGATTTGAAAACCGGTGACTGCATTGCTGATGGTGTCAGTAGAGCAGGTTTCCGGAGATTCATAACCCCTTTTATATTGACAGGCAGCATCAAAAGAAGGAAGCATTTCAAGAATATACTAGAAATCATTTTTATTTTTGCTCCTCGATCATGCCAAGATGATCTAAAGGGAAAACGCAGAGTCGCTCATGATGTGAATTTGACATGAAGGAATCCATAAGAAAAATTCGCTGGTGGTTTTATTTCCAGCTATTAAGTCATTTTTTTCCTCTCTCTCTCTCCCCTTGCTTTGAACTTGTGACCAGTAACTGCCATATTTTGCTTTCTTAAGGGTCCGAGAAATGCATTTAATTGGGAGTTATGGCCAAGGTAAAACACAGACTAAATAACCAGCATGAAAAGAAGTTAGCTTTCTGCACTTAGGTGTGAATTCCGGTGGGAAAATTCTATAATTACTGACCAGGTTTCCATTAAAAATAAAGTGAAGAAAACCACTGAATGGACAAAGCAAGGTCTTTTCCCAGATCAATAGCAAAGACACGTCCATGCACACACAGAGGAAGTCAGTGCAGCTCCATGACCTTTTCATGAACTTTCTGGGAGACGGAAAGATCATTCAAGGGGCAGAGGTCAGCATTCATGCTGGTCACAAACAAAAATCAGATTGAGTCTCCTAATGAAGGATTTTTGACTCTCACCTACTGGTGCAAATTAAATACTATCATTGCACATTTTCCTACATTATCAATTTCAGGAAAAAATTGTTTCTGTACTTACAGCATGTATTAACATTTGTTTACCAACCTGTGTTATTTTGCTATATTTATCAAGCATCACAAGATTAAAGATGATATATCAAAATCAAAAAACTTCATTTGAGATGGGACTCTTTAGCTCATTGCGAAGGACACATGGTCAAGATGGCTCTTTCTGGGTAATGAGACCCCCTGCCCCCCACCAGCCCAGCACATCCAGCACAGAGGGAAGAGCAGAATTCCTGAAAGACGAGGTAACTGTGAGTTAGGGAGAGAGTTTCAGTGAGAAATAAACAATCCAGGTCATGAGGGAAAGGAAACCTGGGTGTCTCTCCTCTGTGGACACAGAGCCACCTCACAAAGAAATAGTGCAGCTCTTGGATTTCTGACCCAGAGTGGATGTTCAGCGGTGAAGAGACAGGGTGGGGATAGCTAGGAAATCTGGAGCATTATATGAAAGAGCCTTGTTTTCAGTAGACCAGCCTCCGAGCAACATCACTATGAAACCTGAAAGCTGAGAAGGGTTCCTGGGCAGAAAGTGCCCACACAAAGGAACCAACAGGCAATTTTCTTGCCAGTGTTCTTCAACAGAGGGGAATCCAAACAGACTGGAGTCCGCTCGAGGCAAGCAGCAAGACGGCACTTTTGGGGGCTTTGAGAAATCAGGCAAGGGTCAAAATATAGGAATCCTACTAGTCTGAAATCCCATAACCTAACTGTCAATTAAAAAGGAAAAGTATTTTCAGAAAAACTGATTCGAGCACAAATGGCTTTGCATGCCTCTCTAAGTAATTCACAGAAGTTCAAAAGTTAAAGAGCCCTAAAGCCTTTAATGAATGCACATGTAACGACATACAGTGAAATCTTGGCACTAATTTTCTTGTGTTTCAACATGTGTCTTACAGACACTCATTATTCCTGTCTGCGCATGTTATATTTTCTTGGACATAGCATTTAATTTTCTTAGTCACTTGACATATGACATAAGCAAATTTCAATACGTCCTAAGGCCATTCCTACCAGTAGTTGCTTTGTGAAACTTTAATTCTCAATATTGTATGCTAAATTGGAAATTATCTCCTAGTAAAAAAAGTTGATCTATGGGGCATGCAAGGAAGTGGAGTGGGGCTGGGAGGGTGGATGCCCACTCGGCCTGTAGAAATGAAATTTAGACATTCCAGCTTACCTTCTTTGTTTTCTAGAAAAATAAATGCTTGGTGATTGTGCGTGTGTGTGTGTGTGTGTGTGTGTGTAGCAGTGACCAATCAGAAACATTCCAGCTTACCTTCTTTGTTTTCTAGAAAAATAAATGCTTGGTGATTGTGCGTGCGTGCGTGCGTGTGTGTGTGTGTGTGTGTGTGTGTGTGTAGCAGTGACCAATCAGAAAAGAGGTAGGCTCTGACCAATCAGAATGGAGTAAATGTCTAGTGCTGGGGCAAGCTACTGGAAGTCTTCTGCAGATACTAGTTTAACCTCTTAGCTGCAGAACTGTGGAAAGGTGGAGGATATACTGGGAAGAAGACTGTGAGCTCAGGTAATAGACAACATTTAATATCCTTTTAGTCCTGGGAGAAAGATGGTGTATTGGTTAAATACACCATCGTGATTAAAATCCTGATTCTACCACTTACAGGGTAAATAGCGTTGAGCAAGTTATTTAACTCTCTAGGCCTCAGTTTATTCATCTGTATAATGGGCATAATACTAGTAACGTCAGAGGATCACATAAAGAAGCATATATAATTATGCGCACTGTTCATCTACCCTCAACAGCCCTCTGAGTGAATACGTTTTATTATCTGAATTTCACAGATGAGGAAATGGAAGTTCTGTCAGGGTGACTAACTTGCCACCGTCTCACATCTATTAAGAGGCAGAGAAAAGACTCAACCCAGGAAGCCCTGTGTGGAGCCCTGTGTCAATCACACAGACTGACCGCAGAAACTCCATTTGCTGTTGGTCTTAATAGTTTTGCTTAAATGCTATTTATTTAAAATAAATAAGCTGCTTATAAATTGACTTAATGTAATGGATTTCTGTCTAGCTGTTTTCGGAAAGGTTGACTTGTCCAAGTTTGCACAACTAATTAGTGACAGTGTTGCATTAAGACCCCATCTCCTGGTCCATAGTGCAGTATTCTTTCCATCTCACACAAAGCCCTGAATACAGACTTAAGAACAGATCATGAGACCACCCTGTGGAGCACAGTGGATGAAAATGTGGGCTGTAGAGTCACACTGCCGGAATTAGAATTCTTTCTCCACTGATGTGTCCTGTGTCATGACTTCTTTGTGCCTTACCTTCCTCATCTGGAAAATGAGGATGGAAAAAACAATATGACCTATTTCATCTACGTCGTTGTGAAGATTAAGTGAATCATGCACGTGAAGCATTTAAAACAATGCCTGGAACTTTAAAACCTCTTAATAAATGTTAGCTGTTATTTATTTTTTTCCTTCAAATACATGATCTCTGTGTAATCAGATCATCGGCTGAATTTCAGAAATGTTGCCTTGTACTTTTCAGGAAGATGCTGAGTCGAGAGGACTGAAGTGGGTACATGGTGGACTAAAGTACTAATTAGAAGAATAGAGAGTTACTCTAAGTCTCCTGAAGGGGAATGGTTAAGCCTTAGTTCTGAAATCAGATAATACTTCAAAGAGTCTTGGTAACATTATAGAGAGAGAGGTCTGAAAAAGTATTGTAGCTATAAAAGGAAAAAATTAGAGGAAAACCCATGAAAGCATACCATATCCTAGTGATAGTAAATTCTACTAAGAGAAGGTTTGGGGATTACAAGAATCACATTCAAATCAGAAATGGAGAGCAAACACAGCTAAAATGTAATTTGTGTGAAATATTTTATTTAAAATGTCTATTTTTAAAAGGACCTAGAATATGAAACATAATGTAAACGTGTACTGGAATGAATGGAGATTATAATGAACCTGAAATAAATATTAAATCTAATTTTGGGGGAGAACATAAAGACTTAAAAATCTATTTCCCTTCTGTCTACTCTCATAAAATTTTTATTTAATTATTCATAGAGCACAATGAGTAGATTTCTGCCTCTTTTCCCTTTTAATGTGTTCAACTTGGCTTTAAGCACGCATCAGAAAGCAGCTTACAATGGAAGCCTTTTGTCATCTGTAGATAGAAATGTCAGAAGCGGAGCCTTTATCAGGGCAAGGTATAAAGGATTCCCCCAATGCCATCTGTCCTTCAAGGTCAAGCCCTGCACAGCTGCACACCCGGGATGGCCTAAGATCACCTGGGTAACCTCTGGGTGACATTCGTATTCGAGATGTGACCTAAGATGAGGAAGAAAGCGGAGAAATAGTAACATGATACTTAACAGATTCAGGTCCAAGTGATCACACATTTGGCTTCCTGCAAGGCATAAATTCATTATCTTCAAAACTGGGCTATTCACATAGCAGGCATTCCTTCTAAACAGCTGCAAATCATAAGTCGTACTCTTTAAAGTACCCTATATGATGGACCCTATTTTCCTTGTTTCAGTAAGAAATATCAAGAGATTTCAGTGGCCCCCTGTTTTTCATAGACCCTATGAATGGGTCCTTCAAAGCTGACTCATTCTACAGAGATTCAGATTCCCATAATGAGATCATATTTTTAAAAATATTTTTTTTTAATTCCAGAGCTAGATCACCCATTACACTCCACCATTCTCTTTTTCGTCATGTAGAGACTTTTTTTGTACAACATCCTGTTAAACAAAGTGGTTTTGACCAACAGCTTCTGGAAAAAGATATGTGTCAATGCTGCTTTCTTGTAGTACTTGGATAATGTCAGCACGTATTGATACCTAGGGGCCTTAGATACAATTGTTTTCATAGCTTTAAGTGTAAAAACCATTTTAACCAATGGAGTTCTCCTTTATGAATCTGTTAAAAATCATAGAATCATATGTAACTTGGAGGCATCCACAGTAATGTGCTAAAACCAACGCGTAACTTGCTAGCAAGAGTCAATCGCGTACACTTCTTTCCAATTCAAGTCTGGTACCTTCAATTTAGCCATAGTGGAAGTATTTACACCTTGGACACTGGCAGATGCTTCCTCTTCTTACCTCTCCGGAAGCTGGTTGTTAAATATTTACCAGTGCACAACAGATTTGACAGGGTGGTGGGTTTAGCCCTGGACCCTAAAGCTGGTGAAGGCTGTTTCTGTGGACATCATGCATTGCGATGCATTCGTTACATGAATAGTGTTTATTGTGCTCATGCCTTAAATAAATATCAGAGGATGGTGTGATATGGAGAAAAGTAATGCAAATGATTATGCTTGTTAAACTAGTTTTAATAAGACTACTTTTTCATTAAATATAAAAACTGCTATTAAGTAGGATAAATATAAACTCACAAGACAATGACTGGCAGCATCTTATAGAAGTATAAAAAAGTTGAGAGTAATCAATCTTCTGATAAAATAGCCTCTCAAGAGAAAAATATCTCTACTATATATGTTTGGTCTTTTTCTTTCTCTAAAAAAAAAAAAAAATCTCCCTCACATCTTAAAATAAAAAACATGAATCTTTTCACATGTTTTACGCTAATGAAACAACTTCTTCTCAGAAGAAGGTTATTCAATAAAGTGGATTTAACTTTGACTTGTGATTAATTCTGCCTCCTTCCCTGCTTCGGCATTCCTGACTTTTGGTACAACACATCCTTCCAGGAGAGTTTAGTAGTAAAACCATGGAGAGAGTTTAGCTTTTATCGATTCTGAAAGAACAATATAACAAGATACTGACAATAATAAACAGATACAAAGTTGTTTCAGCCTGGATACGATTGCAGCCATATAACCCTTGGTGGCCTCTTTTATATGAACTGTTACTTTTCACTCCACAATGACTAACACGGAAACTAGCATCCATCCAATTGAGCAGGTTCTAGTTGCTCAGGAAATGGTTAAACTACTACAGGTCAGCCCTGCAACCTCATGGAAATGCTCTGATTAGTCTCCCACACAAAACCAATTTGAGCCATTTATTTTGCTAACAATTCCCAATAGAGTCAAGGCACTGCACAAGTCAACTTTTAAGAAAAACTTACCCTTACACATGACTTTGTCAAGAAAAAATTACTTCTGATAAAGACACAGATTTCATTAACTTTCCTGAAATGTCCATAGGGCCTTTTATTAATATTGAGGAATTGCATGATTCCGCAATTTTTTAAAAGCCACCACACAAGTCCAGTCTGATTTAATCTAATGCTGTTTCTGAAAATATAAAATAAAACTTTAACTCAGAAATTCTCTGGAGTGAACAATTCAAATGTAATAATTACTTCACATGCTCCCAGCCACAGAGAAGGAGGATTGGGGTCCCTGAATCTGGAATCTAGTAATTATCTAGTCAGTCAACAAATACAAGTCAGGTGCCCTCTGGATACATAATGTTGTTAATAGGTGCATGTATAAATTATTTTTGTTTGCACATTGCAAATATTTATATATCTCATCTTCCAGAACAGAGTCTCTAGGGGGAAAGAAAGTCAAACAGTTAACAACATACTTCTCAGCTAACAACTCATATTCCAAAATGGATGATTTATAATCAAGTCAGCTGCTCTCTGTTCGAAGGTCATTATAGGAGCAGCCAGAGCAGAGGGTGACATTTTCCTGTAATGCCACAGCCCCTCCAAAATCATCTTGCAGCTAACAAACCACTGTCTTCAAACCATGTACACCTGAGTGAGAAAGATTTTGGGTGATGGTTGATGGAGGGAAAAAAAAAGATGAAAAGGAAAAAGAGAAAGAGAAACACAAGATTCCTGGTCTTTGAGATAGAAAATATAATCTCTTTTGTATTCCAATTTCAAAGTGAACTAAGTTCCACACATGTTACTCTCCAACAGTAAAGCTTAAGAACACCAGCCTGCATCAAGTCGTTAACCTTTTAGGACCTACTCAAAGCAATGTAGTGTGACTTTATTAATGAATGCTTTAATGTGGTCTATAAAAGCTAACAAACACAGACACTTGCTATGATTCATCAAATTTAATATTCCATCAAATCTTTCAGTTTAAAGACCAAGGATATTTTTTAAATATGAAAACCTCAAAATGAAAGTCCTATGCTCCAATTAAATTCAATGCAACAAGAAACAAAAACCATAAGAATTGAATGCTAGATCAAAATTTTGAATAACAAACAATAAAAGAAATAAATTTGGTGCAACATGAATTAATAACTCTAGAAAATGTTTTATTGAGACCACAGACAACTAAAAGATGCAACCCAGGAAAACAGACTTGATGTTTAAGGCACACATTGTCTATTATGTTGCTAAGAGGCAAAAGACCCTGTCATAAAACAGCTGGGGTTCTTCCTCCAGGCAAAGACAAGTTCTACGGTCAAAACTTAAGTAGCAACTTCTAGAATTTTTACAGTTTTACTCAATGACTTTTATATTTTGGAAATCCATACTTAAGTACCTGACTTCTCTAAGATCCCTTCTTTTGCAATTACAATAAATATTTTTCCCACTAGCATTTGTAAACTGTTTTACAAAAGAGTACCTCTCCTTGCTCACATTCAGTGCCCATCTGCAAGAATTCTTGGGGAAAAATTTTAATGTCATTTTGCTTTAAAGATACTTTCTTTTATTTTTAATGTTTATGTGCTGTGGCATGTAATCGGAAGAAAAATGAATCAGAAGAACTTTGGTGGTCTAATCCAGACTCACTTGATCTTGTGTTCAAAATCTAGGTCATGGTCAGTGCCTGGTACATGACAAAAATTAGTTTAGTTCCAGGGAAACACAGTCCCTGGTCCTGAGAGCCCATTGTGGACAAAGAAAGAGACCTATAAATTATGTCACCAGGACAATCCACCATGTCATCAAAGAAAAATCCAAGTGGATTATTATCTCTTTCTCTTCAAATCATCTTGCAGATGTCTTAAGTGCTTGCAAAGTTTATTCCTCTTTCTGTGGTTGTCAGATAGGTTATCTCTCTCTCATTTTACTAATGAAAGATCAGACAGGGTGAAGTTAACTGATGAGCCAAGGCTCCAATAAAACTAAATCAGGAGGCTACTGATATCAGAACCTTCTTATCATTGAGAATGCCAATTCCTACATCCTGGAACAGATGATGCCAGATTATGTGAATTTTACTAAGTTTAGTTAATTTCTCTCGAGCACATTGCTCACAGTGCAGAATTCTCAAGCACACTCCGAAACAGAGAAAATGTGCACATTCATTAGACTTTTTTTAATGCAAACATAGATGCTGAGAGATATTTTAACTGACATGGGAAATGAAAAGCCACTATGTCTCCACTACAAAACGTGAATAATTCACTGACATCATCTGAGATTTGTATGGCGAATTGACTCGTGAATCATACGGTAACCATAAAAAAAAATGTGTTCATATGACAAAAAATGGGTTAATTTTTAAATTTCAGCTCTTTATCAGTTCCTCTGAGGAATACATGAGAAGTCTACATTTTTAGTGAGAATTAGACTCATGTACCGGAAACAGTTCGATATTCTTGAAAATAACCGAATTTATACTTAGCCAGGACTTTCAAAGATATATTCCTAATCATTCATCTTAGAGATGAGGAGGCTAAGTTCTGAGAGGTTAGACAACTTAACTGCTACAACCCTAATCGGGACCACAGTTGACATGATCAAGTTCAGCCCTCTCATTTCAACCATAAAATGGGACTCAGTGAGGGTTATGCTAGTTACATTCTGAGCTGCCTTCCAACTATAACACCCCGGGTCACCATGTCTTCTCAGGGAATATCTAGTGTCCTGTTTCCCATGTGTTGCTCTACTTGTCCTTATTTCATTCCTTGAATAGTGGCATACTAGTGTATAACAATGTGTGAGGTACATCACAAGCCACCTTGCTGTGTTGGTGGGGGTCGTTGGTAAAGGAGACCAAGAAAATCCCAGGAAACAGGAGCATGGCTCTGATATCTTTGCAAAAAACAAGAGGACTAAGGGCTGGTCCAAGGGAGCAGCCACTGTGTGGTGCTGTGCAGCTTGGTGACAGAGTGAGGTGAGAGCCAGGGCATGGTGACCCTGAGTGGGTGGGAACAAGCGCCCACATCCAGTCTCTCACTCCGTCCTGAGTGAGCCTTCATTATTCCAGCTCCATCCACACTACTATGTCTTACTCCCCACAGATGTAGCCAACAATTTGACTTTTTTTGGCCACAGACAGAAGGGCAGGGTGGCCATGCTTAGCCAGGAACATGGTGGTGGAGGGGCATGAGAGTTGTAGAAGACTCTGCTTCAGCAGCTAACTAAGCATGTTCTCGTATGCAGCTGGGAGTCATCACAAAATGAAGAATTAGAAACCCAAAGGGCTAGAGTTCTCTTCACTAAACTATCACTTAATGCAGCAGTATGCTAAGTACTGAAGATTCTACAGTGGGCAAAAACTCAACGAGGTCATACAGTCTGGTCACATGTCTTTACTGGTCAAAGTTGCCTCATATAATAAACTTATTCAGAGTGGATTTCAGCACAGCATCAGACTCTTTCAGAAGTGTTCTGTTATGAGCTCATCTCTACTCAGCTCCCCAGAATTGTCTACCCCTTTGACCTCTATTCCAGAAATACTGAACTGATAACTGTTCTCCAAACCCTCCACCCACTCTCTCATCTACACATCTCTGCACTTAGCTTTGTTTCTCACTAGAATTATCTCTTTACTAGTTAACTCCTTGGAATCTCTTCTTAGATACTCAGGAATCTTTCTCTTTTCCTCCAGCCCCATTCCTGTTTGAGCTGGGTACCCTTGTGTGTGCTCCCATGCACCCCATATCTCTCTTATTGGAGCTTTAAATTGCCCTTTGCTTTACTGTCTCCTCCACTAGACTCAAAGCTCCCTGAGGGCAAAGCCTCCCCACCCTTAATTCCTGTTATTTTATATCCTAGCACCAGTATAGGATCTCGCCACAGCATCTGAAAGTAAAGCTATATTTCAAATTAATTGGTTTCCTTTGAAATTCTGTGCATTTTTTAATGCTCTAAAAAACATTATTCTGAAAAGGCATCCATAGGTTTCTTCTGGCTGCTGAAGGAATTCCTGGCATAAAAATTTTAAGAACATCTGCTAAATGCTCAATAAATATGTGATGAATTATTAGTTGGACAAATGAATGCGTGAGCGAGTGAATGAATGAATGAATGAATGCATAAATGAATTAATGAAAAAACTGTTCCTCACTATTCAGCAAAGAAAGGAGATTTGACTCCAGATGTTGAGAACTTGTTTCTCATGAACATAATTTGATTCCACAAGGTGGAGGCGCAAAGGCTCAGAAAAGGTTCAAAGTTTCTTGGATATCCAATATATTTGTGGCCTACAGAAAACTCTATACTACTCTAAAGTTATACGCTACTACCAACTCCTCCCGTTTCTTCCATGTTAGCAAAGCCTGCTCCCTATAATAATGTTAAACCAGCCTGCTATATCTTTGTAGCTAGTCATGGCTAGGTGGCTCAGTTCTGGCCAATAAGATGAAGAGGAATTCTTCTAGGAGCTGCTAGGAAATATGTCCTTCTATGATACAGAGTGATCTTGGAAAGAAGCTTTCTTACCACCCTGCCTTTGAGCACAGATTCGCAAAGATTTGAAGTCTAGAAGTATGGAGGCCCTCTCATGTCCACGATGCAACCAGTTTGAAGATGAAAAGATAACATGCTAAGGATGGCAGATAGAAATGGAGGAAGCATCTGGGTCTTCAATAATATAAGTCCTTAAATC
The DNA here is from genome assembly GCF_014176215.1 of Rousettus aegyptiacus. Taxonomy (NCBI): domain Eukaryota; kingdom Metazoa; phylum Chordata; class Mammalia; order Chiroptera; family Pteropodidae; genus Rousettus; species Rousettus aegyptiacus. Next base: position 44,162,411 of record NW_023416295.1, read on the forward strand.
ACTCAGTGGACCACCTATTTCAAACATCTTTATATATGAGATCATTAAATATCTTTATTATGTAGCCCATTCTTTGGTGGGCATGCTACTACATAATGCCTTCCCATCTTATGTAGAGCACAATCCCATGACAAATTTTTCCACCATGAGTATCTGGGCTGCAGTCCTGAATTAGCTAAGGATCCACTCCCTGTTTTCAGTTATCGGTTAACATTTCCCTCTGTAAAGCTCAGATCCATGCAATAATTATTTTACTCCTAGAATATACCAGATAGATAGAAGACTGTTGGCTCTGTAGTGGGAAAATTATTTCATGATCCTGTAATCACCATCTGTAGCAGAACTTCCTGAAGAATTACTATATGTTGAACTCTCCTAAGCCCGGACCTAACATGCCAGGCCTGGACTGAAAGCAGCATACACAAAAGGTCAAGGTCCGATCTGAAAAGGGAGGCTGCCAGGAATGAGAACATTTTCTGCATACCTAGCCATCATGTATCACTCTCTTCAAACCCAGACCATTTTTAACATACCTCCTGACATCTTGCACTTTCTAATTCTCTCTGATGATTGACATACCTCCCCTGCAAGACTATAAGCTCCTTTTAAGTCAGCAACAGTATCTTAGGGATCATTATATCCTCCCTCAGTATCCAAGTAGTGTGTGTATTGTGTGTGTGGGGTGGGGGGTGGGAATAAATGTTTACTTCATAATACTTTATGAAAGTCTTAGGACTACTGGTAAGAGAGTTTAGAGTATATAACATAGGCCCTGTAGAGGAAGCACATATATGTAAAGATACTTATAATTCCAAGCAGCATGCATTATAACAGTTTCGTGAAGGAGAAAGTCAAAGTCAGGTGGGTCTGAGATGGTAAAGGAAAGTTCTACAGAAGAGCTGCACCTTAAACTAGTCATGAAAACAGATAATACTCAGACAAGAAGAGGAATAGAAGGGCATGGCAGATGGAACACACGGTGTAAGCAATGACAGAGGCAGTAGGATTGTCTCAGGAGAGTGAAAGCTCAGTGTGGAGAAATTACAGCATAAAATGGGAGAGGTAGTTTGATGCTAGATAGCAGAGGGTCTTTATTGCCAAGCTCAGGAGTCCAGGTATATATTATAGAAAATAGGGAGCCATTGAAAGATTAGAAGAGCATCACCAGTATGATTACTACAAGTATCATTTGCTACACTCCTTGTTGTGAAATCTGAGTCACTCATTGCTAACAATGCCAGAGACTCTATTATCAGTCAGATTATTAGATAGTGGAATTATCTGGACCAAAGTTTCCATCTTCCTGGTAAATAGGTTGGGTAAGATAGACTCCAAAGCCTCCCTATCCATGAACTATCACTTCCTGCTAACGATCACACTTAATTTGAAGGAAAATAATTTCATTACATCCTCAGAGACAGAAATTAAAATTATAGTCACTCTTTTATCCTTCGTTTTTGACCACAAGGGCAGAGGTCTGCAATAATCCTACATCTCATTTTATAGCACGCCATCTCATCATTCCTGCAAGACCCTTCTCTTACTTCATTATTTTTCCTCCTCACCTCAGAATCCTCATTGCCATTCCTCTCACCCTCACATAAGCATCAATGTTTTTGATATGTGCATATATCTTTACAGATCTCTCATTGCTTTGTATTTAACAAATTCGAATTGGTTCTTAAAATTTGGACAATGGCATTATGCTTTAAATCTCATTCTCTCTTATTTTTTCATTTATAACTATGCTTTAAAATTAATCCATATTGCATATGCATAGACATTTTTTAAAAAATGCCTCCAGTTGTTGCATAGGATTCTATAGAATGCAATCGCCTAGATGACTTATCCATCGTCCCAGTGAAGGACACCAATGTTAATTCCAGTTCCCAATGACCACAAACAGTGTTAAAAAGACGTCCTTGTACACAGTCCCTCTGTGATAATTCCTCTGGGTTACGTGTCCAGAAGTGGGCTTGCAAAAGTAGGCTGACTATGTAATTTATGATCTTTCTAAAGAGGAACATTTTGGAAAGCGAAAAGGGGCGCTATTAGTAATTATGATAAAACCTCAGGTTTTCCCTGCTATCCTGGGTAAGTAGGGACATCCTGCCACCTCTAAGACCTTTCTTAATTTCACTCAGATTGTCAGATTGCTTTCTGAAATGCTCATGTGCATTTGCTGTTCCTCCAACAGTCAGAAGGGTTTCCATCACCCCATAATCTTTTGAACACCGGGCATGATCCAGCTTTCTAATTTTGACATTCTGATGTGTCTGAAGTGGTCTGTGTTGTTCTGGTTGCCAGGGAATTTGAGCAGCCCTTCTGGGACCAGTTCATCATTTAAGACTCCTCCCCTGTGAATTGCCTCTTCAAACACTTTGTGCATTTGTTATGTTGTCTCATGTCTTTTTCTGGTCAAATTGCAGGAGTTTTTTGTATATTCCAGGTATTAATCCAGTGGCATTTTTTTTTTTCAGAGTAAGCTTTAAGTATTATATATCTTTTTTCCCAATCTGTCATCTGTCTGTTAATGTTGCTGTTTAAAATTATAGTTTATGGTTGTCAAGATCACCATTTTCTCTCTTAAAATAAAAAGACATTTTTATCTTCTTCTCCAGGCTCTAGTAGACTCTGCAGCACTTTGCATATTCTCTACAAAACAGTGGTAACCATCTACAGCGGCTTCAGCCAAATCACTGCTATCCCTCATGACAGCTGTTCTTACACTTCAGTGTGCACCCAAACCACGCAGGGCGGGGTCCAGAGTCAGCATCTTCAGCAAGCTGCTCAGGGAGGCTGATGTCAAGTCCAAGGGCCACGTATGAAGAAACATGGCTTAGGATATAAGACATCAGGACCTGCCGAATGGGACTTTGAAGATCACGTAGTTCAAACCCCTCACTTTACAGCTGCAACATTTCAAGTCCTGAGAGGATAAACACTTTAATGAGGGGCCAATGGCACCATCCGCTGCCTGATTCCAGGCCGGTGCCCCTTTTAGCACCAGGCAGGTCTGAAAAGTCTTACTGACGTCCCTAATCGAGCTTCACCCTCCTTTTTCACAGACTGGATGATGAGTCCTGTTTTTGTTTCTTCTTACCCAAGACTTAGGGTGGCAAAAGTCTGAGATGCTTTCATTTTAGGATGTCATTGTTATCAGCACAACTTCGTTCCTTGAATTTTCAACATTTTCAAAGCAAAGCAAAAGACAGGTGACCCCACCTTGACATGGATAACATTTCTGAAAACAGCCCCCAAGCCTCCTGAGTCCAGTACAAACAAAACTTGGCTTCATGGCTCCCCCTGTTTCATATTCACATGATGCAAAACACATGGGACAAATTTATGTCACTGCATTTTGCCTGGCAACCTGTGTTTAAATCATGAAGGTTTGCAGCTCCACATTTTAGGGTGTCGTTTGCAGTCCCTTAGCCCAGAGCTCTGAAGGAACAAGCTCACAAGAAGGATCGTTAGTCAGCCGGATGTGATGGGCTCTCCTAGAAGAACTAATTAGTATGCTGCACTGTATCTGCATATCTCTCAAATAGACATTGTTTGTGTCTTTCCTCAGTGACAAGGGAGATTGTTCAGTAGGACACCTTACCTTTTAATATGCAGGGTTTGTTAGAAGAACAGCTCAATTCATATTTCCCCTGGTCTGATGGTAAGTGAACAGCAGTGGCAATATTAATCTGTAGTAACCTGTCAGTGAACTCTACAGCTAATATGATGTAGTTATGATTTTACCATCAATCAGGCCTGAACAGGCTCTGGGCAATCCTTACAGCACAGCCTCAAAAAATCTAATTGTGCAAAAGCTTCATTGGTTTCCAACATTTCTTTTTTATCTGTCACAGGCTTTAGGCCTAGTACACAACCTTTTATTATTGGCCTTATTGCATTAGCTTGTCGGACAAAAAGAAAAGGCTAAAGCAGAGGGTCCCCCTGCATTCCATCATTTGTTTGCATGCACGATTTTATTTGACAGTCCCATATTGTTTCAGATGTAGATAAAAATTATTAGGACATATGGCATCATATGAACTTTTGAACTGCCAATTGGTAGTGTATCCTAAAGGACTACAGGCATTTAAAATTCTGCTCTACCTACAGATACAGAGATGCTACATGGACGAGCAAATAAGGTCTCCCTGGGGAATTTATTTTAGAGTGAACATAATCTTGAATGTTCCCTTAACCAATTTTTATGCAGGGGAGAAATAAAATCATTAGGAAATAAAACATTAGCACTGCAATGATTTTTAGCCAAAATTAAGGTCAAATATTTGTGCTATGATAGTAAAAAGCAGTTCACTTGCTCCAAGAGCCTGCACACACAGTGTGAAGTAGCATGGGACCACGTGGCCTTCATTCATACGCAGAACATTTCTCTGGGTATCAGAGGTGTGGTCAGATTCAAAGCTAATAAAAACATGTAGGGAAAACACAAATCCATATCAAAGTAGCTCCCTGAGTCCACAGTGTTAGAGAAACTAGAATACTTAAAACATATAAAAGTAGTTAGGAAGATGAACTACTAATTTTATCTATTTAGGCATTTTAATCTTTTGCATCTTAAATGCAATCGGGCTTTTTGGACTGAGAAATTGCTAATCAGCAAGTTGGATAAATGTTTCTATTTTAAAATGTGCACATTTAGAAATAACAGCAGGCCATAAAGTACATATTTATGTTTGTGATTTAATGTATCACAAACTTTGTGTTTTATTTTATTTAGCTTCACAAAGAGATCACACTATTTTTTTGCAAGCAATATGTAACTTTTACAACAGCTTTATGATTCAAGAAACACATATAGCAATACATCAAATATGTATACAATGCCTAAGTTTTTCAAATTTTCAATGCCTTTTAATAAAAAATTAAGGATCATGTCCATTTCTAACACTGTTCTAATTCATTTAAAGATTGAATTGAAAATTTCTATTTATTAATCAGGAAAAATCTGCATAGAATTACAGTGATTGTCTTTTGAAACCCTGTACCCTTGCTTCAAAGGAAATATATTGTGACTAAGAGCACAGCTGTGTTAACCCTTCCCAAACCAGTGTGCACATTGTCTGCAACCTAATAAAAACATCTACACAAAATGAGGAAATGGCTGTGGCATCCTGCAATAAGCGTGCAGGAACGCGCCTTGGAACTACGGAGGTGACTACTGGAGCAGAAAGACAAAAACAGGATGTGAAAATTGTCGCGGCAGTAGTAGTGATTTTGAAAGTTTTCTTGGCCACCTCTCCATCACTTGTGAGATTTGCTTTAAAAAAAAAATGTCTCTAGGGAATTCTTTTCAAATATTCAAATCTAAATAATCTTGAGGAAGACCACCTGAAAACATTTCAGCTTTGCCAGATTGCCTAGAAATTTACAGCTCCTAATGAAAAGCATTTCTGACGACGTGATTGGTACACCACTAGCTCAGTTCTTTGTCGGTACAGGAAAAGGTTTGCATTTGTCAGAGCAAGATTAGTTTCAAAGCATCATAGCTAAAAAAGCAGGGGAAAGTGTTAGATCCTATTGTGCTGTTATTAATAAGCAAAATTTGACATAGGATGTTCAGATGAGCAGGTTCAAAGTCTGAAAAGGAGGAAAGATTCCCAAGCTGGATAATTACCTCAAAATAGGACATTTAGGCAGTACTACCCAGACATTACTGAACACACACACACAATTTTTTCAGTTAAAAAGGCATCTGCAGATTCATGGGTACTATACATGCAATATTCATGTCAAATGATTGAAACAGTGAAAGGTCTCTCCAAAAGTAAAAAGTGCCAAAAAAAAAAAAAGTGTTATTTTACCAACATTCTCCTTGGGGGAATTGTAAAAATAGATAAGCAAGTTCATCTTATTAATGTCTCAATAACTGTAAATTGAGAAAATATGCCTTTCAAAAGAGTTCACTGAAAATGGGCAAAAGGTTTATAGAATAAAATTGGAGGTGAAGAGGTGAGACGAAAGGAATGGTGGAATTCCTTAAAAGAAAGCTATCTGCTCATAGTGATAGATAAAGATAGATTTATAGCAGAGGAAGGGGGGAAAGCTTAGAAAACCCACGGGCTAATTAACTTCATTTGAAACATAATAATAAATATTATTACGTAAATTGTTTATGTTTTCAAACATTACATGTAGATGTAAAGATGCCTTTTCGTGCTATCATCAAGAGCTTTTCTAGTAAAATGTCAATTAAAATGTATCTTCGGTGCATAGAATTTTCTCACGGTTTTGTCTTCCTTGAGAATATTTTCTAGATCCCAGAGAATTTAATAATTTCATATAATTTATGTTTTCAAAAATTATATTCCTTTTGGAAGGTATAAAAAGCAGTAATTACTTTGGCAATGTTGCCGAACTGAGCGTGGAAAGAACTGAGAAGTTATATAAAGCTCATAATGGCAAAATGTGTGAAGTTCAACAGTCAAGGTCAAGGAAACACAATTACAAGCTCAGTTGTTTAGAATACAATAAAGCTGATAAAAAATACAAAGATTAATTTCAAAATTATTAGAAAAATATCAAGTAATGTATGAATCATCGAGGTAGGATCAGTCTGGCTCCTTTGGTATTTCTCAACAGAACAATGAGAGGAATTGAGGTCTTCAAGTACAATCATGTTTACTTGCATTTCTTTTTGGATAACTTTATGACATTGATACAAAAAGTGTAGTTCAGGTCGGTAGATCAAATAAAATATGTGCTCTGGGCAGTTGAAATATTTGGTTGAACCATATGAAACTGCTATTTTGTAGGTCAAAATTGGTTGAGTTTTAGGAATTTCATGTGGTTCATGTATCATAATGTGTCATAATGTAGGCAATTTAGAATCATTTCGAAGTTAAATGGGCATGTGTGAATTTCATCTTAGTTCTACTGCTTTACTGGCTGTGAACCTAGGCAAGTTACCAAGTTACATGCTGCTCCGTTTCCTGTACTATCTCTGCCTGGATAATGGCCATCGTGGTGTCTACTTATAGGGCATGGGCTTGTTCCCACCTAATGAAAGGGTAGTTCCCCAAATGTTTATTTTAAAGTTGATAGTTTAGAACTCAGAAAAGAGGGACTCTTTTCTGGGTTTCACTAAACCTTCTGAGATGCCCCATGGTATTAAGTGTTCTGGGCTGCTGGTCACCTTCCATAAAAGCCACACCTAACACAAGCCAGCTGTCCGCATAGGTGAGGGCATCCCACCAGACCATCTGCTTTGAATCAATGTCAGCTTCCTCTTTGAAAGATATCCCAAATCTTGTTTCCACACCTCATTCTGCCAGGGACAGCAGAATTTAAAATAACCAGGAAGACACAAAGAATAATTCTTTGAAATTTAATAGCTGTTAAATTGGCAAGTGAGGTGGGCGTGGAGCTTATGTCAAGCCCCTCACACTTCATAAGCAATTCGATAACTCCTGAAAGCTTGGTGGTATTATTCCCATTGGCTTTACATATTTGGGTTAATTTCTTTCCGGGTAAGCTTTCTCACACCCCACCCAAAAAAGGAGATGCTTAGCAAACTCCAGAGGGCACTGGTGGGTGGTTCCTTCACAGGAGAGTCCTGGACTCAAAGACCCACTCTGCTTTTCTCAAATAAGCTTGCAGAGTGAGTTCACTGTGTACGACTTTCTGGTTGAAGAACTTAGAGCCCTGAGAGTGAGCCTCGCGATAAGCCTGAGGCTGCGACGCATGATTTCTATGCATTGTGGGAGTTACCACAGCCACTTAGAGATGAGGAAACAAGTTCAACCTTAGCAAAGTCATACTACTGAGGAGGGAATTCCAGAATCTCACTTCTCAGTTAATCTACCCTGGTGCTTCGAAAATCAAGAACAGGTTAAGAATGTGCATATCATAGAGAGTTTTTTATTTTCCTTTTGAGTAGAATTTTCACCTTAAATAATCAGTTAAAGATAGACTATATTTCCTCATTATATCCCCCAGCTCATTCCTATCATCCTTCAAATGGGTCAAAATCACCCAGCCTTCCATAAGTCACTAAAAGTGTAGTCTTTCTCTTCCTATGTGATTCTCACTATTTTACCATTAAAACTCAGTGAACTGATACATTGTTTTCAATCTTAGCTATTTCTTTCCAATCTTTGGACAGCTTTAACATCAGCAACACATTCTCTACCACAGGTTTTTCCGGTGTTAAAAATAACACACTTTGCCCACTTGTACCTTTAGAATCTGTGCAAGCCCAGGCTCCCCAGTACAAATCGATATTCTGCATCAGAGAAATGCAGGAATGAGCCAATAGAATTAGCAGAGTAATTTATTCTGCCTCAGCTACAGCTGGCAGGGACTGCAGAGGGAAGCCAGCAGATGTTTGTTTGCTAATGGTGGCTTCGTGGTGCAGTCAGAGCCTAATGCCCCATATCTCTGTTAGCCAGTCTGTCCAGCTTAATAAAAAGGGATAAGGGAGATTTGGGTTTCCTTAGTTTGCAATGCCAATTGAGTTCTCCTTCTACTATGCATTGTAATGTTCTGTGATTTTCCATGGCTATAATATGGAATAATATCAAATGAAGTCTCAGATCTGTTGCAGTGAAAAAAGGAAAGGATTCTAATGTGGATAAGGCAGAAACTATTATTGGGGTCATAATGTCCTGTAACTATAGGAAGTTCCTATAAATTAAAGTGTTCAAGAAATCATGGCCAATGATACCCCACAACAAGCTTGGTAGACAGAAAATAAAATGGTAGTAAGAGGCCTTTGGAAGAACATGTGGGTTTTCCTTTGTTTCCTTTGCAATGTAATAATTTACAAAAGTTTTATTTTCTCTCTAAAAAACAATGAATAAACTCTAACAATAAAACATAAGAGCAAAGGAAAACCCTGTTTCCTTTGGATTAATCTCCATCCTTGCCTACACGTGCAACCTCCTGGGAGGAAAACCGAGATTTCAAGGATAGCAAAGCCCTCTTTGTGATACCGCCAAGGAGATAGCACACTATGAACACACAGTAAACTGGTGTCTACTTTTGTTTTTGCTTCCTCTTTTGGAACTTATCTATTACATTGGGATTTTTATCTATCGAAAAGTCTTCACTGGAGATGCAGTTTCCAAAGCTGACTATGGCAAGTTTCTGAGTAAGGTTCATAGGGAAGACAACCTCACAAATGAGAATAATAAATGTACAAATAACAATACAAGGACAAACTTTGGGAAGTAAGGTGAGGGAAGGGTGTTTAAAAGATGAAACAACCTTATAAAAAGGGTGTCCCTTCAGCCTGAAAAGCCAAGTGCTTTTCATGAAACATTTCACCTTTTGCTCATAATTTTTATCAGTAACTATATTATTCTCACTTTGCTTCTGAGGAAACTGGGACTCAGACAACAATCAATTTGCTCAAAGTCACATAGATAGCATGAGGAACAGTGAGGATTTGGATCTCAGCTCTTTCTGGCTCCAAAGTCTATACCTTATTCAAAGAGGTTTTCATCTATGCTCTGAAGAATTCTAGAGATCCTCATAGGCACTCCTGGGGTGGGGAGGCTGAAGGAGTTGGGGCTCTTGGGCTCCCATTGTAGATTCAACCCAGACTAAGTCTTGCTTTGATGAAGGAGTTATCCTATTAGTAAAACCAGTGTGCTCTATTCCAACTGAAAAGAAGAGGAAGTCTTGGTTTGGGGCATGCCGAATTTGAGGAGCAAATGGGACAGGTGGAGGTGTCCAAATGGTCAATATGAAGAACTGATGTTAGGGATGAATGTGCAGGATCAGGAACATATGTGCAGAAGAGGTAGGTCAGTGAAAGGTGCTTCCTAATTCCAAGCCAGAATTAGCTTTCTAACCACATTTGGGTATTTCTACTATTAGTAATCACATTCAGCTGTCGTGTGCTGGAATAGCTAAAAGTCCCCAGTTGCCCCCTGACGCTGTACACCACCCTCTTGGGTGCCTGCACACCTCTGCATCCACCAGTTGGCTGTCCAACTTATCAGGAGTATTTGAGTTTATTCCCAAACCAGTTTTTGCCAATTGCATTTGCTTTTGTAATTTGTAATTTTATTGAATAATATGTAAATTAATGTAATATGAATATAAAAGGAAATAAAGTTTTTCTTTAACAAATAAGTTGAATTATTTGGAAAGAATAGGCAAGTTATTTTGCCTTGGTTTGAAAAAGACTGTTAGAAAATATTGGGGAAACAATAAAAATCTAGACAGATTCTGGGCTCAAATTGATTTTCAAGTGTCTTTAAATCCTTACAACACTAAGTAACTAAACAAAAATTGTAGAGGATGCATTATGGATACAGTTAATACAAGAAAGTTGACCCAGAGCCAAGTATCAGACCTTGGTTCTACATCAAAAGAATGACAGATTAGTATATATTTGTTAAGTTTTAAACGAAAATAAAATGTTCCATAGGTCTGTATGTATCACTTTTCATGACACTTCACTTGAAACAACTTTATTAACTTATAATACTAGTCCTGACCAAGTCAGATAAGAATATTCCATGTATTTCTAGTCCCTGTACAGAAAGGGGATTATTACCACTTGAGCACAGGTCAATTACCTGACTCTTTTGATTCTTAGGTCAAACTTACTAGGAAATTCAGCAAGAAACAAAAAAAGATGTTGAACTGAGTTCAAGTTTCCTAGAAATCATAAATATAAGACATGGGGTGAGAGTTCAAATTTTAAATGACTTAATTATGATTTCCATTTAGAAGACCATGTGGAAATTTCTCTTTACTTTAAATGTTTGTTAAATTCACTGATTACTAATAGGCACAATTCTGTCAGTCTCCATGGTGACATAAAATAGGGTTCAAGGCTGGGCTAGCAGGGAATAGACTATTGTGAAGCCATTTTTAACTGTGTGCGCAAGGTCGGGTTTTACTTTGCTGCCCTGGAGAAATACGAGGAGCTGGAGCAAGTAGAAGGAGAGGCCACATTGCTCCCCAGCAGCTGCTGTATCGTGACCCGGAAGCCCTGAGCGTTCAGCACCAGCCATGAGGCCTGTGTCTCTAATTGGCACTGCAGCCAGCTGATACTCCTCCCTTTGTGTGCCCTAGACTGCCAGAGCCAGGGAGGGGCGGGGGCGGGAGAGAATATGTGTGTGTGGCGAGCGATCACCTGCTTCCCTTTCGTTGCCATGGGTTACAGAGCCCCGAGCTGGGGAGTGGGGCCAAGCGCTCTGGGTGGAAATAACTGTGTCAGCCTCTGGAAAAAAAAAAAAAATTAGAAATAGGGAGCAGGGAAACAATGGGCAAAAGCACAAAAATGGCATCCCAAGGTGGCCTGTGAGCGAGGAAGCCAGGCAGCCGAAACGACAGTGGTTCTTCATAAACCCAGCTCCCACCTGACACACTGGCCTGAACAGTGATGAAGGGAAAAGAACATGTGGAAATCTCGACGGCGATGCTGTTCCTCTGCCCACTGGGCCTTGGTGCAGGTCTAGGATCCACCTCGGAGAAAAACAAACAAAGTCTGTTCAGAGTCTAGTCAGCAGCTGTCAGGGAGGCACACTGCGCATAGCATTACAGCGTACCAGGCACTGAGCGAGGTGACACCAACGGGAAGGAGGCTGTGACCTTGGGGAGGCCACCATTTAATTAGGCATCTTAAGGCTGTAAGTCAGGCTTATTGTGAACTCTGCACCCAAATGCTCATTACTCTTCTTATTTGATGGCTCATTGGGGGAAATAACGTGTTTCCCCCCTCTTTCCTGTGGCCTACGACTATTTTGTATGAAATGTCATAGACTTTTGGAGTAGAGGGACTTCTCAACAAATCCAAGCTCCTAATTTTGCAGCTGAAAAAACAGGCCCAGAGAGGTTAGGTGCCTTGACCAAGGTAATCCAGTTTGTTTGAGGTTTTTTTAAGTGTTTGGTTTTGGTTTTATTTGTTTGCTTGCTTTTTGCAGAGGGAAAAAAAAAAGAGGGAGAGACTTAAATAATTCAGTTAATGTTTACTTGTTCCAGTTTCAGATTGGAAGGCCAAAAGGTAAGAATCTCACATCTCTTCAGACTGAACTATCAAGAAAAGAATCCACTAAGACCCCCATTTTGCTGACAGGGCAACCCACTGCCTTTGGATGTGAGAACAAGGGTTGCCTCCCACCCACGTTGCTGGGCTCAAGTCTCATGCACGGCAGGGCACTTGGGGAAATGTTAGGAGGGACGTGTCTTGGCGCATGGTCTACAAGCCTCTCTAGTTCAGCCCATGACACACATGTGAACTCCCAGAGGTAATTTCTTCCTGTTCTGACCCCTATCAAAGGAGATGAGTCCTCAGGCTCTTGCAATACCTATTGACTTTGGCCATCCTCTTCTTCCTGAGTTTGTGGTAAGATTGTGGTCTTGTCTGGTTACCAGCTGAAATTGGCAGGAAGCAGATTCCACGAGAGGCTATGGCTAATCTGTGTGCTTAAAGAGAACTAGTTTCTTGATGTCACATTACTGAGTATACATTTGCCATCTCCCTTTCCTGCTCTATCCTCCACTTGCTAAATAACATGAGATGGGCATTCTCTTTGGCTTCTAGTCTATTTTACCACCTCAAGAATTTAGACTCTCACATTAAAACATGTGGGGAGTGGTTTCACTTGCATGCTTCTGGCAGCTATTGTGAAAATGTAATATCTACTTGATGCCAGTAGAGATAACAACTACGGTGGCTTGCCTCCAGGACCCTCCTAGAGAAGGCCAAGGTCAGAGAGGGGTGAGTCTGACCCTTCGCAGAAGTGTGGCGAGGTTGTCCTGCTCTTCTCTCTCCCCCGAGCTCCCATGGGGGTGGGGTGGATAAGACACAGGAGGGGAGCTTAGCCCAGATTTGTTAAAGGGAAAATATTCCAACAGCCTCTGTGATCCTTTATTGAGAAGCACATGCAAGCTCTGGATGCTAGGAACACATAAGGGTGTTGTAGGCTGTACCTTGAAATGCAGACTGTCCCAGAAACCCTAGGAAGCAGGTGTCCAGGTTCATACACCATCTGAAGTACCACAGCCATTCCAAGTGCTTTAGAAGGGAGTTGAACTTCTCTCTGCTAAAGAAATTAATCCAGAGCCTAAATCCTGCTTGTTGTTAATGGCTAGATATCCTTGAGACGGATTCCTTTGCAATGTCCTTTGATCTTGGCTGAGCCCTCTGGGGCTGCATATTTCTCTCAGTAATCAAAGTCCATAGGTCTTTTTTCTTCCTTCCGGGATCTACCTAGAGACTCTGAGTTTTTTTAAACCATTATACTATGTCCTTCTCTATTTCAGTTCACTTTCTTTCTTTTTCCAAATCTCTTTAATTTATTTTTCACTTTGATTCCCACACAGAAATGACAGCTTCTTGGAGTTCTGGGATTTAACCAACAAGAAATGTTTACAGAGCACCCATTGTGTGGCAACGCAGGACCAGGGAGCAGATGTTCTCCCTGTCCTCATCACACTTATCTCTAGAGTTAGAAAAGTCTGAGGATGTGAAGTTTCAGCTGGAAAGGGGGTGAGTTGGGGATGGGCAAAGGGAAAAGCAGGTAAAAAGCCCCCAAGTCAAGAGAGAGTGCAGAAATTGATAGGAGTCGAGTAAGCTTGAACGTGGAGAGCAAAGGAGGGATATGGTGAAAGATGATGTGGGAGGAGGCTGGTAGGGGGCAGGCCGCAGAAACCTTTAGAACTTCTAAACCACATCAAGGAATTAGATTTTACCCTTCAGACAGTAGGGGCCACTGAATGTTATAAGCAGATGGTGCTGTGATCAGATATGAACCTTAGAAAGATAGGTACAAGATTGGGGGAGCATTGGAATGTCTGCAGGAAGAAAAGTTAAGAAGAAATTTTGTGGGGATAATTATGATCTGGACGAGGATAGTGGCAGTGAGAATGGGAGGCCTGAACAGATTAGAGACTTATTCAGAGGTAGAACTGACCTTTGACAGCTTTGCAGGCTGGTGCATGAGCGCAGCGTGGGCTGCTCTGAGGAGCTCATTAATTATGGAACAGAAATATGACAATGACCTCAGATGTCAATCACTGTGCCTGCCCAGTCACAGCCCCCACCGAAGGAACAGATCTAGAGGATCTGGTGTTAAACAGTGTAACCTTACTCCACCTGGTCCCAGTTGATTAGAGCAGGGGTGAACATGTGACCCGAAGGTAGGGCATCCACACCAAATGATGTGGCCTGACCCATAACTGTAATCTGGACCAGTTAATTTTGCTCTCTGGAAATATGAACTATGAAAATGCCAAGAGAATGAGTCAGTTAGTAATAAGAGCTGAAGTTTAAAAACGATAGGTTAAAGAGAGGGTAGAACAAGAAGGGACACGTGCAAGCCGAAATTATAACAAAGGGGCAGTCCTGAGTAAGCAATAGAAACCAGGCCATGGAGAGGGTAGAACGGAGCAGGTGACAGAAATAACCAGGTAAACCAAGAGAGGGCATCCCTGTGGCTGCTGAGAGCAACGGGGAGCGTATGTGGTTTCTAAAACTATCTACTGCGCTGAGCATTTTCTGTTTCCACTGCTGTTCCACAATCACTCCCATAACTTGAGAGTCTCTGTTCATTGCAACAAAAGAGCATTACCAAAATGGCTAATATTTTGCCTGTTGTCACATGCTTGTCTCTGTCCATCTTGCTGCTTATCTTGAGTGTGGTCCAGAGATGCTTGCCTGCCCAGGATCCCTCGAGAAAAATTCTGTCGTCCCTGATGATTTTCCAAGAGCTGCCTTAGGCCACACTCACTAGGTGCATCAAAATCAGAAAGAATGTAAAGCTTTATTCTGGAGATTCTGCTATGGCAGAATTTTAAACTCGTGATGTGTTTCAGTGGATTGAAATTGTCTTTGAATGTGTGCTTCCATCTCCAAAGCTATGATTAATTACTGGCGGTTGCTCCTGGTTATGCTTGCAGCTCTTAGCAAGAAAATGAGTAAAAAGTATTTGAGCTTTTACGTTCTCTATCTGACAAAGAGACTCTTTGAGAAAAAAAAAAAAAAAGGAAAAAGAAAAAGAAAAAAACGCTGACTGTAATTTATAACAAGCGTCTATATTTTCTGAGCAGTGTTGGCCTGGCCCGTATCTGTCCCAAGATGAGCTATGATGGAGGCAGGTGAGGCGCGCTGCTTCTCCTCACACACAAAGTTATCCTCATCATGCTTCCTGCACATTTCTGAATTAGTTCCAGCTACTTAGTGTCACTGCGGGACAATTTAGGCTGCCATTGTTTGAGTATTCAACATACTCCTCGATGATGGATTCCTAGAAAAGGCAAAATCCATTATTTACACACAGTAGGAAAATAAACCTTCTCCCCAGCCTCAGACATGAAGATCGAGAAAGCTTTTTATATTAGACTGTTGGAATTTCACATACAAGTGGCCTTGTCAACTCTTTTAATCAATGTCCTTTAGAAAAACAAATTTAGCAGTTCGGTTCTTTTATTCAGTAGGGGTGAGGTGTAACTAAGGATATTAGTTATCAATCGTCCATGGTCCGTTAGCCTGCACTGGCTTGTAATAAACTGTAACTAACTGACAGCTGTGCCTTGAGATAGCATCATTAAAAAAAAAAAAAAAAAACCCTCCAGATTGAAAAATACAGGTAGGGAAGTTGGGAGAAAAGGGGGCATTCCTCAGCAAGAAGAAAACTACTCTTTCCAATGAATCAAAAGGGCTTCTATGGCATAGTCACAATAGTTTTCAGGTAAATAAAGCAGGTTGCTGATGTTCTCTGAACCACATTTTAACAGATGCCTGAATGTTGGAGAGGGTGTAATCTGTGTCCACGTCTACCTGTGGACCTGGGGTCAGGAGTCGAGGAAACCTCTGCTTTAGAGCAAGGACTCTGCAGGGCACCACCTCAGTGGCCAGGAAGACTTCAGATAGGTGGTCAACATCACTGGACTGGGAGAAAGAACGAAATATGAGTGTTTCCCAAAGTGTGTTTCTAGAAATAGATTAGGTCTAACATATTAAAAGAGGCCAAAGTTAAATTAATTGAGAAAAATATGGATTAAGTAGAGCTAAACAGCTCTATTTGTTGTAAGACTTCTTGGACCTTTGAATAGGCTGATGTAAGTAATGTGTAGTTGTAATCTCAATTTCTTTTTAGTGAAATCCATGGGAAGCCTTTTCTGGAGCGGCACATTTCATTGGAGGAGTATGCTGTGGAATATGCTTTGGGAAAGATTCTGGTACTTTAGTTCTGAATTCTTACCCCTAGTCTCTTTCTTGCCACTGATGTATCCTGTTTTCAGCTTCATTCTTTAACAGTGACGTTCACCTCAATTGTTGTGATAACAACATTGACTGTGTCTCGCCCTGACTGGGTTCCCCTAGATCATATTCACAGGCACACTCTTTGTAGCTGCCTTGAACAAATCTCTCTCTAATTCTCTCTTGCACAGGACCTCAGGATCATGGTTCACTGGGTGAAACCTGCTTGGCCCACCTTGGTCCCTACAACAGGCAAACTTGCTCTGACTATCCAGTGGCTGTGCTGAAAAACTGGCCTGGTCCCTGCCTCCCCACACCTCATTTCAGGGCTCCTGATGGAGACACATCCTGCATGGCTTCCACCATCTATGGGACTCTGAGGTGCCATGAGGGGCCTGCAGATTCCAAAGGCTTTCAGAGAAAGAGGCGGAGGTCGAGTTGCTTCATACGTCCTATAAATTCCCTTTCAAATCTGTCGCCTTCTCCCTCTGAGTCCAGTCCCTTTCTGTCTTACATAAACAGAGCTGGCTTGGGGTAAAACATTAAAATGCTATTCTTCCCTCCACTTGGTTTCTTCTGTTCCATCTCCCAGCATCCTCCTGCTGAGCCTCTTCCCACCCTCATCTAGCTATAATCTAATCTTTCTTTCCACCACAACCTGCTCTTATTTTTTATCAGTCATTTACACATAAGTATAATTTTAAGCCAGTTTTTACATCTCTGGGGATATATATATATATATATATATATATATATATATATATACATATATATTTTTTTTAATATTAGGCTATTAGGGAATGGAACGAGTGGTCTTAGGAAGCTATATTTCCTGCATGCTAAAAACCACAAGATTGCCTTTACCGAATGCTAGTTCTGGCTGTGACATTAAGTAGGGGAGCTAATGAGTGGGACTAAATAATTCTGTGCCACTGACTAGGTTCCCAGGTGGTGAAGGTGGATAAGCAGATCCCTTATATCAAAAAAGTTGTAGTAGGAGCTATCTAACCCTTCAGTACTGTTATTATGGCTCTTAGCAACTGAACTTGCATGCCATTTTTTTAAAAATAATTTTACATCTTGCACTGCAAAATGGCATTATTATTTGACTCTGCAAGACAGGAAGGAAGACAAGAAAGTGACCCAGACCTCTAATAAATATTTTCCCTCTTAACATCGATGGGTCATTATCAATTAGACCTGGGAAGCCAACACCTGCAGAGCTTGAGGAGCAATGGAAGGTAAGGTACCTGGCGGGGGGAGGGGCGGGGGGTGAGAGGGCATCAGTTGAGAATGGTATTTGCTAAAACAGGCAAGCAAGCGAACCCACTAGCTAAGGAAAAGAAAATGCGGAGTTAGTAAATGAATAGTCAGCTCTTCCCAAAGTTGCAAAAGACCTTTGCTAAGTTATGAACCTTTTTGGCTTCTTTGGTCTGTTCCAACTACCAGAGCTTCCCACAAGAGAAACTCATTTTAGCAGCCTCTCTTGGCTCCGACTTCAGCATGGTACAAAAAAGACCACCAAGATTTAGCGCCATCTCCTTTCTGAGTCCAGTTCAGGGACTCTCTAAGTATGAAACTTTCTTGGTATGGAAGTGAAGTTGCACATTAGGTGACTGGAACCCATCAGCCATCTTTGCCTGTCAGACTCTCACACACCAGTCCTCTTCACAAAGGCTTTCCTAGGCCACTCTACAATAATTTGTACTCTTCACAAACACACTCAAACCCTTCCTCTTCCAATGCTGATTTCTCTCATCTATCACCTTCTAATGAATTAAATACTCTGCCTTTTTACTTTGCCTATTTGTTTCCCCCACACAACCCTCGTGATGTAAGGCCATGATAGCAGAAATGTTTTACATATTTTGTTCCCCGGTATTTCCCCAGTATCTAGAATAGTGTCCAGCACATAGTACATGCTCAATAAAAACATGTTGACTAAATAACTAAGTCAATTAAAATTATTAACCCTCTTGAAATGAATAGTTTTCTCCCTTAAAATATGGAGTTTGTTGGACTACCTTTACACTTAAATTTCATGCATGTTTTTGGAAATGTATTATGTCTAAAAGCAGGGTACTGCCAATACTAAAATGTAGGTGCTAAGTTTTGGTGGGTAGAAATAATTATTCCAAAGTCATTAAAGGTTATTTTCCTTTTGCATGTATAGTAAATCATATGTCTAAGTTATTTTTTCCCAAATTTATACAGTAGTGGAACACTATTTAACTTGTCCTAGACAACAAAGTATTTCTCAGTATTTTCAACTTTGTCTAGTAAGTTTCCTGAAAGATAACTGAGAAATTTTCAGTAGATAGCTAACTGTTAAGGAGAAACATGACTCATGCAGGTCAAGGAACTTGCCAAAGATCACGCAGCTGGAAAGAGACATATTTAAAACAGGAATTCAACATCACAATTTCCTCACTAGTGAGATTCCTGCTACCATAAATGGTGTATTAGAATGTACCGTGCATTTTCACATTATTTACTAACAAATAAATTTCATTAAAATTTCAAGATTGAAAGTGACTTCCACAGGGAAAGACTGCGTAAAGACCCTAAAAGCATAGTTACAGGAATCCATAGCATCTAAAGCATCCATGTTGAGGTAGAAGTCTATTTTAAGTGATATGGAGCATTTCTAATTAATTTTTGTCACCTACCCAATAATTAGATATCAGCACTATTAAGAAGCCCTTTTAACATTTATTTTATAAAGATAGCATTGAAAAGGACTTTGGCCATTGTCTTAGTCCATTTGGGCCACTATAGCAAAAGTACCACAGACCAAATGGCCTAAAAAACAAAGACATATTTCTCACAGTCCTAGAGGCTGGGAAGTCCAAGGTCAAGGCACCAGCAGATATGAAGTCTGGGGAGAGCCTGCTTCCTGGTTCACAGTTGGCTGTCTTCTCACTGTATCCTCACAAGGTGGAAGGAGTGAGAGAGGTCTCTGGGGTCCCTTTCATAAAGACGTGAATCCCCTTCATGAGGGCTCAATTCCCAAAGCCCCCACTCCAAATACTATCTCATCAGGTATTAGGCTTTCAACGTATGGATTTGAGGGGACACAAACATTCAATTCATAACCACCATTACCTGCCAAACGTCCTTATTTTTACTCGAGAAATCTAAGACCCTGGAAGTTCACACGTCACAAACAAATTCTCAGCAAAGCCAACTAGGGTGAATCTCTGATTTGCAGTCCAGTGTTCTTCTCTCAAATAGCCTACCTGGACAGATGAAAGCAATCATTAAATCACCTTTCAGCTTCCCTTACTCCAGAGTAGCTAATTCAAATCATTGTGGTTTTTCATGATGTCATTTTCTCCAACAAGTTGTAGCTCTACAGATACTCAAATATTTGGAGATGGAAAATGTCAAAAACAAAACCAGTAAGGAGGAATCGAAAGAGCTAAACCCTTCCATCCAGTTATTTCTGGCGGTGTCAGTTGAGGAGGAACCAGCTTTGTCCCTGGGGCTTTAGAGAGCTGAGGCTGACCTTGGCAATTGGAGGGTCTCAAGAGAGGCCCTTACCTGGGAAATCGCACCTTTCATTCCTTTATCAGTTCCCAATATTTATTGAATTGAATCTGTATCAAATTTAAAACTAGGCCTGAAGCAAATTCTATCTGGTATGTTAGAGGACATCAAGTGAATCATTATTTTTCTTCGTTTAATCTTACCCTTGCTGGCTTTTTGAATAAATGCAATTGTAAAAAAGAAAAAAAGAAAGAAAAAGAAAAGAAAAAAAGTAAATAGTTTTTACCTCATAAGGTTACTACAAAAAATAAATGAAATAACTCATATAAAGCAATTAACACAACAAGAGCAAAGAGTTCAAAAAAGGCATGTGATGATGATAATGATGATATACACATGACTTCTTGACATAGGCAAGGTATCTGGGTTCTTTTGTTTATTTTAATATTATACAGGGGTAGCATTAGGTATTTTTAAAGTGATGGAACAGTCCTGTATCTTGATTGTGGCAGTGGTTTATGCATCTACTCCTGTGATAAAATTGCATAGAATTACACACAGATTCCTGAGGATAAGTAAAACAGATGAAATCTAAAGAAATTCCCTGGATTGTAGCAATATGAATTTCTTGATTTTGACATTGTGTTCTAGTTATATAAAATGTTATCATTGGGGAAAACTGGATGAAGGTACCTTTCTGTACTATTTTTCTGTGGATCTATAATTATTTAAAAATAAAAAAGTTTTTTAAAAAGAATTCATGGTTTCCCCATATTTTTGTAACCTCTGAAAGATTTTATTAAAAATTGTAGATGTTTTTATGTTTCCTCATTTATTGCAAAAAAAAAAATCTTAAAAGAAAGTGCCTCGCCTCTTCTTAGAGATTACTATTATTAAAATGGAAACCATTTTTGCCAGTAACTGTGGTTTCAAGAGTTTGAGAAAGATTTATGCAAATGGCTGCTTTGTAATATCACTCATTAAAAAATATTCTATCTTTAAATATACATTATAAATGTTGACATTTAAAATATTGCTGAGCAGCTGCCAACTTTTAAAATTAGAATAAAATCAAAGTGGCCATTATCTAAGAAAAGAAAACCGAGCACAAGTCCACAATACCATCAAGAAAACACTAAAAGCTCCAATATGTTCTTAAGAAAAAATTATGTATCTGCCTATCCCAAAATAATATATTTAGCTCTTAATTATGAAGAATTTACCCTTCCGTGCATTCACAGAGAGACAGAAAGGTCAGTCCTTATTTGCTTCTAAAGGAAATTTTTCCTGTAAGAAGCTACTCCGCAGAATGAAGGGACTAATTTATGTTTGGCCACTAGGTGTCAGTGTTGCTGGTGGCGTGGGTAGTAAGGAGGGGGAAGGGAAATTGAAAGCACTCCGGGGATTTGGGGGGTTGCGAATTTTTTTTTTTCAACATGAAATTCCCACATTACTGCCCTTCTCCCTGTCTGTGTCCAGAGGGATGACGTGGAAAAGAAATAGAGAAGTATGAAGATACAGCTCTTGGAGAGTTTCTGTATTCACAAGCCATCACAGCCACCTTAGGAAATGGGGAGTATGTGGCTAACTATGGAGCTATAATACCCAACAAAAATTGATTATTAAAGACAAGCCAATTTTAATAATTCCCTAACCACATAGCAGGAAATCAGAGAAACGTCAATTACTTCACGTTAGAGAGAGAAGCACTCCTCAGTCATGTCTGCCTAGTGATGAAAAAATTAGATGAATAATTTATATCGCAAAGCAGAGTAAGGGTTAGTGTGTGTGTGAAGGGGATTTGAGGAAGGAGCTGTGGCCGCACGTCAGAAACATCATCCAGGAGGCCACAAACAAAGCCAGTCAGAAGAGTCTCAGGACCTTGAATGGGATTTTTTTTTTTTTTTCAGCAACTGTCAGTGAAGTCTAATTGAATCCTGGACTTGGCTATAAGATATGGGAATTTTTCAAAGTCCATGGAAACATCAAACAATGAAAAAGAGATTTTCCTGGTGTTGTACTTGGCACAGACCCCAACGATAACAAGTTGGGTGGTGCCTGACTGGTCTCTGGAGGGAGATCATTCTTTTCTTCAAAAAATCCCAGGCCTGCCACTAGGCCTCAGGGTCAAGGGCCTGTACTGGGGACCCAGCCACATACCCAGGATCTGTGGACAGGGCTGGGTTCATTGGCAGAGGCCTGCAAAGGAAGCTGCTGTGTGCCAGTGCTATTTCAAGCCAGCGTCTCTAGCTGGAGCTGTTATTCTCTTTCACTTTCCTGAGGGGAAAAAAATAAAGTTTAAGAAAACCAAGGAGTTGGGATGGAAGGGAGTTTGCAGAAGAGAGCCCAAATAAGGGGAAGAAACCCCTACTGAGCATCCAGAGGAGAACTTATTTTAATCGAGTAAGAAGATGAACCACATGACTCCAAACTTTCCATACTTGAAAATGTTTCCTTGCTCATTTATGTTATAAACGAATGCATTAAATGGTCATTTCTGTCTTCTGCTTTAAACATTTCTCAGGGCAGTACCAGTGGCTTATTCTTTACCACATTCACTGGAGGCACGGTAGCGGGATAATTATTTAATAAATGAAAAAAATGAAGAAAATAATAGGTAAGCAACTAACACGGAGTGCTAACCATGTGCTAGGTATTATTCTCAGTGCTTTCTGGGTATTAACTCATCTAATCATCGAACAACACTATGAAGCAGCAACTATTATTATTCTCATGGTAGGTAAGGAAATGGAGGCAGAAAGAGGTCAAATAGCTTGCTTAAGCTCACAGAGCCTCTAAGTCTGCCTCCAGGGTCACTCAGCAAAGCAGCCACAAAATCAGCACCCAGTCTCTCTTTATTAGACCTTTACCACCTCGTGACCTATGATATGTCTCCACCAAAGTCAAAATACTATCCACTAAGACCCAGAAAATGTTTGTACAGTGGGATTTCTCTGCTTGCTACATTCTGGCAAAGCGGGATACCAAAGGATGGAATGCATAGTGAGAGTTGCCTACCCTTAACAGTCATTCCTGTTGTGGCTCACAGCCTCAAACACTACC
Source organism: Rousettus aegyptiacus (assembly GCF_014176215.1). Lineage (NCBI taxonomy): Eukaryota > Metazoa > Chordata > Mammalia > Chiroptera > Pteropodidae > Rousettus > Rousettus aegyptiacus. The sequence goes on from NW_023416295.1 coordinate 44,185,146, forward strand.
TGAAGCAAGCCCTTGAGTCATCTCTAGATGAACTTATTTTCACATTTCCACATAATACCTAGTCAGGTCCACTAGCTGTATGAGACTGTACACCATCCTCTCATTGTAATTTACATGAAATTGACATCCAAAAACTATAATTAAAAAAAAAAAAGGCACATCTTTTCCAGGAGATTTTTCATACCCATGACACACACACACACAAGAAGCTTTAACCAAAATAAATTCATGCCAATTGTATAATTGTACTCAAAATAGCTGAAGCTACATAAAATGCCTTTTGGGCACTGACTTGGAGGGGGAGGGGAAGAAACAAAGAAAACACATGTGTGTCTCCTAATATCCCTGATAGCGATACTGAAGCTAATGAATAGTTTGCTAGTCCAGCAACAGTACTGCAATTTGTCACTAATAGATGTGAGGAGGCCAGTTTCTCAGTTGGAATGAAGCCACTATTAGCAGATAACTCCCTCTTGAAAATCAAATAAAGTCAAACCAGAAGAAGCAGTCCCAAGAAATAAACCCAGAGAAAGCATTTACTCTTGAAAATAAAAAGGAGTATCAGAGCACAGTCAAAGATTTTGTGAAGTTTCTTATATTACTTTTAGGACAGACGCTAAGCATGAACGATGCAATCATCTGTCAGATTTCTCACTCCTATTACGCTTCTAATGAGCCAGGGTTATTTCACTTCCAATGATTTACCTAGGAAGCCAGTTATACAACCGGACTGAAGGGAACTTTAGAACTAAACCATCTTTAAGTGACCAAAGAAACAACTTTAAAATCTCCCTTGAATTTTGATAGATTTTTTAGAAAATTATACACATCCAGATATAAATTCCACATTATTACCTGAAACGTATCATAGAAAAGGAAAAATAAAAAGTAAACAGAAATGTTTATTACGACAATTGCATTTGAATGCAGTTTCAGAAAAATAAATTCTTTCGTATTTATGAAACCTAACTATAATAAACAATTAATTGTCAATCTATCAGAAGTAATTCTTCATTAATAACTGTAGTTTATAGTTTTAACAAATATTGTTGGACTCTGCTATGTACTGAATTGTGACCCCTAAAATTCATACATTGAGGTCCTAATCCCCAATGTGACTGTACTTGGAGATAGGGCTTTTAGGAGGTAATTAAGGTTAAATGAGGTCAAAACAGGGTTCTAATTTGATAAGATTGGTGACCTTATAAGAAGAAGCCTTATAGGATCTCTCTCTCTCTCTCTCTCTCTCTCTCTCTCTCTCTCTCTCTCTCTCTCTCTCTGCCTCTAGTCTCTATCTATATCACTGTCTCTATCTGTATCTCTCTCTCCACTCACACGTCAAAGAAAGGCCATACCAGGACACAGCGAGAAGGTTGTCTTTTACAAACCAGGAAAAGATCTTTACCAAAAAGGGATGTACCAGAACTCAATCTGGAACTTACGCCCTTCGGGACTGTGAGAGTTAAACTTCTGTTGTGTAAAACACTGTATGGCCATTTGTTATGGGAGTCTGAGTGGACCAGTACGGCCCCTACTCTGTGTCAAAGATATTACAAGGTGCTGCTCTGCAGTGGTGTTCAGCTCAGATGTGGTACTTGACCTCTTGGAGCTTAAGGTCTGGTCGGGTGACAGAAATGAAACAATTAATCATAAAAATAAGTGTATAATTATCTGTTATAACAATTGAAATAAAAAGATAAAGGGTAATTTGAAAGAGTGTAAGAGGAATTCGATTTAGTTTGGGAAGTCAAAGAAATGACATTTAATCTGAACCTTTGAAATGAGCAAAAAATTAGATTAAAGAAAATCTCTCATTCAAAAGGCTAATCAGCTCTGTTCTGCTTGTGTAAATAAGATTGCTGCATGGGCTGTACTCAAAATTGACTAAAGACTCGCCTTCCCTTTTGTTTGATCTGTCTAAGCAACAAATGTCACTGTTTGTAACCCCTACCAACTCCTGCACTTTGTAACACTTTGTAACTGCCAGTAGCCCATAGCAACTCCAGCTGTTTGTAACACAATGTAACTACCAGCAACCATAGCAACTCCCACCGCTTTGTAAGTCTGAGGACAAATTAACCAATCAGCTGGTGCCAAAAAGGGTCTATATAAGGAATGTTGCAGCTGAGCTCTGGGCCCAGATCTTCAGAGCGCTAGCTCCTCTGGGACCGCTGACGTAATAAACCTGAGTTCTCCAATGCTCTGAGTACTGCTTGCCAGTCTAATTTTGGATCTTTTCTGCAACATTTCTGGAGGCCTCAGTGAGATTCCAACCATGCCGGTCCTTTGAGCTACCGGAGTGGTGGTTTGGCCAGGCCAGGGCAGAGGGGATGCAAGACAAATGAGGAGGCAGGCTACCTGATGAATATTTCGGGTTCTCTTTCAGACCAGCACCCTGCCTCCCAACGGCTGAGCCCCCAACCAGACTCATAGGAGGAATGGACCAACACACCAGCAATGGCCACGGGATAAGGTAAGGTCCCAGGATCAGCCCCCAGTCAGGTCCCGTCTCCAGATGGAAGAAGAGCTTGATCACCTCCTAGTCTTCAGTTAGAAGACATTGGTCAGCGTCTTCCCAGTGGGGAATAGATCAGAGTCTCCAAAAGAGGGAGGAGACATCTGGGTTTCCCCAGTGGGGGAGATGTCAGGTTAGGGCCTTCCAAAATGGGGGAGGCAATGTTTTAACCTGATGTGTGAATGGGCGAATGAATGAGCGGCTTGGCCGGCTTCATCGTTCAGGTACAAGTTTGTGGCTCCACAGCTGGGCACCCTTAAGGTCCCCTAAAGGCTACATAGTGTGTGGGGGCTCATTCTGTGGTTACACGGTATACGGCATATGGTCCAGGGCAGCACTGGACTAGTGTCTGATCTTGAGTCACAAAGCTGAGTCCTCTACAGCTAAGCCTCACCTAAGCTCCTTCAGGACATGGCCAGATGAACATCTGAATGGTCTCCTCTTTGGAGGGGGCACAGACCTTTGTTTGCCTTTGTGTCACCATCACAGGGTGGAATATTTTTGGTTAACACTGGGCAAAGGGAGGCCCAACCACCCTCCAGAGAATAACCACCCCCTACAGGTTAAGAGAAGTGGCTGCTTACTCTCCACAGGACAGGTTAAGGAATGGTGGCAGGCTGCATGAAAGAGAGTGAGTGCTGAATGACTGAAACGTGCCCTTGCCAAGAAGCGAGAGTTGAGCCCCAATCCGTGGTCCCATGGAGAACCTCAAACGGCTTAAGGTGGAATCACTGGATCTCCATGAGGAGTCTACTCCAGTGATCCGGGTCGGGCATTTATAACGACCCACCAATGCTAAGAGGCACCTGAAATATCTCCATGAGGGGTGCGGCCGGAGACAAGCAAAGCGAGTGACATGCCCTCCAAAGTTTTCCCAACCCCATCCCCCAATCCTCCATGTGTGATTGTTGTCTGTCATGGGAGGCGTAGGGGGAGGTTCCTCTAAGCCAAATGTCTTAAATTGTATTTTGAAAAATTTTAAGAAAGTTTTCTCAGAGGATTTACAGGGTCAAGCTGACCCCAGGAACGCTTCATACTCTTTGTGAGCTTGAACAGCCTGCCTTCGGGGTAGGATGGCCTTTGGAAGGGACCCTAGATCTCCCCACTGTGAGAGCTATGTGCCAGGTAGTGACAGAGAACTCTGGATATCCAGACCAGTTTCTGTACATAGACTCATGGTTGCAAATTGCTCCTTAAGTATGGTTTTGCACGAATATGCAGGGACTTGTGGCCTGACCGATTCGGAGAAAGGACAAGGAGGAGCCAGCAAAAATCATCCACCAAGGAGACTCCGAGGAACAACCTCTCTTCCCACCGCCATACGTCCCAGCAGCTCCGCCAGTCCCTGCACAGCCACTCTACCCACAATTGCCGAACAGCCCTCCACCATCAGTGCCTTCGCCGCCGCAACAGCCTGAGCGACCACCAAACCCAAGTCCACAGCACCTTCGCTCGGCCATGCAACCAGCTCAGCAATCTACAATCCTTCAGATGCCCCTCCAAGAGGCGCAAGGTCCCTTCGAGATTGGAGATATTGGCACACTCCAGCCAGGCCTCCCCGTCCTCTACTATCAGCCATTCAGCACGACCGACCTCCTCAACTGGAAGCAGCACACCAGGCCCTATTCGGAGAAGCCCCAGGCGATGGTTGACCTGCTCGAGTCCATCTTCCAAACTCATCAGCTTACCTGGAATGATTGCCGTAAACTCCTTCTAACTCTCTTCAACACCAAAGAATGATGCCAGATTCTGTCAGAAGCACAGGAATGGCTTCAGGGACAAGTACCAGACCAGACGGTGTACTAGACTGTGTAGCATAGGCCTCAAGGGCTGCGCCAGATGCCAGGCCCAACTGGGACTTCAAGGTCCCACACAGAAGAGAGTCTCTCAACAGGTACCGGCAGGCCATACTGCAAGGGGTAAAAGCTGGGGTTAGGAAGCCAACCAACATGTCAAAAATGGCAGAGGTACTCCAAAAGCCACATGAGTTGCCCACAGAGTTCTATGAGAGACTGTGTGAGGCGTTCCAGGTATATATACCCCTTTTGACCCTGAAGCACAAGAGAACCAGCGCATGGTCAATGCGGCATTTGTGGCTCAATCCTTCACTGACATCTGCCACAAGCTTCAAAAATTAGAGGGCTTTGCTGGGATGAATGCCACCCAGCTATACTGGAGGTCACAAACAAGGTGTTTGTAAACCGTGACCAGGAGGCCCGAAAGGTAGCTGACAAATGGATGAAACAGAAGGCGTCCCTGCTGGCAGCTGCATTAGGGAACCCGGGTCCAGTACAACAGATTGCTGCTCCCCCACAGAAGAGAGAAACCAAAAGGAGACCCCCACTTCACTGCAACCAATGCGCCTACTGCAAAAAGACTGGCCATGGGAGAAATGAGTGCCCTCATTGTAGGAAAACATCTGAATAGCCAATGTACTTCAATCAACCTCGTAAAAGAAAGTACCAGCCTGAGCCAGTCATCCAAGTGCTTACTGGCTGGGCTGAAGAACAATCAGACTAGGAATGACGGGGGTCCTTGATCCTAGGCCTCCAGGAGCCTACGGTCACAAGAGAAGTAGGGGGCCAATCGATGGCTTTTATGGTGGACACTGGGGCCGAATACTCTGTGGTAACCACACCTGTGGCTCCCCTCACGGATCGAACAGCAACTATCATTGGAGCCACAGGGGACAAAGTTGCCTGCTTGTTCTGTAAAGCCCACTCATATCAGTTAGGGGGCCACCTAGTAGTGACTTGTGAGTTCCTGTACCTACCAGAGTGCCCCATCTCCCTTTTGGGTAGTGACTCATTAACAAAGCTTGGAGCACAGATCACCTGTACCCTAGGGAAGCCCACCACGCTGAGGAGCCAGCCTGCTCTAATGATGGCTATGACTGTGCCCAGGGAGGATGAATGGCGTCTTTATTCTCTGGGAGGAAAACAAATAAACCAAACCAGTCTGCTAGAAGAGTTCCCTGCTGTCTGGGCAGAAAAGGGGGCCCCAGATCTAGCCAAAAATCATGTACCTATTGTGGTAGACCTGAGACCAGGAGCCTCCCCTGCCACACAAAGGCAATGCTCAGTGCCACAGGAGGCACGCCTAGGAATTTGGGACCACATCCAGCGTTTATGCGATACCGGAATCCTGGTCTAGTGTCAGTCCCCTCGGAACACTCTGCTCTTGTTGGTCAAGAAGCCTGGAGGGAATGACTATTGCCCCGTCCAGGACCTCTGTGTCTTCGACAATGCAGTGGTCAACATTCGTCCAGTAGTCCCGAACCTGTTCACCCTCCTGAGTCTATTGCCTGCTCAAGCAAGCTGGTTCACATGCCTCAACCTTAAAGACGCCTTTTTCAGTCTCCGGTTATCATTGGCCGGCCAACCTTTGTTCACCTTTGAGTGAGAAGACACATGCACCAGGAAAAAAACGCAACTGACCTGGACTCGACTGCCATAGGGCTTCAAGAATTCACCCACCCTGTTTGGCAAAGCTTTGGCCACAGATCTAGATGCCTTCCCTGGAGAGAGTTTGAACTGTACTTTACCCTAGTACGTAGATGACCGGCTACTGGCTAGCCCCACCCAAGGACTGTTGGAAAGGTACTAGAGCCTTATTGGCCCTACTCTCTACCATGGGATACAAGGTGTCATGGAATAAAGCCCAAATCTGTAAACAGGAGGTCAGACACCTTGGGTTCATCATCTCAGAAGGACATCAGGCACTTGGACATGAAAGGAAACTGGCCATCTGCTCAATATCTCAGCCAAACACCAAGCGAGGAGTCTGTGAATTCCTAGGGGCTGCCAGATTCTGTCAGATCTGGATACCAGGTTTCTCTGAGATTGCCAAGCCACTGTATGAGGCCACAGCTGGGTCTAGTAAAGACCCCCTGGAATGGGGCTCCAAACAAGAAAAAGCTTTCAGAGAAATAAAGACTCTTAACCAGAGCCCCAGCATTAGGACTACCGGATGTGACACGGGACTTTAATCTCTTCATACATGAGAAGAATCACACTGCACTGGGGGTCCTCACACAAACAGTCAGGCTATGGTGGTACCCGATTGCATATTTGTCCAAATGGCTAGATCCAGTGGCTGTGGGATGGCCACCATGTCTCTGGGCCTTAGCTGCCATGGTAATCCTGGTCAGAGAAGAAGACAAAGTTACACTGGGACAAAATATAAATGTAAAGGTCTCCCATGCTGTAACTGCATTAATGAATAATCAAGGACATAAGTGGCTGACCAAGGCCAGAATAACTCATTATCAGGGACTGCTTTGTGAAAATCCATGAGTCTGCCTCAAAACTATACATACATTGAACCCTGCTACCTTTCTGCCCACTGTGGAGGGGCCTCCCAACCACGACTGTGCAGAGATCATGGGTAAAGTTTAGTCAAGCAGGCCAGATCTGACATATGTTCCTCTTCAGGACCCAGAACGGGTATTGTTCACAGACGGGAGCAGCTTCATCCATGAAGGACAGCACAAAGCCGGCTACAGAATAACTACTGATGAGGTAATCAGAGCTGAGGGCCTGCCACAGGGCTGGCCAACACAGTAGGCTGAACCATGGGCACTCATTCAGGCACTGCGGCAGGCTGAAGGGAAATGGGCCAATATCTACACTGACTCAAGGTACGCCTTGCTACCTTGCACAAACATGGGGCCATTTATAAAGAGAGGAGATTACTGATGGAGGGAGGAAAAGAAAGCAAGAACAAAGAAGAAATCCTCCAGCTGTTAGAGGCAGTTTGGGAGCCTTCTAAAGTGGCAGTTATTCACTGCAAGGGCCACCAGAGAAGAATCAACTCTGTCAGGAAGGGAAACCAACTAGCAGACCAAACAGCTAAGGAGGCCACCCACCAACCGAGGGCCACAATGGGTCCTAAGCCAATCTCCAAGATTCTCCTGGCACCAGAATTGCCTCTAACCCCAAAATACACTAAAGCAGAGGAACGATGGGCTTCAAGTGAAGGGGGAACCAGGAGGAAAGAGGGCTGGTGGGAGCTTCAAAGACTTTATTCTTGCCGCCCAGCTTCAAAAACTTTATTCCTGCTGCACTGGCAATTCAGCTAGTAAAATAACCCCATGAATTAACTTACCTAGGGAAGGCTTCTTTAGAAAGCCTGTTAGGCCGCTACTATTTCATATCCAAATTTCCAACCCAGATCAGCGCTAGATGTGTGACTTGTGCACAAAACAGCCCTGGCCAAAGGCCAAGGTTTAATTGAGGGCTGCAAACAATTGGAACTATGCCACCCGAAGACCTAGAAGTGGACTTTACTGAAGTAAACCCCTGCCGGGGCCATAGATATCTCCTTATGTTAGTTTGCACCTATTCTGAATGGGTTGAAGTTTTTCCTACACACACTGAATGGGCATGAGAAGTAGCTAGAGCCTTATTAAGAGAAATTGGTCAAAGATACAGGCTACCGCTTTCTATAGGATCAGACAAGGGACCTGCCTTGTGTCTGAGATAGTTCGCACCTTGTCCAAAGCTCTAGGAATCAAATGGAAGCTCCACACAGCCTACAGGCCACAGAGTTTAGGGAAAGTTGAACACATGAACCAGACCCTCAAAACCACGCTAGCTAAGGTTTGTCAGGAAACCCAGTTATCTTGGATTAATTTGCTGCCTTTGGCTCTACTCTGAACATAATGCACCCCGAGGCCTTCGGGCTACTCCCCTTTCTAAATCCTTTATGGGAGACCTCCCCCAGTGATAGGGAAGTTAAACAGAGACCCTCGATTAATGACTGACCTAGAAATGTCCCAACACCTTCAGGCCTTAGGGGGGATCCTCCACCACATCTCTCAGGAAACTTAAGAAAGAGCCCCTATCCCTGTAGTAAATTGGGTCCACTCCTTTCAGCCAGGAGATGAAGTATGCGTTAAAGATTGGAAGAAGGAGCCACCCCAGCCGAGCTGGACAGGCCCTCACACTGTTGTTATATTAGTAACTCCCACTGCTATTAAAGTTGCAGATATCACTCCATGGATCCGCCATACCCAGGTAAAGAGAGCAGCACCTCTAAAAAATGGGAGACTTGGAGTGCAGAGCCTCTTCCTGATCAGCCACTCCCAATCACGTTCCAGAGGCAGCAGAAATCCACCTGAGATCTTTGGCCCTGTTCTGGCTGCCCCAGAAGCTGGCCAGTCTATGTACAGCAGAAGCTTGAGGATCAACCATCCAGACTGACCAAATGTATTGTTATCCTCCCGTAGCCCTAACCCTCTTTATTTTACTTGTCTTGCTGCTTGCTTTAGGTTTGGCCTCAGTAGTGCTCTCAAATTGGACTCTGAGTCATAGAATCACTTCAGCCCTAACTTATTTAGTCTGTGTCAGGATCCTCTCAATTCTTAGATATTCAGGCTAAACTCCCTTTGGTATATTTTTATGTTTCTAGGTTATCTGATCATCATTGGTGGTTTTGCTAATTCAAGTAGGATGGCGCCCCTAAAGACTCTTTTCCTCTCTTCCTGCTCCACCACGTGTGTGGTGCCAGTCTCCCCACTTCTTCGTTTCCCTGTGCCCACAGCATGCAAGGGTACAGGACAGGGTCTGACACGGGCTTTACTTCCGTAACCAGTCTACCCACAGGGTGTGCCCTACATGCCGCACTCTACACTCATTGAGGATTCAAATATTGGATAGTGTACATAAACGTTAAATCCGAAAGCAGCCAGTTCTGCCAAGAGCCTGAAAAATAAGGGGAAGCTTGGACATGTTGGTTTTCCTCAGATGAGGAAAAGGTCCATACCACGCAGAGGGCCAAGAAGTTGGAGAAATTGTCTAATGGTTGCATAATTCAACCACACCTAAACCTACACTATCTCCCAGGCCCCAAAGCCCACCAATGTACAATCAGCTAAAGGCCACCTTGAGTCAAAGCTTAGGGAAGAACCTCTTTATTGACCTTGCTGAGACGACAGCCCATGAACTTGGTGTTACTAAATGCTGGGTGTGTGGAGGAGCACTCATGAGCGAGCATTGGCCTTGGAAGGAACTAGCCTAGATGCCTTTTACCTCCTTCAGTGGAATCACACAGTGATTCAATATGAAGAGGGTTGACCCAGGATTTGGGTCTTCTCAGATGTAATAGAAGAATGTCTTGGCCAGATAGGTCCAAGATATACTCAATGAGTTGGACAGACTTCATGTAGAAGAATGCTATTTTTAAATCACATGGACCTAAATTGGCGGCCCAAAGCTCCCTCCTGGTATTGGGCCACCAACAGCACTATAACTAACTCCTCGTGCCACTCTTTTGACCAAAGTTCAACTGTCACAAACTGTAATATAAAGGAAAGCATGGCCCCTAACTCCTTCTATGCCATCCCAGCTATTGGCACATTCTGGGAAACCCTCAACTCCACTAGCCTCGGGCATTGAAAAGCCCCAGGTGGGCTCTTTTGGATTTATGAGAAGAGGGCTCGTACCCAACTCCCAGCAAACTGGAAGGGAAGTTGCACCATCAGGATCATTCAACCTGATTTCTTCCTCCTACCAGACAAAGGAGGAAATGAGCTAGGTGTTCCCTTATACCAAGACTTAAAAGCCAGGACTAAGAGGTCACTTGAAGAAGGGGGACAACAAACATGGGGAGAAAATGAATGGCCACCCTACCATATCATCCAATACTATGGCCCCACAACTGGGGCCCAAGAGGAGAGCTGAGGTTACCGGACCCCCCATATACATGCTTAATCAAATTACCAGCTTACAAGCCATGTTAGAGATCATTACTAACCAGACGGTCTCAGCCCTAGAACTCCTGGCCACACAACAGTCTCAGATGCGTGCAGCAATAGATCAAAACCGTTTAGCTTTAAACTACTTGCTAGCAGAAGAAGCGGGAGTATGCAGTGAAGTTTAACTGATCCAATTGCTGTCTCCAAATAGAGGACAATGGCCAGGCTGTAACTGATATACCTACTAATATTAGAAAAATAACTTACATACCTTTCCAGAGTTGGACAGGGCAGGGCCCTAATAACCTCTTTGGAGGATGGTTGTCTACCTTCGGGGGGCTTTAAAACCTTAGTTGGAATAGGACTCCTCCTCCTCGGGGCCGGCCTCCTTCTCCCTTACCTGTTGTCTCTTGCTGTCCAGTCAATTACCTCCCTCATTAGAGGCTATAGTAGAGAGAAAGACTGGAGCAAAGATCCTTATGCTGTGGCCCAGGGAGATCAAGAGGTTGATGTCCTATAAGAATTTAAACAGGCATCAAAGGGGGGAATGAAGAGGAATTTTCATTCAAAAGGCTAATCAGCTCTGTTCTGCTTCTGTAGATAGGCTTACTGCATGGGCCATACTCGAAATTGACTGAAGACTCACTTTCCCTTTTGTTTGATCTGTCTAAGCAACAAATGTAACTGTTTGTACCCCCTAGCAACTCCTGCACTTTGTAACACTTTGTAACTGCCAGTAACCCATAGCAACTCCTGTCTTTTCTAAGGCAATGTAACTACCAGCAACCATAGCAACTCCCACCGCTTTGTAAACGGTCTGAGGACAAATTAACCAATCAGCTGGTGCCAAAAAGGATCTATATAAGGAATGTTGCAGCTGAGCTCTGGGCCCAGATCTTCAGAGCGCTAGCTCTTCTGGGACTGCCAGCATAATAAACCTGAGTTCTCCGACTCTCCAAGTGCTGCTTGGTTTCTCGCCAGTCTCATTTTGGGTCTTTTCTGCAACAAGATGATGACAAAGTAGAAAGTTCTGGATGAAGAAAACAGATGTGCAAAGGCCTTGAGGAAGGAAATAGAATGCTGATGTTCAAAGAACTGAAAGAACTAAATGGAGTAGAGCATAGTGAGCAAAGGGAGAAGGACCACAGTATAATTCATGTTTTAAAAATATCACTAAAGTTTCTGTGTAGGGGATAAATTGGGGGGAGTCGAGTTGATGCAGCAAGACCAGCTAAGAGACTATCACTGTGGTTAGGGGACAGGAATATGATGGCTTCAACTAAGGTGGTGGCTGTGAAAATAGGAAGAAATAAAAGACTCTAAGAGTGTTTTGTAGGTGGAAACAAGAGGACTTGGTGGCTTAATAAATGAGGGAAGAAGTGCTTAGAGAGAAGATGATGACTTTCTGGTCTTGGGTATGAATAACTACTGCCCAGATGTGTCATTTACAGAAATGGGAATGACTAGCAAAGGAGCAGAATTGGGGAGTAAGAGCCACTGCTTGGAATACTGTTGCACTTGTTTCTGTTTATGATGTTGATCTTGAGACCATTTTCCGAGTTGGGACTTTGGGTGTATCATACACATCAAATTCAGCAGATGATGAAGATAAATAACAAACTCACCAAGACCAGTTTAGCTCCAGTCTGAACTGGCTATAGGTTAGTGCAGGCTAGGGTTGAGGTCCCCATGCAAATCTATTTCCAGGGGCAGTATTTATTGCTGGACAGGTATCAAGGGAGTATCAGGAAAGAAGAGCTTGTGACCTTGTCAAACCTAACCCTCCACTGAAATTTGGGGTCAAAAATGACCTGAAGAAACCTTCTGATCTCAGCCAAAAGATGACTCAAGAAACCAGGGAGCGATAACAAGCATACACAGTTTTCTCTGGATTCCTGGGCATAAGGGGTTTCTGGAGTGGATCAGGCCCCACTTGCTTCTCTCCTCCGCAGACATGGTGCCGCCACTATTGTGGTCTGCTAAACATAGGACTTAGGAACTCCTTGGCAAAGGCCTTGAAGAGGTGAGAACCTTCAATGGTCTTCGAAATGGTCTTGTATTAAACAAGAATATGTAGATTTGAGAAACGTACTGTTTTATTGACTATTATACTTAATAGATATAAACCTACAGTTATTGCAAAGAAAGCTGTTGGTCTTTTCTTAACTTCCATTTTGTCCTCCCTTCAGAGCCATGGGACCTCAGTTCTTAGGGATAGATGATGGAAGTTTGGACTACCATTGTGGTAGTAGAGATGGAGAAATGTGGTGGGTGGAAGAGCTAGCTGCCTTGGAGTTGGCAGCAGGAGTTGGCAGCCAATGGGTGTGGGAGATGAGGAAGGGAGAGGGGTAGAGCACAATTCTTAGTGTCTGACTTGTGAAAGAGAACAAATAATAATGCCGTTTCCAGGGGCAAGGAGGGATGGATGGAGAGAGAGAGAAAGGGAGAGAGAGAGAGAGAGAGAGAGAGAGAGAGAGAGAGAGAGAGGGAACAAACCAGATTTGGGAGCAGAGTCATGAGCTCTTGAAGAAGGATCTGGACTGAAACTATAATTTTGTCAGTCATCTGAGTATAGAAAAGAAACATCACTCAGGGAATGATTATTGAGGAAAAAGGTAGGAGGGCTTTGTGAATAGAAATATTTCTTGATCAGGTAGTGAAGGAGACTGAATATAAAAGGTAAAATATGAAGGAGAAACTAGGAGAGTGTGGTATCATGGAAACCATGAGAAGAAAGTATTTTAAATAAGAGGGGCTGGCTTATGGAGTAAAATACTTCTGAACATCTAAGTTAAATGAAGACTAAAAAATGCGCCTTGAATTTAGCCACATGGAGGCTACTGGTGACTCTAGGAGAACTCTTTCCAAAGATGAGAGAAGCCAAATTAGATGGAGAGTGCCCGACATATGAGAAACAGAGCCAGCAAGTGTAGGCAGCTTCTCCTTTTCCTTGCCAACTACTACTCCTTGCCAGTCAGAGCTCCTCTCAGTACCGTCTTTGATATGAAGATCACAGACACCATCAAGAGTCACACTACGTGGGAGGCCTTATAGGTTTTTCATTGTTTTTTTTTTTTTAATGATAATGTTCACCTTTGATAAAAACAAGAATGAATCATCTTTATGGCAATGAAGACAGCTGTGGACAATGATTTGTTCACTTTCTTTCACTTAATCCCTTTTGTAAGAAGGTTGGACATAGGGGTACAGCCCATGGCCATGGAAGTGACTAAAGCTTCTGCTGGGATTGATGTCTGGCACTCTTTGTTCTCCTCGCAGCAGCATCCACACAACCCACAGAAATCCCCAGTTGTGGGCAGCAAGTAAGTAAGGAATCAGATAATAGAGTCCTTGCTCTGTGGGCCATCCAACAAAGGAGAGGGAAAAGCAAATGTGTACCTTAAGGACAAATCAAGGAAGCACTCTTTTACCCAAGGCCGGCAATATAAACTTCATAGCACAGGTGCAAGTTCAGACTTGGGGAGAAAATGAGCAGTAAAGACAAAGGCAGTGAACTGAGTGAGTGGAATGTACCTACGGAGGGGAGAGGTCTGGAAAAATGGTTTTAAAGTAAGAATTCTGTAATCTGGCATGGATTAGAAAGGATGTTTACAGATGAGGGGAATGACTTAGACATCGGAGTGACAGAAACAAAGACTGAGGAGTCTGTTTTAGCTCCAGGGTATCTACAATTCCACAATCCCCGACCTGCAATCCCCAAATTGGAAAAACCCTGAAAATGTAATGGTTTTCCCTAACTCATTTGGCAGTTAATTTGAATTGACCTGAACCCATTTGGTTGGAAAACCTGACCTGAAAAGATGTGAAAAGAGTCACAATGACCTCACTTAGAGGTGCATAGTCATACATTTCATCGAAGCAATATTAATGTGTTTGATTACGGAGTGCTGCCCAGACCCCACTGGGGTGTTAGGCACTATAAGGCAGACAGTACTGAGTTATCTTTCTGAAATATGGAAAATTCCAAATTCTGAAACACATCTGGCCCCAAGGATCTGGGTAAAGCATCATGGACCTGTAGTGAGAGGAGCCAACAGGACCGTGCTCCTGACAGCGTGAGGACCTTTAACACAGAACAGATGCAGAGATCACAGCCTGGGCAAGACGTTCACCTTCACAAAACACATATGGGGCCTGCAGTCACGGCGAGGGGCTATGAATCAGCCTGGGGCTGAACCCCACTCCATGTTCTTGTGAGAAGGAGGCCTAAAGAGCCCTGATAGCTTTTAATCGAGAAACCTCTATATTTGAGAGCCCGCTGCATGCCAGACACAACTCATTACCTCATTTTATTCCTCACACTAGCCCTCAAAAGGATCAGAGAGCAGTCACAGAGGAGATGGCACAGTTGGGGATAACAGCAGGTCTGTGCGACTCCAGAGCCCGTTCATTACCCCATTATAACATGCAGATCTCTCCCTGAACATAAGTCAATAGGCTGCAGGCTAGGAGAGAAATCATAGCTAATTCTTATGGACTGTATTCTACATGTAGTCACCTTGTTTAATTCTCAAAACAATCAAGCTGGGTTGGTGTGCTATGACCCCATTTTTTAAGGAAGAGAAACTGTGGCTTAGAGAGGAGAAATAGTTTGTCCAAGGTTTCACAAACCTAATAAGAGGTGAAGCTGGATTTCAAACCAACATCTTCTGTCCCCAGAGCTGGCCCTGCTCCCCTGTGTGCTATGCTTCCTCCTAAAATGAGTTTGGTGTTGCCAGTGGTTGGTTATTTACACATACACACAAATACAAACATATGGCCCCCTTTCTCAACAGCCATGTGATTACTCAGTGTTAAGTGTCAGTGGCCTTCTGGGATCCCTCTGATGGGTGAAGGGATAAAGGTCATAGTGATGGCCACAGAAACCTGTTTATTATCAGGAGATAACATTTCCTGTCACTTTAAATGAGCCAGAGACCTTCGGACACTCCAGAAAGTCTCTCATTACACAGGAGAACAATTTCAACATCAAAAGAGAATGAAGTATGGGCAAAGGAGGGGGAGGAGTGCTTTTCTTCAACTGTTGATGATTGGTCAAGTGAGCCTAATGACTTATTAATAAGAAGCAATTAATTGTGTAGCCAGCCCAGTAGTTCTAAGAAATGAAATCCCAAATCTGATACATGAAGGGCATCAGAGATTGAATAACTGTTAAAAAGCAGTTTCTGGCACTGCTTTGCATCAATAAAGATGTAAAGAACAAAGGAATAGTATGCAAGTACTGCACAATCAATAGATGCTTGAAATACAACGCTAAAAAAGCTAAAAAGCATGGAACCCGATAAAATGTTAATATCTGCTTTTCAGAGAGGAAATCAGTGTCATGGAAACACAGAGTTGGAAAAGACCTCAAGAGGTCATCCTGTCCCACAGTTTAAACTCCCTAGCTGGGGACAGTTAGCCTCTCATTTAAAATGTCCAGAAAATTATGACAGACCATATTGCAGAAAAACAAGAAAATGTGTATTTACTTATTACAGACGCTGGACAGCTAGCCCACCGGGAGCAGTAAATCAGAGTCCAAAACAATGAAATACAAAGAATTTCTGGACTCATCAGACCTCCTCTGATGAACAAGACTGACATCTGCCTGCATTCCAATAGAAATCTTATGAAATCAAAATTTTAGCCCAGAGAGGTCTGGACCCCGCAGTGGGAATTCTTATAATTCTAAAGCCAGAATTCATAAATTTCAGCCACTTAAATGAAGGAATACAGAGACCACTTGGGGAAATCCCCTGGTCTATGTCGTAGTTGTGACAACCTGTGCTACTTGGCAGAAAATAATATCCACATGGAAGGGATGTTCCTAGTTTAGAATCATAAGCTAAGAGAATTCTATTGCCGGACTGGACTTAAAACACATGCACATATATATACACACATTTGGAGACCAGGACTGTGAGAGACATGACAATGGCATTTGTATCACAATGCCAATTTATTAGCTAAGCCCAAAATGTGTAAGATTTCCATTTTCAATGACATGACAACAGCTATGTCCCTATATCCAAATGTCCTCGGTTCCTATTAATCAGGCTAAAATAGGCTTCTTAGTAAAATGTTTGGAATGTTTTGAGACCTCTGAACCCTTTGGGGACACTAGGCATGATAATGGAACAGATTTAATGATCTCGATATCATGCAACACTGGTTGCCTAGAAACATCCCCCAAAGATTAGCTGTTTCTGTCTGTTCTCCTGTATTTCTGAGCCTTGTCCACTTAATCAAAGAGAGGATATGTACAATTTATATCTGTTTAGACATTATATCATTTCTTGTGGTTTTTAGGGACGTTCCAAATAATTCAAGACACCTAGGTAGTCGTTTCATGGGTTGTCAGAGCATTCTTGTGAGGTCAAATACACTTGGTGGTAAGTGTGACCCTATCGATGCTATAGCTAAGGACATAGGATCAGAGATTTAGGGTTGAAGCCAATGTT
The DNA here is from genome assembly GCF_014176215.1 of Rousettus aegyptiacus. Lineage (NCBI taxonomy): Eukaryota > Metazoa > Chordata > Mammalia > Chiroptera > Pteropodidae > Rousettus > Rousettus aegyptiacus. Next base: position 44,201,821 of record NW_023416295.1, read on the forward strand.
TGTAACAGCAGTCCCTCCCTTTCCACCTAAGAGACTATCTTGGTAAGAACAATCCCCTTTATGAGACCCAAAGCTGCCAAGCAAAGGCCATTTATAATGAAACTTTTCCTTTAGTTACAAGATTGTCTTCTAAATTAGTCAAATCCCATGGGCCTTAAATATAAAACTGGCTCATAAAACTTAAATTTAATATGGCGATTCGCCATTCTATGTTTGAAATGTGTGCAAGTGACTGAGTTTTAGTCCTGTGTTTTAAGAGGGTATGATAGCTCTTTGTGCCAAGGCAGCCTAGCCCCTGGAAGACTGATCATTCTCTATCAGTCAGAGCTACATTCCTCTGGCCCCATAAAAGAGGAACTGGTGACTGTCTCTGGGATGGCTGGAGGCAACGGAACATGCGCTGCTCGTGTTTCTACTGTCTCACTTTCTGCCAGCCGAAGTGTTCCTCCATCCTAGATTATAGGAGGAAAGGCCCAGTTTCACTGGGGACACCTAAGTAGTTGGAGTAAGATGCCTGGTGCTCTGCATGGATGCTGAGAAACTCTTCACATTTCTCTTTGAATATTCATTCTCTACTTTCTCCACTGGGCATAAGAGGGAAGAGGGCAGCTTTAAAACATGCTAGTGCTTTATCACATCTGGGAGTCCATGACTCTGGGGAAAAGCTCACTCATTAAGAGAGAGAAAACCCTGTTCAAGTTCCACTTCTGGAAATAGAAAGTTATTTTTCGATTAAAGAAATAGTAACAGCAGTGAGTAACAATAGGAAACCATATCTAGAAACTTACCAAATTATAAGGTCTTATGAACACATCATGTCTCTTAAGAGGAAAGGAATGGCAGGTCTAGTCTCTTCCATTTGGTTTCTTGAGAAGAATTCAAAATACCACAATGAGTCTAAAGATATTTCTACACGGATTTTCCCCCTCTCTGTTAATCTTTTTGTTTGTTGTTTATGTGAAATCACAGGGAAGAGTCACTATTAAGGAATATGCATTGAGCTTCAAAGATGTGCCATATGGGGATTTTGAAGTACAGAAAGAAACATGATATTATGAGCCAACTAAAGCAAGCACATAGTTTATCATATATATACTATGATGTTTTTCTATATTGAGCCCCTTTTATGAATCAAGTAAATAAACAAATACTGTTTATTATAAAATTGAGCTACAAAATATGCTCTTTGCCTCATGTACAGTGTAATATGGTGTTCATAACCAGTAAACACTCTGAAATCATTGCCAGGAACATGCTAGATTGGAGAAAAAGTTGAAACCTAGCACAATGATGACTTTTCTTCCATTGATTCATAGACTGAAAGTAACACATGCTATCTCTGACTTTTTTAAAATATAAACTGAAGTAGTAAAAAGATGAGAAATCCTAAATTGCCTCAGGCTTTAGAGTAAGAATCAGAGATAATGACATAATGGGAAAACTTGCAAGAAAAAGTTTATTAGACTATAACCTCAAACTGTAATCTTAAACCACCCTGTCTTAATCTCAGGGCACACTGAGTCTGGGTACACTGCCACTTCTGAAATAGACATGTAATCCAAGATTTTACCATCAGCATATTCCTCCCCCTTGGCCACAGCGATTGGCTCAAGGATAAGCACATGACTATTTTCACTAGTCACAACTAAATCCAGAAGGCTTTGCTGAGCTGAACGTGAATCTAAGAGGGTATAAGTATGAAGTTGCTGGAGGTTATCATAAGAAGATGACCCATCCAAGAGTGATGCCAACAAAAGGCAGAGTAAGTAAGAGTGAGATTGAGTCCAAATAAATTTGAACTCTAGGATCCAGCCATGTCTAAAATGCACCTAGATCTTTTTTATTATTATTTGATCGATTTCTCTTTTTAAATTTAATTTGGCTTAGAGGTGGGTTTTCTGTCCCTTATAACCAAGACAATCCTGACTAATACACTCCAAAACAATGAATATGAACCATACTGGGCCAGTGAATATAAAGTCTGGGTCTGTTGTTCTGGTAGATGACCTAGAAGAACACCCATCTGTGCCCCAGATGAACCAAGACCCTTCGCTTGCTGAGCTCATGTGCCGAACACAGAGTCAGCCAGAGGTAGAAGGGTACTATGAAAGATTAAAATGGTCACATTGCAGAAAAACGATCTCCAGCCTAAGATGATCTGACATAATTAAGAAACTGACATCCAAATTGATGCAGGTAATCTCTGATTTATCCACTGCCAACAGCAAATGAAAAAAAGAGGAGATAGAAATGGAGACCAGCTGGTGGACATGGTTTGGATTTGCAGAGCATCAGAGCAGCCTGAGATGAGTGAACATGTTGGACTGTAGAGATTCCACCCAGCAGACCAAGCACAGACTTCCAGGAAGTTTTCGATAGTCAAGCTTTCTTGAGTTGCCTCTACATCAAGCTTCCTCTGACCTCTGTGTGATACGATTGACACATATCCAGAATTTTAAAGTAGCAAAGAAGTAGAGAGAAGGAACTGCTTTCCTTTGATCAATTAGGTACAGTTTTGTGACAATATATTAAGAACTGCTTTATAAAATAAAAATATAAGCAGAATTCTAGTATAGTAAATACAGATCCATTTATGCAAAAGAACAAAGGTCCGTGTAGGAAGAATTGGAGGCCAAGATAAGTGTATCAAAGGGTGACTTGTGTAGACAATCTAAACTTAATTCTTAAATGTTGACAGTTTACAGAGAAGAAAACTGGAAAGAAGAATGAGAAACAGATGAAATATAAAGTGAAAGATTTTTAATACAGGTGAGAGGTAATTCAAGTCTCAAGAACATGATCTAGAATAATGACCCAAACAGAACTATCCATGGAGGCTGAAAAATCCAAATTCAGGAGATGTCCCTGGATGTCACATTTCCCAGTGTGATTGTGAGAACCAGATCTCACCTAGGGAACCAGTTAGTCATCCATTTTCTTTACCTCATCTAGAAAATGCATGGACTTCAAGCCAGATTGGGAGCTTCTCAAGGCCAGGAGATATTTCTTCTTGGGGACTTCATAGTAGCGGTCAGTCAGATACTGTTGAACTGATGAATTAATTCCAACTGGAAGTGACCATAGCATTTTGAACTAACTCTGAATTTTACTGAGAAACTAAGGGTCGGAAAAATAATGAGTTTAGTTCCAAGTCACAGAGCTAGTTGACTATCTGAGATAAGAGTTTGATATTCCCGAAACGAGGGGGGAAAATGTTCATATGCCTAAAAAAACATACTGGGTGTCAGTGACTCTCTTAATTTATTGGAAGAATGTTGCCACACGGAAGCAGGAGGTATGTCAATATTTGCAGGGAATAGAAGAGTCCTTTCTAGCTTATTTTGCCCAGATACTCATCAAGCAAGAACAGCCAGTGAACTGAGGGACAGAGAATAGAGGGGTTGGTGATTAAAAGAGACTTTACAAATACATGTCTAAAGGTTCATTTGGACTCACTATTTGGGCAGAAGCATTTAGAGACATCACCCTCCCAGTGAGTCAGGTTAGGGGCAGAGGAGGAAACCTGAGGGACAAGGGATAGTCCTGGAGAGAATGAAAGCCCACTCACACGCACAGGTTTAATTCCACACATGTCATTTAATGGAAATTGTTAGATCTGGACTAATTCTGTTTTCATTGCTATCCAACGGTGCAACCCTCTGCAGATCTCAGTTGACTGACTCATCAGTAACTGAGGGGTGAGGACTGAATGATCACGAAGATCCCTTCTGGTTCTAACATTACCAAATTCTGAGTGTCATGGGGATGTGGCACCAGTTAAATTTAACTGAGGTTAAACTTGAAAATTGTCCATCCCACTTTCCGCTTGTGGCTTTCACTAATATAAACCTGAATTTTATTTTGGTTTCAAAATGCCTGGGATGCAGAATTTATTCATGTTTTAATCGGCTTTTAACAAGAATAGGTAAGAAAGAAAATCAAGACAGTTAAAATGAATCCATTATAAAAACAGTAATGATTTAAAAGCAGGTAAGGGAATACTCTTATTGGAAATGTTGAATGTCTGCAAATGAGCAGTTCGATGACAAGCACACAATGGGATTAAGGGGTTTCACTAATGCACAGATGGAACCATTTATACTAATTTCTTCCCCAAATTGAAGATAATGCAAATATCCTGATTATTACTGGAAATGCATATTCTCTTTGGCCATCCTGCAGAATGTTGGACATTATGTCTGAAGATGTTATCACTGCTTTTCACAAATGTATTCTCTTGTCAAAGATAGCAACTTTCTAGGGGTTTTCTTACAAATCAAAAGATGCTTTGGAAAAGTACTAGAACCAGACCTCCTCTCTTAAAAAAAAAAAAATAGTACGTCAGGGTGTGATGCTAGCAGTTATAACAAATCTCAGGCGCTTGCTCGGTGCAGCGTGAATATCTCTACCTGAGCAGCTCTCCCAGGACACCTCTTTTAAGCAGGACATCAAGGCTCTGGGCCCCTTTCACCATGAGGAACCTCCATCTTCTAGGATCTCGTAGGATCTCACTCCCAGCCCCATGGACAGCAAAGGTGAGAGCTTGGGAGACTCCACAGAAGGTTTTATGACCAGGCCTGGTGGTAGCTGATGCAGCTTCTGCCCACGTCCCATCGGAACTTGGTCTCATGGTCCTACTTGGACACCAGGACAGCAGAAAGAGTAGTTCAGCTGTGAGCTAAGGAAGGAGAGGGAAATTGGAGATTGGTGAACACTAGCCATCTCTACCACAACAGAGAGGCTGACTCGAAAAACAGAAGCTGAAGGGGAGCTAGAGGACAGGCAGGGTTCTGTGCTGGGAGTCATTCAATACCACCAACTGAGTGGTCCACAGACCTTCTGAGTGTCCCCTGTGTATGTAGTGCAGGTGCTGTGTGGGGAGAAGAAAGGGTTTGGGCAAATATGTCCTGCATCAGACAAGGCTCTTACAGTATAGGTCAGGGGATAACATGGGAAAATAAGTACCGAGAGACCATTTAATGCAAGACAATATTACCCTTTCTTCTTCTTTGCTCGCCAGCACCAGGCACATAGTATAGCATAAGCTGGCACAGAAGACATGTAGTTGATTTTATTTAAATGGACTATAACATAATATACAGCAGTATAGTAACTGACTTTAATTACTAAGCCTTCTAAGTTCAGAGATTACTATGGGCTACTGTAGTAGACATTTGTTTGCTGCCTCCCCAGCATAGTCACTACCCCCAATCTCCCACCAAACAGTGTCCTAATGTAGGGGTGGGATTTTTCCATTCTTAGTCATGTGGTTTGTTCACCTCCATACAGAGAGAGATTGGTGCAGGCCAAGAAATGTGACTCTGTTGAGATTAAGAGAGAGAAACAGGCAGCATATTGGGAAGCAAGTGCTACCACACGGCACTCGTCCTTTTTTCCTAGAAGAGAGGAAAGATGTAAGATCTTGGACAGCCACGTCACTTTGCTACCTTACAGGAGATCTCAGAGTTGTGGGGTGGCTGCCAGAGGGGACTGGAAGGAAAAGCCTCACCAAGGCCAGGAGGTTTGGAGAAATATTATTCCTTGACAAAAAGAAACACACAAGAGGAAACTTCCCCTCTTGCCACTGGCTACTGTTGTATGAGGATGAGACAGCTGGAGCTGGAGCAGCCATGTTGGAACTATGAGGGGACACAGGTAGGAACAAAGCCAACACACTGAGAATGGCAGAATGAAAGAGCCTGGGGTCGTGACGATGTCGATCAGTTATTGAATTTATTAACTTGCAACTGTCCTACTCCCAGCTTCTTTTATTTATTTCAAGTTATTATTGAGATGATGAACTATCTCATTGTTTAGACTGCTTTTGCCTGAAGGAAGAGGTTCAGGAGTTGACAAGTGTTAAGGGCATTAGAATTGAGATAGGCTGGAATAAGGGTAGGGAGAAAGTTTCTATAACAACACAACAATAACATCTATAATTTACTGAGTATCTACCGCACATAAAGGACTTCATTTATATTTTCATTTTTAATCCTCTCATCTTCACAGCAATCCAAAAATAGACATTATTGTGCTAATTTTACAAATGAGAAAATTGAGTCTCAGAAAAGTTAAGTGACTTGTCCCAAGCTACCCACCTATTATGTGGCAGCACCCAATTCCCATATCTCTGTACCCCACTCGAGGTATCACACTGCAGCTATGAATTTTAGCTCTAGCAAATGCAGCAGGCAAATTTTTAGAAATTGAAATAATATTTTCTACACAGGGATCAAGCCTAAATTTATAAAATAGGTGAGCAACACTTAATGGAGTTAAGTTAAAATGACACATCCATCAAGAAGTCACCAAGAATTAAGAGAATCCATGTCTTCAAGAGAATCTTGTTTTCCTTCAAGATTCTATTTTCTCCTAGTATCTTCTTTGGCATTTATCTGCTGCCCGTGTGAAAAAAAATAACTAGTTTTAGTCAATCTGGGCTCAAGCACAGTGGGGAATGGCAAGGAGCTCTTTTAGGCAGTCCAGCATCCCTTCCCCTTTCTTTGGGTAGCAGTCTCCTGCTATCCTTAAAGGAAATTACATATTCAGCCCCTCCCCCACCACCCCGCCCTGCATCTTGCACATTCTGGTGGGGCCATAAGTCAAGGGGTCCTGTGATCTCCTGGCCAAAGTGACAAGTGACCCAGATAAGCCATAAAGACACTCACTTCTAGGACTATGCATCTTGAGAGGAGTGATGCATGAATGGGGAAAATTGTTGGCACCCATATAATCATCCCTACTAAACTGCCAAGTTGTTCATACTCTCTGTACCCTAGTACCTGGACCCCTGCTACAGTCCTTTCCTGAGCCAAGTCCACAGGTTTCCCATTGATTACCCAGTGTTCTTTGACAAATCACTTTCTTGCTTAAGCTGACTACCATTTAAACCAAGAAAGTTAATACTAGACTGTCAACTCTGTGACAGCAGGAGCCATGTCTCTTTAGGCTCATCCTTATAGCTGGAGTAACTAGCACAGAGCTTGACATTTAGTAAGCAATCAACAAATATTTTAATGTCTTCATTAATTAGTGAGATCCAGAAATAAAGGAATCAATTATCCCACTCTATAACCAAGTGGAAAATTGAAGCTTAAATCGCAGATTCTCTTTAAGGATTTTTGTATGGGAAAGTATCTGCTGCTCATCTTGGCTGCACAACAGAACCTTTGACATGATGAAGAGTGACAGCTTTATACGGAAACAAAGAGAATGTGTTCCTTCTTGTGCCTCTAAGTCTAGAATGTAATGCTTGAAAGACAAGCAGAGAAACGAGTGCCTGCATATGTGAGATATTCTCTATGCTACATATCCCAGAGGCCTCAGATCTTAAAGATGGTGATTATGTGGGCAGAGAGGGGATATAAAAACCAGGAATCATTCCAAAGGAAGCCACAGTGTCCCTCTGCTAAGAATTGTAAGGGCAAAAGTGGCTGACTAGGCCTGGTAGGTTACTTACTAGACAAATAATGGGGATAGGAGTAGAGCAGGAGGAAACCTCTGTACACTGCTGCCTGTTCTCTTTCCCAACTTCTTTCAATTCTCTCCCAGTCTCTCTCTCCCCCCATCCAAATCTGTTTCCTAACACCACACACACATGCATGCACGCACATGCACACACGCATGCACAGAGGTTGTGAGAACACAGAAATATGTAGACATAAAATAAATGGGACTGAAAAGAAATCCAACATCACAACCCCTGGTAACGATAATGATGAAGAAAATCTGCTGCCAGATGCATTTTGTGATGACGCCAATGATCTAATTCTCTTATTATCAAAAGATGCAGGTAAAGGCAGCCTTGACAGAAGGCTTTAAAAAATCAAAAGAGCACAGCATCACTGGAACCGTGTTATCTGATTTATGCCTTTTCAAAGACCAAGCATGTGTCATATGCTGATAATAGACTCTAGCCATCAAAACGTTATTTTATCTGGTATCTTGATTTTAAAGAATTGTGGAAGGTAGCAATTGGAACTGAGCTATTTATATTATGTTTGAAACTATGTTAGCTCACTGGAGGAAAACGACACACACGCACACACACACACATACACGCACGCGCGCACATACACACACACACACACACACACACACAAAATCAAAAGCCAGACTAGGTAATAATGTAATGAAAGGCAACAGCCTTGATGTTATAGACAGCCAACAATATAGAATGTAATTTCCAAATTAAGAAAGACATTTTTCTTTTATGACTTCATGAAAGTATGAAGGAGCAATAAGTTCGTACATGGGTGCCCACCAGATGAGCCCCTGACCCACAATTACTTGGGTACTGTCAGATTTCAAAGCCATCACTGCCAGCAGATGAAGACTCCTGCTAAAGAAGAACCTACATTGGGAAACAGCCCCATCTATTAAATTACACAGGGATAGGAGGGTCTCTTGTGAAGCAAACACAGCACGTATACACACGCACAGATTTTTAAGTTTTTAAAAAAGTTTAAGTAATTGAACGTAAAAGCTCCCCAGAAGTATGATCTAATCATTTCACATTTCATGCAACTTAAAGAAGACATCTTTTTCCTTAAATGACTAGACATTAATCAAATGGACCTCCACACTTGAGAAGATAAATGCCAAGCAAAGAAAAGGAAGTCTTCTGTATATTTACCTTACTTTTTAAAGCACAGACGTTAGAAATGAATGGGATTTTTGACCATTTATCATACAGAGAGACCAATTGTCTCGCAGAAATTTTTATGTCAAACCACACCTGGCCATACATGTTTGTCTCTTGATTCATGAGCTCTAAATATCACATTGCAACATTGCTGGGCTGAAGCCAAAAGGAATGTGTTTAAAACTCCTTCCCTGCAGTCTTAAATTAGCTGTGATACTGGAAGAAGCTGCCTCGAGGATCCAAAACTATGTATCATCTAAGTGTTATTTATTCAGTGTTTTAAACATATTTAATGGGGTTTGGGCAGTGTATTGACCTTCCTAATGAGGTTTGACTAAAGCCAATATTAAAATTAATGTGCCCTCCCTCAATACCCAGTGACAGAGTGTAAGAAGAGGTGGCTCAGTAGGGTCTATGTGGCAAGAAGAAATCAGATGTGCAATGAAAGTTGGCCTTGGACAATCTGTATGCAGATGATCGAGAACTGAAGGATTCCAGAAATCATCTTTCCAGATCAAACTCAGCACTCAATGATCAGAAATTTGTTGATAGGAAATATCTATTATAGTAATTATAGTTTATGGAGACACAAGAAGAGAATATGAAAGATCCTGAAAGTGGCTTTAAATGAAAAGACCAGTACCGCATACATCAGAACTGCATGGTCGTTGGAAGCCACTGCCAGGTGGTATGATATTTGAGACCAGCAAGTCCTACCACACATCTGTAGTCTCTTCTGGAGTGTGGACGCTTTCCGGACTCACATGCAGTTTT